>NC_047096.1:21489401-22096282 GCF_902459505.1 Geotrypetes seraphini
TTCCTTTAACTCGTGTAAAGACAGCACACTGGGCTGATGTCTTTTGGTCTTGGAACCACCTCCTAACTGGTTGTGTACAACCACAGATGAAGCTAAAGCCTTCCATCGCAGAGAACTAATTCAACTCCATACACTAGTCCAAAGCATGGAGTGTCTTATTTGGCTACTTTCTTTTATAATTTTTATTTTGATTCATAATCCTCATTTTCCTGCTTTCCTCAGACTTTTAGTTGGGCAAACTGGGTCTCTGGCCTTGAGGGAAAAATCCCCGTACCCCAAGATCACTTTCTTCTTTAGCAAACGCTGACTTGGTTTTGTTCTTGGCAGGCTTGTCCAGGAAAATAAATGTTTAATTTTCCCAATGGCAGAGTGAGGGAGATCGTTTCCTAATTACTGTTCCAAAAGCTAATTAATGCAACTGTCTCTCTGCAGCTAACTCTTACCTCGCGGGCAGTCACTTAGCTGCACGAAATGTTCTTTAAGAGCATCTGTATCTATTGAGACCAGTGTGTCGAGGAATCTAAATACAAATGTTAAAACAAGGCCACAGTCGTCTTCTCTGGTAAAAATAAAAGGGCCTGGTAATCAGAAACTGGCAGATTCTATAAGAGATGCCTAGCCGATCTATGCCCCCAAACATAAGGGGTCTTTTACTAAGGTGCGTTAGCTAATATAGTACGCGCTAACTGATTTAGCGTGTGCTAAATCAGCATGCGCTAAATCGACTAGTGTGCCATAGAAAAACCTTAGGTGACACCAATATTGAGCAATTAGAGTCTAATAATTGGCTTAAATTAAAATTAGAATCTCCAAGTTTTTGGCATTGGAGGAGCCAATTGCATCGTTTTCTTTTATTTGAGGTCTGGGAGGTTCGTCGATCTCCTTGACGAACTCATCTTTTTATGAAGACATGGGATCCCTATGTTCAAAAACTTTCACCCAGGGCAAGAAGTTTAATTGAAGTTATGGTTGTCTTAATTGTATTCCAGATCTTGGCTGTTTTTTGTCACCTTTCATCCGGGGAGGAGGAAGGGGGAATGGGATGGAGGGGGGGGGAAATAGGAAATTGGTTGGAGGGAGGAGGAATGGAGGGAGGGTGACAGGTCAAAAGCGCGCGCCAACAAAGGCGCGCTGAGACAACTGAGCGCAAGGCGGAAGTCCTTGCCGAAGAAAAACAGTGTTTTAAGGGGCTCCGACGGGGCGTGTTGGTGGGGAACCACCCCCCCACTTTACTGAATACAGATCGTGCCAGCGTTGTGGGGGGGTTTGGGGGGGTTGTAACCCCCCACATTATACTGAAAACTTCACTTTTTCCCTAAAAAATAGGGAAAAAGTTAAGTTTCCAGTATAATGAGGGGGGTTATAACCCCCCAAACCTCCCCCAACACCGGCGCAATCTGTATTCAGTAAAGTGGGGGGGGGGTTCCCCACCAACATCCCCTGTCGGAGCCCCTTAAAACACTGTTTTTCTTCGGCGCGAGCTTCCGCCTTGCGCTCAGTTGTTTCAGCGCACCTTTGTCGCCGTGCGCTTTTGACTATGAGGGAAGGGGAGGGAGGAAGGAAGGGGAGAGAGGGGCGATAATGAGTGATTATGGTTTATAATATAAAATGATTGGAGGAATGATAATATTATTTGATAATATGTATTATATGAATGTATTTTCTTTTTGTTCCTTCAATAAAAAATGTTTAAATCTAAAATTAATTGAATGGTAGGTGTTTACCCCAAGGCACCTACCTGAAAGTAGGCGTGGTTAGGGGGCGGAATATGGGTGTGTTTTGAATGTAGGTGCCTAACATAGGCACTGGTATTTAGGCCAAGAAAACCCTGGCATAAAAAGGGGGCGCCTAAGGTTAGGATGCCTAAGTCCACTTTAGGCGCAATTCTATAAATGGGGCCCAAGACTGACATGCAATAAGTGCCATGTTCCTCGATTTATAGAACTGAGGTCAAAATGCTGAGCTCCTTAGCTTACGCTCCTATTTTCAGGCAACGTTAGGAGCATAGCTTTTCAGCTGAAAATTCATCCTAATTTATGAGCTTTAAAGTTAGACTCATAAATTTAGACCTGCTTTTCATTTGCCTAGTGGAGCAACCATGGTTCTCAAGGGCCACAGCCCAATCGGGGTTTTCAGGATTTCCACAATGAAAATGCATGGGTTCTATTTGCATACAGTGGGAGCAGTACATGCAGATCAATCTCATGCTTTATCATTGTGGAAATTTTGGAAACCTGATTGGACTGTGGCCCTTGAGGATCCTGGCTGCCCATCCTTGACCTAGATTTATGAGCCTAATTTATAAGCCTAGTGCTGAAAATCAGTACTAAGCTCATAGGATATGGCTATTCTTATGTTCTTATGTGAGCCAAGTATAGGACAATTAAGCCATTGTAACATCACTAGTGACCTGGATTGGCCATCATGAGAAATGGCTACTGGGCTTGATGGACCATCAGTCTGACCCAGTAAGGCTATTATGTTCTTACGTGAGCCAAGTATAGGACAACTAAGCCGTTGTAGCATCACTGATGAGGTTGGCTCTGAGGCACTGTGGAATGAGGCATTATGACATCACAATCTCAGCTCTGTAATGTTGCTCTTATTGGGGTTCCGGAATCTTGCTATTCTTTGAGATTCTGGAATGCTGTTACTCTGTGGGTTTTGGCCAGGTACTAGGGATCTGGATTGGTCACCATGAGGACAGGCTACTGGGCTTAATGGACCATTGGTTTGACCAGTAAGGCTAATCTTATGTATACAAAATTACATGCAGGGCCACATAGAGGTACTGTACAGTTTTCCAGGTATTTACTGTAATGCTCAGATGAAGAGGGGCCCAGGTTTCACAAGAGTTCACCCACAGTCCATTTGACAATTATTCCAACTAGAATCTAAATCTGATAGAAATACTTCCTTAAGATAAGAGTATCTATTTATAGTACTGTGATATGATATGAAGAATGTAGATACAGGAACATTGTGTCTGTTCCAGAGTAAAGAAGTCTATTATGCTGGTCTCGCGAAAGCTTCATATTTCTCTGTGAATGACCACAAATGCATTGAGCTTGACAGAAGCACAGAAACGTAGTATATTATGGTAGGTGGAGATACTAATGCTTGTCCAGATGGCGAAGTATATTTTCTGGTACATAGTGACACAATTTCATCCAATCAGATATCATGGTCAGACCATTTTAAAATGAAATATGTTCTGAAGATGGAAGTGGCTGTTTTCCCATCAAAAGAGCAAAGATAGTGAAAAGGAAAGCATTCAGCTCATATACTTAGGTCTGAGAAGATTTACTGGAGGTGGATCCAGGGACTGGGCTAGCTCCTGACAGCATCAGGTACTAAACCAACGGAATGGGTAATGCTCCCTCTAAACTAGGTGGAGTCTGCTGCTTGTGCTCTTAGTGTTTGGGGTGGAGCTGCAAATCTGTTGTTTCAACTGTGTGTGGCAAGCAAGATCTGTGGGAACTCCTAGGGGATTTGGCTGCCCCCATATGATTAAAATCACAAGATTACAGCACCTCCCTATTTGGCAATAACATAGGTTACGGATGCCCACACAGCTTGGCGGGAATGTTGGTAGAAGGGGACATTTATCAGTGGTTTCCTGACAGGGCTGGCACAGGGAGGCGGGGGGGGGGGGGGGGAGGCACAATTCCAGGGGGCCCTGTGGCCTGGCACCTTTTCCATACCACAGCCCAACATAGGCAGCCTACAGCTTTCCTCTCTTCTTCTACTCCCGGTGGTTCAATGGTGCTCCTAACTTACGTCAATTGCTGCTGGCAGAGATACCGCATTGATTGAAAGGAACTGCCCAGTCTCCCCTGCGATATGTCCTGCCAACCTGAAGGAGGCAGGGAAAGAAGGGAAGGGAGACAGTGACAAAATGCTAGGTATGGAAGAAGAAGGGATAGGGCCAACACTGGACGGGAGGCGAAGGGACACAGCGAAGCAATGCTGATTATTGACCCAAAGGTGAGGGGAACGTGAGAGAAATGTCAGGCTGAGCTGGGGAGAAGGGTTAGAGATGGGCCATAGGGCCCCCCCCCCTGGAACTTTTATAAGCTAGTTGCAGGAGGAGAGGGAGGAGAAATTGCTCCAGTAGACTGGAAGAAGAAATGATGGGCCCAGAAACTGGCGAAGACAGATGATGGATAATAGGATGGAGGGAAGAGGAAAGGTGAGATATTGAATGCCAGAGTAAAGAACTAAAAGGGAATGGATGTAGTGAGAGAATTAAATAAGAAAAAGCTAAATGGATACCACTGGAAAGAGACTCAGCAGAAGACACAGAAAGATAGAAAAGACAGACTGGGACCAACATGATGGAAAAATAAAATATCCAGACAACAAAAGTAGATAAAAGGTATTTTATTTTGAATTTAAGTGAAATATGTTAGCTTTGGGATTTGTACATCACAGGTATCTGTCCAAATGCAAACTATAAATTATTGATTTGCCAGGGATCCCCAAGCCCCACCAATTGAAGTCCTCTTCCTCCAGTTCAGCAGCCAGATCTCTCAAGCTCTGCAGTCAACGGGCAACTCAGGAACATTGCAGCTGGCAGCCACACTGGAAGAAGAGGAGTAGGTGGTCTTCAGCTGGCAGGGTTTTGACACTTCTGTTTTTATTTCTCCAGTGCTGCAGTACTTGCTGAATTTAATTTCATGGGGTTCCCAGTTCAATTTTTGGTCTTCATATTTCTATTTTTATTTGCAGTCCTTTGTTCAGTATTTGGTGAAGGACTGTCTGTGTTTTGTGTGTGAAGAAGTGGTGAAATCAGTTAGCTTAGCTGGGTTTAAAAAACGGCTTGAATATTTTCCAAAAAAGAAGTTTTAGATAAATCCACTGCTTATTCCTAGGATAAGAAGCATAAAATCTGTTGGGATCTAGCTAGGTACTTGAGACCTAGATTGGCCACTTTTGGAAACAGGATGCTGGGCTTGTCCCAGTTTGATCTGTCCCAATATGGCAATTTTTATGTGTGGTAAAAATGGCAGGTGAGGAAATCAGGAGGGGGGGGAAGAGGCAGGGAGAAGCGATCTGGGGCCCTAGCATGTCTAAAACCGGCACTGGCTCCTCAACAGCATCATAGCTAAATCCCAAATAGTCTTTCTGATTTCATGAAGGGTTATACCTATCAAGGGAACTATATCAAGACTCCATACATTCACAATGCATAAACTAAAAACTGAGCAAAACCTTTCCTTTATCAACATGCATCCATATGCAACTTTAAATTTCCAAGTTTATTCAAAATGTTCTAAACTGCCCATCAGGCTGGACATCTGACTGATTTACAGACTATAATAAGAAAAAAGAGGAAGAGCAGAAAGGTGAAAGAGGGGGAAAAGGGAGGAACTACAACATTATGGATAGGGCATGGGAGGAGGGGAGGCATTATGGATAGGGCATGGAGGGAGGGGAGGTACATAAAAGAGGGAAGCTGAATAGGCCGAGAACTGCATCCAGTACATGAAATGTACAGTAGACTCTCTGTTAACCAGAACTCAAGCAACCAGAAAATAAATTAAAGAAATACTGTAAATGAAAATAAAATCAATTTCTGGTGGACATTTACGTGTAAACTTGGCATGCCACGCCTGAGTTTGCCCACACTTCGCCTACCCCATGTCCAGTAGTTTGTCTGAAACAGTTTATAGTATGGGGTATAGTATTAGTTAGGCCTATTTTTAAGAGTAACTCTCAAGCAACTAGAAACTACATTTATCCGGCATCTAATCTAATCCTTGTTTATATACCAGGTCATCTTTTAAAAGTAAAAGCTCGACTCAGTTTACAGAAGATACTTAATGAAACGGAAAAGTTCGACATAATTTACAAAAACAATAAAGACATCACAAAATCCAAATCTCAATAAAAATAACTGAAACCCCCCCCCCCCCCCCCCCCCCCCCCCCCCCGTGCTTTTAAAGATTTTCTGAAAGTTGGAAGAGATGAAAGAATTCTAATCCTAACAGGACGTTCATCCCAAATAGATGCGAAAATATATACGAAGGATTGAGAAATACAACCCGGGATGCCGGTTGAAAATCTACTGTATTAAGAAAATTTTTTATTTTTTTTCCCCTTCTACAGATAAAGACTCGCATTGATGCATGCTTGCACTTTCTGTTTTGTTCATATTCGCGTACTACTGGTGGTAAGTTTCCAGGGCTAAGGGCAGCGTTATAAGCTCTTTTGAGCAGGGACCGTCTCTTGCATGTTTAATGCACAAAGCTGCATGCGTCTGGTAGCACTTTAGACACAATAAAATAGTAATAGTAGCAGTAGCAGTAGCAGCATTTGTTTCTGCTCTGAGCATTGAGAGGGAATGCCAAATGACCTCATTAACATCCATTTGAGTGCATTTAAATACAATTTGCATTGCTTCCCGCAGAGCCCTCTGAACATTATTGTGTGTACTAGGCTGGCGCTAACTGCCTGTAAAGCTGGCCTTAGGTTTTGAACGTTATCCCTTTAGACTGAAATGTCTCTGGTGGCTACAGAATAGTTGCATGTCTGATGTGAGGGTAAGACGACTTAGACTACTAGGCCACTCCAGGTCTGTGGTGGTTCCTAGTTGAATGGAGGATTCAATTTAAAATCTGCTCTCTTGTTTTCAGGTGTTTGTATCAGCTGCCCCCACTATAATAAGTATGTTGGCAGAATTGTTTTGTAAGTACAATCCTCTTAGATCGTTAAGATCCTCCCAGCAGGCTCCGCTCACTGTCCCCTTCTTTCTCAGCAGTAAAGCTGGTGGCCGCTAAATGTAATATGTTTTCTTGCTTCACTCTGCTATTAAGGAATTCAGCTCCCTCGGAAGCCCACTTAGAACAAAATTATTTGACATTTAGTGAAAATAGTTCAGTATTGACTTTTTGAACAGGCCTTTGGCGTTTTGGGTGTCTGGAACATTTTTTTTCCCCTCCGATTCAAGAGCCAGGTGGACGAGTTTCAGGCTGAGAAGCAGATTTATTTGATGCTTCGTAGAACAGGGCCACGAGGGCGAGGAGATAAGAGGATGATTTGATCTAGCCAGAATATGGTGCTTCTTCTGTAAATTATACGATTTTGCATTAGGTTACCTTCATGGACAAGGGGGTGGCAGGATGGTGCATAGACAAAGCGCAGACAGTGGAGCGCCAACAATCACGCGCGGGATGTCTGCGCGCTGGATTTAAACAGCATTTTAAAGCGCTCCGAGGGGTGTGTGTGGGAACCCCTCCCCCCACTTTACTTAGAACTGTTGGCGTTCCCGTTGGAGGGGTGGGGGGAACCCCCCATTACAGAGGAAACTGTACTTTTTCCCTTATAAAACAGGGAAAAAGGCTGGTTCCTCTTTAATGGAGTGTTCCCTCCCAACACCCCCTACAACGGGAGCACCAACAGTTCTAAGTAAAGTGGGGGGTCCCCCCCCCACACACACACACCCTTCGGAGTCCTCCAGACGCGGCCCCGGTCTTAACACTTTTCAAAACCTGGACAAAGTGCCGGGTTTTGAAAAGCCATCCGGGTGTTTGGACAGTCCTCTAAAAAGAGGACACGCACAGGTAAATCTGGACGTCTAGTAACCCTACTCTTGTCAGATGGACCTGATCAGTTTCTTTGAATGGATGATCAGAGAGATGGATAGAGGGAGAGCGCTAGGTCCGATGTATTAAGATTTTAGGAAAGCTTTACGAAACTGTTCCACACAGGCGACTAATAAATAAACTGAATGCCCTCGATATGGGCCCCAAGTGACGAACTGAGTTAGGATCTGAGTAAAAGGTGACAGAGGGGAGTAGAAAACAGGACTCATGTGCAGATGCCCTCTTGACGTGGTCCTGAAGACGAGAACAGGTTGAGGGGGCAGGACTGGGGGGGCGAGGCTGGGGCGGAAAGGGTGTGACATGGGCATAATGGGGTAGGGCTGGGTGGAACTGGGCGGGCCTGAGGGCAGGGTTATGGGTCTGGATTTTACAGGAGTAACATGTGGTAAAGTGTAGTTACTTACCTGTAATGTAGGTTCTCCTTGGAAAGCAGGATATGTAGCTGACTCATCCTGCTTGTCCTATGAGAACCCTAAGTAAAACCCGGATGTCTTAATCTGTCCTCCTTACTTCCATTGCGTTCAGTGGAAGTAAAACCCAGATGTGTGAATCTGTCCTCTTTTTTTGGGGGCAGCCATATGGTAACCCTGCATTAGTGGGTTTATCAATTTTTTAGCTAATATTTTAAATCAGATTGAGCTTTGGATGACTGTTTTTAAATTAAAATGAAATACAGAGAAAACCAAATTCTTCTTAGCAACGCCCAACGAAAAGATAAAAGAAAACACGATCCATGTGAGCGGACAAGAATATAACATTGAACAATCTATAAAAATGGTTCATAGACAAAACCGCGGAAGACAAAGGCGCGCGCCGATAACTGAGCGCAAGACGGAGGTGCGCACCGAAGAAAATGACAGTTTTTAGGGGCTCCGACGGGGGTTTTTGATGGGGAGCCCCCCCCCACTTTACTTAATACAGATCGC
Source organism: Geotrypetes seraphini (assembly GCF_902459505.1). NCBI lineage: Eukaryota > Metazoa > Chordata > Amphibia > Gymnophiona > Dermophiidae > Geotrypetes > Geotrypetes seraphini. Next base: position 21,497,935 of record NC_047096.1, read on the forward strand.
GGCGGCGTTGTGGGTGGTTTGGGGGTTGTAACCCCCCTCATTATACTGTAAACTTAACTTTTTCCCTGTTTTTAGGGAAAAAGTGAAGTTTTCAGTAAAATGTGGGTGGTTACAACCCCCCAAACCACCCACAATGCCCCCACAACGCGGCGCGATCTGTATAAAGTAAAGTGGGGGGATCCCCCCCACACACCCCCGTCGGAGCCCCTAAAAACAGTTATTTTCTTCGGCGCGCGCCTCCGCACTGCGCTCAGTTGTCGGCGCATGCCTTTGTCTTCCGCGGTTTTGACCTGACACCATAAAAATTCAGGGTGTAACTCTTGACAAACATCTGACTCTGGAAAAACATGTAGACCTACTGTTTAAGAAATGTATCGCGGTCTTATGGAAGCTCCGAACCATCAAGAAGTTTTTTGACGGACCTTCGTTTCGTTTGCTGGTGCAAACATCCATTTTGAATATTCTAGATTATTGTAAAATTATATATTTAGGGGTTTACAAAAAAAAATACTCCAAAAACTGAGACTGATTCAGAACACTGCAGTTCGCCTCATTTTTGGACTAATAAAATGGGAGCACATCACCCCTTTTTATCAAAAGCTTCATTGGTTGCCAGTAGAGTCCAGAGTCCTGTTCAGGTTTTCCTGCATCTGTTACAAAGCAGTTTGGGGGATGTTACCAGATTATCTTGCTTCTCAGTTTTCTTTGAATTATTCTAACAAAAATACACGCAGAATATATTTGTTTAATTACCCTTCTCTAAAATCATGTCACTATAAGAAGTTTTTTGATAGAATGTTACCATTTCAGGCCGCTAAATTGAATACATGGCTGGGAATACCTATACTAGAGGCTACTTCTTATTCTGACTTTAGAAATTCGCTAAAGACACGCCTGTTTGACATGTTTACATCTTAATTGTGGCACTGTTTACTACTCTTGCTTTTCTGCTTTTAATTGATGCATTTTTTGACTGTTTATTGTACTTAATATATATTGATCGTATGTATTTTTTACTCTGTTGTGAACCGCTTTGAACTTTTGGTATAGAGGTATACAAAAAATAAATTATTATTATATTAAAGGAGCATTAAAATGTTTTCTTTTTAAAGACGCCTTCGAACACTGACTTTTCCTTTTCTGCTTTTTTAAAGGTATCCAGGGGCAAAGAAATTTCTCCCCTCAGTTCCTATTGTTTCTCCCTTGAATGTCTCTTTTCTTTACTTTATTGCAGCTCTCACCTCTTCCCTTTTGTTTTATTGTATGTCAGATCTTTGTATCTTGTTTGTACACGTCTATTATTTTAAATTTTGTGTCCCGCTTTTTATCAGTGTAAATCGCCTAGAATCTAAGACGTTTAATCAAATTTTAAATAAACTTGTATCCAAAGAATTCCTGTATTTTTTTGTATTTCTGTCTTGTGTGCTAGTACAGATCGTGACCGATCCGTGGCAGGCCAACCAATTCACGACCGGCTAATATTCAAATGGTGGTGATCGGAGCCGCACTGACCGCATGGCTTAAACATAGAAATATAGAAACATAGAAGATGACGGCAGAAAAGGGCAGTAGCCCATCAAGTCTGCCCACTCTAATGACCCACCCCCCTTGATTTTACCCCCCTAGAGATCCCACATGTGTATCCCATTTCCTTTTAAAATCTGGCACGCTGCTGGCCTCAATCACCTGAAGTGGAAGTTCATTCCAATGATCAACCACCCTTTCGGTGAAGAAGAACTTCCTGGTGTCGCCATGAAATTTTCCACCCCTGATTTTCAGTGGATGCCCTCTTGTGGCCGAGGGACCTTTAAGAAAGAAAATATCATCCTCCACCTCAATACGTCCCGTGATATATTTAAACGTCTCTATCATGTCTCCTCTCTCTCTACGTTCCTCGAGTGAGTATAGCTGCAATTTATTCAGCCTTTCTTTGAGTCCTGAGACCATCCTGGTGGCCATTCGTTGAACCGACTCAACTCTCAGCACATCTTTTTGGTAATGTGGCCTCCAGAATTGTACACAATATTCCAGATGAGGCCTCACCATGGATCTGTACAACAGCATTATAACTTCGGACTTCCGGCTGATAAAACTTCTACGGATACAACCCATCATTTGTCTTGCCTTTGATGAAGCCTTCTCCACTTGATTGGCAGTCTTCATATCTTCACTAATGATCACCCCCAAATCACGTTCCGCCTTGGTCCTAGCTAAGGTCTCACCATTGAGTGATCCCGACGCATGCTCAGATGGTCTGCGCATGCTCTCCGCTGGAACTTATTTTACTTCCCTGACTTCCTCTGTTTTAAATACTTTTTTTAGGGCAAAACTGGGCTTGCAAGGACTGGGTTTTTCAACATACAAGCTTACAAATAATATAGCAAAGTCCTGATGGTACTGCAGTCCGTTACACAAGAGGGAACTGTTAACCAGCCCAGCGCGACGTCAGGCTTTCGGAAGTCCGTGCCACCCCGACTCTCCTGCTCTCTGCCACCCTTCCCCGCAGTGCAGCCCTGCTTTCAACCTGCAGGTTAAAACCACAGGTTCGCACTGCAGGGAAGGGCGGCAGATAGCAGGAGAGTCGGGGTGGCAAAAGTAGGGCTCGGCTGGAAATGTGGCAATGTATCTCTGTTTGCTACCTTTCAGGGCAGAGAGCAGAGCGGCAGAGGGCAGGGGGCTTTTTTGATGGTTTGATGGGCTGCAGGGCTGGCATTTCAGTTGGACAGGACGTGAGCGACTGGTCCCCCAGCAGTCGCTTCTTCTGTTGATCGACCAGTCCAGATTTGTTTAGTGAATCGCTGCTTGCCTACTTTGCATGCCGTTTCCCCTCATTTGCATGCGTGGATTGGGATCGGAGGATGATCGGCACACAGGTTAATAATAATAATAATAATAACAGTTTATATACCCCAATACCGTTAAGTTCTTTGCGGTTTACAGAAGATTAGTGGAGTACAAGTTGAGTTGATGTACAAGTTGAGTTAACTTAAGGGATGTGGGAACAATGGGGAGAAAGGGCAAGAGAGGGGAAGGAGGGAAGTGGGTCAGCTGTCTAGGTATTTCAGGAATAGGTGAGTTTTGAGGCGTTTCCTGAATACCTCATAAGTGAGGAAATTGGGTCGCTAAGTGGTCGGGACTGATCAGTGGGCTTAGTGAATTGCTGCTTGCCTACTTTGCATGCCGTTTCCCCTCATTTGCATGCGCGGATCGGGATCGGAGGATGATCGGCACGCAGGTTAGTGAATCGGGTCGGAGGGAAATTGGGTCGCTAAGTGGTCGGGACTGATCAGTGGGCTTAGTGAATCCAGCCCTAAGCCCCCACTGCTGGACAGAGCTGGACGGTGCGAGACAACACTGAAATTCGGCTTGTGTTTGTCAGAGCCTGCTTTAAATGGTTCTGTAAGAAGTGACAGAAGCAGACAACGCTGAGTGATGAGAGAAGAGAACAAGAAAAACAGAAATGAAAAAAGTGAAAAAAAAAAAAAAATCCCTACTCAGAAAGAGCTCCTGTTAAACATCCAATCAGTTAAAAAAAAAAAACGAGCCTCAAAGTTGTAAAAGCTGGTGCTGCGTTCATTCCTAACCGATCTTTCCTTTTCAGATGTCATTTTTTCTTATGGTACCTTTCTAAAATGTTCGTGCTGCCTGTTATCAAGAAGTGGTTATAAAATTGCTTAAAAATGGTCTGACAATTGGGTCTGATTCTGAGACTTTGCGTTGTGGAAAATGAGGGGATAAATTGGAAAAAAGGGAGTCCTGCACAGAGTTTGCAAAACAAGTCTATTAAAGCAAGTGTTCTAGGCTTCTAGGATCCGCCTTTCAATTCCAGCAGTCACTTAGGCTGTGATGAGCCTGCCAGGCCTTTGGTCTGTTGCAGAGACAGCAGGAAATCTATTTTATCTGAGGCACCTTCTGGGCACTTTTAAACTAAATTACTTGGATGAGGTAGCAATCAGCAAATGAAATTCATTAGATCTGTAAAAAATCAACTCACAGATAGGTGTGCTAAACACTCTTTACCGGTAGAGACCTGGGCTTTCTTTCTCAACAATAAACATAAACTTCACACATTAGTTAACAGGGGAGACTGGTTTGAAATTTGGCTCTTCTACTTTCTAAACTAGTCTTAGGGATACCATGACCAAAGGCAGGATTCACTAAACCTCCAAACCGTGCACGATCCGTTTCCTATTGCATGCGTGGAAGCCCCTCCTGCCTGACGCGATTTTGAGGAAGCTTTTCAAAACCCAGACAAAGTGGCGAGTGTTGAAAAGCCATCCAGATCCCGGGTCATGTCCTCGAAAAGGAGGACATGTCCGGGGAAATCCGGACTAGAGAATGACACGGTGACAAAATTCATCACCGTTCCTGTCCCCGCGGATAACCGCGGGAAACTATCTCCATGTCATTCTTTAAAGAGAGAGGGAAGAATCAGAGTATGAATGGCCACAACCACTGACCCGCAAGCTTTGCTTTGAAGAATGCTGGGGTAGAAGGACTGAGGTTGAAACAGACACTACAGAATGACAGTCTCTGGTATCCAGAGCAGATATTGTGATGTCATAATGCCTCATTCCAAAAGTGCCTAAGAGCCAATCACATCAGTGATGTCACAATGGCTTCATTATCCTTGGCTCACATAAGAATCAGAGTATAATTGGGCACAACCACTGACCCGCAAGCTTTGCTTTGAAGAATGCTGGGGTAGAAGGACTGAGGTTGAAACAGACACTACAGAATGACAGTCTCTGGTATCCAGAGCAGATATTGTGATGTCATAATGCCTCATTCCAAAAGTGCCTAAGAGCCAATCACATCAGTGATGTCACAATGGCTTCATTATCCTTGGCTCCCATAAGAATCAGAATATGAATGGCCACAACCTCTGACCCACAAGCTTTGCTTTGAAGAATGCTGGTGTAGAAGGACTGAGGTTGAAATAGATACTAGAAAATGACATGGGATTATTTCCCGCGGTTATCCGCGGAGACGGGAGCGGTGATGAATTTTGTCACCGTGTCATCACTAGATGGGATTTGATATACCACTTTTCTCTGGAGTTAGTATTCCCAGATGTGGCCAAGACCTCTCTCTATTAAAAAAAATAAATAAATAAAATGTAATGTTTCTTTTTTTAACAGCTAGACTTCTATAGGCTAATAGAGGCTTTTTCTGACTCAGTTTGTCTTGTAAATGTGTGATTAAATCATCTGTAAAGAATATATTCTATATTCACAGTTAATAGCTTTGCAAGACCTATGATAATGCTATTCTATCACAGTTCTTAGTGGTAAATGACCTTTACAGAACTGGCACTTTGCATGGATCTTAATGACACCTACGGTATCTCTGGGCGACATTTGCTGAATCCAGCCCAAAGTGCTTGGAGGGAAATTCTATAAATGCTGTCTAAACTTACGCACCTAAGTTAATTCGGAAATGCCGTTTGCAATGGCAATTCATGTTAAATTTAAAGCGCCTACCGGTGCCTAAACCAAAGGTGCCAAAATCACACCTCCCAAAGGCGACTCCTGGCACCTAACGCTACTATAGATGGGGCTAGCACCGGAAGTCGTGTTAGGTGCCAGACAGCACCGGAAGTCGTGTTAGGTGCCAGACAGCACCTACGTAGGCACAAGTCACGGCAAAGATAGGCGCCGGAAATGTAGGCCTTGAAAACCTTGGCCCACATTTCCAGCGCCTGTCTTTCTCCAAACGGTGCTGTGGGCATGATTGACGTGTGATCAGCGACCGCTGATTTTGGTGCTGTTTTAAGAGAATCTGGGCCAGAGGCAAATTCTATAAAAGGCGCCTAAACTTTACTGGCGCCTAAGTTAATTTGGAAATGTCATTTAAGAACATAGGCAGTGCCTCTGCTGGGTCAGACCAGAGGTCCATTGCGCCCAGCAGTCCGCTCACGCGGCGGCCCATCAGGTCTAGGACCTGTATAGTAATCCTCTATCTATACCCTTCTATCCCCTTTTCCTTCAGGAAATTATCTAATCCCTTCTTGAACCCCAAAACAGCAATGAACGTTAAATTTAAAGCCGACTACCGGCGCCTAAACAAAAGATGCCAAATTTGTGCCTCTAGAACAGTGGTTCTTAACCTTGTTGGAGGTACTGAACCCCACCAGTTTCATATGCGTGTTCACCGAACCCTTCTTTATTCCCTTAGTTTTGCCGGAGCTAGACTAGAATTACTCAACTTGGCATTGCAAATCATGCAATTAGGACGCTGACTCCCATCACGTTCCGTTATACATGTGAATCCATATTGTACATATTCGTCCGACCACTTTCGTATTTTGCTCGACATAGTTAGTAAGGGATTAAAATATTAAGATAGGTATCACATGACGTACCATCACAACAGTTACAATTCGACTACTGTGCGCATCAAATCCCCTGCAGCACAGATAGGCCAGGCGATGTTGCGTGATCACCTGCAGCCAATTATGGACAAGCGGGGCGTATCATCACGAATCATAAGCGCTTCGGTCACGTTCAGTCATCTATCAGTTAAATCAGAAATTTTGATCAGGAATTGATTGATGTATATAAGACGTTAGTTACAGATTGATAGATCAAGAAACCGAGTACACGATCAGTCTTGATCAAAATCACTGAATAACTGATAGATGATTGAATGTGACCGAAGCGCTATATGAGTCGGAGGTGTGTTTTGACTTTCGCCGAACCCGCGAGACAGACTCACCGAACCCCTGGGGTTCGGTCGAACCCAGGTTAAGAACCACTGCTCTAGAAGCACCTACTGGCCCCTAACCTCTATAGGCGTGGCTAATGCCGCGAATGGCATTCAATATCATAAAGCGCCTACGTAGGTGTGATTCATGGTAAAGACAGGCACTGGAAATGTAGGCCTTGAAAACATTTCCAACGCCTATCTTTCCTGGAAGTGCGATTCTCTAAACGGTGCCATGGCACGATTGACACGCGATCAGTGGCTGCCAATATCGGTGCCATTTAGAGAATCTGGGCCTCAATGTAAAAGGGTCCCTAAAGGGGGAATTCATAAAGTGACGCTAATCGTGTTAGCACATGCTAAAACGCTAAGACGCCCATGGGAATACATTGGGCATCTTAGGGCTAGATTCACTAAGGGCCCCGATCCGAATCACACCCCCAATTGACCGCCCGGATCGCTTTGTAATGATCCCGACACATGTGCAGACCATCTGTAGCCCAGCGAGCCTGTGGTTTTAACCCGCTTTAAACCTGCGGGTTAAAACCACGGGCTCGCACTGCGGGGGAAGGCCAGGGCAGCGCAGGAAGCAGGAGAGTCGGCGCAGAGAGCGCAGTTGGGAGCAGAGAGCAGGAGAGTCGGGGGCAGAGAGCTGGAAAGTCGGGGGTAGACAGCAGGCAGAGAGCAGGAGATGACAGTCTGAAAGCAGTGAACGATTGGTCCTCAGCAGTTGCTTGTTTGTGATCGGCCGGCCCAGTTGGTGTTGCAGGCTTTTGTTAGTGAACCGCTGCCCGCCATCATTTGAATGCCGTTCCCCCTCATTTGCATGTGCGGATCGGTGGATGATCGGTGGCGAGAGGCCCGTCCTGTAGGCAATCAGTGGGCACCAGCATCTATCCTTCTCTCTGGCCCTCTTCCCATTTAGCACCCCCACACTGGCGTCTCAGGGCACACCTGGAGGGCCTTCACACACAGGCGGATATCGACATGATGATGTCACGCATGTGATTGATGTCATCACGGCGATATCTGCACACTTCCTGGTGCCTCGAGCCACTACCTATAGTGTGCTGCGGCTCGAGAAAGTTTGCAGGACACTAACAGATGGCATCTGTTGTTCTAAGTTAAGTTCCCCTTTTTCAGCTTTTTCCTACTGACCCCCCCCCCACACACACACACACTTTCTATTAAGGAAGCTGCAGACTGCCTGCACTCCAATACACAATACTAAAATCTATAATTGACCTTCAAAGTCTCATGATTCTGATGCAAACACTCTTAAATATGAATATATATATATTACATATTGGATCTATACCTAAAATATCATGAATAACTTATTAATCATTCCAGCTACATATAAAATGCTAATTATTGTATCAGCTAGGACAGTTAATCCATTGTGATATCAAAGAGGATGGTTGGCTCTTAGACATTGGTTAGGGTTACCAGACGTCCGGATTCTTTTGAGGACATGTCCTGGGGTCCGGACGGCTTTTCCAAACCCGGCCCTTTGTCCGGGTTTTGAAAAGCCTCCCTCAAAATCGCCGTCGGACAGGAGGGCAAGGCGATGACATCACGCCCGCACGCCCTCCTGCCCAACCAGAGCAGGCAGCAGGGGCGGGGCTGGCTCTAAGGGGTCCAGATTTTCCAAACAGAAAATCTGGTAACCCTAACATTGGTCGAATGAGGCATTATGATATCACAATACCAGTTCTAGTTATCAGAGACTAAGGGCTCCTTTGACTAAACCGCGATAGCGGTTTTTGCACGTGCATAGCGGACGAGGAATTGCTGGGCGTGCTAGACCTTAACGCCAGCATTGAGCTGGCCTTAGTTCTAGCTGCGTAGCGCGGGTTTAGCGTGTGCTAAAATCCTGCGTGCGCTAAAAACGCTATCGCAGCTTAGTAAAAGGAGCCCTAAAACTTCACACTTAAGGGTGTCCTGGAAATGTCCTGGAAAGACATTTTATTTTAATACTAACATTTGCTATTTTAGACTCAGTCACTAATAACTGGGGTTAATAGTAAAATACCACTTTGATAACTTTCCCCCCCCTAAATGAGCTCCAGCCTTTATCGTGTCACTGAGGTATGGACTTACCTGCGAGTTCATTTCCGACCAGAATGTCTTACAAGCTGCTGCTCAAACCCAGGTTCAGTTCTGCTCGGTTAATGTTTTCTGGAATCGCAGGAGCTGCGTCAGAACTCACTGATTCTGAAAATTCAGCCAGCTGCCTAAGAGGATAAGCCGTGATGCTGCAAACCATTTTCCAGATCAATAGCCAAACATAGAGCATGATGTTTTGAAATTCACTTATTAATAACTTTAGAACGTTAACACAGGTCTCAGAGGATTCTTGGGTGCAGCATATCATCTCTTAATGAGCACGGATGGAATGCTAAACGGATTATTTCACAGATGCCATGGATGTTCAATGGCACTCCCAGGATACTTAATGCTTTAGGGCGGGAGGGAAGAAACATTAGCAGTTACCCAGTTCCCATCCATCGCCCTCACTAACCCTCTGAAGGGAACACATCATTAAGTGTGTTTACTGTTTCTTACAGCAAGAGGATATTATTTTACTGTAAGTAATCTGCTTGTTTTGAAGTCCAGTGTTTGAAAGAATTTCCCAATTTGCTCCTAGTTTGCAAAAGCAAGACTTTTCATCTTGGGGTATTATCCATGCCTACAGAAGCACGCCAGCTACACTGGAGATAGTCAGGAACGCACTATCTCCTAGCCGAGCTATTATCTAAGCGCACCAGTAGCAAAGTGCAGGAAACAAATGCTTTAGAGGGGCATTTTTGATATGACTTCTAAATCCGAGTTTAGACATTCTGGGGAACACGCAAAGAAATCCAGTACCAAGCATACCCATTTCCAAAACAGCAAAACGTCTATTTCGTTTTTTTGAAAATGGATGTGTTTGTGCTCAATGCATCTGTCTTTTTGAACCATTTTTGAAAAAAACACACACAGAACAAGCCATTAGGATGTAGGAGGGGCCAGCATATTTAGTATAATGGCTACACAGACATCCCAGCAGAGCAGTGGGTCACCCTAGGGGGTATTGCAGTGAACTTCACATAAAAAGTTTCCCCCAAACCCACTGTATCCAACTGTACACCACACCAATAGCCCTTGTGCCTGGGGGTGATCCCTATATGTGGGTGCAGTGGGATTAAGATGGGGTTTTGAAGGCTCACAAATTCCACCATAAGTGTAGTGGTTAGAGTGGAGTATGGGCCTGAGTTCCCATTTCTATGGTTCACAACACTGCTCACCAGATTACTCCAGGAATCTGCTTGCTGATCCACTAGGACTGGCCATAATATCTGAAGCTGTATTCACATCTTTGGGGAGGTGGTCAGTGACTACTGGGAGTGTGTGGGTGTGTGTGTAGGGGGGTCATGCTTGCATTCCTCCAATGGTCATATGGTCAGTTTGGACACCTTTTTGGCATGTATTCATTGTCAAAACGGGTCTAATCCCAGATGTTCAAATTGTGCCCTGGACATATTCTTAAATATTCGATTATGGCAGAAAGATGTCCAAGTCATAAAGCCCGCCCTAGTCTCTAACATTGAGATTTGGATTAACTGCAGATGTACAGCATAGATATATAAAACTCAACAGTCCATTTGATCTTTGGCCTGAAGAAATATGATCATGTGAGCCCTTTTTATCAACATCGTCATTGGCTGCCTTTTGAGGCAAGAATTATTTTTACATTTGGCTTTATTTGTTTCAAAGCACTGTTTGGCTTGAATCCAGCATACCTATCTTCACAATTCAAATTGTATAAGTCAAGTAAAAATACAAGAAACTCCTGTATGTTTATGTATCCTATTCCCAATACAAGAGTTTTTTTGGAAAAGACATTTGCTTTCCAGGCAGGAAAATCAAATTCCTGGTGAGTTCTTTGATTACTCAAGCTCATTCCTACAATTCATTTAGAAAGTCATTGAAAACCTATTTCAATAAATTTATAAACTGATTTTATTGCTGTATTTGTTTGAATTATGTATATTTATTCATTGATTGTACAGTCCTTTTGATGTGAACCGCCTAGAACTTTTTGGTTGGGTGGCATACAAGAATAAAATTATTATTATTATTATTATTATTTTTGTATTTATTCTTTATTGAATTTTCATTTTTTTATGATAATACAATCATATTTGAAATAAGCAGTTTCCACCGCTTCCTATGTTTTTACGGGAGGAGAAGGTGTTTGGGAAATTTAAAAGCGAATTAAAAACCTTTTTGTTCAAAGACGCATTTGCAAATTAATTAAATTTTATTATAAAATGTTATTCTAGCGAAGTATTTTTCTATTTTTTGTCTTTTTAATTTCCTTATGTGTTTTCCCTGTATGATCTTTCTTTACTATAAAAAAATGTATTTCACCCCCTCTTACCTTTTGTTTACGTTATAATTAATTAACTGTATGTAATGTTTTCGTTTCCTTACATGTATATTTTATTGTACATCGCTTAGAAATCTGATTAAGCGATTCAACAAGCAAACTAATAAACTTGAAACTTGAAACTTGAACAAATCAATTTATATTTGAAATAATTTTAGGAAAATAAAATAACATTGTTTCAACTGTTATTTAGTCCACAATCACTAGAGAAGGGGTTTCAACAAAATCGAAGATAGTTTATCCAAACATTTATTAGGAAAAAAAGACTGGTACCTGAATTGATCCCAACCTACTAACTTAGAGCTTTATTCCTGAATACTGACAGGGGTACTTGCAGATCTCACCTCATTTTCTAAAATAAATCTCATCAATTGTGCAGACTCAAAGAAAATATATCTAGCTCCCTTAAAATTAACAAGACATTTACATGGGAATCTTAATTCAAAAGTTGCACCCATTTTTAAAACCTGGAGTCTCAAAAGCAAAAATTGTTTCCTTTTTTTTGTTGTGTTACTCTGGATACATCTGGATCCATTCTTATTTTTTTATTCAGAAACAAAACATCTTTATATTTAAAAAAAACAACTTCACAACCACTCTCTACCTGAATCTTGAGCAAACTGAACAAATAGTGTAGCAAAAGTAATTTGTTCTGAATCTGACTTCTCTAACAAATTCGTCAAGTCCATAACATCTATGGCTGGTTCCTGGGATTCTTCTGGAGATTTCTTCTTTCCCAAGGAAAAATTATTATTATTGTTATTATATACACGTAGAAAATAGGTTTTGAAAATAGCAAATTGGAAGGGTTTGGCAAGAGAAACATCCATCTGCCCCTGTATGCCACTTCTTGAATGTTTTTCTTTTTTTGAAAATGTGCCCCTTAGTCTCAGAGAATGCTGAAAATGAGCATAGGGGAAGTGGAGTTATCAAAGTGGGGCGGGGGGGGGGGGGAAGAAACTGTAGATTGTGAAAGAGGGGAGTCTAATCTGGAACTATTAGAAGGGTAATGATTTCTTTAAGCTTAAGGAAATGCAATCATCACAACCCCTAACCTCATAGACGGAGGAGAGAGGTGGTTCTCTCACTGCAGTGCAGTGTGGCAGGTCCTTAGTCTATAAGAGGCCCATTAAAAAAAAAATCCCTTTCAAACAAAAAAGAAAATCTCTCTATTACGTTTTAGGTTGCAGGTTCCAGCTGTGTAGGGATTATTAAGGCTAAGTGCTTGAAGCTAAAATGACTTCGATGCCATGAGAAGATAAATGTTTATCTTTAGGCCCCCTTCAATGGCCAGCAGAGAAAGTTACTTGGAGGTTAAATGCCCACCATTACAGGACTGGGGTATTATAATTAAAACTTCCATAGATGTTATATCATTAAAGTAACGACAGAGCACAACTGTTTGGAAGCTGGGTTAAGCATACGGGAAGGAGATAACTTTAATGAGGGCCCAATAAGGTCGTTCTTCATTATACAAGGTCGGTTTGGTTCTACAAATGAGGAATGTAGATAGGGCTTGAAGGGGACTTACCGATACACTGCTTGTTCTTGGGTTCCAACACTAGTGGAGAAATTACACGCTGGGAACACTAGTGTGCAACATGCCCTCCCTGCAAGAAATAAGTGCAGACTGCATTGGAATTAACCCACTTAACAGAGACATCGATCTATGCCAAGTGCATGAAACCAGCTTATTATCTGCTGCATAATTAGCTCTCACAAAGCAACTGCTGAGTCTGTAAAAATGTCCATTGAAAAACACTTTCAAAGCAAACTGAAAAGCCCACCAGCACATTTTAGGTTGCATGTCCCAGCTGTGCAGGGCTTGTTGAGGCTACGTGCTCCAAAGCACAACAATTGTCAAGCTGTAAAAGTCTGACTGAGGAGCTCCTTCAAAGTGACTACAGCCAAAGAAGGTATTTTTCACTTTCAGTGTTAAATAGAAACATAGAACATGAGGGCGGAAAAGGGCCACGGCCCATATAGTCTGCCCACACTAATGGCCCACCCCCTAACTACCTCCATGAAGAGATCCCACATGCCAATCCCATCTTTTCTTAAAATCTGGCACGCTGCCGGCCTCAATTACCTGTTGTGGAAGATTATTCCAGCGATCAACCTCCCTTTCGGTGAAGAAATATTTTTTGGTGTCGCCATGAAATTTCCCACCCTTGATTTTCAATGGATGCCCTCTTGTTGCCGTGGGGCCTTTAAGGAAAAAGAGATCCTCTTCCACCTCGATACGGCCCGTGACCTATTTGAACGTCTCGATCATGTCTCCCCTCTCTCTGTGTTCCTCGAGTAAGTACAGCTGCAACTTACCCAGTCGTTCCTCATACGGGAGATCCTTGAGACCTGAGACCATCCTGATGGCCAGACCTGGGTGAAGCCTGATTGGCTCAGGCATCTAAGCCCCTCCCTCCTTAGGTGCCTGGGCCAATCAGAAACATAGGCCTCTCCCAGTGTATCCCAGGATGCACCGGGAAGGGGAAAGCCTACCATTTTGAAGAAGTGGGCCTGCCGGCAGGAGGGAGTAGGCTTATCTCCTGCTGGATTTTCATCTAAAAAGTATGGGGTTGTGGGGGGGAGGTGTCGGGGAACACAGGGGGCCTCATCAAAGATTAGCACAAATGAATGCTAATGAGGTCATTGCCCATTCCCTCCCTATTAGAGAATGACACAGGGACACATTTTTCCCCATCCCCGCAGGAACTCAATTTCTCTGTCCCATCCCCATGAGTTTTGTCCCTGTCCCTGTCCTATTCCTATAAACTCTCTTAACCGCACAAGCCTCGAACACTTATGATTTTAAAGTGTTTGAGGCATGTGCAGATGAGGACAGAGCTTGCAGGAATGGGGCAGGGACAGTAAAAGAACTCGCCGGGAAGGGGCGGGAAAATGAGTTCCTATGGGGATGGGGAAAAATTTGTCGCCATGTCATTCTCTACGGCCTATGCTCAGAGAATAGTGCACAACCAAAGCCACCCTCGATGCTGGAAAATCACTGCAAGCTTAGAGGTGGCGTTAAGGAGAGGATTTTATTTTATTTTTCAAATTTTGGAAGTCAAGTTTTCTTCCCAAATTAATAATAAAAGCACAAACACTATATCAGATGTGATGTGTGTTAGAAAAATGCTCATTTGTTCTTCTGTCGGCAGATGCAAAGGGCAGATGAAGTGACCCCTTTCTAGTTCCCCAGATACCACTCCTCTGCTCAGTCTTAGAACTTTTGTTGGACAATCCCCGCTCAGTCTACATTCAAAAATGGAGCCAGGGCCCCCTAAATCTCCTCCCCAGTCCCCCTGATCTCTGCTCAAGATCTTGCCTGAGCATGCGCACAAGAGCTACACTTACCGTAAAACTCGTGCCATGCCTGTTCCCAGGGCAGGATTAACCAAAAGGCCGAGTAGGCACGTGCCTAGGGCCCGAAATGGTCAGGGGGGCCCGATGAAGGAGGGCATCAACATTGTTTTTTCCAAATGGCGATGGGCCCCTCCAGCATCGATCGGCAACGCAGGCCCCTCCCCGATCGGCAACGCGCCCCCCCCCCAAAGACGGAAAGTAAGACAAGCAAGCAATGCGGGTAAGAAAGGCAACGGGAACTGTAATTGTGCAAGCAGTGCTGCTTGCCCAAAGCTTCCCTCTGACGCGGCTTCCTGTTTCCGCCTGGGCTCATGGTGGGGTGGGGCATGACAGTGGGCCCAGTGTACTTGTGTGCCTAGGAGCCCTCGATGAATTAATCCTGCCCTATCTGTTCCTCCCCCATACACAGCTTTGAGTATTGGAGGGCAGTGTTTCAACGCTGTTTCCACGCTATGGGATTGGCAATGTTTGCCCTAGCGCCAGACCTCTGAACATTCCCCTGCAAATATGTAATCAGTACCAAGCACAACATTCAGGAGGATGTAGAGGTGCTTTTAATATGTATCTCATAAGAGATGTGATTGGTGGGCCAGGTCAGCTCAGTGTCTTCGTAGCAAGCAGTGCATTGATATGTGAAAGGTCTCTGTTTTGATTTCAGAATCAGGTCTTCCATTCCCTGGAGCTGGAAACGCTATGGAGGCAACATTCACAGGAGGAATGAGGGAGTCCTGGCTGTTGCTCAGTGATGACATCTGGAAGCTGGAAGCTGTAATCAGGGCTCATGAAAGCAAAAGTTTGCATGTGCAATGGATGCAAAACAGAAAAAAATGAGATGTAAAGTTTAATATGCTTATTATAAATCACCAATAATACATTAAATTTTATTTTTTTTACTTAAAACAGCCTTTCAGAAGGTGCAGCAGATCTTTATTGGTATTGCAATATGTGGCTGTCCCATGTCATGCAATCATTGCACGTACAACATGTTTGCTTTCAGGCAACACATTTCTTCCTGATGCTAATCTTTCCCAATCTAATTCCCTGCTGCAAATCTCTAATTTCATCAGGTCTACCCATTTTCTACATTCTTCTCATCACCAGGCATCCTTTCTTTTAACCAGTCCACTTCCCCTGAGCTTCACAGATTTCTCCCCTCATTCAGCCATCTACTGTCCCCGAGAGCATCTCATTCTCATCACTGTTGTCTCAGATACATCTCTTTGTATTCTGTGGAGACAACTAAATTTCTGTCTGTTGAACAGTGGTAGATCTTTCAGATGTTCCACAAGAGTAAGTGGTTCTGACTTTTTTTCCTAACCCAACAGCTTGTAGAACAGGGGCTGTGTCTTCCTTCCTGATAGACAAGATGGGAGGATACATCCTTTGGAGGGAATATCTGGGCTAGTAAAAATCCCCAACCCATGGGGTGGGGAGGTGGAGTGGAGGTTCTTTTCTTCAACATCTGAGAAGCAGAAAGTAGGGAATAAGGAGTGTTCCCAGAAAGCTCAACCAAGATAAAGTCTCATACACCAGATATTCCTTTTGAAAGAGACATATATTACAAAGTGGACAACTATGCAAAAATATTACATGCACACAAAACCTTTGTCCATCTGTACATCTGAACTGCCCATCTTAATCCCGTACAGTCAGTTAAAAATCCATTATTCATATATCCATAACTCATATTCCTTGTCTCTATTAACATTGATTTCACTGCATAATTGTTTCCTGAAGCAAACAGATCATGTGGAATGTCACTGCATGCTCTGATCTTGAAAACCATGTGAAATATTTTAGAGTTAGCATTTTCTCTGACAACAAAATAATGAGAAGATCTGGCTTAATTCCTTTCCCATGTTTTCAAATCACTCTCTGTGCCAATAATATGGAATTTCTACTATACGTTGTTCACACCAGTCACTATACCACACTAAACTCTTACTGATTCCTTTAGAATGTTTTTCTTTTAAACAACTTTTAAAATCCATAAAAATCAAATACCTTTTATCAAGAAGAACGAAGTACAGTAAACAGGCCCAAATCACGTAGCTGTATATCCTGGTTGGCACATCTTCTCCAGCAAAATGGTGAAGGGTAATTATTCTGCTGTTTTATGAAATAAATTCTGTACCATGAATTAGGTTTCTGTCTTCCCGCATAATTGTTCCAGAATTTTATGGCATCCTTCCTGTCCTCTTTTCCTAGCTGCCTTCTTAGCTGTCTTTATATTGGTTTATACTGTATGTTCTGTCAATCCTTTGCACAAGAAAACATATTCTCTTCGGGACTTGAGCTCTCTCCAAGTTTTCCGCAAACATCTGAAAACCTGGCTTTTCTCAAAAAATGTAAGTCTCCCTCCAACTTAGGAATCAAGGAAACTCTTATATCTTGGCATCCCAAGTCATCTAAATTTTCTTCACACTTCTACCTCTAACCCTCTGTTGTAGTTCCTTCCTATTTCTCCTACTGTAAACCGCGTCGAGCTCTACGAACGTGGAGATGATGCGGTATACAAACCTAAGGATTAGATTAGATTAAATTCTGTTGAGGACAGAACTACCTCTAGATTGCCACTAGAAGCCCAATTGGGGTTGTTTTGCCAGAAAGAACCACCGGAACAAAAATGACTGGGGGGATCACTCCTGTTTTTCACTAGACACCAGCAGGGCTGGCTCAACCTATGGACCGGGTGAGGCCCTGGTCCAGGGTGCAGGTGATAAAGGGCATCAAAATCCCATCCAGTCTTCAAACTTCTAGAGCAGTGGTTCTTAACCCTGTCCTGATGAACCCCCAGCCAGTCGGGTTTTCAGGATATCCCTAATTAATAAGCATGAGACATATTTGCATGCCTGTCTCCTCCATTTTATGAAAATTTATCTCATGCATATTTATTAGGGATATCCTGAAAACCCAACTGGCTGGGGATTCACCAGGACAGGGTTAAGAACCACTGTTCTAGAGGAATGGATGCCAGTGCCCTGAACCAATGCCTGCAATGGTCCAGCGGGAGGGAGAGACTTGAGAGAGCAGGGTAGATACTAGATCACGGAGGGGGGTGTGTGAGGGGGGAGAGAGATACCAGACTGTGATGGTGGGCAGGTGCCAATGGAAAAGCTGGCTCAGGGCACCACAGTTCCTTCAGCCGGCCCTGCACACCAAGGATAATTGGTGAATGCTGAGGGGTGCCAGAGGATAGGGAAGGGGTAGACAGCAGGACTTTCATTTCAAAAAAGGACCCATGTGAGGGACTATTTTGTATTATTTTCATGGGATCCTTTAAAAGAAAATGGGTCTTGCTATCTTTATCATGCTTAGGCAAGTACGTGGGATATCTCAGCTGCAGTAATGCCAATCTAATTTATTGCAGGATTCACTAACTTGCAGCCTGAGCTATCACAGTTAATGAATGGTGCACATATCTCCGTCTTTGCAATAGGAGTCAAAGGTTTGTATCTGAGGCAATGGAGGATAAAGAGACCTGCCTTAGATCTACGAAAATTCACTGGGAGAAGGAGGTTTCAAACCCTGGCTTTCCTGGTTCTCAGCCCACTACTCTAACTGCTAGGCTACTCCTCCAGCTGATGTGATGGAGCATTCGCCGTCACATTTGACAGATAATAAGGACGAGAGTAGGAAATTCAGCCCCATCCAGCTCATGTGTGATCTTTGCAAATGAAGCATTTGGTTAATCAATGCTAAGGCTTCACAGAAAAGCAGCAAAGGATCTCAAATACCCATCGAATGGAAAGAATCAGCTCTTTGCATTCTGTGTAAAGTATGTTTCCGAGATTACACCTGCTGTGCTTGTAGAGATGGCGTTCTGACCGAGGTAGTCTCTCCAGCAACGGAAAACGATATTGTTCCTACATGGGCTGCCGAGATAAGCTGGATAGCATCTCTGCATGTGAAATTAAAATCTTTATCTGGCAGCAGTGTGCCATCTCGCCTGCCGGGTGCAGGGGAGCTGTGAGCATAGAGCAGTGCTTCCCTACGCTCGACCAGAAGCCATTTCAGACCCAGAGAAGCTATTAAAGTAGCAATCACAGAGTTTCAGGAAATTTCTTCCTCTTCTGCTTTTAAGCCTCTTTCCGTCTCCTTTGTTCCAATTCTTTGTGCAGGAGATAACCTAATGGTTCTGCTCTGAGTTTACTCTTGAGTGAGAGACATCGTATAAGAAAAGAAATCTTGTGGCCTGACTCTTGGTCGCAGTGGGGAAAGGTTGTGATGTATTTCACCTTGTATTTGTAGAATATGAAATTAAGGCTGATATAAAATCTGACAATCCCTTTTTAGCCTTTTGGCTGCAGGGCCGGCTTAAGAGACTGTGGCACCCTGATCCAGCTTTTGCATCAGTGCCCCCTACACCTGTGATACAGTATCTTCGCCTTTCTCTCAAGCCCCCCTCCCCCCTCTGCTGGTACATAACATTTTTGGTTTACAAAACATTGAGCTTCAACGAACCCCAATTTATAGCAAAATTGATTGTCCCATACAAATCTTCTCGTTCTTTAAGATCTTCCTCATTACAATTGCTCTCAATCCCTTCGCTAAGAATCATAGGCACAAGACGTAATGATATGTTCTCTGTGAAAGCCCCTACATTGTGGAACTCCCTTCCAAATTTTATTAAAAACGAAACAGACCTCGTCGCTTTTAAGAAAATTTTAAAAACATATTTATTTCAAGATGCATTTGATTCATGAAACGTAACATTTTAGGTTCCCGCATTCTTCTTATCTTATCTTAACCCATTACTACCCAATGTGCTTTCCTTTTGATGTCAAATTCTAATATATAACAAAATTGTAACTTTCCCCCTTCCTTCCCACCCCTTCCTGTTTGTCCAATTTTGTCTGTTTTTTATTTGATTTTCGTAAACTACGGTAAATGTATTACCACATTCTGATGGTTTTTAAACTGTACATCGCTTAGATATTATTATAAGCGATTCATCAAATGAAGATTAAACTTGAAACTTGAATAACATTGTACTTCTTAACCGCGTAACCATGAGTTCTACACGGTTTACAAAAGAACAATTTACGGATGACTGAAGAGAAATTAATTGATCAGATATTTAGAAAAAAGAGTTCTGAAATATTTATATGAATGGGCTCCAAGCAATAATAAAATTCTTTGTCATGTGACGCTGCCTGGAATGCCAAGGTTTGATCAAGAAATCTCTTACTTTTACAGCCCTGTACTGACGGAGAAATGAACAAGGCATGAGATTTCCTACTATATTTGTGTGATGCTATAGAAAATCTATTGGCCATGTAAGCTGGAGCAGTTCCATATATAACATAACAAAAGCAGCCTAGCTTAAACAGAACGCGTGCCTCCATTGGTGCCAAAATCTTGAATCCTGGTTCAGCTTCTCGCCTTCTTCCGTTCACCCACCCACCCATGGGAGCGGAGAGTGGAAGAGAGAAGGAGAGATGCCTTTCTAGGATTGTGGCTCCTTTTAATAACAACGCTCCGAGACATCTGATTCATAGGTTGAGCTGGCTCTGGATGGCAAAGACTGAGAACCTGTACAACAGGGCAGTGGAGTTCTGCAAATTAATGTCCTGCGGTCAAAACCTACCAGGGGCACCAGAATTTAACCACCATGGCAAAACCTCCTGTTAAAACATTTAAAAATGATAGAAAGCGAAACAGAGGAGTAGCCAAGTGGTTAGAGCAGTGGGGTAGGAAGCAAGAAATTTATGGTTCAGCCACCTGCGTTTACCACTAACAGTCTTCGTGACCTTGAATAGCCATATTCTTATGACTTGTCCAAGGTCACAAAGTCTGTTAGAGGAAAAAGCAGGTGTTGATTCCAACTGTGGACAATTCAGGTCACAAGTACCTGATAGAACCCAAAACAGTAACAACATTACTTGCTACCTATCCCAGGGCAAACAGTGACTTTCTCCATGTCTGTCTCAATAGCAAACTATGGACTTTTCCTCCAGTAACTTGTCCAAATCTTTTTTAAACCCAACTATGCTAACTGCTGATACCACATCCTCTGGCAATGAGTTCCATAGCTTAAATATTCCTTGAGTGAAAAAATATTTCCTCCTATTTGTTTTAAAGGTATTTCCATATACTTCATTAATGTCCCTTAGTCTATAATTTTTGAAAGAGAAATAAAATTGATTCATTTTTTGAAAGGAAACACTGGAATGGGGGGGGGGGGCATAAGATGAAGGTGAAAGTGGATAGATTCAGAAGTAACCTCAGAAAATACTTTATCACAGAAAGGATGTTGAAAGCTTGGAACGACCTCCTGGTGGAGGTGGTGGAGACAAAAAGTGTATCTGAATTCAAGAAAGCTTCGGACAAAGTGCGTTGGATCTCTAAGGGAGAGGAGGGGACAGTAGATGGCATAGTTAGGCAGACTAGATAGGCCATATGTTAGAACATAAGAATAGCCTTACTGGGTCAGACCAATGGTCCATCAAGCTCAGTAGCCCGTTCTCACAGTGGCCAATCCAGGTCCCTAGTACCTGGCCAAAACCCAAAGAGTAGCAACATTCCAGCATCTCAAAGAATAGCAAGATTATGGAACCCCAATGAGAGCAACATTCCAGAGCTGAGATTGTGATGTCATAATGCCTCATTCCACAGTGCCTCAGAGCCAACCTCATTAGTGATGTTACAATGGCTTAACTGTCCTATACTTGGCTCACGTTAGAACATAAGAATAGACTTACTGGGTCAGACCAATGGTCCATCTAGACCAGTAGCCCATTCTCACGGTGGCCAATCCAGGTCACTAGTACCTGGCCAAAACCCAAGGAGTAGCAATATTCCATGCTACAGATCCCAGGGCAAGCAGTAGCGTCCCCCATGTCTTTCTCAATAACAGACTATGGACTTTTCCTTCAGGAAATTGTCCAAACCTTTCTTAAAACGAGCTATGCTATCCACTCTTACCACAACCTCAGGCAGTACGTTCCAGAACTTAACTATTCTCTGAGTGAAAAAATATTTCCTCCTATTGGTTTTAAAAGTATTTCCCTGTAACTTCATCCAGTGTCCCCCTAGTCTTTTGATGGAGTGAAAAATCGATCCACTTGTACCCGTTCTACTCCACTCAGGATTTTGTAGATTCCATTCATAATTCCCCTCAGCCGTCTCTTTTCCAAGCTGAAGAGCCCTAACCATTTTAGTCTTTCCTCATAAGAGAGGAGTTCCATCCCCTTTACCATCTTGGTCGCTCTTCTTTGAACCTTTTCTTTATCTGACTTCATTTTTCTCTGTTTCCCATTCTACGCTACTCAGGATTTTGTAGACCTCAATTATAACCCCTCTCAGCTATCTCTTTTCTAACTCGAAGAGCCATGACCTCTTCAACCTTTCCTTATATGAGAGGAGCTGCATCCCCTTTATCATTTTGGTCAGTCTTCATTGAACCTTTTCTAATTCTACTATGTCTTTTTTTTGAGATACAATGACTTCTCTCTCCATTGCTTCAGGTACTGACTTAAAACCCTTTTTACTAAGCAATTTAATGGCATTATTTATGCTTAACACACAACAAAATACACCAGAGAGTGTTAAAATTGACTTGCTTAATGTGTGAGAGGTGAGAGGCTGATATGCACAGATGGGGAGAGGGACCTTAGGATGATAGTGTCTGAAAGAATCTGAAGGCAACTAAACAGTGTAGCCAGATGGATGCTGGGCTGTATAGAAAGAGGCATAACCAGAAGGAAATGTAGGCACAGGGGTAGGAGGAGCAAAGGATCACTCTTGCTCTCATTAGACACCAAGGGTATCCCAATGGGTGCTATGATGGGGAGCTGTTAATTTTAAAATGAATCAGAGGTGGATCTGGGGGCTCTTAATTTTAAAAAGGGATTGAGCTTAGGGGACCTATTTTTGAAATCTTCACCCCATTTATTGGATAATTTATTGGATAAAACCCTAAATGGAGACAGCCCTTCCTACCTAAACAACCGCCTCAACCAAGCATCCACACCCAGACACAGAAAAGCGCATTCCCCATTCATACCCCCTCCGATCAAAGACGTAAAAAGATCAAAACTACACGACGGCCTCCTAGCCACTCAAGCCGCAAAACTGGATACCCGGATCTCCAACCTGCTGATGACCACCTCAGACTACAAGACATTCAGAAAAGAAGTAAAAGCTATACTTTTCAAGAAATTCCTAAATCAGCCCTAACTTCACGTACTGTTAACAACGCTAAAATTGACAAAAATCTACCCTACTACCCCAGCAATAACAATTATGCTACCAATGTAACCTCCATTTACACACTTCTTGTAAGCTGTATTAATCCTTGCCCCGAAAATGTCAAAAGACCTACTATTTACCACTCTAGTATATCATCCGTTCTTCCATTGTAACCCCCGTTTGTAAATCTTTTGTAAGCCACCTTGAACCGCAAGGTAATGGCGGAATATAAATCCCTAATGTAATGTAATGTAATAATGTTTCTTGATTTGGGGCTCACTATCACTGTGGAGCTGAGTCCAGGAACTCATAATGTTCAGCTCTGCATCAGTCTACCATAGTACTGAGCTACCTTCTACAGCCCGCATCCCGCAAATGGCAAAAGACAGATGAAGATTCGGCAACCCCCGGTATTGTATGCCACTTTATTATCATATGCTATGAGTGAGGGTGCCGTACAGCTCAAGGAGGCGGGGAAAACATCTCAAATAGCAAGTTAAATACTGGTAGGAATACTTTGGTTATAACGTACAAAGAGGCATTTTCGATAGGACATCTAAGGGCTCCTTTTACGAAGGTGCGCTAAGCATTTTAGCGCACACACCGGATTAGCGCGCGCTAGCTGAAAATCTACCGCCCGCTCAAAAGGAGGCGGTAGCGGCTAGCGCGCGGGGCAATTTAGCGTGTGCTATACTGCCCTAACGCGCCTTCATAAGACGAGCCCTAAGTCTGAGTTTGGACATTTTGGGAAAAACATTCAAAAATCCAATAGAGAAAATGACTATTTTTGAAACGGCAAAACATCTATCTTTTTTTTTCCCTCCCCAAAATGATCATTTCGAGTTGCGTTCATCTTTAGTGTCTATCTTTTTTGACCATTAAAAAAAATAAAAAAACATCAGACAACAAAATGCACACAAACAAGCAGTCAGCATTCTTAGCAAACTTGCTACAGATAGCTGAGCAAAGCAGAGGGGTACTTTAGGGGGAATTGCAGTGAACGTCAAATTAAAAAGTCCCAGGCACACATCTCACCATAACCTACTTATATTGTATGGTGAGCCCTCCAAAACCCACTTAAAACTTACTGTACCCACCTGTACACCACAGCAATAGTCCCTATGCCTGCAGGTACACAAGGTTTTGGGTGGGTTTTGGAGGGCTCACCATACAATATAAGCAAGTTATAATGAGATGCGTACCTGGGACTTTTTAATGTGACATTCACTGCAGTACTAAGGGCCCTTCTGCTCATATGTATCTGTGTGGCCATCTGAAGCTGTCATACAGGCTAGCATTTACTGTTTCTTTCACATATTTGGGTGGTGGGAGGGGGGTCAGTGACTGCTGGAGGAGTAAGGGGAGGTGTGTGTGTGGGGGGGTCATGCCTTAATTTTTCCAGTGGTCATATGGTTAGTTTGGGCACCTTTCTAGCCCTTATTTATTTATTTTAAAACAGATCTAGCCTCAAATGTCTAAAGGATGCTCTGGACGTTTTGCTAAATGTTTGATTATCGCTGCGAAACATCCAAATCCTAAACCCACCCAAAACACACCTTCAACGCGTCCCCTTGGAATTTCGACAAACATGGGATGAACAGCTTAGAAAAATATTTAAAAACAAAGTTTTTGAAAATAGTGATTTGGATGTTTTAGCAAGAAAAAGTCCAAAAAAAAAAAAAAGTTTTTAAGAAGTGATATCCCTGTTTCCCTTTCGTTACTCCCCATCCCTCCCCCTTCTCTTTTATTTTTATTTATCATTGTAATTAAAACTTCCCTACCCCCCAAAACCTCTCGTTTCCAATCAGTCTTAACTTGTTATAGTATTAGGCTTGCCCTCTTTTTATTTTATTGCACCTTAATTCAAAATTATATTAGACCTTTCTAATTTTTAATATTGTAAACCATCTAGATACACATGATGGTCGGTATATCAAGCCATGAATAAACTTGAAATGGCACTTTATGCCATTTTGTGGACGCTTTTCTCTTTTTAAAACGAGCCCCACGTTGTCCCAAGACTCCATTATTCTATCTGTCTGTATATAGTTGGCTTGATGGCAGTATTTAAGCATGAATAGCAGGTGTGACTCTGGCTGCCTTGTTGGGCAGACTCTGTTACCTAAAGTTAGTGAATCCCACTGTAAATTTTTCTAGTGAATTGACATGCAAATGCCCTGTTTTGCTACAAACTCATACACTGGAGTCTTAGCTAGATAGATTCACTAAGTCCACGGATCAGATCTCATACAAATAAGGGCGATTGGAATCATGACCCCAACCGACCGCACGGATCGCTCTCCAGCGATCCCGATGCATGCGCAGACCATGGATGGAAAGAAAACATTTTAAAACTTGTTTTTTACTTTTTCGCGAACCAGTGGTTAAAACCACGGGCTCGCACTGCAGGGAAGGCAAGGAGAGTCGGGGCAGGAGCAGGAAAGTCGGGGCAGAGAGCAGGAGAGTCGGGGGCAGAAGCAGGGCGGCGATCGGGACAGAAGAACACTGTATTGGTCTTATTCCATTTTCAAAAAAGGACCTTGATTTTGTACTGAACCAATGAATTGTCGGGAAGGAGTGTCTGACTGTAGCTCTCTTGTCCCCTTGGTCCTGTCCCCTTGTGCAGAGGTTGCTTGGTGTTCTGATATAATATGGATGTGGAGAGCAGAGTGATTAGATCATAAATAAAGGTAAACTATACAAAAAAAAAAAAGAAGCGGGGCGGCGATCGGGGCAGAGAGCAGGAGATGCAGTCAGAAAGGACGTGAGCGACTGGTCCCCAGCAGTTGCAGTCGGTGTTCCATTTTTTGGGTAGTGAATCGCTGCCTGCCCATGTTACATGCCGTTTCCCCTCATTTGCATGCACGGACCGGATCGGAGGATGATTGGCACAGAAGTTAGTGAATTGGGTTGGAGGAAAATTGGGCCGCAAAGTGGTCACTAACTGGTCGGGACACGATCGGTGTACCTTAGTGAATCTAGCCCTTAGACTCCAAGCCTTCTTTACAGTAACGTGCCTTGAGTTCTCTTTTGGAAAGACACATCCAAATCCTTTAAAGGGAGAAGAAAAGATGATTTAAATTGCACATTTTCTGCTCGGGGAGTGGTGGAAACGTGACCAATGGATTCACTTCTTTCCTAGCTACTCCCAGTTACAGAGTCTCCCCTGCACCTCTAGGCTGGAAAGAAAGAATCTAAGCATGCAGAAGGCATGTATGATTCTCCTAGGACAAGCAGGATGAGTCAGCCACATATGGGTGTTGTCCCAACACCTCCCAATTTGCGGATAAGCTCTCCAATAGCTCAGAGAGATTTTTTTTTTTTTTTTCTCTGAGCACGTGCAGTGCCCGGGCCCCACTGGGCATGCCCGAGCCCTACCCATTTCCCCCTGCTTCCCCCTAATCCCCAGTCTTTAGTTTCCGCCCGTTCCCACGGTCGGATTTTTCTACAGCTCTCCATTACAACTTTTCTACTCATCAACTTGAAGATGCCTGAATCATCTAAAGAAACAACTGGGATGCAGGAGGAGGATGAACACACTGGATCCTCATGAATTGTGCGCCCACTGATTGGATCCGGTGCTCGAGGTTTCCGTGTGGCTTGCATTGTGCGCACATGTCACCACGTGCACGCAAGCTAAGGAAGAAGGCACTGAGAGACTTCATGAAGAGAAGTGAGGCCCGAGAATCTTCCTCCAGCAGCCATCCTCATCGGAGCTTAGCAGCGGGGGATCCACAGACGAATCCGGTGAGGAGCCTCAGTCAATGAATCCGGTGAGGAGCCTCATCCTGGCTCAGTCAACCCCCCCGACTGCAACTTGCCCGGTCGAGAAATCTCTCCCGGAGGTCCTGCATGCTGTCGCTAGCCGCTGGCCCCTGCAGGAAGCCGATAGGAGTCTCACCAGACCGAGAGATCTCTCCAGGAGTTCCTGCATGTTGCTGCCAACAGCCAGCCTCCGCAGGGCATGAAGAGAAGTGAGGCCCGAGAATCTTCCTCCAGCAGCCATCCTCATCAGAATGCAGCAGCGGGGGATCCACATGCTACAGTGGCAAGGAGCCTCCAGGATGCCCTGGCTCAGCTAATCCCCCCGCCTGCACTTGGCCCGGTAGAGAAATATCTCGCCGCTGGGTTGAGACACCACTACTGCCTCGACATAGCATTCCACGCTCCAAATGCATTCGGCCGAGCAGTCTTGGAAGTGGCTCTTCCCTCCCGGGAGGGACAGCAACCACTAGCACAGCCTTGACAAACACTGATCAAGTAGGGTGTTATAAA
Source organism: Geotrypetes seraphini (assembly GCF_902459505.1). NCBI lineage: Eukaryota > Metazoa > Chordata > Amphibia > Gymnophiona > Dermophiidae > Geotrypetes > Geotrypetes seraphini. The sequence goes on from NC_047096.1 coordinate 21,524,906, forward strand.
TATCGACAAACACTGTTCAAGTAGGGTGTTATAGATATTGATTAAGTAGGTCTTCCAGCACTCCTTCCTAGACCGAAGGTGGAATAGGCAAGTATGAATTCTCACATGCAAGTACGATTTGTCACTGTTGACCAGTTGGTTTCTCACTGTTCATTGATTGTCATTGACCAATTTCACTGTTCTGTGAGTTAAGTAGGTCTTCCAGCAATCCTGTCTAGTCTGAATGTGAAATAGGCAAGTATGAATTCTCATATGCAAGTACAAATTGTCACTATTGACCAATTATGAATTGTCACCGTTGACCAGTTGGTTTTCTCACTGTTCATTGATTGTCATTGACCAGTTTTCGCTGTTCTGTGAGTTAAGTAGATCTTCCAGCACTCCTGTCTAGACTGAATGTGGAATAGGCAAGTATGAATTCTCATATGCAAGTACGAATGGTCACTGTTGACCAGTTGGTTTCTCACTGTTCATTGATTGTCATTGACCAGTTCATTGTTCTGTGAGTATTATTGCTCAGTTAACACAGCACTTTATCTAAAACCTTGTTTCCACAACTTTACCTGCTTTGCCTGATTACCCTGCCCGGCTCGGCCTCCATAGCCAGGCGAGGGATGCACAAAGCGCTAAGGCGCAGGTCCAGTCGGTACATCCCTTGGCTAGGGAGTCACCCATATGTGGCTGACTCATCCTGCTTGTCCTAGGAGAAAGTGTAGTTACTTACCTGTAACGTAGGTTCTCCGTGGACAGCAGGATAGTCAGCCACACAACCCACCCGCCTCCCCAAACGGCCAGCCTGGCCACAGCTAGGAACATCCTGGGGATTAGGGGGAAGCAGGGGGAAATGGGTAGGGCTCGGGCATGCCCAGTGGGGCCCGGGCACTGCACGTGCTCAGAGAAAAAAAAAAAAAAAAAATCTCTCTAAGCTATTGGAGAGCTTATCCGCAAATTGGGAGGTGTTGGGACAACACCCATATGTGGCTGACTATCCTGCTGTCCACGGAGAACCTACGTTACAGATAAGTAACTACACTTTTCTTCACACGAGTCCAAGAATCCCTGTATATGATGCCATGCCCTCTCAAAAGCACACTTGTCTTCTATTAATGAATTCTAATAATCAGCAGAGCAAATCTGTAGGATCTCCTGGTGATTAATTAATCAGGAGAGCAGGGGAGTGAAGAACTCCATTAATCTTATTAGAGATACGAGGCAAGCTATTAACACACAAGGTGACGGAGCACAACTTTTCGGAAAAGCAAAGAAAAGCGGGCAAAGAAGTTCCAAAGTGTTAGGCAGGCAGGTAGCATGGTTTGGCAGAATCTAATAGACCGGTCGATGCTGAAATAATGAAAAGGAAATGGACCAGAGAAAGAAAAAAACCTTGTCATTCAAATACTTACCCCATGATGCTGAGAACCTGGAGACTAAAGCAGAAAAGCTTGCCCAAAGTGACCAATGAGGACTCTTTCAAACAGTGCTAAGGAAGCCCCAGGTATTAGGAGGGTCGTTCCTCTTACCATTGGAGGCAGTGCATAGAGCTTTTATTTATTTATTCAATTTTCTATCCCGTTCTCCCAAGGGAGCTCAGAACGGTTTACATGAATTTATTCAGGTACTCAAGCATTTTTCCGTCCTGGTAGGCTCACAATCTATCTAATGTACCTGGGGCAATGGAGGGATTAAGTGACTTGCCCAGGGTCACAAGGAGCAGCATGGATTTGAACCCACAACCTCAAGGTGCTGAGGCTGTAGCTCTAACCACTGTGATACTCTAGAAATCAAAATGTATTAAAAATGAGCCAAGTGTAGGACAATCAAGCCATTGTGACATCACTGCTGAGGTTGGCTCTTAGGCATGGGTGGAATGAGGCATTATGATGTCACAATACCAGCTCTGGTTATCAGAGGCTGAAACTTGTCACACTATTTACTTATTCAATTTTCTATCCCGTTCTCCCAGGGGAGCTCAGAACAGTTTACATGAATTTATTCAGGTACTCAAGCATTTTTTCCTGTTTGTCCTGATGGGCTCACAATCTATCTAATGTACCTGGGCAATGGGGGGAATTAAGTGACTTGCCCAGGGTCACAAGGAGCTATGTGCGTTTGAACCCACAACCCCAGGGTGCAAAGGCCGTAGCTTTAACCGCTGCGCCACACACTTCCCTGCTTGTTGGTCTTCTGCTCAGTGTGAAGCGGCGGCAAAAAAGTGATGTTAGGAATTACTAGGAAAGGAAAGGAAAATAAAGAATATTATAATGCTTCTGAATTGTTCTATTGTGGGGCCACATCTTGAGTAATATGTGCAATTCTGGTCACTACATCTCAAAAAAGATGTAGCGGAATTAGGAAAGGGACAGAAAGGATGACCAACTAAGCTAATAAAGGGTATGGAGGACCTCTCATATACTGACAGACTGAAAAAGCTGGGGCCAATCAGGCCTTAGATTAAGTGGGGATGGGCGGACCCGCTATGCCTAAGGCCTGATTGGTCCAGGCTTCTAGAGCCTGGGCCAATCAGGCCTTAGGCTTCGGCGGGAAGGGGCGGGCCCGCCTCATTTCGACGAGGCGTGCCTGCTTGCTCGACGTGCAAGACCCATCTGTAAGAACAGGTTTGGTGGAGTGGGGGTTGTTAGCGCCGGGGGGGGGGGTGCGTCTTCGGGCAGGAGGGATTGGGCACCCTCCTGCCAGCGACCGATATTGTCGGGGGGGGGGGGGGGGGAGATCGGTAATGTCGTCTAATGTTTGCCTTTGTTGTCTAATGTCTTCGTTACTACTGTGAATATATTTTTGTAACCCGTTCTGGGCTCCTGTGGAGAACAGGCTATAAAATTAAATAAATTAACCAAAATGATTAATGAAATGGAAGGACTCTTATAAGAGGAAAAGCTTAAGATGCTTTGGAGAAGAGGTGGTTGGGGGGTGGGGCATGATACAGGTGTACAAAATTTTGGCATGGGGAATATGTAAACATTAAATTACATGATAATGTTAAAACAAATAGGAGAAAATATTTTTTTCACTCCACAATGGTTAAGCTTTGGAACTTGTTGCCAGAGGATGTGTTAAAAGCAGTTAGCATATCTAGGTTTTAAAAAGATTTGAATAAGTTCCTGGAGGAAACATCCATAATCTTCTATTAAGGTAGATACAGGGTGAGCCATTTCTTATCCCTGGGGGGTCAGCATTATTATTATTACTAATTGTATTTTTTTAGACTGCCTTTATCTGGAAAGCAGGGCAAAGCAGTTTACAGTTCTTAAAAAGTAACATGGAATGTTGCTGCTCTTTGGGGATCTGGAATCGTGCAAATCCTTTGGGATTCTGGAGTCTTGCTATTCCTTGGGATTCTGGAGTCTTGCTATTCCTTGGGATTCTGGAGTCTTGATACTCCTTGGGATTCTGGAATCTTGCTATTCCTTGGGATTCTGGAGTCTTGCTATTCCTTGGGATTCTGGAATCTTGCTATTCCTTGGGATTCTGGAGTCTTGCTATTCCTTGGGATTCTGGAATCTTGATACTCCTTGGGATTCTGGAATCTTGCTATTCCTTGGGATTCTGGAGTCTTGCTATTCCTTGGGATTCTGGAGTCTTGCTATTCCTTGGGATTCTGGAGTCTTGCTATTCCTTGGGATTCTGGAATCTTGCTATTCCTTGGGATTCTGGAGTCTTGCTATTCCTTGGGATTCTGGAATCTTGCTATTCCTTGGGATTCTGGAGTCTTGCTACTTTTGGGGATTTTGCCAGGTAAGTGCACCTGGGTTGGCCAGTGTTGGAAGCAGGATACTGGGCAAGATGAATTTTCAGTCTGACCCAGTATGCCATTTCTTATTTTCTTGCCAGCCTGTACTTTCCTAGTCCTCCGTCATGCCCTCTGCAGCAACCTGACTGTGACCAGACACAGGACAGTATATAAGTGTGGGTAATTCCCTTCCACAAGGCAACAGCATAGCTACTTTGGAAAAATCAAACACTTTACATCCGATAATACTTCACAGACAAAATATTAATTCAATGAATTTTTATACCTCAGTAAAAACAAGGATACTGCTCCATCAGCTTCCAAAGGAGACCTCAGACAAGATGTAAATTGGAAGAAGGGAAGAGCCTATCTCCTTCCCCAGACCAGGTTTATTTCTTGCAGTAATTCCTGAGGACCCTGCCCTGAAAATTTGTTCAGGCCAGGATTAAAAACGAAACATGTTTTCTTCATTACACTAGCAATTTGTGTAGAATTTTATTTAGAGCAAACATTTGCTATAATTAATGCTTTTTGAAAAAAAATCTGAAGCTATTAGTCAAGGTAGATCAAGCCATGAAAATTGCTTTTTCCCACAGACATGAACAGATAAAAACGTTATTGCTAAACAGGGTCTTTCAGCCAAAAGGTGCAGGTAATCTTCATTTATGTCTGTTCAAATGCTCTTTTCTACTGTCTTATGTATTCAGCCATTCATATAAAATACTTAATGTGGAATTACTGTATAAGTAAATCTCTATGCAATATTAATCTTTATTTAAAATGTATAGACTGCTAATAACAGTATTAATGCTTGTTCACAGTGGTTTACATATTAATATAAACACAAAAAATCCTACATTATTCACCACAAGAACAATAATTTCACAGCAATCTCCCCTCCTCCATCACCCGCAGTCTTCCATTCATGGGTGGAGGAGGTCTCCCTCCTCTGCTGTCCGACTCTTGTTCTCTCTCTACCAAATCTCCTTGCTGCTGAAAATACTTCCCTTTCCCCCATCTCCTATGGCCCCATTTCCACAGCAATCCAAGATTATTACCAAAGACTGCATTGGTTACTAGTTGAGGCCAGAGTCAGATTTAAGTTTGGTTGTATATGTTATAAAGTCTGGTATGGTTTAGCACCTGATTATCTTGTGGATCATTTTTTATTCATTAATTCACAACTCCAAAAGACGTAATCGTAATTTGTTTGCTTTTCCATCGGTAAAGGGTTGTTTATACCTGAATATGTATACCCTAGAGGGACAGGGGAGATATGATTCAGACGTTCAAATACTTGAAAGGTATTAACGTAGAACAAAATCTTTTCCAGAGAAAGGAAAATGGTAAAACCAGAGGACATAATTTGAGGTTGAGGGGTGGTAGATTCAGGGGCAATGTTAGGAAATTCTACTTTACGGAGAGGGCGGTGGATGCCTGGAATGCGCTCCCGAGAGAGGTGGTGGAGAGGAAAACGGTGACGGAGTTCAAAGAAGTGTGGGATGAACACAGAAGATTTAGAATCAGAAAATAATAGTAAATATTGAACTAAGGCCGGTACCGGGCAGACGGCCTTTTGGTCGAGGATGGGCTGGGGAGGGCTTCAATGGCTGGGAGGGTGTAGATGGGCGGGAGTGAGTTTTGACGGAGACTTTGGCAGTTGGAACCCAAGCACAGTGCCGGGTAGAGCTTTGGATTCTTGACCAGAAATTGAATCAGGTTGGACAGACTGGATGGACCATTCGGGTCTGTGTCTGCCGTCATCTACTACGTTACTATGTATACAAGAGCTATTTTCATCAACTCCTATCTTTTCAGGCAGCTTCTTGTGATAAAGAGTTTGCAAATCTGTTAGTTAGCTCTGTCTCTTACCAGCAGTTTCGGAAATTATTGAAAACCTACTTAGTTAATACATTTTTGTAATTTCTAGGTCATTTGTTTTTATTGTAACTGTTTCTATTTTCTTTTGTAAACCGCATAGAACTCCTAAGGTACTGCAGTATATAAATACATTTTTATGCCATGTTATGTTTCCTGTAGAAAATGCTTTTGATCTCGTTAACATTAGGATTTTGAGGTTAATTTCATGTCCATGATGAAAGTTCATCACTCGGGGGTCCTTTTACTTAGGCACGCTATTCTATGGGGTATTCTGAAACAGGTAGGACCTGCCACTCCTTTGGAAAAAGGTGAGACTAAGAGGTGAAGGAAAGACAGAGAGCCCCAAAAAAGTACACAAGCCTATGTAGGCTAGAGTTTGAAGGTACATAAACCTCTCAGCACCAGACTTGTTTTGAAATTGTTGAGGATGCCGACGTATGGAAGGAATGATTTCTCCGTTGCTTGGTGCTGAAAGAGGAGCAAGATCTGGAGTGCACAGAAATACGCTTTGGCTTTCTTCAGAGAGCACAGGACGGCCCAGCTGGATGTGAAACTGGAAATGAGAAATGTGAAACTTGCAAATTGAAAGTACTGAGAGACTGATAACTCAGAGCAGGGCCATCTCGGCAGGATCCTCCGCCGTATAGCTTTCAACTGCTCATGAAATGCGCAGAGAGCGGAATATAGCTAAGAACTCCAGGCTGAAATGAACTCTGTGGAAGACAAGACGCAGGCTGAAATGAACTCTGTGGAAGACAACAAGCAGTACTAAACCCTATACTCATTATAACCTCCCCAACCCTGAAATGTCCTGTCTAAATTAGATTGTAAGCTCTTCTGAGCAGGGATTGTTAAAATGTACAGCACTGCGTACGCCTTTCAGTGCTATAGAAATAATAAATAGTAGTAAGTGATGCTCTCCGTAGCCCACCATCTCTTCTCCACCATTCCCTCCACCTGCCCCTTCCTCCCCAGCCAGGGCTCATTCACCATTCTCTACAGCTCCTCTTATACATTGCATTCTTCAACCGCCAGCACTCCTCCACTGTTTCCTGTACGTCTGTTATCTATACTCCCAACCTGTATCCGGTGGCGTAGCAAGGGTGAGAGGCGTCTGGGACGGTGGCGTCCCTCTCCCGCCCCCTTCTCTGCCTCATCTCTACATGATCCTTCCCCGCCCCCTTCTGCCACACGCGCACCGCTTCCCTTCCCCCGGGACCTCTGTAGCATTCCCGGTGCGAGCAGCAAACCTCGGCAGCATCCAGTCAGAGGAAGAGCTGGCGCGACAGCAGGTTGGCGGTTGCTGCTCACAGAGGTGTGGGGGAAGGGAAGCGACACGCGCGTAGCAGTGAGGGGAGGGGGGGTATAGAGCAGGACGGATGCCTGCACTCTCACCAAGACAGTGCCCGAGGTGGACTGCTCCCCCTGCTACACCACTGCCTGTTTCTCCCCTATCCCCCATAATCACCCATACTTAGATAAACACACATTCAGACTTATTTTTGGAAACATGACGATCAAACCCCGAGAAGACTTGTAAGAACAGAGTGCCAATATGTTGAAAGGAAAGTAGCAAATAAGTAATTCAGCATGTACAAGTGCAGTAGGAGATGAGAGATTTGGAGGAGAGTCTGATGGGAATAGAACATCAGAATATCATTTGATCAGCCTGTGCCCCATCACCACTCTGTGTATCTCCTCCAGCTCTCATAATCAGTACTTCTGTACCATTACCAACAGGTACTTTCACCAATACTCCCTCACATCCTGTGCTTCACCACCATTCTATTTATCTCCTTCCAGCCCTCATAATAATATTTCTGTACCATTACCCATTATCTACCGGAACTTTCAGACCAAAACTCCCTTCCATCCTGCGTTCCACCACCATTCCATGTATCTTCTCTAGCCCTCATAATCAGTACAGTACAGTACGGTTTATGAGCATAATTAGCTCTAAAAACATGCTTGTAATCCAAAACACTTGTATATCAAAGCAAATTTCCCCATAAGAAATAATGGAAACTCAGAAGATTCGTTCCACAACCCAAAAACTTTAATACAAAATACTATACGTACTCGTATTGCAAGACCTCGCTCGTTTAGAACAATCACTAAACTCTTGCAGCGTCAGAGAGAGAAGAACCATCGGCTCAGTTGTGATGTGTTTATACTGTATGTACTTGTATTGCAAGACATTGCTTGTATATCAAGTTAAAATGTAATCAAATGTTTTGCTTGTCTTGCAAAACACTTGCAATCCAAGTTACTTGCAATCCAAGGTTATACTGTATTTCTCTATCATTACCTACAGGTGCTTTACAGCCTGCACTCTGCCACTTTTCCATGTAGCTCTCTCTCTCCTTTTTCCACCAACATTCAATTTTTCTGTATCATTTCCTATAGATGTCTTCAAACCAACACCCCCTAACAATCTGTACTCCATGTAGCTCTCCCACCTCAAATAACAGCACTTCTGCATTATCCCCTACAGAAGTGGCTCCATTGCCAGTCAGGTTTTTCAGGATATCTACAATGAATTTTCATGTAGTGGAAGCAGTGCATGCAAATGTCTCTTATGAATATTCATTGTAAATATCCTGAAAACTCATCCGGCTGAGGATCCCCAGGACAGAGTTGGGAGCCATTGGCCTAGGTACTTTCAGACCAATGCTCTCTTATAGCCAGTGACTCTCCACCATTCGGTATAACTCTAGTCAGAACTCCATTCTTCACTCTTGCTTCCTTCAACAAGCCAGCACTTTTCCACTTACAACCAGTGTTCCGCCGCTATCTCTTACAGGTGCCTCCCCAGCCAGCTTTCTTCCACCATTCCAGAGGGCTCCCAAAGGTCAGTACAGCAACACCCAGCCCTCATCCATCAGAGCCAGTGCTCTTCCAGTACTACCTCCAGAACTAGCATTCACCCACTATGCCCTACATGACTTTCTTTTCCATACTCCCCACACCCAGCTCTTCTGCACATAAAAGCTCCATGAGTTATGGAGAAAATATACTTTTAATAATTTTGCAGAATGCCACAAATAGCATATTGTATTCCTCTTTTCTGTGGAAAAAGAAGAGGGGCCTGCCATTCTGACAGCTTCTGGCTTCCAAAATATAAACACTGGTCATCTTCCAGCATCACATTTGTATTCCTGATTCTGAGGACCATATCATTTCTTCACATGTCAGATTGTTTGGCAGCTACCATAATTCTAAACCTCTTGCAGGCTGATGAACTTAAATTAGGAGGGGGGGGTGGGGGGATGCTGAGAATGGAAGGAAAAGACCTTTGACCCTTGCGTGCTGTCAAATATCATCTTCCAGAACCTGTTGATGGTGGTAGAGAAACCCTGCTGAACTGTGGGTCTGGCTAACAAGATAAGTGACATCACTGACAAAATGAGATACAACAGGGCAAAACCATTATTTGGGGGCCTAAGATGCATCATTATAGTGATGCAGTTGCTATGACAACATTGACAGCACTGCCTCTCTGACATGTATTCTGTTCACACTTTAAATAGAAAGGCTGTGCACTTCTCTCCGTGGCACTGCAGGGACCTGGCAGTAGAATTAACACCTGGCTGTCTGGAGTGGCACTGAGAATGGGAGATTGGCCATGGGTCCTGAGCTCCATTGCTATCAGGAACCATACAGCTATGAGATCCTATTAAGTAATGGTTCTTTCTCTCTCTCTCTCTCTGCTGGCAGATATCCCAGAGTCTGTAATCGCCAATTCTTCTTTGCTATAAATATAATGCTTACTCCTCTGTGTGAGAAAACATCTCTTCAGGTGAAGGTCTGTTCTTAACTTGTCTCTTTTGTGCCCGATTCTTATATCCCTCATCAGACAGCTCACATTCATCTCTCAGGGTTAGAGCCACCTTCTGCCTTGTGATCTCTTTATATTATTTCCAAAAGGCTTGTCGCTGAGTGAATTAGTTCCCCATAACCCCTCTCCAAATGATTCTTAATCACAAACCACACTGTGAATAATGCCTGAAAATCTCTGACTTGGAAGGTAAAAACCACTAAAGCCCAATCATGAAACCAGGAGTATTTTGGGTAACGATGCCCTGGTCACAAACTGAAGATCAGGCTCTGCTGTAAAGCACCTTCCCTTCCCCTGTCAGACTTGTCAGTCTTTTCTGTCAGGTGGATCCAAGTGCGCCTACACTGGATATCAGCATTCATAAATACTTGCACATTAAGACTAAAACCGTCTGGGATTATATGCTTTAATGGCCACATCAATTTGTTTTGTAATGGCCATGTTATTAATACTGTGAGTGCTGGACGATAAATCCTGGTGTTAATAACACCCTTCATATTTCACACTATGTAGCTCATGCTCTCTCTTGGCACACCACGTTGGCATTGCACTTGGTTCTGGCTCATGGCCTTCATTTTCAGACTGGTTAATTGGATATATTATCATCCAGGCCCATTACTTTAATCTAGCTATGAAGCTTTACCTCTTATTACATCACAAATGGAAAACCTGACTCCACATCTCAGGTCATCATTTGCACAGCAAGGATTCCCTGTGCTCCATTGGGCTTCCCACTCAATCAGAACTGGTCTTCATTGGGAAACTAAATAAATAAGAAAATATCCAAGAAACAAACCCAGAATAACAAAACTTTGCTTATCATTTCATTCCACAGATTAACTGGGGGTAGGAAAAGCCTCAGCGAATAGAAAAATCCTGCTGCCCTTATACAGCTATATCGGATACAAAATCACCCAGCTATATTCAGATGTCACTTAAAAAAAAAAAAATCATATCAACATATGAATGGAACCTGTGCTCAGAGACATGGAGACCAAAACCAAGGGGCGAACCCCGAGAACTTCACCTCACCACCCAATCATCGCATTGAAGTTGATATACAAAAAATCTTCACTCTGCTGCGTACCCACAGTCTCTCACTTTTGCATATGGTTAACCCTTTCAGGACCATAAGGATCGTAGGCCAATTTTTGTGGTTTTGACAACATTTTTATGGTAAAAAGGGCTTGCAGATGCCAAAAAATTGATTTTTTTTGTGAAATATCATTTTTTTTAAAAAAAATCACACTTCTGGCTTATGGACAGTGTGGCAAGTGAATCTTCTCGTCAATCTGGCAACGACGCTAATGAATGAATGTCGGAACCAGTTTGTTTACATAAAGGCAGTATCATATGGAATCCGTACATATCAAATTTAGAACTGTAGACTATCCCAATCAAAATTTATAGGATTTTAAAGTTATGGGACAAATATGTCCCTTGGTCCTGAAAGGGCTACTAGTTTAAAAATAGCAAAGTGCGATGATTGTGTGGTGAGGAGAAGATCTTGGGGTTCGCCCCTTGGTTTTTGCCTCCATGTCTCTGAGCAAAGGTTTCATTCATAAGTTGATATGATTTTTTTTTTTTTTTTTAAGTGACATATGAATATAGTTGGGTGATTATGTGTCAGATTTGCCATAATACCTTTAATCACTCATATAATATCAAGCACCTGATTTGTGGTCCCCCTTATCAATTCATTTGACTGAGTCTGTTTATACAGCTATAGGCATAAAACCCTACCCCAGTTTTTTTTAAAATTTTGTTAGTGATATCTCAGATTTAACAATTACTATCCAATAAGTTTATAAGAACAATCATCTCTGGGTACGTGAAAAGCCGCAATCCTCATGTATCTATATTGAAAATCTTTTCATGGTTTCAGATTTACTGTGAAACTCAAAACTCAATAGGACTCAAAAAAACTTAAAAGATAAGTATTTGAAAGTATTAAACGTAGCTTTAATGATGTAGATGCCTCAGTGAAAACTTTATAAACTGTGTTTGTAATTCCATGCTGTAGGTACTGCGGCTGCTAAGCTTTATTGGGATACATCTTTATTGGGAGTGGTGTCGTGGTTAGAGCAGTGTATCGCAAATTGTGTACCGTGGCAGATTCCAGGTATGCCGCGAGATGCCATCATTGAGGAGAGGTGCCGGTACTGGCTGACTACTTACAGGACATGCCTCTTACGGCGAGAAGCACATGCTGTAGGCAGTCAGCCAGCGCCCATGACTCTCTTTCTCGCCAGTGTCTCTCCTCCTCTCCCCGTACCTCCCCTCCACCAGGATCCCCCCCACCAGCGATGTTACAGGTTCAGGGTCATGGGTGGAGGGCCTCTGAACATGCGTAGATGTTGACGTGATGATGCCATGCATGCACGTGACATCATCACGTTGACGTCCGCGCACTTCCGGATGCCTTCTGGCTGCAGCATCAGGTTTAGCGTACAGCAGCATGGAAAGGTTTGCGGGACACTGGGTTAGAGCTACAGCCTCAGCCCCCTGAAGTTGAGGGTTCAAATCACATGCTGTTCCTTGTGACCCTGGTCAAGTCACTCAATCCTCCATTGCCCCAGGTACATTAGATAGGTTGAGAGCCCACCAGGGCAGATAAGGAAAATGCTTGAGTACCTGATTGTAAACTGCTTAGAAAACATAAAAACATAAGAATAGCCTTACTGGGTCAGACCAATGGTCCATCAAGCCCAGTAGACAGTTCTTACGGTGGCCAATCCAAGTCACTAGTACCTGGCCAAAACCCAAGGAGTAGCAACATTCCAGCATCTCAAAGAATAGCAAGATTCCGGAACCCCAATGAGAGCAACATTCCAGAGCTGAGATTGTGATGTCATAATGCCTCAGAGCCAACCTCATCAGTGATGTTACAGTGGCTTAATTGTCCTACACTTGGTTCACGTAAGAACATAAGAATAGCCTTACTAGGTCAGACCCAATGGTCCATCAAGCCCAGTAGACCATTCTTACAGTGGCCAATCCAGGTCCCTAGTACCTGGCCAAAACCCAAAGAGTAGCAACATTCCATGCTACCGATCCAGGGCAAGCAGAGGCTTCCCCCATGTCTTACCCAGCTATCACAGTGACAGTTGCGACTCCCTCCGAAACCTGTCCCACAGGAAACCTGAGTCTGTCCTCTAGTCCTCTCATTCTATAACTTGGCACTGAAATTTAAATGCTGATGGTACATACATTTATAGAATATTAGCACTTACACATGTAAGTACAAGTTGAACACTAACCCCCCAATTCTGTATATGGTGCATAAGGTTGTGCACACACATCGATGCGCGTAGCCGATGTGTGCATACAATTTAATTGATTAATTGGCCTAATAGGTACTTGACAATTAACACCATAATTGATGCTAATTGGCACTAATTAACAGTTAAATGTACAATTTGGAAAGCCCAACTCTATAGTATGTGCCAGTTCGCAGTGCGTGAATTTGTAAAATGGGCATGGCCAGGGGGCATATCATGGGCAGATCTTGGGCATTTATAAAAGTTATGTGCATTGTTATAGAATTTGCGTGATCTGTGTACAATTGAGGCCCATGCGTTTAGGCTTGGTTATAGCTGGCCTAAATGCCACACATAGGCGCTAAGCGCAAGTCTATAAAAGTTATGCGCACTTTGTAAAATTGCATTAAGTGCAGATTTTGGGGTGCTATATATCGAATCAAGCCCTAAGTGTGGACAGAGCCATAGGTGAAAAAAGAGTTACTGTACATATGCATTTGTACTTGGTTCCTTTTGGCGAAGGGAGGATCATCTTGGAGGTGTTAAATAGTCTCTCTCTCTCTCTTTTCCTTTCCTTTTCTTTCTTTTTTTAGATTTCCCCTTTCTATTGTTTTTACCATATATGTCTCTCCTCTGAACTTTAAAAATACTTAAATGTAGTTCTCTCCCCTCTCCCCTTTTGTAGTACCGTAGTTGGTCTATATGTCTAATTGTCTACCCCATTATTTTAAATTGTGTGTGAAAATATATGTTTGTATTTTATTACTTTTGCATCTCGCTTAGTAAAACTAAATAAGAGATTCATCAAAGTCGAATAAAACTTGAAACTTGAAGTGGAGCTCCGAGAACAGACAGGGCCAGATTAAAGGGTAGGCCCAGTAGGCACGCGTAAGTGGGCATGCTTAAATGTAAGCGCATAAAGGCCACTTTATGATAGTATTCTGTCACCGAGATGGTGTTATAGAATTAGTGCTCAGCACACTGTATCGGTTCAGAGACAACGGCGCGAAAGACAAAGGTGCGCGCCGACAACTGAGCGCAAGATGGAGGCGCGCGCCGAAGAAAATTACAGTTTTTAGGGGCTCCGACGGGGGTTTTTGTTGGGGAACCCCCCCACTTTACTTAATAGACATCGCGCGGGCGTTATGGGGGTTTGGGGGGTTGTAACCCTCCATATTTTACTGTAAACTTAACTTTTTCCCTAAAAAACAGGGAAAAAGTGAAGTTTTCATTAAAATGTGAGGGGTTACAACCCCCCAAACCCCCCCACAACGCCCCCACAACACGGCGCGATGTCTATTAAGTAAAGGAGGGGGTTCCCCCCACGCCCCCCCCCCCGTCGGAGCCCTAAATACAGTAATTTTGAATGGCTCGCGCCTCCGCGCTGCGCTCAATTGTCTGGGCGCGCCTTTGTCCCGGCGCGCTTTTGACCTGGCACCCACTGTATCTAGGGGCTCCTATTACAAAGCCGCGTTAGGGGTTTAATGTGCGTAATAGCGCACGCTAAACTGCCGGACACGCTAGCCGATACGCCTCCTCTTGAGCAGGCGGTAGTTTTTCGGCTAGCGCGGGGGTTAGCGCGTGATTAAAAGTCGCATGCGCTAAAGCCGCTAATGCAGCTTCGTAAAAGGAGCCCTAGGTGCCCAACTTGTGACACCCAGCTATAGACTTGCCCTGTAGGTGTTGCCATCATGTGATCACTAGGCTTCTGCCAGGGTAGTCACATTCTCTACCTCTGCAGTATCCTGTGTCCTTCCCAGCCCTGCCTGAAAAGCAGAAATTGGCTCTTTCTTCACACAGGGCTTCCGCTAAGCTGTAATGTTGCTTATGGGAAGGTTGTATCATCACTCATGCTTGGGTTGCCGCAAACACCCTCACAGCGTGACTGGCCCATGTTCCACTGTTGCTGCTTGCCGAGGTGCTCACCGGGATTTCAGATTCAGTGGAGCGAGGGCCCTTACATGCCACCCATGGACTGGCAGCTGCTGTAATCGTGAGTCATTTCCCAACACATAAAATTTAACTAAATTCCTAGCCGTAGAACGTCACGCAACAGGAGACAGTAATGGCAAGAAAAGGGAGGTGTTACATATTCATCAGCTGTTTAATATTCATGAGAGCTGTAAAACAGATAACTTCTTATGTATCACTTCCAAACTGTCTTCCATATTTTATGCAAAAAATGCATTTCTGCTAGTTAAATGTAGCACACAAATTGTCATTTCTATAATAAACTTTGCATTCATAGAGAAAATAGGCATTTTTAATACCTAATGGGAAAGAAAACATAGCCCTCACCACTCTGCATCCCACCGCATCCCCATTCATCTTCTTCCTCCAGCTCCCCCCACCCTTCATTAGTTTTTGGTGCTGCATTTATAAACAACCTTCAGAAGCCCTGCAATCGGATTGCTCGGAAAGAGCACTGCCAACATGTAACCCCATTATAATAATTTTATATATTCGTGGTCAGTTTTTTGTACAGTTCAAGGCACAAATGGGAGATGAGAACAAATGTCTCCATTTGTCATTAGACCAACAAAGATCGTCATCGGCTTCCAAGGGGAAGAGAAGGTCATAATAAATTTTATATTCATTTAGCAGGAAATATTGAAGCTGTAAGAATCACAAAACAACAGCAGCGCCTCTTTTCCTTGTCATGCAGATATCAATATTCATCCAGGTCGTGGATTACTACTACTACTACCACTATTAATTATTTCTTTAGCGCTATCAGGCAAGACAGACAAACAGGATGTCATGGATACAGTTAAGGGGAGCGGTTAATCTGCTGGCTGGGTTGGAGGGCAGAGGGGAGTACAGGACAATGAAGCCACTGTGACATCACTGATGAGGTTGGCTCTTATTGGTGGAATAAAGCATTATGACATCACAAACTCAGCTCTGCCTCTCAAAGATTGAAACTCTTCACACTACTACTACTACTACTATTAATTATTTCTATAGCGCTTTCAAATGCATGCAGCGCTGTCTAGAGTCACAAAGAAGACAGTCCTTACTCGAACGAGCTTACAATCTAAACAGACAAGACAGACAAACAAGATGTCATGGATACAGTTAAGGGGAATGGTTATTGTGCTGGCTAGGTTGGTGGGCAGTGGGGAGTACAGGACAAGCAAGCCATTGTGACATCACTGATGAGGTTGGCTCTTATTGGTGGAATGAGGCATTATGGCATCAGAGGAATAGGGTTAAGGATTGAAGGCTATATCGAAAAGGTGGGTTTTCAGTCTGCTTTTAAACAAGGTAAGGGAAGATTATCTTCAGATGGTTCTCCTGAAGATGCCTGCTGCCGTTCTACCAGTAAAGAAAATGTGGAAGGAGACCAGAACTAGTGCCATATACCCATTTCCACTAGGAGGTAATCAAAAGTGGTTTCATTCCATCATTTTCCAGGGCAAGCAGCTTTCCTATTTGTTCTGTTGCTCATACAGCAGCTGTGAAGGAGCAGTTTAATGGTTAGAGAAGTAGGCGGAGTCCCAGGGTTCAAATCTTGTTCCACCCACTGGCACTCTTTGCATCTGTGAGCAAAGTTACTTCACCCTCCATTGCCTCAGTGTATAATTTAGGGCCAGATATTCAAAGCGATTTAGACAGCTAGAGTGACTTTTTAAATCACTCGGTCGGGGTTAGCTTCTAATATTCAATGATACTTAACTGTCTAAATGCCACTAAATATTGCAGTTAACGCTGATTTCAAAGCTGGCTATGTCAAGGGTGTTCTGGGGGTGGAGTCAGCACTCGGCTGCTTAAGGGCTGATATTCAGTCTTTAAAAGGCCAGGTTTACCGCATAAAAGTCTGTCCTATTTTTATTTGGGTAATACATGGCCACTTAAGTGATGAATATCGACTGAAGTGGCTATGTCTTAACCTGTTTAAAAATAACCAAATATTCAAAGCCAAAATCTGCACAGGGTCCCGGCTTTGAATATCTGGAATAATACTGTTTGTGGTGAGCAAAATGCTTACTGCCCAATAGCTGAATATTGACCCCCTTAGATTATGGGTCCCTTGGGCAGATACCTATTAATTGTATTTGAATATGTCAACCTGAGCTGGGATTTAGAAAAAGGCAATCAAATCTTAAAATTCTAATTTACACTATCAAACAGGTACCCAGTCTCATTGTTTTGGTCAGTCCAGGCTCTGAAGACTTCTACCTGAGTACTGCTATTTATGGGGTTGAGCTCAACCACTGGATCAACATTCAAACCAGGCAAAATGGGAATTACAAATGGCCTCTCTGAGGAACCTATGTGTCTTGTTTTTACTCATATTGCATATGAAAGATTTGGAAAACTGATTTCTTGCATTTTATTATAGAGAATCCTACAGTGCTGAGAGAGTTTAACAGTTCATATCTGACAGCTGCATCTCCTAGACAGTTTTATTTAGGTTTGTATTAGAGCATATCAAATGATTTAGAGGTACAGCAAAGACAGTGAAGGACGTTCCAGACACTCTTGTATGCAAGGGATAGAACAACACCTGAGGACTCCATCCACTTTTTTCTACTAGAAAGGATCTAGGTTAGGGCACTAGCCCTCTGCACCAGTTACTTGAGAGACACCCAGCATGAAATGCCAACAGAAGCCTGAACGCTGTCTGCCCCTAACTGGCCATGGGATTTCCCCCTTCTCTTCTCACCTCTCCATCAACCTGCAGATCAGTGCCTTCCTCACTATTCATCATGCAGCAGTTCCCTCCGTACAAACTCTCTGCACGTCATCCTCCATCCACCCTGCTTCCTGTTTGCCCCATACACAGGAATCTATTGAAAAGATTTATCAGTTCATCAGAAACAAATTATTTACAGGCTGAGGAGATCCATTCCTCTCCTCCCTGCTGCAGAATGGGACCCCGGAGGGCTCCTGCATCTCTGTTAATTAAGTGCAAGTAGTTAACCGGAGCACGATGTACCTTACCACATCTTTGCTGGTCAATAATTTGTAGTCATTCTCAAATGAAACAACACTCCGGTGTGTGCTGGATGTTGGAGGGGTTTTTTTGGGGGGAGGTTGTTTTGTTGGGTTTTGGTTTTTTTTGGGGGGGTGGCTTTTTCTTGTAGCCTGTAGTGGGGCTGAAGCATAGGATTTCCAAACATCCTTACAAGGGATTATACTGCTATTCCCAGATATATTCCTGATTTGGGACCAGGCTTCCCAGTAGGGCTGATTCTAGGGGAATGCAGGCTCCGGAACTGCCAGTTGGTTCTAGGTTTTCAGGACAGGTTGATATTTTTCTGTTATGCATGAAATCTCTATGCATTGCTGTTTGTGTCTTGTATGATGTAGTTGATCTATGATTCAAAGCAAACATGCATTATTGGTATTGTGTGTAGATGGCTTAACAGAACTTTGCAAATCACTTTGAACGGTCAGATAAAGTGGAGTAGAAATGTTTGTTAAATTACCTTAAACTAAATTAAATCCAATTCTGGCTTTAGCCCATTGCCTCTGCATTGACTTCTAGTTCTGGTGTCTCTATTGATTTTCTTAAGAAAAGTAAGACTACAAGTTCATGTGAGCACTGCAGTGGAGTAAAATGTGGACTCCAGTAGCCTTGCCTGAAAAGCTGAAGTCAGCCTACAGAGTTGGCCCCTGTTCCAGGACAGAAATTGTAAGCCAGTCCTGGATTTCTGACAACCCTATTCAGGTGCATTATAGAATCTGCAGCACTGATGTCAACGATAGAATCTAGGACTACAAATCCCATATTGCTTTTGGGATAATAATAATAATAATAATAATAATTTTATTCTTATATACCGCCATACCCGGCGAGTTCTAGGCGGTTTACATCAGTTAGATTAGGATCCGCACTGACAGCAGATTTACAACAATTTATCAGCTATATCAGTGGTTCCCAACCCTGTCCTGGAGGAACACCAGGCCAATTGGGTTTTCAGGCTAGCCCTAATGAATATGCATGAAGCAAATTTGCATGCCTATCACTTCCATCATATGCAAATCTCTCTCATGCATATTCATTAGGGCTAGCCTGAAAACCCGATTGGCCTGGTGTTCCTCCAGGACAGGGTTGGGAATCACTGAGCTATATAACAAATTTTAACCGAACTTGATAGAGGAGGGGGGGGGAGATTGGGGGAGGTCGGGAATAGAGAAGCTATCGTGGAGGAGGATAAGAGCAGGGGGCGAATTAGGGGGGCGAAGAGTAATGAAAATTGGGGGGCCCTTAAGGGTCATGTTCACTAAATAGGTAAGTTTTGAGTGATTTTCTGAAGCCGAGGTAAGTGGGGGCCTCGAGTATCATTTCCAAAGCAGGTCTAGTCAAAAAATGCTCCCGCCTGGAAATGGGTAACTTGGCAGCTCTCAGTTTGATACCTTGCAAGCAGCCCCCATAGAGTCAACGACAACATCTGTTACAGAAACTGTTCCAGCAGTTGGTAATAGAACCCAAGTGGGATGGGGTCATACTGGACTTAAATGGGGAAAGTGTTTCTGATGTTACAGTGGATGATCATCTGTTATCCAGTGATTAATGCTTGGTATAGTTTAATATTAAGAAGGGTATAGAGAGGGCTCATTCAAAAGTAAAGGTTTTAGACTTTAAAAAAAAACTAACTTTATTCGGATGGGGGATTACATCAAGGAATTGTTTTCTAGGTTGGAACGTCTGGAAGGAGTGGAAATGCGGTGGGCAAAACTGAAAGGAGTTATTATAAGGGCGACAAACCTTTTTGTGAGGCAAGTAAGTAAAAGTAAGAGGAAAAGGAGGCCGCTTTGGTTCTCAAAAGTAGGAACTGAGAAGGTAAGGAATAAGAGGTTAGCTTTCATAAACTACAAAAGATCACAGAAAGAGGAAGACCGGCAGAAATATCTGGAAAAGTTGAGAGGCTGGTCATGTAGTCAGGAAAGCAAAGATGCAAATGGAAGAAAAAAATAGCTGACACGGTAAAACGGGGAGACAAGACATTTTTTAGATATATCAGTGATAGGAAGAAGTGCAAAAGTAGTATTGTGAGACTTAAAAGTGAAGGGGAGGAATATGTAGAAACTGATAAAGAAAAGGCTGAATTGCTTAACAAATATTTATGTTCTGTATTCATGACTGAAGATCCAGGAGTGGGACCACAGAAGACAAATGTGAATAGGGATAGTGGTGTGGTAGACCTTGATCGATTTTCAGAGGGTTATGTTCGTGAGGAGCTAGCTAAATCAAAGGTAGACAAAGCAATGGGGCTGGATGGTGTACATTAGAGGGTGCTGAAGGAACTTAGGGAAGTTCTGGTGGATCCACTGACTGACCTTTTCAATGCTTCTCTAGAGTCGGGAGTGGAGAAGGACTGGAGAAGGGCAGATGTAGTCCCTCTCCACAAAGTAGAAGTAAGGAAGAAGTAGGGAATTATAGGCCAGTAAGTCTGACTTCTGTGGTAAGCAAATTAATGGAAATGTTTTTAAAACAGTGAATGGTGAAGTTTCTGGAATCCAGTGGATTAGAGGACCGGAGGCAATTTGGATTCACTAGCAGTAGGTCTTGTCAGACAAATCTGATCAATTTCTTTGACTGGGTGATCAGAGAATTTGATAGAGGGAGTGTGCTAGACGTTTATTTAGATTTTAGCAAAGCATTTGACAGTATTCACACTGATGCCTAATAAATAAACTGAGTGCCCTTGGCTTGGGTCCCCAAAGTGACGTTCTGGGTCAGGAACTGGTTGAGTTGAAGGTGACAGAGGGTAGTTGTCAATGTAGATCGCTCTGAGGAAAGGGATGTCACCAGTGGTGTTCCTCAAGTTTCTGTTCTTGGGCCTGTTCTTTTTAACATTTTTATAAGCGATATTGCTGAAGGGCTATCAGGTAGGATTTGCCTCTTTGCCAATGATACCAAAATCTGCAATAGAAGACACCCCAGATGATGTAAATAACATGAAGAAAGACCAAGCGAAGCTTGAAGAATGGTCTGAAATTTGGCTGCTAAATTTTAATGCTAAGAAATCCAAGGTCATGCATTTGGGCTACAAAAACTCGATGTGACGGTACAGTTTAGGGGGTGAAGAATTTATGTGCACGACAGAAGAGTGAGACTTGGTGGTGATGAACTTAAGGTGGCCAAACAGGTTGAAAAGTTGATGGCAAAAGCTAGAAGGATGCTAGGGTGCATATGAAGAGTTATGGTCAGTAGGAAAAAGGAGGTATTGATGCCCCTGTATAAGACTCTGGTGAGACCTCATTTAGAACATTATGTACAATTCTGGAGGCCGCACCTTCAAAAATATATAAAAAGGATGGTCCAGAGGAAGGCTACTAAAATGGTATATGGTCTTCATTATAAGGCGTATGGGGACATACTTAAAGATCTCAATATATTTACTTAGAGAGGAAAGGCGGGAGAGAGGAGATATGATAGAGATGTTTAAATACCTAAGTGGTGTATATGCGCATGAGTCGAGTCTCTTTCATTTGAAAGGTAGTTCTGGAATGAGAGGGCATAAGATGAAGTTAAGAGGTGATAGGCTCAGGAATAATCTAAGGAAATACTTTTTTTTTAGAGAAAAGGTGGTAGATGTATGGAACAGTCTCCCGGAGGAAGTAGTGGAGATTGAGACTGTGTTTGAATTCAAGAATGCGTGGGTTAAGCATGTGGGATCTCTTAGGCCTAGATTCTCAAAAAACTGCGTTAAAAAGCGATGATCTGCTATCGCAGCTGTTCTGATAACGAATTTAAAATAGTGAGTCATTCTCCAAAAAACGCTCATGTAAATGAGGTTGGTGAAGAGTACCGCAGAGTCACTAAATTTGCATATGCCCATCGCTGGTGATAGCGATGGGCACATGTGCAGAAAAAAAATACAACCCCCCCCCCTCAAACACAACAGCAGGAGAGATGTTCAATCTCTCCCACTGCCACAAAAACAATCCCCCCTGCAGTTGGAGAGATGCCGATTCTCTCCTGCCGCAAACAACCCCCCTGCAGCGGGAGAGATGCCCACTCTCACTCTCATCCCCAAATGAACTGCATACTATAGGAAGCAACTGTGTCAGATTCAGTTTCCAGAAATCTGGGTCCTTTAGTCTAGCAACCCATTTCATGCACCTGATCTTTTCTTGCTCACAGGCACATTTCTACAAAGATCAGATGTTCCTCTGGGCGCTGTCCAGCCATGACAGTTCCAAGAATCCCCTTGGTATATTTACTCAGGTGTGCCTGTGATTATTGGACTGAGCCTAAACAAGCCACAATATTGAAACATTGTCCTCACTGAACAGGCAGCTCTGCCAATGCACCTTTCTTCTGTCCTGCAGCATTTCATGATATTCCAGTGCTGAGACCTACACAGAGCACTGCTTCACAGCTCCCTACGGTATTCCCCTGCTATTCCAGTGCTAAGACAACATACAGTGCTGCCAATGCACTTCACTCTACCCGCAGTACCCCCTGCTATGCCTTTTTTAAGATGCACACAGAATACTGCTTCTCCCCTCCTTGCAGTATCCCCCTGCTGCTCCAGTGCCAAGACTCACATGCAACTCCCCTCATGCACCTCACACCTTTCTGCAACATCCTCTACTCGTCTCAGATTTTTCTCAGACCAAACCAGTTGATCAAAGATGGCTGACACAAAGCTCTTGTTGCAAGCACTGCATTGTGGGAAATGTTCAGACAGCCATAGAAATATCTGCAGGCTTAGGGGGCTCTCTATTCTGGATTTCAGAATGTTGCCACACTGTTGGTAGAATATTAAGTCTTAACCTAACCAAGGCTTAAGTGGATACATGCAGTTGCACATTTAAGTGATACCTCTATTAGCACATGCACACACTTGCACTACGCACTAGTCTATAAAGAAACACATAAGTGCTAAAGTGCATATGTGCAAGGGATGTACACTTGGGTGGGCCAAGGGCATGCCACCAAGTGATGTGCAGAGTGCACAACTTATAGCATATTCTCAGTTACTTGCGTTGCATGGCACAGATAGGCATGCCAACTTACACCAGCTATTGACCTGGCACAAGTGGTCATACCTAAAATTTGGCAAAACAAAGCAGCTTTACACTAGTATTCTATAATGACCTAAGTGCACCCAGATGCCATTATAGAATTAGTTCCCAGTGCACACAATTGTGACACCAGTTTATAGATTTGCCCTCTATATTTTCTCTCTCTCTCACTCCAGCTACGAAGGATGAACTACAGGAATCCAGAACTCATCCCTCCTGGAACTATCCCCCTGGCTCCCAGGGAAGGCAGGTGTAGGACCCTGGTCTCCAGGGATCTCTCCCTCATGAGCACGCATCAAGGCAACAAGAACCGCCTGTAGACCTATGGGGTGGCCAGGTCCAATACTCTTCGGGTATAGAGTGTTCCTCCTGCCTTGAGAACCACTGACCCTCTGTGTGGCCCATAGACCGGTGCGGTGGCCTGGTCTGA
Organism: Geotrypetes seraphini; assembly: GCF_902459505.1. NCBI lineage: Eukaryota > Metazoa > Chordata > Amphibia > Gymnophiona > Dermophiidae > Geotrypetes > Geotrypetes seraphini. The sequence continues at coordinate 21,548,047 of NC_047096.1, forward strand.
AAAAAATAGCAGGCAAAGACTGACCTACTTTGAACACAAGCGTTCCTGGGCTCACCTGCACCCAAAACTTCAACAGGACCTTCGTGGGCTTCCAATGGAACCGGCAGCAAAAATAACAGGCTCTGCCCTGTCCCGAGGGATCCATACATTCTCCAGCTCTAATGGGAACTTTCCCATGTGCAGCCGGCCCCTTCCCAGGGACAACATGGAAACCTGCATGTTTGGGGTGGTAAGTTCCTTCTGCTGACCCCCCCCCAAAATGTTTACTCTCCCACCCCAAGGGTGAATATTGGCACTACTGGAACAATAGCTTACATCCAGCAGGCGGGGCCACATGGGCTTTGAACTGTCCCTATGATAGTACCTGGCTGGGCTCTTGAAATAGTACAAACTGGCCCTCACCCCTATTCCTAAGATTACCACTGAGTAAAGCGCAACAGGTAAATGAGACTCGCTTGTTTACACAGATATTAGGACTAGGGGACAGGTGAAAGAGCTACTAAGAAGCAGACGTAACAAGAACCAGAAAAGTCCCTCTTCACCCAACTCTGGAACTCTTTGTCATTGAGTGTGAGGAAAGCAGTTAACTTTGCAAAAAAAAAAAAAAAAAATAAATAAATAAATAAATCTGTTTAGTCTTCTAACAAAAGACAATAAGCTACTGCATATTCAGGGAATAAACAGCACAAACTCCTTTTCACTTCTTGGGAGCTTGCCAGATACCCGTGTCCTAGATAGGCCACAGTAGGAAGCCAAGACACTAGGCTAGAGGAACCTTCACTCTGCCTGCTATGGCAACTCCTATGCCCTCCCTAACTTAGGGCACAGAGTGCCCCTAACATAAAAAGCAATGTTACAACAGTCAAGAAAGATTAGGGATGGACCACCACTGGCTACAGTATACCAAACATAATGAGCCTTAGGACTGACCCTGGAGAGTATGTCCCGGGCTTCACATCCAAATGAGGTAGATTTTGGAATAGAATGCAGCTCTCTCCCCCCACCTCAGAAATCATCATGATGTTCCTCTGATACTGCTTTACCCACTCTTACACCTCTCATACCCAGGTCATGGACAGGCCATCCAGCCATGTATATCCTCCACTCCAAACCCACTTTCTGGAACCTCCAATTTCCATCTCTGTCAGACCTTAGCACCTTCCCCACCGTGCAGAGAGGAAAATGCGGCTCCTCTCAAGTCAGCTGATGTCTCCTTAAGCATAGTAACATAATAAATGACGGCAAATAAAGACCTATACGGTCCATCCAGTCTGCCCATTAGTTATACCCATTAAATACATGATTAATTTAACTTGTCTCTTCTTTGATATTTCTGTGTCATAGACTGTAAAGTCCACCTGGTATTATCCTAGGTTCCAAATGCTGAAGTTGCCATCCAAGCTCACTCTAGCCTATCCGACCATTCTGTTTGCAAGATATCTACCATATAGTCTGGCCAGTTATAGCCTCATGTTCCAAGTTAGTGAAGTTCTCATTGATGCCCTCCCCAGCCCAATCCTATACCAAATCATAACATAAGGGACACAGACCATGCAAGTCTGGCCTTAGCTCTTTAATTTACATTCTTCATTTTCTAATTCGAGATCCTCTATGCTTATCCCATGCTTTTTTGAATTCCATCACCGTTTTCCTCTCCACCACTTCCCTCGGGAGAGCATTCCAGACATCTACCACTCTCTCCATGAAAAAGAATTTCCTAACATTGCTTCCTCCCCACAACCTCAAATTATGCCCTCTAGTTTTACCATTTTCTCTTCTCTGGAAAAGATTTGGTTCTATATTAATACCTTTCTAGTATTTAAACGTCTGTATCATATCTCCACTGTCCCTCTTCTCTTCTAGAGTATACATATTTAGGTCTTCCAGTCTCTTCTCATACTTCTTTTGGTTCAAACCCCTTACCATTTTTGTCACCTTCCTCTGGACCACCTCCCTTCTTCTGCTGGTTATTCCTCTTTCTATACAGCAGAAGAAGAACCAGAAGAAGGGCTTCAGCCACCACCTTATCACACTTATAATGCTCCTCAACTCACTCGAAGGGCTTGGGATACCCCCTAGGTGCATGCATTGAAGGTCTTGCTATCCTGCCAATCACTGAGCACATATCACGGTGACTTACAATATTTTTGACTAGAAATTAATCAGATATGCAAGCATATGCAAGATATGCTACAAAAAAGAAAAAAAGAAATAGGCAAGCAAACTAGCTAACTTGGTCTTCCCACTTGCTACCCACTACTCACACAACGTTGTCCACAGAATTCACGCAAGCTGAAGTTTTTTTTCACTGTGGAATAGCACCCACAGCTGTACATAGATATATATTATGTATGTTCAACTTGTAACCCATTCTGTGCTCGTTGGGGAGAATGGGATAGAAAACTAATCAAACAAATGCATATAGGCGGGGGGCCTGGGTACTATGCACCCTTGCCTATGTATATGTGTAAACATATAGACACATATACATAATTGGTACCTGGGAACTGCTACCTCATACCTTATATGCTTGCTCAGCAAGAATATTCGCTTCAGCCAAGGAAAGAAAACCCCATTTCTGCCTCGCCCAGGGGTCAGCAGCAATCACAGGGGAACCCCTCCCCATTCAAGGGTCAAGACTTTTACTATCCCTCCCCATGCATTGGATTAGGTGGAATATAAAGAAACAAACTTCAAGTCTGGAAAAAAAAAAATTTTGTCTGGGGTCACTCTCCCCACTGAAACCCCAGCGATCATGATCAGGTGGGGGCAGCACATGCATAGGGAAGCAGTAACTTACATTCCTACCATCCAACTCTGTTCCACATACAGAAAGCATCTGCAAGCAGGCAAGAGGCCCAGGGCCACCACATTAAAAACACTCATGGCAGACCCCACAGGCTCTACACCTTCGAGAGCTCTTTTTGAATTATGTACACTCTCTGAGGTCTCTTCCATTTTAGGATGGGATGCTTGGGCATGCCGTCAGCAAGTGACCATGACGTAAGCTTACAGCCCATACATGGATGTCAGTTAAGTATCCAGCCGGCCCCTCCATCCACCCACTGTCAAGGGGAAATGGAGTATCCTGTCGTATTATGGTTGGTTGTGACAACTGGTGGTAGCAGGAGCGAATAGTCCGCCAAGCAACCATCATAAAAGCGACTATCCCAGACCATGCACAGCTTGGGTCATATATGTGGTGGTGGGGGCTTCTCCTTAACACCCCCCAAACTACATCAGACATCTGACTGAACTGTCCTCCCAACTAGTCCTTTCAAACAGAGCCACTCCCTTCCAATTGGCCTCTCCCACCTTGGCATTGGTTGCTTCAATTCGATGCACACACCAGCTAGCTACTAGCCATAGTAACTACTTCCACCCCGGTCAAGGCCAGGTATATTATCCTTTCTAGGGCTCATCTTATACCTCTGGAACCAGTAGTTGCATCATCTCTCATTAGGTTGGCCTCCCACTAAGGCCCTACACAATTCCTCTTCACCCCCTCCACGAACTTATGAACCGTGGATGCAGCACTCCCTGGGTCCTAACGCACTAAGATGCAACCCTTCAGACCCCATGGGTTGGGGGCAGTCCATCCAATGGAACTTTGGCGTTGTCAATGGAACTCTGGTTTATCGTCTAGGGTTTGATCTGTTCCATGCAACTTCATCCTACCACAGTATGACACGGGCTGTGAAGAATGTAATACAACATTGCTCAACATAATACCCCTTCACAGCCCTCAGCTTGGGAATCACCCATTTGTGGTTGACTCATCCTGCTTGTTCATGGAGCAAACAAGGTTACTTACCTGTAACAGGAGTTCTCTGTGGACAGCAAGATAAGTCAGCTACACAAACCCACCCACCCTCTCAGATGAATCTGCCTATAGCTAGAGGAAAGACTGGGGAGGAAACGAATGTGGATGGGGTTAGGGGTGATCTGAACATGCTCAGAAGGGCCAGGAAAAAGGGTCTTCTGATCTTTATGAGAGCTATCCATCCATGGCACCATCAGATGACATCACCCATATGTGGCTGACTTATCCTGCTGTCCGCGGAGAATTCCTGTTACAGGTAAATAACCTCATTTTAGCTGCAGAGCCTTTGGGGTAGGGTCCCTATCAGAATCTGTCTCCCCTTTCTTTTATCCATCCTTAAACTTTGCTCCAACAGGTATTGACATCCTGACTCTAATAGGTTGTATTTGTGTGTTCCCAAAAGGATTGTCTGCTAGTGTCAGCTTGTTAATGCCACTCTCTCAGGTAGCTCATATAGGCTTCCCGTAGCTTAATTAGGCCATATTTCAAGATAACTGCATCTGTATATTTTTATACTAATTAAGCACCTTTAAAGAATGCCCACTGTATAGCTCAGTGAATCATAATTAAACTTTCTTCTGACTCGTGTAATACCTCAGAAGTCAACATACTTTCCCCAGCAGCCACAAATTAAGTGGAGAACATTTTGTAATTTGTAAAGAATTGTGAACTAATTCAAAATGAATAGAAGTCATCCAAATCTCTTTCTTTGTACTGCCTTAATTTGTATTTACATTTTACATAAATCATTGTCCTTTATTAAAGGCACAGGATGGTATAATTGGAATAGCCTGGTGCTAAGGTGGAGGACAGGAAGTAGCACCGTATTTATGATAGTAAAGGGCCAGAGATGACACTTCCTGATGTAGAGGGCATAGAATGTCACTTTCTGGTGTGAGGGTGAGTAGAGCTGGTACTGGGGGGGGGGGGGGGGGAAGGGGTAAAAAAAGACAGTTGTTCTGGGACCCCGTTCTACAAGGGGCCCAGACCTTTCTAAATCTAAAGGAGATATAGCCTGCTGGTGGGCTGCCTTTGAGAGCCCCTTTACCCTTCTAAATTGCTGCCCTGGGCCTCATCTGAATACCAGCCCTGAAGGTGAGGGGCTATTGCTTCTCTCAAGTGTCCCCAGAGCAGGGTGATTCTCTGTTTTAATATTATGATTCTCACACTTGATGATATTATGAATCACCACCTGGCTGCTTAAAGACATTACGCACATTACATTACAGGATGAAGCTGTACATTTCTCTTGTGTTTCTATTCTAGTCCACATAAATATTTTCCTTGCAGGAATTCATGAGCCAGCAAGTGAAAAGAATGTAGCTAAGCTTTCCCACCTTGGCCTTTAAAGAAGACCTTCGGCTCTTCTTTCTTCTCACTCCCCCCAAAACCTCAGCAAAACCTCCTTTTGGTCTCTCCCTCACCTATACCACAAGAGGACCTGCTCCCTTTCTTTTACACCATAGCAAAACAGTTTCTCTACCTCCCCCTTCTCCCTTGGCACAACAGTGAGACTCCTTCCATGAATCCCCCCCTTGCAGGATCCTTCCCTTCCCTTCTCCCTTACTGGCACCACTGTAGGCTCCTCTCCCACCACACTGCTGCACAGATGTTCTACCCAGAATGACCTTTTCCCACCATACAATTTAATCAGGAATCTTCCCCTGCTTTCCTCTCTGCACTCTCTTCTCCCCACTTTTTCTCCCCTCCACCACATGTCCTCCCCTTCTCCTCCTCCTTTGTATCACAGTGGGAGACCCTCTCCATGGGATTCTTAAGGCTGACTGATTCATGCATGACCATGCTACTAATTGAATTAACCATCAAATACCTAGTGAAGTCCCACCCAAAGACTCTTGTGCCCCTGAAACACTGCACTCTGCACTTGTTTTTTTCTCCCCAATTCCAATTTTCTGTATTACCTCTGTGCCTATCTCCATCAATTAATCACTTTCACTGTACTGTACTCCCCTGAAATTCGCAGGGGTTCCGTTCCAGGCACACCTGTAAATTTTGAAAAACTGCAAATGTGGTTTAGGAGCGGATCGGAGGCAGAAGAGGGAAGCTGGGGCAGCGGCAGGTGCTTAAAATCGGGTGTGGGATCCTTCTTAGTCATTTCTGACCGCCTCTTCCGGGAACTAAAGTCAGGCTACACCAATCAGGAATTGCTTTGACACGCCAGATAGCATGTCAAAGCAGCTCCTGATTGGTGTAGCCTGACTTTAGTTCCCGGAAGAGGCGGTCAGAAAATACCGCGAAAGACTGAGTCTGCGATTCGCGGGGGAGTACTGTATATCTTTTCTCCCTCCTTCTAGGCCTGACTCTCTATGTCTATTTCCCATGTGAATGACTCCATCTCATAAGATCACCTCCATTCCTCTTTATCTCCCCCTCCCCCCATCTACACACTACCTTTCTTCTGTGTGTATGACTCTCTCCCTCTTGCCCTTTCCTCCTTGCCATCCTCTCTCAACCTCCCTCACTCTGTTCTCTCTGCACCTTGTCAGTGTTCCACTTTGATTACGGATCACTTTCACTTGCAATAAATTCTACCAGTAATAGATTAACTAATGGAGGATTTGTTCTTGCTGAAACGTTGTCACCCAGGGCAATTTTAATAAAATGATAATCAAATAAGCATGAACTATAATAAATTAATGTCTTTTATTGGGAGTTTGGCTCAGACATCTTCTAAAGCATGGCTGATAATGTAATCAGCAAACAAAAGCTTATAACCCTGCTTGTTAGACTCCTGAATCCCACCTCAAAATGCGGGCAGACATAGACCGTGTGTGAAAGCTGATAAGACTGCGTGTGATTCTGACGTCTGGCTGTGATGCATCCGTCCAACATTAAGCAATTCTCATTGCACAGATAAGGTGGCCAGACCACCCAAGCTTAGTAATTCTGCTTCTGCTTAATTGACAAAAGGAGCCAATTGTGTCTCCCCGAACAGTAAGGACATGAATTGTTTTATGTAGAGTAGAGGAGAAGACGTGAGTTCCCCTCTACTGCTGCTGAAGGCTGTGTTTCAACCACAGAACCCACTGGAAGACTGTAACTTATGAAGAAAGAATTGGAGACTCTGTAGAAAACAGATTTGCAATTTTGGAAAACGTTTAGTATATAGAATTAAAAGGTTTGCTTAAATGTGGAGTACAGGCTAAAATACAGTATGACATGTGGAGAGGCATTTTCAATAGTTTGACTTTGGATGTTTCCGCAAGGACGTCCAAAAGTCAGGTCAGGAAAATGACTATTCTCGGAACCACAAGATGTCTATCTTTCCTTTTCTTTTTCTTTTTTTTTTTTTTTAAATGACTCATCTAGACCTGTTGACCCTTAGGACATCTATTTTTTTATTTCTTTTTGGCCATTTTCAAAAATCAAAACATCCAAATGCAAAATGTCCAAAACAAGCCCATTAGGATGTGGGAGGGACTAGCATTTTAATGGACTGGTCATACAGGCATGCCAACAGAAAAGTGGGGTACCTTAGTGGGCACAGCTGTGAACTTCACAGAGTACCAGGTGCACATTTCACCATAACCCCCTTATAGTGTCTGGTGAGCCTTCCAAAACTTGCCCTAAGCCTACTATACCCACCTGTCTACCATCCCAATAGCCCTGATCACTGTAGGTGCCACCTATATGACAGTATAGTAGGTTTTGGGTGGGTTTTGGTAGGCTCACACTATCCACCATAAATATAGAGGGTAGTGTGGGAAATAGGCCTGGATCCCCTTCTCTATGGTTCACTACACCACACACCAACTTTTTTTTTTTTTTGGGGGGGGAGGGAGAATGGTAACTAGAATTGCATAGAATACTCAAGATGTGCACAAGTCATAGAGAAACCACAGATGGTCATGTGTGTCCTTTATATGATAGGTTTTTAGGAGGCGTGAGATCCAATCAAAAAACCCTTAGGGGCTGATTCTATAAATGGTGCCTATTCAACCTTCCTTATCCACAGCTATTTTACAATCTTCATATTTTAATGTTACATAAAGCTTACTGGACTCCTTCAAAACTTGCAAAACTTTCACGTAAACCACCTGATCTTTGTTGGGCCTGCAATACTTCACCTGGATCATTATCACATTTGATCTTTTTTTGTAACAACTTATTGCAATATTGGTCTCAAATTTGGGATACCATTTCTAATGTGTTTACTATAACTAGTCATTTAACTTATAGAACACTGATACTTCAATTATCTGACCCCAATCTTGATTTAAAGCCAACCTACTCTAGATTATTTGATTTTATGATTGCTTTAGCCTTGCATATTATTGTTATTTATTGGAAAAACAACTTGAGTTTCCTACCATGAATGGTGCTTATAGAAAATATGAAGAAATTATTGCTTTAAAGCACAATCACATATTGTTATTTCTTAGAGGTTGGAATATTCTAGATATATATTGTTCCCCATCTTGATCAGCCCATTAGACAAGGCTACCCTTTTATACCATTTGTAAATTTACTCCATATTCTATAGAATTTTACTTTGATATTCATTTCTACCATAATTTGAGCTATGTAACAACTAGGAATGCAGCTGCTTTTCTTATTACTGTTGTTTATGGCTTATTGGCTAAGATTCCTTTTGTATTTCTGTTGAAAATTTAATAAAAATTTGAAAAAATAAAAGAACTCTTTTAAAAGTTCCATTAAAGGTATAAGGTACCTTGCAATTTGTGTCATCCCTGAGGATGGTTTAGTATTGCTGAAACACAGACCATGCACAGTTCGAGCCTCACTGTGAGCATTAAACATCAGTGACACGGATATTTTGTACCTGACATATTTTGTGTTTGGTTTTATCTTATTATTTGAATAAAACATTTCATTTTTAACCTCCTGGACCTCCAGAAACTAGTGTTCCTCCTTGTACTAGTAAATGGAAGTCATTTAATATAGAAATATGGTGAGATTCCTAAATCCTGAACTAATGTGGCTAATGAGATAAGAGAAACATTAAACAATGTGGGAATTAAAATGGAGGTCTGAGGGAGGGGGGGGGTGAGAATGTCAGCAGCCATTTTTGTGTATTTCTATTATTATTATTAAAATTTACTGTACTCATACTGCTTCAACTGACAGATCATATTTAGTGAAGCAGATATGAATTTTGATCATTGAATTGAACCAGTTCAACAAAGTCCTGTGATCATTCCAAAGGACCCCTGAGGCAGGTGTTTTTCGTTGTAACAAGGTCCGTGTCGGGCCCCACAATAAACTGGAACTGATTTCCCATTCTAGGTGGTCCTTGGTGGATTGGATAATATTGCTCAGCATAGTCAAAAGGCTGTTTCTGTGCTTTTGTTCTCTTGAAAGTCTCACTGTTTGGGGTGAAATATGTTATTTACATTCCAAAACTTAGTAATCAGCTGATATAGGGAGAGTGTGGCGCAGTGGTTAAAATTACAGCCTCAGCACCCTGGGGTTGTGGGTTCAAATTCACGCTGCTCCTTATGATCCTGGGCAAGTCACTTAATCCCCCCATTGCACCAGGTACATTAGATAGATTGTGAGCCTACCAGAACAGACAGGGAAAAATGCTTGAGTACCTGAATAAATTCATGTAAACCATTCTGAGCTCCCCTGGGAACGGGATAGAAAATTGAATAAGTAAATAGTGTGACAAGTTTCAGCCTCTGATAACCAGAGCTGGTATTGTGACGTCATAATGCCTCATTCCACCCATGCCTAAGAGCCAACCTCAGCAGTGATGTCACAATGGCTTGATTGTCCTAAACTTGGCTCACTTTTACCACATTTTGATTTCTAGAGTATCACAGTAGTTAAAGAGAGAAGGAAAAATGCTTGAGTACCTGAATAAACCCATGTAAACCGTTCTGAGCTCTTCTGGGAGAATGGTATAGAAAATTGAATAAATAAAAAAATAAAAATATACTGAGTTCTCAGTGAATTTAGCAATGAAAGAAAGATTAGTTATTGGACAGCAATTAGATGGAATTAAATGATCCAGGCCTTGGTTTTTTCATGAGTGAATTAAATCGAGAATAATCAAGAAGCAGCCAGGCAGGGGCTCCTTCCAGAAGAGAGCAAGGACTGAAAAGAAGAGGGAAGAGTATGACACCCTAAGACCAGAAAGTTCTAAGCTAATCAGGTGAAGTTTCTTGGTTGTTTGATCACGTCTCTCCGCTCCTGCAAAAACTTCATTGGCTTCCTATAATTTCCAGGGTTTATTTTAAATGTGCCTGCTTAACATTTAAGATGTTGCAGGGCATGCTTCCTCCTTTAATTCCCCTGTCTAGGAATTCTGTAAGATCTGACATTTTTGCGACAGCTCATTGCAGTGGCGATTTTTGATGTCGCTGATACTTTGCTGCTACTCTACAATTTTTTGTGACTTTTTTTGTTATCCCCTTTTTTTACCATGGACCCCTGACGAAGGGTCCCTGACCGTGTCGGGTCCCTTGATTGGTAAAAGGGTTTGCATATAAATATTTTGTCACAATAAATTTTGCCTGCGTCTTGTACAGATCTGCAGTTTTGTTTTGTTTGCTGTAAGATCTGACATTACCAGATGTACTCAAAAATTTAAATTGTCCTTTCCTAAGCTGAAAGGCGTGACCTAGGTTGGCAAATTAGGGAAGTCTCTACTTTTTAAAATGACTGAGCTATGAAATGATTTTCCTATTCATCTGCACGATCTGGGTTCTTTCCAATCATTTCGAAAACATCTGAAAACTTGGCTATTATCATAGTTGTAAATTCTGCTCCTCTCCATACTATTCCAAATCCATATTGTATCTGTTCTCCTTTCTAATTTTCTTGTAAACTGTGCCGAGCTCTACAGTTATGGAAAACCTTCCTATGCCGAGAGGCTGGAGAAACTGGGGCTCTTTTCCCTGGAAAAACGGAGACTTAGAGGGGACATGATAGAAACTTACAAGATCATAAAAGGTATAGAGAGGGTAGAGAGGGACAGATTCTTCAGACTGGCAGGGGAAACAAGAACAAGAGGGCACTCAAGAAAATTGAAGGGAGACAGATTCAGAACAAACGCTAGGAAGTTCTTCTTCACTCAGAGGGTGGTGGATGCCTGGAATGCACTTCCAGAGGAGGTGGTGGAGCAGAGTACGATTTCGGGTTTCAAGAAGGGGTTGGACAGGTTCCTGAAGGAAAAGGCGATTGAGGGATATAGATAGAGGGGGTACTATACAGGTCAAAATGTCTTCAAAAGAGGATCATTTGCAGGTCACTGACCTGGGGGGCCACCGCGAGAGCGGACTGCTGGGCACGATGGACCTGTGGTCTGACTCGGCAGAGGCGATGCTTATGTTCTTATGTTATAGAGAAGATGCGGTATATAAGCCTAAGGTTTAGTTTAGTTTAAATCATTTCAGGATCCAGACAAACTGAACCTGGATAATGAAACTGAAATAAAAGCAAAGCATGATCAAAGAACAAAGTACTGCCTGCATAAATTATTCTAGAAGAGGCAAAATCTAAATCCAGCCTTAAACTGGACACATTTGTAGATACTATGCCTAGCTGAACACATCCTAAAGCCATTATATATATATATAACCCCAATTCACATGACGGTGTTTGACACGTCCTCTGCATACATATTGAAATCATCCTCTGCTCATAAATTAGTAACACAAGATGACAGTTCTGAGATGAGAATAAGAAGTTCTTCTAGACTCGAGCATATCTAGAGAGGAAATTAAAGTGTTAACAACACTAAGAAGGGGAAAGCACTAGATTTTACCAGCCTCACTCCAATTTGAAGTACTATAATGGATCTTTAGAAATATGAAGCCTATTGGAGGAAAGCAGAGCAATATCCCCCGTTTGCTTATTGATTTTCTCTATGACAGAAAGAAAGATGAGGAGGGCAGGACGGAACCGAAAAAGAAACCTGTTGCTATTGAAAGCTGCATATTATTGTATTAAAACCTCATTACCTACTGCCAGATATAGGAAGGAATTTGAGCCTTAGGTGAGATTCACCATTTAATGCTACGGAATCAGCATGAAGCTGCTGGAATGCATCTCAGGGCCTTCCTGTCTTGGCTCTAATCAGAATCGGTTTCTTTTGCTGTTATGAGTTCTCAGATCCACCTTGCATCCAGTACCTTTTAATCTATCCATTTCTTTTTCACTTTGGGTTGAGACATCAGGGGTAGAGTGTGGTGCAGTGATTAAAGCTACAGCCTCAGCACCCTGAGGTTGTGGGTTCAAAACCACACTGCTCCTTATGACCCTGAACAAGTCACCTAATCCTCCCCCCTCCCATTGCCCCGGGAACATTAGACAGATTGTGAACCCACTGGGACAGACAGGGAAAAATGCTTGAGAACCTGAATAAATTCATGTAAACCTTTCTGAGCTCCCCATGGAGAACAGAATAGAAAATTGAATAAATAGTGTGGAGAGTTACAGTCTCTGATAACCAGAGCTGGTATTGTGATGTCATAATGCCTCATTCCACCAATGCCTAAGAGCCAACCTCATCAGTGATGTCACAATGGCTTCATTGTCCTATACTTGGCTCACTTTTACTACATTTTGATTTCTAGAGTTGCACAGTGGTTAAAGCTACAGCCTCAGCACCCTGAGGTTCTGGGTTCAAACCTACATTGACCCTCGACAAGTCACCTAATCACCCATTGCCCCAGGTACTTTAGATAGATTGTGAGCCTGCCGGGACAGACAGGGAAAAATGTTTGAGTATCTGAACAACATTCATGTGAACTGTTCTGAGCTCCCCTGGGAGAACGGTATAGAAAAGTGAATAAATAAACAATATAATGATGATAGCCAGTTGTGTGCATGGTAGGCTGTTTATAATTATGCAGGCAGACTACTTTGCCTTGACTCTTGTGTCTTTGGATGGAAAGTCTCCTCCACACATTGACCTCCAGATTCTAGAAATGGAGCCTAAAGTTGGACATTCAAATGTGAACCCAGTTATATAGTAGAACAGAGTCAGATATGTGCATAACTTTATTAGCTAATTGGCCCTAAATTGTCACATAATTGGAGATAAGTACCAATAATTAGACTTAAGCACTAATTGGCGATAATTAGCAGTTGCATATGTACTTGACTTATGCCCCTTTGAAGTGTACAACTTCAAAGGGGCGTGGCCATGGAATGGCACAATGATATAAAATATTGTCATTTATGCTCCCAACTGCTATTGGTTAGGGTCTGGCCGTGTTGGCGGCTTGCTTTTCCTGGTGTTAGTCTCTTCAAGAACCAGGACTGCTTAAAAACATAAGTTTACTCTAAACTGAAATATTTATTACTATTTATTGACGAAACAAAGAAAAAAAAAATATAAAATGACTAAATTATAAAAATTTTTATACAATACTAGAGTGGTACTGGAGCCTATGAGGAAGCATTAGTGGCATTTTAGCCCCTTGAATGAATACTTGATGTATTTGGGGTGCCACTTCTGATAAGAACATAAGAACATAAGCAGTGCCTTTGCTGGGTCAGACCAAAGGTCCATCGCGCCCAACAGTCTGCTCACGTGGAGGCCCATCAGGTCCAGGACCTGTATAGTAATCCTCTATCTATATCATTCTATCCCCTTTTCCTTCAGGAAATCATCTAATCCCTTCTTGAATCCCAATACTGTACTCTGTCCTATCACACCCTCTGGAAGCGCATTCCAGGTGTCCACCACCCTCTGGGTAAAGAAGAATTCCTAGCATTGGTTCTGAATCTGTCCCCTCTTAACTTTTCTGAATGCCCTCTCGTTCTTGTAGTTTTCGTGAGTTTGAAGAATCGGTCCCTCTTCACTTTCTCCATGCCCTTCATGATCTTTTACGTCTCTATCATTTCCCCTCTAAGCCTCCGCTTCTCCAGGGAAAAGAGCCCCAGTTTCTCTAATCAGTCGCGTCACTCTCCTCTGAACCCTCTCGAGTATCGCCATATCCTTCTTAAGGTACGGCGACCAATATTGGACGCAGTACTCCAGATGCGGACGCACCATTGCCCGATACAATGGCAGGATAACATCCTTCTTTCTGGTTGTAATACCTTTCTTGATAATACCTAGCATTCTGTTTGCCTTCTTTGAGGCCGCTGCGCACTGTGCCGACGGCTTCATCGTTTTATCTACCAGTACCCCTAAGTCCTTCTCTAGGCTACTTTCACCCATTACCAGCCCTCCCATTGTACAGCTGTACATCGGGTTTCTGTTTCCTACATGCAAGACTTTACATTTCTCTACATTAAAGTTCATCTGCCATTTATTCGCCCACTCACCCAGTTTGTTCAGGTCCCTTTGTAAATCTTCGCAGTCCTCTTTAGTCCTAACCCCACTAAAAAGTTTTGTGTCATCTGCAAATTTTATAACTTCGCACTTCGTCCCTGTTTCTAGGTCATTAATAAATACATTGAACAGCAGTGGTCCGAGTATATATTGCTCACAATATACCTCTGTAGAAACATTTCTTATAAACTTTCATAATATATTGGGAAGATTTGCACTTTGGATCTTTCTTGGATTGGTTAGGGTCCGGTATTTACACCAGCTCAAAGTTAGATGTGAGATGTGCACTAACTAAGCCAGTATTCTGTAAAAGTCAATCCCGCTCATAGCGTCCTACGCAGAATACTGACTTAGCACAGATCTTCCTGCACAATGATACTTATCTCAACATAAGAGCTTCGTGTACAATATCAGGCTAATCCTGTGTTTAAGTAGTCCAACGGGGCTCTGTTTCGAAGGTAGACCCGCCTTCCTCAGGAACTATCAACACTAAGGAGCAAAGTTCAAAATTGTAGTCCAGCCATCTGAAGAAAAGGCAAAATAAAAAAATGGCGCCTTGGCTATTTCTTTTTGGGGCATAGGTACAAGTCTTGGCCCTTGCTGTAAACATGAAATCACAGAAAACTGGAGGGCTATGAATATCCTGTGTACAAAGACTGGGGTGCAAAAAAAAAAAAAGGGAGGGATTCAAAGATAGCTTGTATTCCAGATAAAACCACCACTCAAAAGAGATACATTGCTTTAAACAATTGCCCCCCCCCTGAATAAAACACATGCTTGATGAATACACAAGAAAGAAAACACAGTTTTGTGAAATGCCCTGATTTCTTTACACTTCAACTAAAATCAGTTTCTTTCATGAGAAAAAAAATGTCAATACTGTACCACATCACAGCTTTGCTGTCTTCTGTCTCTCAATATGTATGAAAGGACTCTCCATTGAAGCACTAAAGATGGCATGCAGAAGTCTCTCTTTATATCACTGGGAAACAAAGTTAAAGATATCAACAACAGCTGTGAGGATATTGTAGGCATTAAAAAGAACACAGTGGAGAGACTACTGGTTTAATGCACTCATCAACAATGGAGATAAATATTCCTAATTAAAACTCCTTGAGCAATTTAATTTATACTGTTTTGAATAAATTACCCATACAACACTTAACGTAAACAAACTGTCAAAACATTTAAATAGAATTAAAAGCGTTCTATAGTAGTCTGTTCTCAGGGTAATTTGTTTCTATTTGGAGAACGTGTCAAATTAGATCTCCATCACTGCTCAGAACCACTATGATGGACAGCTGAAATCAATGACTATTTGTCAGATCTTCCATTCAGAAAAAGTGTCACGGAAGCAAAAGGCGCCCTGTTGTTGAAACATCCATTCATAAACATTCATGCAAAAGTGTTAGCAGAATTATACAACAACAGATTCAAATTAGGACCTCTTGAAGTGATGAGTCTAATAGAGAAATCATTGGTGGTTAAGCTGTTGTAATCACGGATTAGGTGTTTCCTGAGAGCACCTATCCATCTGCTCCCCATCTTGCAGAAGCAGTGCCTCTGGTCTGGAGTACTGCTGTCCGATTCAGGGAAACATTTTTGCATTCGATTTGGACAATTGAATCGATTTTTTTTTTTTTTATTTCATTTGATTTGCTTTTCCCACCAAATCATGCCTTATTTTTTTTTTAAACGTCCAGATGGGTTTATTTTGTAGCCTCTTCACTTTGCTCTCTCCAACCCCACGCTGGCTCTGTGGTGTAAACAGAATAAACAAAAAAGACTTTTCCTCTCTGTGTTAGGTCCCCACATATGCATGTACTTGGCGTACTTCAACGCATGCATTTACTCCAGGTCAATGGCTAATATAAATGCAAATGCCTAAATTTTTGGTACATTAATACCCAGTTGGTGCCTGCTTTCTGATATAGGCTCCTTCTGTGCAGCTTCCTTGAACCCAATTGCACGCACTCAGTTATAGCTTTGCCCTCCTTTGCTGCAGTAGATTTTTTTTTATTATTATTATTAACACTTACATGTCTAAAAATACAATTAAAATTAAAAATGCAATGCCTGTACATTAAACACTACAGTGATGATTTAAAAATGAAGGCCACAGATGGTCCCCAAAACATAGATTTCTGCTGCAGAAATACACTCAGTATTCCTAGAGACTGCTAGAGGCAAGGTTAAGAACTGACAAACACAAGAAGCAGGTAGACCAATCCTTGCCAGCCTAAAGAGAAGGGGGAAAAAAATCATTTTGTTTTGTATAAATAGTGTCTGAGAATATTAGTTCACTTAAATGCATATGTTTAAAAAAAACCTGTGATCTTATTGCTGCGCCTAGAGAGACAGACTTACTGCTGCGCTTGTCTCGGGAACTTCTATTACTACATTCAAGAGCGAATGTCAACCATTTTCTTTTTCAGTTTGAAGAAGCTCCATATTGAGCCTAAGGGCTCCTTTTAGCAAGCCGCGCTAGTGGGGTTAACGCGTGCGACGTTTCATCGCGTGCTAACCTAAAACTACCTCCTGTTCAAGAGAAGGCGGTAGCGGCTAGCGTGGCCGGCAGTTTAACGTGCATTAAACCACTAGCGCTGTTTGATAAAAGGAGCCCTAAGCCTGGAGAGTTAACCTATTGAATTACTAGACACCATGAAATACTTAGGAGTACATCTAGCTGTTTCACTGTCATTTAATGCAATGAATATGCATGAGAGACATTTGCATATAATGGAGGCAGTGTATGCAAATCAAGTTTATGCAAATTTAATGTGGATATCCTGAAAACCTGACTGGCAAGGGGGTACTCCAGGACCGAGTTGAGAAACACTGATTTAGTAAACCACTAGCTTCGGTGACTAGATCTTGTTTCGCATCATTACGTCAGATTCGATCATTTCGTCCTTACATTGATAAGTCAAGTTGTGAAGCCTTGATCCGTGCTTTGGTTATTTTGAAATTGGACTACTGTAATATAATTTACACTGGTCTTCCAAAAATAGCTCTTTCAAAATTGCAATCAGTACAAAATACTGCAGTCAGGATCTTGAACAATGCTCGCAGATATGACCATGGGACTCCACTTTTGAAAGAGCTTTGACTTCAACTTTTAAAGCTTTGCATTTGGGCCAGCCCAATTATTTATCAAAACCTTTGGTGCCATACAGACCAATTAGAAATCTGCGTTCCTCTAATACACAGCGGTTGTCCCTGCCCTCAGTTCATCTGGTAAGACTGACTTCAACACGGAATTCAGATTTTTTTTTCTTCTTCTGCACTATATTTAAGGCATGCTCTCCCTATTGAATTATGTACCGAACTTTCATATATTAAATTTAGAAGCCTTTTGAAAACCATCTTTTCAATTTAGCTTACTCATAGAAAAGTATTATTACCTAACTGTGATTAAAACCTTTTTTTGGACTGGAACCTAGGGAAGGATTCCCAAATGCAGTTTTTATATTAATTTTTATATTAATTTTCTTTTTATATTTTTATTTTTCCTTTCGACAATGGAATTCTTTTCCTTTTTGTTTTTAATTTGCAAACCGCTCTGTTATTTTGAAGAGTGGTCTATAAGTACAAATGAGCAAACATTTAACAAACATAGGCTGCACAATACACAGGGACTTGAAATGGATTCCCAGATCAAGTGGGGATGTTTCTTTCAGGGAATGGGAATCATAGTCATTTGGTAACCATGACCCCTAGTGGCGGAACATAAGAATTACCGTTGCTGGGTCAGACCAGTGGTCCATCGTGCCCAAAGACCAGTGCCCTAACTGAGACTAGCCTTACCTGCGTACGTTCTGGTTCAGCAGGAACTTGTCCAACCTTGTCTTGAATCCCTGGAGGGTGTTTTCCCCTATAACAGCCTCCATAAGAGTTTTTTCCGGTTTTCTACCACTCTCTGGGTGAAGAAGAACTTCCTTACGTTTGTATGAAATCTATCCCCTTTTAACTTTAGAGAGTGCCCCCTAGTTCTCTCTACCTGGGCCATGGCTCTTAGCCAAGGACTGGGACATTAAATCCCCAGGCAGTAGTGAAGGAAAGCTCATGGCACCAGAACTCAGTATTATTTCCAGTTGAGTTGGTACCCCCCCCTCTCCCCCACCGATGATGATGATGTGTTAATTCCACAGTGGTACGCTCTGCAGCTTCACTTCCTAGTTTTCCAGCTGGGGATTGGAACTCAGACTCTTCCTATTCTAATAAAGGGCTTCTGCCACTGAGCTAAGCAGTAACTCCTCCAGCAGATTTTTATTTATTTTTTAAATTTCTATGCCATCTAATTCCTAGGCGGTTTATAGTATTTCCAAATATATAATGCCTATAAACAATACAACAAAAAGACCGATCATCAACATTTAAGTTCGCAGTTAATCCTCAATCAGGACAAATCAGATCCTATAAAAAAAGCATTAACAAACAGTTGTGTTCTGAACTGCCCTACCGGCGAATTCCATAATTTCACCCCAAAATTTCACAACAAAAGGTCATTGCACACGTTTTGACATATATCCTGCTTTCTCACATTCATCCCTTATTACTCCAGCGTGTAATATTATAATATTTTTTTGTGAAGGGTAAGTCTGCAAAAGGACATGCCTAGGATTTTATGTGCATGCATCACCATGTTCCATAAGGGCATCCTCTGCTGTTGAAGTCCTTGGGGGGGGGGGGGGGGAGAGCACACATCTGGCTATTTCTGCTGTGTTAAATTTAGTCATGCACATAGTGCTCTCTCCACTGCTTCCCATTCATAGAAGCAACTGTCTGCAGCAACTTCCTCTACTGACACTGCTTAAATGACCAAAGAAGCTGGTCATTAATTGAATTAATGGCTTGTTTTAATTAGGGTAAATGAGTATCCTATCTTGGTTTCCACTATGACTAATGTTCTTCATAGCTCTTAATTGCAAACCGGCCTTACTACTCCTGGCTATTCACTGTCTTATATCTTAAGTATCTGTTAGAAAAGAACAGAGCACAGCTACAGAGATAGATTACTGAAACAATATTCCTTTGCTGCTTATCTATACCGTATACTTCATTCCATAAGCAATCATTGGGTGGTTTTACCGCATTCAGAGCACACTTCTATAAATGGATCACCCTTTCTTCTTTGACTTCTTAGCTTATATCCTTAATTGTTTGGGCAGAATTTCACGGTGACTTCCCTTCCTTCCCTTTTGTTCCACTCCTTCCCTTCCCTTCCCCAATCTTTTTGTTTTTATTGTAGCTTCCTCTTTCTTGATCCCTCTTGTACCCATTTTTGCTTGTATGTTGGGTCAACTTATGTTTTTGCTTATTGCCTTCCTTCTTATGTCTTTTAAATTTTTGTTTCTATTTTCTTTTAATAATATATTATTATTGTAGACCGCTTAGACTGGTTGTATATGCGGTATATCAAATAAATTGAAACTCGAAACTTAAGTGCAATTCTATAAAAGTTAGGTGCATTTTATAGAATCACATTTAGCGGCACCTAAAGTGGGCTTAGGCATCGATAAGCATCCCAACCTTAGGCACACCATATTGATGCCAAAGTTTTCTTGGCCTAAATGAGTGCGCCTAAGTTTGGGGTCTAAGTCCAAAAAAGGTACCTACCGTGTTTCCACGAAAATAAGACCTACCCCGAAAATAAGCCCTAGCATGATTTTTGGGATAGGTCTTAATATAAGCCCTACCCAAAAAATAAGCCCTAGTCCCTGGATTAGCCAGCAGTAGCGCTTCTCCCTGCCTTCACCCCCCGCCACACAGCCGAACCCCTGCTGACTCTTCCATCTCTCCCTCCCGTCCGAACCCCGTTGACCCTCTGACCGCAAGACCTACTACCTCCCTCCACAGAGCAGCATTGGCAGCATTGGCAGCTTCGTGGCCTTCTCTCACCAGGGCATTCCCTCTGCCGCATTACTGATGATGTCATCAGCAACGTGGTGCACGGAAGGCCCCGGCGGGAGAAGGCTGCAAAGCAGCCTGTTTAGAGTGCTGCCGACGCTGCTCTGTGGAGGGAGATATGAAGGTCTTGCAGTCGGTGGGGATCAGATGGGAGGGAGAAATGGATGGATGGGATGGTCAGTGGGGGTTCGGATGCATGGTGGTGTTGGGGGCTGCTCAAAAGTTCTGCTGCAAAAGCATGGAAGGAAGGGAAAGAAGCATGTCAAGGGTTCTGTGGCACGAGGGATGGGAGGGAGAGAGGAATAGAAAGATGCTGCAGAGGAAAGGCACAAGGGGATGGGTGAGAGGGGAGGAAAGATGCTGCACATGTGAGGGAAAGAAAGGAGAGAGGAAGAATTGGGGTGGAAGAGAGGAAGGGAGAGATGATCATTGTACATGGAAAAAATAAGACCTACCCCAAAAATAAGACCTAGTGCATTTTTGGGCCCAAAATTAATATAAGACACTGTCTTATTTTCGGGGAAACACAGTACATGAAAAGCATACTCCAATCCATCCCCTAACCTCACCTACTTTCTGGTAGGTGCCTTGGACTAGGTGCACATCTCAAAGCGCCTACCAAAATAGGCACCTACCATCCAATTAAGTGCAATTTATGTTAATTATGAGGTGCTAATGATTAATTATTGGCACCAATTAACCTTTTTAATTAAGCTGGGCTTCTAGATTGTCTGGGCATGATCTGGGATCCCTAGGATAGTAGACTTGGGGGTGGGCAGTAGAGTGGGCAGACCTGATGGGTTATGGCCCTTATCTGCCGTCATCTTCTATGTTTCTATGTTTCTGTTTCTAACTTTAGACATCATTTATAGAATCAGGATTTCAGAGTCCACACGACACAGCTTTTTTCTTCACATGTCCAGCACTGTGGAATTCCCTATCCTTATCCATTCGCAGTTAAAACATGGTTATCTGCACACTCTTTTTCACACTGATCGGATGGTCCTCTAGGCGCTGTCCGCTGCCAGTTCTTGAACCCCTGTTTCCTCCTTTCCCCTTTGCCCTATTGTCATCCATTTTGGCTGTTTGTATGCTTGATGAAGTGTGGTTGGTGCTGTCCTATCCAAAAACTGTAGTTGCTTTCCTGTATTGAACTGGTAGACTGTACACTGCCTTGCTATAATATTGCAGGTGAAGGCAACACCGTAAATCTGAAAGAAATTAGTAAAATAAATAAATAAAAAATTGAGAGAGCACATAGAACTGTCACTAGTACGACATCATCAGAGACGCGGCAGAGTGAATCAGGGCAGTAGAAGGCCGCGAAGCAGCGTGTTTAGAGTGCTGTGGCTGCTGCTAGAGGCCAGAGGTTTGTCGAGACCGTGAGAAGGGGGAGGCGGCAAGGGACTAAGGGACCCAGAAAACTTGGGACAACTTAGAGTGCAAGGAGGATAGTGATCGTCTGCTTCAGCAAGATCTTTTGCAACAAAATCCCGCAAGCCAGCAAGTTTTGCCTTCACTACCCACCATCTATCCATTCACACCATACCAAGCCCAGCTTCCACAGGTGTTAGCTACCCCACTGCAACCTCTCCATGTCACTGTGCCTGTGCAGGCACAAACTCAAGTAGCTCCCCCATAGGAATCTACAGTACAAGAAAACCAGCAGACACAAATGCAGAGCTGTGATAGTTACTTTGCTGCAGATGCTGCTTCAGCAAAAGATCTAAGTGATGGCTATGAAGGAAGTAATGTAGTTGAATCTGACGGGGAAAGACCTCCCCGAGTTGAGTTTGCTGATGACACAATAAAAAGCTTGGATGAGAAGTTACGCACTTTACTGTACGGGATGCGGCAGAGGGAACTTTCCCAATGGGTACAACTGGGTGGGCCTTGAGGCGGCTGTCGGCGGAGGGAACCTCTGATCAGGGGCAGAGCAAGGTAAGTGTATCATAGGAATAAGAAGAAGGAGGGGAGGAAGATAAAGGAAGAGAGGCCTACTGCTGGACACGGGGAGCAGGAAAGAGATGCTGATGGACAGGGGGGTGAAGAAAAAGGAAGGGAGGCCTACTGCTGGACAGGGGGAGAAGGAAAGAGGTTCTGCTGGACAGGGGAGGAGGTAAAACAAAGGGAGAAGGACTGCTGCTGGATAAGGAGAGCAGTGGTGGATACAGGGGAGGTAAAAGGAAGGGAGAATGGACAGGGGAAGCAGGCAAGGGGTGGTGGTGGACAGCCAAGGAAAAAGAAAGAAAGACAGACAGAAATACAGAAAGCGGTTAAGGAGAGAGAGAGAAAGAAATAAAGACAGACATACACATATATTCTAGCATCCGTTAATGTAACGGGCTATAAGATTAGTATGGTGATATTTCTTTATTTGACTAACTTAATACATTTTTTGGCAAGCTTTCAGAGGCCTAGACCTCCTTCCTTATGCTGTCCTAACTTGAGAAAGAACATTTTGGCCTCCAAAAACTAGTAAAATATGTATTAAGTTACTCCAACAAAAAAGTATCACCTTATTTACCAATTCTGTTATTGTTAACCTAAAGGGCCAGATTCTATATAGGGTATTGTTGTAATCATCCTCCTAAAAATAGGCCATCGATGATGTATCAGTCATGTCATTTCTAGAATCTGACTTTGTGAAAGATAGGCATTAGAAATGTAGGCCAGGGTTTCAAAGGCCTACATTTATGGTGCCTACCTTTCACTTTATTCGCGGCTACGGAGGCGCTTTATGACACCTGATGCCACTTCTGGTGTTAGCCATGCCTACAGTGGTGATAGGTATCACAAAGCGCCTCCGTAGCCCACACTTTTGTTTTAAATCATTTAAAATCATTTTTAAATGACTTTTCCCACTTAAGTTAGGTGCCGTTTGTAGAATATGGATCAAAATGTTTTCCTTTTTTTTTTTTTTTAATAATTTTTATTATTTTATTAAATTACAATAGTGTAATGCAGTAAATTGACAACATGAAAATATTATAAGAAAACACTATTACAAGCAGAAAGTATAGAATCATAACTAGAACCGCCCCCTTCCATCAATTATTGATATTAACAATAGTAAACATCTTAATAAGAAGATTCAATATCTATGTTAATCAGTATCTATCACTACCCAACCCTCCCGCCCATCCCAATGAAAAAACTCCGAAGGCAATATATTATCTATTAATTTGCATCCGCAAATAATGCCAATGGATTCCAAATTTTGTTAAATAAAACACTACTTCCTGAACGTTCTGCGTTTACTCTTTCAAATCTATATGTAGTACATACATTAGTCCACCAAAATGTGTAATTTAACCTGTCATGATTTTTCCAATTTTTTGTGATTATTTGAACCCCAATACCAGTTAAAATGTTTTCTGTCTCTTTCTTCACATCTCTCCCTGACAGCTTCTATGACCTCCTTGACATTTTTTGATAAGAAACCCACCTTTTGTAAAGAAGAGATTTGAAGAGGACCACACACATAATAAAGCTCCCTTCTGTCCCTTACCCATGCTTTCCTCTTCCAGGAAAGTCTAACTCAAGCCACAGTGATTTGTTTACAGAGATTATCTTTTCTGCCAACACTTCTCCTTCTCATTATTTCAAAGAAAACACATCAAATCTCCATCCTCAGCAAACCTACTTTCTTATTGTCTTCTTTTAAGAGCACAGAGGAGAGAAGCTATTGCTGAGATCACTGGAAGTCGTGGATTTCTGCATTTAGGCCCGGGTTCTATAAATGGCATTCAAAAATGAATGCTGGAAAAGATTAGTACTAAGCTTGATTCTGTTAAGGGCTTACACCCTTTATAGAACTGCACTTAGTGCCAATTCCTGCACCCTAACTTTGAACAACAAATAAAAATGGGGAGACCCGATGATCCACAGTGAAAACAATCCACCGATGAAAACAAAAACAAAAAACTATGGATACAGATGTTCTGGAGATAATTTATTAAACACTGACATATAAAATCATGAAAATTCAATTTAATGTAATGTAATGTAATTTATTTCTTATATACCGCTACATCCGTTAGGTTCTAAGCGGTTTTCAGAAAATATACATTAAAATTATAAGTAAGAAAGGTACTTAGAAGTTCCCTAACTGTCCCGAAGGCTCACAATCTAACTAAAGTACCTAGAGAGTAGTAATGAAGTGCAAAGTAAGGAAAGAGAAAAAATGAGAAAATAAACAATCTAACAGAACTGTGTGCTTTGAAAGATAGAAGAGAAGAGATATAGAGGAGGAACTGTTGAAAAAAGAATTCTGGATAAATTTAAAAGATAGAAATAGAACAAAATGGTAAAGCAATGAATAAGATTACAAATAATTCATAAAACTGGAAAAAAATTAAAAGTAAAAAATATTGACTTCAATCCACAATTTCAGCTTCCAGATAAAGGACTTCTACAGGTAAGAGATTTGGTTGATAGTTCTGTGCTGTTCATGTTTAAAAAGTACAATGCTAAAAAAATATGGTGATAAAAATCCACCCGGACCCTACACGGGCTGTGTTTTGGCGAAAATGCCTTCCTGAGGGGTCCAATGGTTTCCAAACTCACATTTAAAGAATTGGACTGAAAACAGTCTATTGTCTTTAAACCTGTGAGCATAGAACACCGCACACAAGCTGAAACCTGGTATAAATTCTGGCACCCAAGTTTGGCATGTAACAAGGTACATATGCACAACTTTTCATAATGCCACTGACATGCCCATATTTCTCCCATGACCCCCCCCCCCCACACACACACACACACTTTTGAGTTGTGAATTATGGGATTTAGGCATCAAGCATTATATAATATATAGTATGCTGCCAGATGCGCGTCCAAATCCTAACTGGTGCCAATTAATATCAATCGTTGGTTGTTAGCGACCAATTATTGCTCACTAATGCCTCATTAGCCAATTAATTTGCACATACATCTCAGAATCATGTCCAAATTTAGGCACCCAAATCTGGGGTGTAAGAGTCTGTGTGTACATGTACATTTCTATAGGGTTTGAGAGACAGCAGGTGCACTTATATATCTATAGGGGGCATAAAAATCAGTTCATGTGTGAATGTATATTTTTCCATAAGAATATTGGAGTGCTTGAGTTTACATCTGTATATTTAAAAGGATATGAGCATCTTCTATGTGTGTGTTTTCTAAGGAGCTACAAAAAGGCTTGGATTTAGTTATAGAGACTTGCCTAGGGCATTACATTTTCAAGGTTTCATAGAAACATAGAAACATAGAGTGTGATGGCAGAAAAGGGCCGGAGGCCCAATAAGTCTGCCCACTCAAGAACCCTCCCTCCTCGAGAATCCATCTTTTAAGCATTCCTCTGGAGCGACCCCATCAGACGGTCCCATCATCCCTTGAAGTTGAGCGTGGTACTGGCTCAACTACCTGACTTGGAAGACCATTCCATCGATCAATTACCCTTTCGGTGAAGAAGTATTTCCTGGTGTCCCCATGAAATCTTCCCCCCCTGAGCTTTAGTGGGTGCCCTCTTGTCGCCGTGGGACCCATTAGATAAAAGATTTCTTCCTCCACCTCAATGCGGCCCGTGACGTATTTGAATGTTTCTATCATGTTTCATATGCCCAGACCAACTAGGTACCTGTTCCCCTTTACTATCAGGATTTGCGCTGTCACTTCTTGAAAAAGACACTCCTGTAGTTCTTTGTTCTTCCCTTCAGTTTCCAGCTTCTAACTCCTGCTTTCTCTTTTTGTTTATGAGTTCCAAAATCTTAAATTCAGCCTTGGCTGAATGGGCTTAAGCAGATGTGTGCATCTTTATTTCTACAATGTAATTTACAAATCTTCCCCTCCCCTCTTCTTCCTTTGTTTCGTATCCTTTGCAATCAAGTCTTTGTCTTGACCCTCTTAACCCTGCTTCCATAGAGATTTTATTTTCTCCTATACTTAGGGCTCCTTTTATCAAGGTGCGCTACGGGGGTTAGCGCGTCGGACATTTCATCACGTGCTAACCCCCGTGGCACACCATAAAACTAACGCCTCGTCAATGGGGGCGTTAGCAACTAGCGTGGCAGGCGGTTGAACGTGTGGTATTCCGCGCGTTAACCGCCTACCACAGCTTGATAAAAGGAGCCCTTAGAGTTAACTTTTATTTAAAAAAAAATAAAATTATTTTCAATTTTTATCTTTTTACTATTATAAACTGACCAGATACATGTGATGGTCGGTATATCAAAATACTAATAAACTTGAAACTTGAAACATATACTTGTGGGTGGTTATAAGGTGGTAGGGAGTGTGATGCTTAAGATCCCATAGTGTTGCAGACTGGCAGGGAGCCAGATAAAGCCATGATGTTCCATGTAATGGTCAGAAGAACTGAGAATAAAACAAACAAAAATCCTCAAACAACCCCCCCCCCCCCAGTAAAATCTGTGATAGTATCAGCAATAGCTAAAGTCAGTCACAAAGTTAAAGAAACAATGGGGTTTATGAAAGCTGTTCCTTGGGCAGTTATGGGTGGCTTGAAATTGGAAACAAAATTGTACCTCTTCTGTTCAGCACTATGGCCTGGACAGCTCCGCCAACCAATTGAAACAAAACAAAACAGGACCGATGGTCAGATTGAAACTTGTAGTACATTTTATTTATTTATTTATTTATTTATTTTACACCTTTATTCATTTTTAAACTCACAATAAGTGTAACATAAAAAACATACATTTTATACTTTAGCATCACTTAATATATCTTCAAATTCCCCCTCCCTTATACCCTTATTCCCCCTCCCTTATACCCAACAATTATTCATAAGCGAAAGAAATCATAAAATATTCCCACCCACCCCCACCCCACTTGGACGTGTATGAACAAAAGGAAAAAAAAAAAATCATATTTATTCTATGCAGTCATTTCAATCTTTACAGTATCTTGTTGTAGTATATTTTAAATAAAACCAATGTCACCTTATGAAATCCTTTGAAAAGCAGTAAAGATATGACAGAACAAAGATGAATCCCTTCATCCCCCCTCCAGAGAGAGAAGAAATCCAAGCCAAAATGAGAACAGAGCAGAGGTTGATCGTTTTCTATAGAGTGTATTCCAGGATTAGGTTTACAGTTAGATTTGAGATTGAGCAGATGCCAACAAAAATATGGTGCAAATGCCTTTGCCTACATTTCCCTTAATTCTATAATCAGCTTTTCCTTAAGTCAACTTTCTTCCAGACCTCAGCGACGCCACTCACCGCTCAACAATAGCTCATAGTGGTAAGTTTTATATTTATCTATTTATTCTTCTTATAAGACTCCTAACTTTTTCAAACTTTTATTTCAAACATTTCACCTATCTTAAAAGATTCTATCCATGGTATGATCTAGGAGGGGTAGATCCAAGTTTTTTCAAGGATCCTCCCCAAAGCTGTCCTTTGCCATCCGACTCCACTGTACTTCGTGAGTCAAGAACAATAAATAAATATACTTAATATAAATATTGGGGACCAGTAACGAGTGGACATATAGAAGGGCATAACCAAAAGAAGCGTCTAAGTCTGATTTGGACATAGGGCGCTAGTCGTCCAAAGTCAGCAGCAACAAAATGTCCATTCTTGAAAAGTATATCCAAAATATTTTTTTTCTGAAATTTGTCTACTTCTAAATCCAGCTGTTTGATCGTCCAGGCCACTAGTACGTCTGTCCATAAAATCGGCCAAGTCCCAAACGCCTAGACCAAGACCTTTAGGACATGGGAGGGGCCAGCAAAGTGATGGACAGGCCACCCAGACATGGCAACACAGCAATGGGGCACCTTACAGGGCACTGCTGTGAACTTCATAAAAAGAGTGCCATATAAACATCGTACCACAACTCCCCTGCAGTTCATGGTTAGCCCCCTAAAAAAAAAAAACCAAACCCACTATACCCAGCTGTCTATAATCCCAATAGTCTTTATGGCTGCAGGTGGCACCTATATGGCAGTACAGAAGGGTTTTTGGAGGTTTTGTGGGGGCACAAATTTTCTACCATGAATGTAGTGGTTAGAATGGCTTATGGACCTGGGTCTTCCTCTCAATGGTTCATTACCCCCCCCCCCCCCCCGACTACTTAAGCCACTCTGTGCAGCTCTACTAGGCTTTCCTATGCTGAGTGCTGATGTTCCGGAAGCAGTTCTGTATGTTTGTATTCTGAACTATGTGGGGGTGCAACAGTGTCAGTGACCATGGGGGGGGGGGGGGCTTTACTTTGTCCATGCAATGGTTATCTGGTTACTGGATACCTTTTGGGCACTTATACCTGGTTTTAGATCACCTAAATCACAACGTATAAGTTCTGTCTGGGCAGCTTCATCAAACTTTCGATTATCCCTCCAATATAACTAAGTCTAGGTTGGCACACATCCTGCCCACTTTCCATCCTAACTGCTCCTCTAAAAATGCCCCTTTCAGCTCTTGGTGCTTAGTAATATTCAGAGGCCTAATAAGTCTCTGGATACGTCTAAAATCCCGTTTCGATTATCAGCACTTGGATGACCTGTCTTTTAGATCATCCAAGTGCTGACTTGGGTAGGTTTTTAGATGTATTTTTGTTTCAGTTATGAACCCCATAAAGCTTACCGCTATGAGCTATTGGTGAGCGGTGAGTGGTGTCACTGATGTCCGGAAAAAGTAGACTTGGGGAAAAGCTGAATATTTATAAATAGTCTCCAAGTATACTCAGCAAATAAATTTATTATCAACCAAGGGGGAACTTAATTCTATAATGACATGCATAACTTAAAGTAACACCCCCATGTCCCACCCATTTCCACATCCTATTTTTTTTACATGTATAAAATTTAGGTGTGAGTACTGCACCTAAATGCACACACATAACTTGTAATTGCTTCTAATTAGCACCAATATTTGCTTTTTAAAAAGACATGTAGCGATGCTGATTAGCTTGCTCTTCAATTACATTGCACACCCATTTTGGGTACTTGACCTAAATTGCATGTACAATTTTTAGTGCTTTTTTCTTTTTTTTATAGAATTAGGGGGAGTGTATAGATCCATGGTGAGTCCGCACCTGGAGTACTGTGTGCAATTCTGGAGGCCGCATTACCGCAAGGATGTGCTGAGACTGGAATCAGTCCAGAGAATGGCCACCAGGATGGTCTCGGGACTCAAGGAGCTCCCATACGAGGAGCGGTTAGGGAAGTTGCAGCTCTACTCACTCGAGGAACGTAGAGAGAGGGGAGATATGATCGAGACATTCAAGTATCTCATGGGCCGCATTGAGGTGGAGGAAGATATCTTCTTTTTCAAGGGTCCCGCGGCAACAAGGGGGGTGGAAAATCAGGGGCGGGAAACTGCACGGTGACACTAGGAAGTTCTTCTTCACTGAAAGGGTGGTTGATTGCTGGAATAGTCTTCCACTTCAGGTTATTGAGGCCAGCAGCGTGCCAGATTTTAAGGCCAGATGGGATAGACATGTAGGATCTATCCGCAAAGATAGATAGGGAGGGTCATTAGAGTGGGCAGACTTGATGGGCCGTGGCCCTTATCTGCCGTCTACTTCTATGTTTCTATGAGTGATTCAGAACCATCACTTTGCCTAACTACACAGACAGTTCTTATCAAAGGATGTGTAATGTTTTGGATTTTACTGTGTACATGTGTATAATTATGGAACTTTAAAAAAAAAAAAAAAGCAAGATGGCGGAAGCAAGGTATCAATGTTTCTGATTTGGCTTGGTAGAAGATTTCTAAATTTTTACCTTTGATGCCAATATGCCTCATTCCAAACTCAAAGAGAATGATCAATCCGACCCCTCGGGGGTGAAAACTTCTTCCCCTGCGCAACAGTCAATTCTGAAGTTCGCCGCTTTCACAGTATCTTGTGGTATCTGGAGAGTTGTCTGACGTGTCTTCGGCAAGAAGAGATACCAAAGACCTAGACTTGGAAATCTCTTTGTCTCCTCTAGAAGTTGTTCCACCACTGTGTCCTGCTCCAATCACTGCACAGGAGAACCTTGTGGGGATTCTCTCACGGGGGAGACCCCAATCCGAGGGGCTATTGCCACGAGAAGTCTGAGAAAGCAGAGAGATTTGGGAGCTAGCATGGAGGTTTGCTCTCATTTGGTGAGACCAGCAGTGGTGATGTTAGAGAACATTTGGGAAGTTTTCTTGAAATTGAACATTACACTCACCAAGTCTTCACAGGAAGTTGCTACTTGTTTGAGTACTGTGAATGTTTGGGGTAAAAACTTAGATGGTACAAAAGAAGAGTTTACCTCTGAATTTAAGTAAGTTAAAGACAGTTTGGAAAGTCTTCAAGTCTTAACATTTGGAATGGTCAAAGACAAAATTTTGCTAAATAGAAAGATTGAACAATTAGAGAACTATAATCATAGACTGAATATACGCCTTTTGAATTTCCCAAAACCTCTGG
This sequence comes from Geotrypetes seraphini, assembly GCF_902459505.1. NCBI lineage: Eukaryota > Metazoa > Chordata > Amphibia > Gymnophiona > Dermophiidae > Geotrypetes > Geotrypetes seraphini. The sequence continues at coordinate 21,578,459 of NC_047096.1, forward strand.
CAATAACCCCTAAGGAAATATTTAAGAAGTATTTAATTGATTTTCCCCTGAAAATATTCCACCAGTGAATTGAAAATACTATTACCTATATAGAAAGAAGTAGAAGAGAACCCAGAGACAGAAGAAATGAATTTAAGTGTAAGAGAAGCTCTGAATGTTACAGATTTGCTTGAAACTACATTATCTGAAACATCTGAAAGAGCTACATTATTAGTATCATTCATCTTTGAGCAAGATATTAATATTGTATTTAGATTATATTTTCATAACTCTCAAGTATTATTCTAAGGGAAAAAGGTTTGGATGTTCCCAGACGTAAACAGACAAACACAGGGAAGAAGGAAGTTATTTTTGGCAAATGAAAACTGAAACAGTGACTCTAGGTGCCTCATTTCTTTTGGCTTATCCATGCAAGTGCATGATTAAATATCTTGGAGTGAAATATATACAGTCAAACCTCGGTTTGCGAGTAACGCGGCTTGCGAGTGTTTTAGCAAAACACTCCCGCAAACCTTAACTCGCAAAACGAGTGTTGACTTGCTAAACAAGCTCTCAGCTATGGTGGCCCAGGGGTAGGTACCTTACTGTGGATGCTGCAGCCCTTTCAGCGTGGTGGCTTCCTTCCCTTGGGGTCCCCGTGCGGCTGCCCTCCCGCTTTGGCCGATGCCTCTGCCATCCACCAGTGCCTCTCGGCTTCCAATTCAAGCCGGCCGCCATTCTGCAGAAGCATGCGCAAGACCTCTCAACTCCTGAGTCTAGCTGGCCACCCTCCGACAACACACGCACCACATACAAGCACGCAGTACATCCTGCGTGCTTTTACGTGGTGCACATGTTGTTGGATTGGCAGCCGGCTTGACTCGGGAGTTGAGAGGTCCTGCGCATGCTTCTGCTTGAATCGGAAGCCAGGAGGCGCTGGTGGACAGCAGAGGCATCGGCTGAAGCGGGAGGGCAGCCGCACGGGGACCCCGAGGGAAGGAAGCCACCATGCTGAAAGGGCTGCAGCACCCACAGGCAGGTACCCACCCCTGGGCCACCATAGCAAACTTTAGTTGTAGAGCGAATCTTCTGAGTTTGCATTATGGCCTATGGGGAACTTTGCTTTGATATGTGAGTGCTTTGGCTTATGAGCATGCTTCTGGAACGAATTATGCTCGTAAACCAAGGTACTACTGTATTTATTTTTCACCTAGAAACATAGAAACATAGAAATAGACGGCAGATAAGGGCCCACGGCCCATCTAGTCTGCCCACCTTAATGTCCCTCCCCTACCTTTGCCCTGTGAAGAGATCCCATGTGCCGATCCCATTTGGCCTTAAAATCAGGCACGCTGCTGGCCTCAATCACCTGTAGTGGAAGACTATTCCAGCGATCAACCACTCTTTCAGTGAAAAATAATTTCCTGGTGTCACCTCGTAGTTTCCCGCCCCTGATTTTCAACGGATGCCCTCTTGTTGTCGTGGGACCCTTGAAAAAGAAGATATCTTCCTCCGCCTCGATGCGGCCCGTAAGATACTTGAACGTCTCGATCATGTCCCCCCTCTCTCTGCGCTCCTCGAGCGAGTATAGCTGTAATTTGTCAAGCCGTTTTTCGTATGGTAGATCCTTGAGTCCCGAGACCATCCGGGTGGCCATTCTTTGCACCGACTCTAGTCTCAGCACATCCTTGCGATAATGCAGCCTCCAGAATTGCACACAGTATTCCAGGTGGGGCCTCACCATGGATCTATACAATGGCATAATGACTTCCGCCTTACGACTGACGAAACCCCTACGTATGCAGCCCATGATTTGTCTTGCCTTGGACGAAGCCTGCTCCACTTGATTGGCAGACTTCATGTCCTCACTGACGATTACCCCCAAGTCTCGTTCTGCTACCGTTTTTGCTAGGATCTCGCCATTAAGGGTATAAGACTTGCATGGATTCTGGCTGCCCAGGTGCATAACTTTGCATTTTTTGGCATTGAAGTTGAGTTGCCATGTCCTAGACCATTGCTCCAGTAGGAGTAGGTCGTGCATCATGTTGTCGGGCACTGAATCTTCGTCTGTTGTGCACCTGAACAGTTACGAGCCTGTTTGGATTTGAAGATGGTGTCAGGAACCTTTTAGCTATTATAGAACAGCTGTTAGGTTAGTGGGACCTAGCTGTTATGCCAATACCTAATATAGGGGTCCTTTTACTAAGGCACACAAGCCGTTTTAGCGAACGCTAAATATTAGCACACTCTAAGCGCTAATACGTCCATAGACTATAATGGATGCATTAGCGTTTAGTTCATGCTAATATTTAGCGTGCGCTAAAAAGGCTAGTGCGCCTTAGTAAAAGGATCCCCATACTTCTCTTCCCTTTGGGCTCCTTTTACTAAGCTGCGTTAGCGGTTTTAGCGTGCGCTTAGTGCATGCTGCATTGCCCCGCGCGATAGACGCTAACGTCAGCATTGAGCTGGCGTTAGTTCTTGGTGCGTAGTGCGGGGTTAGTGCACACGGCAATGCCGCGCGGGCTAAAAACGCTAGCGTGCCTTAGTAAAAGGAGCCCTATAACTGGGCCTTGCCCCCCATTATTATGGTCTAAGGAAGATATATACAGTAGGTTATTTTTTTCTTTTTCTTTTTAATATTTCCTTTTGTATTACTGATGCACGAGTACTCTTGTACAATAAGGGCTCCTTTTACAAAGGTGCATTGGGGCCTTAACACGTGGAATAGCGTGCGCTAAAATGCCACGGGCGCTAGCCGCTAGCCCCTCCTCTCGAGCAGGCGGTAGTTTTTCGGGTAGCGCGCACAATAGCAAGCACCAATCGGTGCATGTGCTAAAAACGCTAGCGCATCTTTGTAAAAGGAGCCCTAAGTTTAAAATGCAATAAAATATATAAAAAAGAAAAGATTACGCTTTACACTTATAGAAACAGTTTGAAACAAGTAATTTGCGTTAAAATGGACAATATGTATGAATTAATTTTGATTACATTTTTTAAAAACTATTCCTTATAAATATACCTCTTAATTCATATTCAAAATCACTTTTGGCTGTTTTTGCTACATAATTCCTTATAAAACTATTTGAACTTCTTCATGTGATCAGACTAGAGATCCAATGTGTATCTCACTGTACCAAAGTGTCTGGCCATTGAGGACAATCCATTGATCAAATATGCTCTTCTTTTCTCTCCTTCAGATTTTCAATGCTTCTCTCCCTATACTGCAAAGACTATCACAAACAAATATTTAATTTGATAGTTCCTATCTTCTTTCTTTTTTAATTTTTTCTATATTTACATTTTCAGCGCTAGCCCCTTGGATACAATCCTTTTATCCTTGTCACCCTTTCACCTTAGTCATTATGTTGAAATCATCTAAAAGTGATCTTGATCATACAACTAGAGATGTTATTGGTACATTTTTATATTCTTGTGTTTCTTATAGGTGATAATTTGTTCATCCCTGGTTTTTCTTGATCGTCCATGTTCAACAGTGTGTTTCCATTTAATATTTTGACTCTACTTATGCAGAAATGGAGGAGTAGACCAGCGATTAGAGCACACGATTACCGTAATTGGTTCAAATCCCACTTCTGTTCCTTGTGATCTTGGCAAATCATTTAACCCTCCTTTGCTTCAATAGGGTATAAACTTGAGATCAGGGGGAGGCTAGAATTGGGATTTAGTGATGTCCCCTAGATCCAGCCCTGCTTCCTTTTTTTTTAGTTCAATATTTTTTATTGAGTTTTTTGAAAAAATATAAGAAACAGTTCAAGTACAAGATATCAAAAAATAAAACAAAACATTTAGTATAACAAATATTCAGTTACAGTGTGCAATGTAGAATTGAATCGTTTTAAAAGATCTAAAGTACTAGGACTGTTCATGAAAAAATAATAAAAGAAAAGATAAGAGGAAAGAGAAATTGAAGGAAGAAAGTAAAAGAATAAAATGAGGAAAAAGATGAAGGTAAAGAAAAAGAAGAGGAAGAGGAAGAAGAAGAAGACAGGAGTGTCTTCCTTCAGCATTCAGCAAAGGGGTTCAGAAGGCTACACCTCTTCTCTCTTCCTCACTCCTCTTCCTCCCTTCACTTCTCATAGAGGGCACAGAGGCAGGAGCAGGAGTAAAGGGCTGAGCAGGAGTAAAGAAGCAGCTAACCTAGAAGTGGCGCAGGGTACAGAGGCACGGAAAATTGATCTGGCAGCAGCATGGTACTTGGACTCAGGGCAGTGGGAGAAGGAGAGAGAGAGAGAGCAGGAAACAATGGCTGGATCAGACTCCTATGAGAAGTGAAGGGAGGAAGAGGAGTGAGGAAGAGAGAAGAGGTGTAGCCTTCTGAACCCCTTTGCTTGGCAATTAGTTATAGAGAAAAACAAGATTACTACTACTATCCATTCAGTTGTGTCCACCCTTGGATACTCTGTAGGCCAGTCCTCGCTATGCTTCCATGTTTTCCATGGTTTCTTTCAATTGTTTGATGTTCATTCCCATGTCATTCTTGATGGTATCCAGCTAATGGATCTTTAGTCTCCCCTACTTCCTTTTACCACTGACTATTTTGAATAGCACCTCCTTTTCTAGTGAATTTGCTCTCATCACATTTCAAAAATAGGTCAGTTTCTGTCTAGTAATCTTGCCTTCCAGGGACAACTCTGGGTTTATATGATCATGAATATCTTTTTTGGTGATCCTAGCTGTCCATTGGATTCATAGAAGTCTTTGCCAGTACCGCAGCTCGAAGGCATTGATTTTTCTTCTATCTGCTTTCGTGAGTGTCCATGTCTCACACGCCCATGTCTCACAGACATATGTCGCAATTGGGAACACAATAGCAGTGATCAGTCTTTGTTCGAGGGTGACTGAGGCTTCCTTGCATTTCCATATATGGTTCGTGCTGCATGCCCCAGTGCTCATCGATGCATGATCTCTGCTGTTGAACTGCCGCTGTGATCAATGAAGGACCCAAGGAAAACAAAGCTGTCAATCACTTCTATTTCTTCATTGTTGATCTTTATGTGGACTTTCATGTTGGTGGTAGTCATGATTTTGGTCTTCTTGATGTTCAGGTTAATATCTCCATTTCTACTTAACAACAACCCTATTGAATCTGTTTCAACTGTGAAAATTTTAGGTGTTATTATTGACTCGAATTTATCATTTCATGACCACATAAATCAAACTGTTAAATCCTGCTTCTATAAACTTCGTTTAATAAGATCCATTTCTTCTTACCTAGAACCAAAATCGGTTAATATCCTTGTTCATTCCATGATTATTACCAAATTAGATTACTGTAACTCTTTGCTCTATAATATACCGCAAAAAGAAAAGAAAAGACTACAAATAATTCAAAACACTGCCATAAAACTTATATACAAAGCAAAAAAATACGATCACGTAACACCATTACTCATTAAGTCACACTGGTTACCTATTAATCACCGAATAACATTCAAAATAGCGCTTTTAGTCTTCAAGGTACTGTTATTTAACACGCCCCAATTCATTTCAAGAATGATTACTCCTTATCATTCAACTCGACCCCTTCGATCTTCGCAACAATATTTATTATCTATCCCCTCTCTAAAAATAGTGGGAACAAGGAGAAACGATATGTTCTCTGTTTTAGCCCCCCAACTCTGGAACTCTCTACCTCTATTTATTAGAAAGGACAAAGATCTTATCTCTTTTAAAAAACAATTAAAGACTTTTTTATTCAACGACGCATTTACCGACTAATTAGTTAGTCTCTTGATTTTTCTTCCTTCTTACCCCCATCCTTTTGTTTTTTCCATTACATGTTTTTCACTTCTTTTTGAGCAAAATTTGTAACTTTTCCCTCCTTCCCTCTCAGTCATGTTTGTCATAAAACTAAAAGTACAGTGTTTTCCTTAAATTGCAGGTTATTATTGTTTCATTTGTTTTTAAATGAGATATATGTTTTTATTTAAACTTGTTTCTTTTTATATAAGCTGTTAACAATTTGTTATATGTTTTTTAACTTTTTAATAATTGGACAGTTAGTCTTCCCTTAATTTGTTTTAACTGTACATCGCTTAGAATTTCTTATATAGGCGATTAATCAAATAAACGTGAACTTGAACTTGAACTTGTCTCGTCTTCTTGCTTTCTTCTTTCAGCTTCAGGATCAACTTCTTGAGGTCCTTCTCACTCTTTGCCAGCATGGTAGTATCATCTGCATATCTCATATTGCAGATGGTTCTTCTGCCTATTTTCACCCCAACAATCAAATCATCTAAGTCCAGCTTTCTCATGATTACTTCTACATAGAGGTTGAAAAGAAAAGGAGAGAGGATACATCCTTATCTTGTACCCTTTTTGATCTTGAACCATTCTGTATCTCCATTCCTGGTTCACACTGCAGCTTTTTGATTGTAGTAGAGCAATCTGATTAACCACCTCACTCAGCTAGATTCTCAAACCTTGCTGATAAAAACCGATGGGCCACTGTTGCAGCCATTATTGTAGCAATTTCAAAAAGGTGAGTCATTCTCCAAAAACCGTGCATGCAAGTGAGGTTGGTAGAGAGTAATAAAGTTTTGCTAAATTTGCATGTGCCCATCACTGGTGATAGCAATCGGCACATGCACAGAATAAATGCACAAATAATAATAATAAAAAAAAACAAATTGAAGATTGGCAGGAGGGATGCCCACTCCCTTCTGCCACTGAAGTCAAGTATAGCCCTCCACAGCAGCGGGAGAGATGCCCACTCCCTCACGCTACCAAGCTCAAGCAACACCCCCCCCCCCAACAACAGCAGGAGAGATTCCCACTCCCTCCTGCCACCAAAGTCAAGCAACTTCTCCCCCCCCCCCCCGCGTCAGTGGGCGACATGCCCACTCACACTGTACTCGCACAATTCCATGACTCTACTCCTCCGCCATTGTCCCACCCCCCAACAACCCCACCTATGCCCCCACCCCTCCCTGCCTTATTCAGGAAGTCTATTCAGCTACCCCTCTGGTTGGCAGGCCCATTTACAAAATGGTGAGCCTTTCCCTTCCTGGTGCATCCTGGGATGTGATGGGGAGGGGCCTAAGGCTCTGATTAGCCCAGATTCCTTAAGGCCTCTCCTATGGGCCTGGATGCACAGGTTCTTCCTATAGGAGTGGGGGGGGGGGGGGAGGGAGTGTCTGTGTAGAGTTCTCTGGAGGGGTTGGGTGATGGTGAGAGAGAGTGGGCATCTCTCCCGCTGTGGGAGAGGGGAGTAGCAGTATCAGGTGATTGTGTGATGCAGCAAGAGAAAGAGAGCATTTCTCCTGTTGATCTTCGATTTTGAGTTTGGTTTTTTAAAAATTTTAATTTGCGTGTGTGTGGTGGTGGGGGGGGGGGGTTCTGAGCTGTCAAACCTTACTTTACTGTCAGTGCCTGAGCCAATCAGCACTCAGGCCCTGATCAGAAAGTAAGGCTATGACAGCTCTGACCTGTTGGCAAATTTTGGCTGCAGATGTGGCACAACAAGGTTAGGGAATCACTCAGCGATGATAGAGAATTGCTCGGAGTGCTCATTTTAATATTAATGACCTCGCTGTACTACACGTGCATGGCAGTTTTGGAGACTGCTAGAAAACTCAGAAAAGACCATGGCAAGCCGGTTTGATAATCCACTGCAAAAATGCATGCATGCTAAACCAGCTGGAACCGGTTTAGCCACCGTCTTAAAGGCAAACATAAATTTTGAGAATCTGGCCCTCAGAGTTTTAATAATGTGTGCTGGGTTTTTTTTGTTTGGTTTTTTTTTTTAGATGATACCTACATTGGAAAAATCTCACTTTCATAACTGGAATGCGCAAATTTAGCGGGGAGAAATAAGTAGCCTATTGATTGTTGTGGTTTGGTATTTAGGACTTATTTAGTTTCCATGCAAGCCTACTGGCCCCGCTTAGTCTTAGTTAATATTGTGGACCATGAACAACTCGGCAATCGAAAAAGTGGACCGCTTGACAAAAAGTTTGAATACCTCTGCTTTAGACTGTAAGCCCTCTGGGGAGAGGGAAATACCTAGTGTAGCTGAATGTATCTCGCCTTGAGCTATTACAGAAAAGGGGTGAGCTGAATGCAAATACATTAAAAAAAAGCCTCTCTTATAACCTACTCTCAAAACTGGTCTGTGAAATTAATCTTTTTTTGGAATATAATTCTTTGTAATCTTAAAAATGGTTCCCGACTGGATGGATAAAGAAGCCTTAGCAGGATGAAAGACCAACTCCTGTCTGATCTCCAGTCACCAGCTGCCTGAGCAGAAGCTCCCAGCTCCCTGCTGAGGATGGACTAAAAATAGCTCACGCAGGGATCAGCTAAGCCTGCTTTGCCGTGGAAGGACTGAAGGGGAATTACTGGACAGTTTAGGGAGCAATTTGTACAGCTTGTGGCAGTTTTTTTTCCCTGTGAATATATAATATCTGAAGTAAACCCAAAGGCTCTTTCTACTGAGATACCTGGATTGGCTTCTGGTTTCCCATTCCTTCCTAGAACAAAGGGATCTTCCCAATGCACACTCCCTGCTATTAAACAGAGAAGGTCTTTCTAATACCGTTTCCTAACAACCGGAAAAAACCTTTTCAATGCTTACTCTCTACCACTGACCAATGGGCTCTCTCCAATGAAACTAACTGGTAGCATATGTAAATCAAATTGGAGTTAAGTATATATTTTTTCACCCCATGCACAATTAAGCTGTGGAATTTGTTCCAGGAGGATGACTAGTAGTATAACTGGGTTTAAAAAGTGGACACGTTCCTGGAGGAAAATTCTATAAAGAATTATTAGCCAGATAAATTGGGGGAATATCATTACTTATATCTGGGAGTGAGCAACAAGGAATATCTCTACTCTTTGGGATCTGATCAAGTTGTGAGTTCAAGTTCAGTTTTATTTTGTTAGATTGCAAAATCAATGTAAAATATCTACAGTGGTTTACAATTTAATATAATCAATCAAGAAACAGAAAAACATTTTTTAAAAAAACAACAAGTAAGCAATAAGACAAAAAAGATACAAAAAGGAAAAATACAAGAGGAAAAAAAAAATTACAATTCATAAAAACTACAGGAGCAAAGGGTGATGGAAAGTACAGAAGGAGTTATGTCAACTGCTACAAAATAAGGTTTCTATCTTGCAGATAATATAAGTCATAATTGCAGAAAGGCCTGAATAAAAAAAAAAAAGAGAGACTTAAGGGAAGTTTTAAATTTATGAAACGAAGGCTCAATTCTAAGGGAAAGGGGAAGATTGTTGCAACAGGTACGTCTGAAGACATTATGCCAAACATGATAATGGGAGGACATCGTAAGGAGATGTTGAAAGGAATGAAGAGTTCAACGTGGTACATATAGGATCAAACTCAGATTATTTAAATTCTACGGTCACACTGATATCATATTCCTACGTGGCTTCAGTTTTTTCAACCTGAGTCACAGCTCCGTAGACATAAATTCTTGAGAACCAAATCCTCAGAAACACCACCAGAGGCTCAAACCGTTAAATATTCAAATTTTAGACGCTCTCGTCTTCTTGAATGTAAAGTGGTCAGGAGAGGGACGAGACAAAATGCACTAGGTAAGTGCGTATGAGCTATTTTAATTTGCTTTGAAAAAGAAGTGGATAATAGCTTAATAGTAAGAAAGTATAAAAATTCACGAGATTTCATCTTTATATTTGTAGGGCTAACACCTTGATAAAGCTACCAGCGAAACATGTCATGTCGGTGATATACCCTAGCGGCAAGACCACATAGACATAAGCTAAGTAACAATCTTTATTCACTTAATAGTGATGAAAAAAGCACTTATTTAAATATATTTATACACAGTAGAAAAAGTAAGACGAGGCAGCACGTAAAGCCCGAGGCAATGAAGGTTTGAGCCTCTGGTGGTGTTTCTGAGGATCTGGTTCTCAAGAATTTATGTCGATGGAGCTGTGACTCAGGTTGAAAAAACTGAAGCCACATATAGGATCAAAACATCAGACAAAAATACTGGAAAACCTGGTTTGCAATAGTTGATGGACCATGGTCAAATATTTAAATGGAATGCATGGGCATAAGGGCAGTCTCTCTGGCTGCACTCCTCTTAACACTGACCCTGCTGCCAAGCGCTTCCTAGTGATGACCTGGACAATCCACTACTGGAGACAGGATGCTGATCTCGATAGATCTTTAGTCTGACCCAGCAGAGCGCATCTTATATTCTTAATGTTCTCTCTCTGTCACTGGAGAGAGGGTTATCTTTGGAAATGCTTATTCTCTGCCACTGAACTGAGGGAGTGTTTCCAGCGTCAATACACAGATACTAATACAACTGATGAGTATCAAACATGCTGATCTCAGCTTTGATGTCTTGTGCCATCTTATAGAATTACGGTTGCATAATTGATTAGGCTATAAGAAGCTCCGCAGTCTATATCAAGACTTGACTTTATTTCTTGTATATTCAATATCTAGAGATTGAAGAGACAGAATGTAAATATTTACTGTAACCGGTCTCCACCAGTGATTCATTCACAATCTTCAGTGATCTGGTTTCAGTCCCATGAGAGCTCTTCCTCTCTTTCTCTCTCTCTCTCTCCTCAACATGATGGAGACACAGTAAAACCACAGGCTGCATCTTAGATGTTATGGTATGGTGACATGTATGGTTTGTGTTTCTTAACTACAAGAAAGTGCACTTTTAAAAACTCATTTTAGATTGAAATTGAGATGGTTGGGGGAAGAATGAAAGAAATGCAATTGAGTGATGCATCTGAGGCTTATAGAATCATTCCTTCTTCTGGCTTCCTAAGAGCTAACAAAGAGATCTTTTCATCAGTGCCTGGAGTGGAGTCAGACATCCAAAACTAGACTTGGAAAGAGGTGGGCACTCCATACATCCCTTTTCAGCACCCGGTTTTGACTCTTGGGTCATGGTTAGCACACCTATGGGTGTAGTCATTGGTGCACTATGAAAACTAAGCATGCTGTTTATAGACAGAAACACAAGTTGGGATGTCCCAGCGTGAGAAAATGGGGGTACTTCCTTGATAAAGCCACAGGATGAAATTTGTTGGAGATCTGTGTCCCCAACCAATGCTGAGCAAAAGAGCGACATAAGCTAAGTTATTTATATGTTACTAGTTTTTTAGCCACTTACATTAACGGGTGCTAGCAGCCCTTCTTCCTTACTTTTTTCTCACCCCTGTCCAACAACACACACACACCCTTCTCTGCTCCCACTGTCTAGCAGTAGGCCTTTTCCCTTACTTTTACCTCCCCCCTTCTCCATTGGTTTTACCTCCCCCCCCCATATCCAGCAGCACCTCTTCCCTGCTCCCCCTGTCCAGCAGTACTGCTTCTCCCTAACTTTTACCTCCCCCCTGTTCGACAGCACCCCTTCTCTGCTCCCCCTGTCCAATAGTAGCCATTATCTCTTCTTTTTACCTTCCCCCTGTCCAGCAGTACCAATTCCAGCAGTCTCTCTCTATCATCGGGCCCTCTCCTCCTCTTCCCGTTACCAGGGTGCCTGCAGCGGTGCCTATCTCCAGTGCTCACACTCTCTCCCTGTCCTCCTGCTCCAGGGTGCTCGATTTCTACCCCCCCCCCTCAAACGGACATTAGTGTTGATTGCGCGACTGTGTGCGGCGGTCCTTCGCTTTCTGTTTCCTGTGGGCAGTGTTTTTATTTCATGTAGGCCGGCTTCCAACCGCCGTATGCACCGCCAAGGAGTCAGACACCATGGCGGCAGGGATCACCGTGTTCTAAGGGCGCATGCGCGTTTAGGGTTTTATTATAGAGGATATTTAATGAATTTAAGTGAAATCGTATACTTAAGAGAAAATAAGAATAAGATAAAAATGTAGAAATCAGCAGATCAAGTGACGATCTGAGTGCATAATATCTTAAGGAGCACACTTAAGAGCCCATGAGAGGCCCTTCTGAAGGTTTTGCATGAAACTTTAAAAGTGATTAGTACTGGCATTTTGATTATTCATAACAGCAACAGTATTGTTCATTAAATTAGCTGCATTTATACAGTTTATAGAAAAGGGTCATAGAACAGTCACACATGTAACTACTGTAGCTCCAATTGATAGTTATCATCAATTAAGTACCAACTGAATCATAAGAACATAAGAATTGCCTACTGCGACAGACCGAAGGTCCATCAAGCCCAACAGTGGCCAAGTATCTCGCTAGATCCCAAGTAGTAAAACAGATTTTTATGCTGCTTATCCTAGGAATAAGCAGTGGTTTCCCCAAGCCATCTCAATAATAGCCTATGAACTCTTTTAGGAAACTATCCAAGCATTTTTTTTAAACCCTGCTAGGCTAACTGATTTCACCACATTCTCTGGCAACAAATTTCAGAGTTTAATTACATGTTGTATGAAGAAATATTTTCCTCTTATTTGTTTAAAATCTACTACTTAGTAGCTTAATCGCTAGTCCTAGTATTTTTGGAAAGAGTGAACAAGCGATTCACATCTACCCTTTCCACTCCACTCCACTCAGTATTTTATAGACCTCTAGCATATTCCCTCTCAAGCCGTCTCTTTTCCAAGTTGAAGAGCCCAAGCTGCTTTAGTCTCTGCTCATAGAGAAGTCATCCCAAACCTTTTATCATTTTCATCGCCCTTCTCTGTGCCTTTTCTAATGTTGCTATATTGATTAGTTTACAAGCGTAAATGATCCTATTCTATAACTGTGCACCCGATTGCACACCTATCTTTCGCCACCATTTGAGGCAGCGTTCACAACTTATACAGAACAGTTTAGCTTCAGATTCATCATGGGTTTGCAGAAATACACTCACATATCGCCAGGGCTGGTGTAGTTATGCTGGCTCCTAGTAAAATTCAGAATGCAATTTAAAATTTTAGTCATGGATTTTAAGATGGAGTTAAGGTTAGCTTTGCGTTATGATCTAGGATACATTCTCAAGATCCTGAATGGGCTTTGAGCTTGCAGGAGGAAGAAACATAGAAACATGATGGCCCATCCAGTCTGCCCATCTGCAATAACCGTTATCTCTTCCTCTCCCATTCAGTTGTTCCTGGTCTTAAAGATGTAAAGGAAATTTGTCATTGTAACCAGGCATTTTTAATAAAAGCTCTTGTGTTATGGAATACAGGAAGACTGATATGGATAATTTTAAGAGGGAGCTTAATACCTTTTGTGTTGGGTTTGTGATTGGAGGGGTTAAGAGTTTTAGAGGGTTAGTGGAACTTAACTTCTGAGGGAGAGTACAGTGGGCTTTTTGAAGAGGGTTGTATTTTAAATGTTTCAGTTGTTAATAGATCTGATATATTGTTTGTACCCTGCAAGGAGCATACTTGGATATGTGGTTTATAGGTTAAAGAAAATCAATAAATTCTGAGGTGGATTTAGAAAAGTAATTTTTGATAATGCACTTATATTACGTTTGTTATAAATCTTTTGTCCTCCACTTATACTCCCAGACAAAGCAGAGAAAAGTTTTACCAAACACCATGCAAGTGATATGTTCTAATAGTCTGATCTTTGCACACAACATATCCCACAGATCATAAGAACATATGAATAGCTTTACTGGGTCAGACCAATGGTCCATCTAGCCCAGTACCTTGTGTCCACATTGGCCAATCCAGGTCACAAGTACCTGGCAGAAACCCAAATAATACCAACATTCCATTTTACCGATCCCTGAGCAGACAGTTGCTTTCTCCATGTCTATCTCAATAGTAGACTATGGACTTTTCCTCCAGAAATTTGTCCAAACATTTTTTAAAATCTCATTTACATTAAACACTGTTACCACAACCTCTGGCAACGCATTCCAGAGCTTAATTAGAGTGAGAAAGTATTTCCTCCTATTAGTTTTAAAAGTATTTCCCTGTAACTTCATTGAATATCCCCTTGTCTTTGTATTTTTTGATGGAGTAAAAAAAACTGATTCACTTGTACCCATTCTATACCACTCAAGATTTTGTAGATTTCAATCATATCTCCCCTCAGCTGTCTCTTTTCCAAGCTGAAGAGCCCTAACCTCTTTAGTCTTTCCTCATATGAGAGGAGTTCCGCCCCCTTTAACTTCTTGGTTGCTCTTCTTTGAACCTTTTCTGATTCCACTATATCTTCCTTTTCAGATACGACGACCTGAATTGAACACAATATTTAAGGTGAGGTTGCATAAGACAGCATAAAACTTTCTTTATGAATCACAGATACCTTGTGGTACTATGCGATTTATAAAAGATAAAACCATTGCAAAAAACTGTTGAATTTACAATCAATTAAAACCATACAATAATAATTTTCCAAGTTTACTAAACAAGAGTTTTCATTAATCTTCTAAAATGCATGTAAGAGAGTGATAGTGAAATTAATGGTCGAATTATAGACTCCCATTTGGCCATTTGGTAGGGAAATAAATTGGTTACATACCTTTTAAACTTGCATTACTTTACTGATGGAAAAGTGAAATAAGTAATATTTTACAAAGATCGTTTTGTTAAAGAAAATGAAAGATGAGCATATAAGTAAGAAGGAACTAAATCAAAAACATCCCAATTTGAATAAGACCCTGGCCTGTATTAGGAGCCAATACAATTTCTGGTAAAAAAAAAAAATAAAATGGAAAGATGATCAAATTTCTTCTGATTAAATATCAGACTTACTGCGGAATTTTGAATAATTTGTAACTTTTGGACATTTTTATAGGAACCCATTAAGTATATTATATTGCAATAATCTGGGATTCTTAATAATAGAAATTGCACCAATAGTTGAAACAGAATAAGAACAAATGGACCTTAATTTCCATAAGTGTTACAAATTATTTTCAAACTACCGAATCTACTTGTGATTTCATTGATAAATTCCAATCTAATTGGACCCCTAAAATCTTTATTGTCAGAATAATGATGTAATTAATCCCATTTAATTTTAACTTTTTCATCTGTCTTATAATTAGAAGCCTCTTGTTTTTTCTTTATTTAATTTTAACTTAAAACTGGCCATCCAATCATGTATCAACAGTAAAACCTTTTGTATCCTTTGACAAACCATGCGTTTCATAGATAGTCTGGCCCAGATTCTATTTATGGCTCCTGAACTTAGGCATCTAGATCTGTGCTAGCCAATTTAGGCACCTAAATATTTTTTGAATTAGCCTAATGTGTGCCATTAATGAATGATAATGGGCTCCTAATTGGCAACATTAAAATGAAATGGGTGGTAGGTGCTAAACTTGGTAAGCACCTACCGTCTACCAGAAAGTAGGTGTGGTTATGAACAGATTGTATCCCTGAAAGTTCTTTTCTCTTCCCATTACTCCTCTTACCCTCATTCCATGTATCTTGTTGTAAACCTCTCTTACTCTCATTGAATGTATCTTGTTGTAAACCACTTTGAACTTATGGTATAGCGGTATATAAGAAATAAGAACATAAGAAGTTGCCTCCACTGGGTCAGACCAGAGGTCCATCACGCCCAGCAGTCCGCACCCGCGGCGGCCCATCAGGTCCATGACCTGTCAAAGTGGTCCCTGCCTCATCCTATAACCTATCACTACTTCTGTCCATACCCCTCAATCCCCTTATCTTTCAGGAATTTATCCAAACCTTCTTTGAATCCCTGTAATGTCTTCCGCCCTATCACAACCTCCGGGAGTGCGTTCCACATGTCCACCACTCTCTGGGTGAAGAAGAACTTCCTGGCATTGGTTCTAAACCTGTCCCCTTTCAGTTTCTCTGAGTGCCCCCTTGGACTTGTTGTTCCCCAAAGTCTGAAGAATCTGTCCCTGTCTACCTTATCTATGCCTTTCAGGATCTTGAAAGTTTCTATCATGTCTCCTCTAAGTCTCCGCTTTTCCAGGGAAAACAGCCCCAACTTTTCTAGCCTGTCGGCATATGAAAACTTTTCCATACCTCTTATCATTTTCGTCGCTCTTCTCTGGACCCCCTCAAGTATTGCCATGTCCTTCTTGAGGTACGGCGACCAATACTGGACACAGTACTCCAGATGCGGGCGTACCATTGCACGATACAGTGGCATGATGACTTCCTTTGTCCTTGCATAAATAGGGGGCGCCCAAGATTTTGATGCCTAGTGGCCCCTAAGTCCAATTTAGATGCTGCTAGGCATGATTCTATAAACGGTGCCTAACTAAAGATTGACAGCCGCTATGCGCCACGACCCTCGGAGCCTATTTTTTTAGGCGCCGTTTATAGAATCAGGGTCTCTGAGGGTAATTCTCTGCAGATCGCCTAAAGTTAGGTGCTGGGATGAGGTACGTTAAGCACAAAAAGACAGATTCTGTAATTGGGGGCCTAAAAAGATAGGCGCCTACAGTAAGGCACCTATTTCATGCAATCACACTTAGGCACCCATTACAGAATCAGGCCTAACTACAACTTAGGTGCTTACGATGTAAGCCAGGGTTCTAAAAGCCTACATTATAGGTGCCTAAGTACTTTAGAGAATCATGTCTAATGGTGCCCAAGTCCTTCTCTGACCTAAACACTCCTACTTTGGAGTTAGGCGTCATTAGGTGCTATAAGATAGGCATCTATCTTATGTAGAATCGTGCCTAAGAAGATAAGTGCCTATCACCCAATTAATTTGTATTTTTTTCAATTATGAGCTTATTAAAGCTCATAATTGTAGCCAATAAACTAATTAAGTTAGGTACCTTACTTAGGAGTCTATTTGGCACCTATTTCCCTCAAATTCTATAACGGCAATTATCCACGTGATTGCCATTCTAGAACAGGGCATAAGTCCGAGGTATGCACCTAAATTTAGACACAAGCACCTGCGTTAGCTCAAAGGTTGGTGTAAATGCTTCCACCTAACTGCCGATAGTAGGCTACAACCCAAGCATGTAACAAACCTCGAGAAATTCAAGTCATCTCTTAGGACATTTCTTTTTAAAGACGCTTTCCAAGTTTGAGCGTCCTTTTAAGGATTTTTAAACTATTTTTAGTCCATTTGCATTGGACCTACTTGTCATAACCCCGCCCTCTTGATCTTTTCTTTAAACACTATTGCAGTTCTTCCCTCTTTTCCGTTTGTACCTGTTTGTCCAGTGGTGTGTCTTGTTTTCTTGTTCGTGCATGTTAATGGGTTTTTATGATGTATTATCTGTGTTACCAATGAAAACAAAAACAAAAACTGTGGATATAGATGTTCTGGAGATAATTTATTTAATTAATAAATTTATTTAATTAATTAATAATTTATTTATTTATTTAAAATTTATTTAAATCTATTAAATGTATTTAAAATTTATTAATAAATTTATAAATTTAATAAATTATCTCCAGAACATCTGTATCCACAGTTTTTGTTTTTATTTTCATTAGTGGATTGTTTTCACTGTGGATCATCGGGTCTCCCCATTTTTCTTTGTTCTCTGTATTGCCCTAATTTTTTATTGTACAACCACCTTGAAATAAATAATAAGGTGGTATATCAAATCAATAATAAACTTGGAGACTTGGAAACTTAGACATGTTCCATACCGGTCCATGCCCTGCACAGATCCACGCCCAATTGCAGTTGCGTGCTACGGATTGTGCGTGCATAATTTGTAGAACCCTGACAAAGCACAATTATGTACTTAACTTCAATTAGTGCCAGTTAACACTAATTAAGCCAATAATTGGTTTTAATGCCAATTAGCAGCTAATATTAAATTAAATTACACACATAAGTGATGCTATTCTATAACATGCAAACACAACTTTGGCCACTCTGCATAAAATTGTCCCTACAAGTTCATTGAATTAAGGATCTGTGCATATAACACATTCTACAGACCGGCCTTTCCATGAGGGATGGGCATTTGAAGGAAATGATACGGGAAATTTCCATGTCATTTTTACCTTGAAATTTTGGGGTCCTTTTATTAAGGCGCGCTAAATATTAGAGCACGCTAAACGCTAACATGTCCATTATAGTCCATGGACACGTTAGCATTTAGCTCTCCTGCGATCCGCTTCGAATCCGTGCATGCAAATGAGGTGAAATGCATGCAAAGTAGGCAGGGACGCAATTCACAACACAAATTTGGGACACCGATTGGGATGGCCGATCAAGAATAGAAGCGACTGCTTGGGACCAGTCGCACAGGTCTCTGCCAATTCTCCTGCTCCATTGCCCTGCTCTCTCTGCTTGTATATGAAGAGATTTCAGGCACCAGGGAAATCACGCGGTTCCTGTCCCTGCTCTGCTCTCTGCCCTGAGCTCTGCTATGGAGCTGATTTCTAACCAGAGAAGGCCGAAAGTGTGACTCTTTCTGCCGCCTTCCCTGCAGTGCAAGCCCGCGGGTTTAAAGCGGGGCTGCACGCCGCAGTGCAGCCCCGCTTTAAACCCGCGGGCTCGCACTGCAGGGAAGGCGGCAGAAAGCAGGGTCCAGTGGGTACAAATAATGCTCCCTCTATTCCAAATAATATCAGCTTTTGGTCCAAAATGAGTTGCGCTCCAGCACAAGTTGCTCCTGCCCCTCCAGGAAAGGCCCTCGCTGCTTCTACCCTTTACAAAGGCTACCACAGCCTGGGCTTGGACTCCGTCACCCCTGCTTCAGTGTCCCCGGTCTGGATCTCCCCCTATAGTGCTCCCCAGTGCCAGTGAAAAAAAAAAAGTTCACGGCTCGGATACGCATAAGTGGACTATCTACAGATGGTCTGCGCATGCATGGGGATCGCAAAAGCGATCCGTGCCGGCAGATGGGGGCGTTCCTCCAATTGCCCCCATCTCCATATTTAGTTGTGCAGAATTTGTTGGTCCTGCCCAGATCAGGCCCGGATCAGCCCCGATCGGGCAGGTTGGTGAATCCGGGCCAAATTTATCCATTATACAGACTGCATATATAGCCCTCCTGACTTTAAATAGATAACTTATCACTTGGAGATTAGGACCCCAAATTCAGTGGCTAAAAATTCACTAACTTATCCAGATATTTTTATGCTCCAGCTCTGCCTCTGAATGTTGCTCCTTTAATGATGTGCAATAGGGATGAGAACTGGAAAGCAGGATGAGAAGACTTCCAGTTTTTCCTGGGAAATAATCTTTAGGAAAAAAAGATATTTATCCTGATGGAATTAAACCATAGATGAAATACAGGTTCTGGGATTATATAATTATATCCCAAAAGACTTACCTGATTGGTGGAGGTAGTTTGATGATTATTAGTGTTTGGCTGGGAGTTTAGGGATGAGGGGGTCTGCTTTATTGTGGGACAGTGTTTTACCTAGTGCCTGGCCAAAACCCAAGGAGTAGCAAC
Organism: Geotrypetes seraphini; assembly: GCF_902459505.1. Classification (NCBI taxonomy): domain Eukaryota; kingdom Metazoa; phylum Chordata; class Amphibia; order Gymnophiona; family Dermophiidae; genus Geotrypetes; species Geotrypetes seraphini. Next base: position 21,597,700 of record NC_047096.1, read on the forward strand.
ATTCCAGCATCTCAAAGAATAGCCAGATTCTGGAACCCCAATGAGAGCAACATTCCAGAGCTGAGATTGTGATGTCATAATGCCTCATTCCACAGTGCCTCAGAGCCAAACCTCATCAGTGATGCTACAATGGCTTAATTGTCCTATACTTGGCTCATGTAAGAACATAAGAAATAGCTTTACCCAGTCAGACCAATGGCCCATCAAACCCAGTAGCCCGTTCTCATGCTGGCCAATCCAGGTCATTAGTGCCTGGTCAAAACTCAAGGAGTAGCAACCTGGATTGGCCACCGTGAGAATGGGCTACTGGGCTTGATGGACCATTGGTCTGACCCAGTAAAGCTATTTAATCGGCCAGGAATGGCTCCTGGTTGGTTAAATAAGTGTTAGGCTGGCTAACCACTAATATTCAGTGGAAGATAGCCGGCTGTCTCTGCTGAATATCAGTGCTTAGTGGGTAAAATTTGGCCAGCTATATCATGAGATAGCCACCAATTTCAAGTGCTGATCAATTTTACAAGCCAAATTGGGCCACGCAAAAAGCAGGTCTATCTTTGGCCGCTATAACTTAGCTGGCCAGCACTTAAAGTTGACTATGTTTGAACCAGCCAAAAATAAACTGTGTATTCAATGCCGGTCATCAGAAATGACCCATCATTGAATATTTGCGGTCAGTGCCAATCACAGGAGTTAGCCAGTCTGGGTCTCACGGGTTGAATATCAGCCCCCATATAATGTAAGGAAAGTTGGTATACTGTGGCAGCATATGGTGGGGGGGGGGGGTGGATGTGGAAGGGGTTTGCTTTTCCAAATGTGTACGTTGAGGGGGTGCATAAGTATATACAGTACATACATTTAAGGCCCATATTTCCATCTTACAGCACTTGGGAACATAATCCTCAATCCTCATTAACAATTCAAAACACTTAAGGAAGAAAGTCATTATCTTCATCAGGCTACAGAACATTTCAAATAATCAAAAGAGCATTAAGAGAAATAAACATTCAATATGGAAACCATCAGCCATAAATCTGAATTTCATATTTGTGATGACAGAAGGAGAGAAAGAGAGAGGAGCAATGGGGATGGGGGAAGGCTCAAATGATGAAAGGAGATTAGAGAAGCGAGAGACAGTCAAGGATGGCAAGGGTATGGGAAATGAAGGTGTAAGGGAAGATCACTTGTAAAAGTGTTTGAGGACTAGGGTCTAAGGATTGGACAAGATGCACTGATTTTATAGTTTAAAAAAAAAATAGTTTTAAATACAGTAAAACTTTGGATTGCAAATGACTTGGTTTGCAAGTGTTTTGCAAGACAAACAAAACATTTGATTAAATTGTAACTTCATATACAAGCAATGTATTGCAATGCGAATACATACAGCATAAACGCGTCACATCATCACAACTGAGCCGATGGTTCTCTCTCTGACGCTGCGGGAGTGTAGTGACTGTTCTAAACGAGCAAAGTCTTGCAATGCGAGTACATACAGTATACACACGTCACATCATCACAACTAAGCCGATGGTACTTCTCTCTCCGACGCTGCGGGAGTGTAGTGTAAATGAGCGAGGTCTATGTATAGTTTTTAGGCTGTGGAATGAATTGGGTTTCCATTATTTCCAATGGGGAAATTCGCTTTGATATACAAGATTGCTTCTGGAACGAATTATGCTCGCAAACCAAGGTTTTACTGTACTTATTTGTTCTGGTAATGGACTGTTGATTTCTTTATTTTTTTCTGTAATGTAAATACTTGGTTATATATTTTTCTCTTTTATTCTTATTCTTGCCTGAATATCTCTCCCCTCTCCTCCCTCTCTGCTCTTTCTCCTACTTCTCTGGTGTGTGCGACGCCAAATAGAAGATTAGATTAGACTATTTTAATATTGTTTGCAAATGTAAACAGGTTTATTGTACATTGTCTATGAAAGGCACTATATTAAGTTCAACAATAAACCAAACTAAAGGCAGAAGATAGAAAAGGGGAGAGAGGATGGAGGACTTTGGGGACATGAAGAAAAAGGAAGGAGGAACTAGAAGAAGAAAGGGGGGAGGGGAAGAAAGAGCAAGATTAGCATATAAGGTCCAGAATAAAAGGAACCAGGTGATTGAATTTGAGTGTGAGTCTGTGTGAGATAAATTTGTGTTACATCAACCACACGCAAGAGGAAGAGCAAAGCATACAGAGGGTAAGCAGTCGTGAAGTTGAAGGCCCTCTGATCTGCCCAGTCCTGGTGATGTAACAGGGCAAAACCTTCACTATTTGAAATCCAAGGCTTTCTAGAATTCTCTTACTGGGCTGGCTTCCCCATGCTTCCACTCTCCCTTTTGGGGAAGAAATGTTTTCTAATGTTGCTCTTTGTCCAGTGTCACATCAAGACCCTAACATCTGTGGGGCAAAAACAAGGAGCCCCTAATTAGTTGGAAAAGAAACCCCCCCATTTACAATTTATAAACTCCTAAAAACAAAGGGGTCAATATTCAGAAGAAGATAAATGATCTGGTTATCTCTCATGTATTGTAACACCTCGCAAAAGCTCTTTGTAACGCTATATGGTAACATCTCTACAGAAGCTCATATAAACCATTTTGAATTGACTCCCCAGTCATTACTAGAGGTATAGAAGCTCTCAATAAACATAAAAACCCCATAAACTGATCTGATCTGGACAGACAAATCACCAATCTGCTGATTTTGACTACAGACTACAAAACCTTCAAAAAAGAAACAAAACCCTACTCTTCAAAAAAATACATAAAACCAATATAATACAATCAGATCTGTCCCAAGCTTCACCAGCAATACTATCTACTCCTTAGCAAATTAGAAAATGTTCAAACTACTCCTTATGTATTTCTTAATATCATGACAATTCTTATGTAATCCGCCTTGAACTGCAAGGTAATGGCGGAATAGAAATCACTAATGTAATGTAATGATCTCAAGGGTCCTGATATTGAAAGTAATTTAACAGGTTGGACTGACTGCTGACTGGTTAAATCGCATACAACTATTCATGAATATTCATGACTATTCATGAATATTCAGCAGGAGTTAACTAATTATTCCCAATGAATATTTGCAATTAGTGCATTACCAGGATCCAATATTCAGTGCTAACCGGGTAAAGTTAGCACATAAATAAGACCACTTAAATAGCTGTCCTTTCTATTTGTCCTAGCCCAGGGGTAGGCAATTCCGGTCCTTGTGAGCCACAGGCAGGTCAGGTTTTCAGGATATCCACAATGAATATGTATGAGATGGATTTGCATGCACTGCCTCCTTGAGATGCAAATCTATCTCATGCATATGCATTGTGAATATCCTGAAAACCTGACCTGCCTGTGGCTCTCGAGGACCGGAATTGCACTAGCCAATGACCGGTTAGTACCAAATATTGGCTTAACTGATTATTGACTCTTGGCCAAAAATGAAACTAGATATTCAACGCCGGTCACCGGAAATGGCCCAACATTGAATATCTGGGTTCAGCGACAGATAGTGCGGCTAAATCCCCTTCAATCTAGCTTCAAATTTTAGCAACACATAACTGGGTTGTTGTGCTGTTGGGTGCCATCGACTCGTGTTTGAGTCCTAGCGACTTGATGATGATATCAAGTTTTTGTGGCCTGCTGATTAACCGTTCTCCTTAACTGTATCCATGAGTTCCTGTTTCAGTCTTTGGGAAGCTGAACTGAGATTGTGATGTCATAATGCCTCATTCCACCAATAAGAGCCAACCTCCTCAGTGATGTCACAATGGCTTCATTGTCCTGTACTCCCCTCTGCCCTCTAACCCAGTCTGCTGATTAACCGTTCCTCTTAACTGTATCCATGACATCTTGTTTGTCTGTCTTGCCTGTTTAGATTGTAAGCTCTTTTGAGCAGGAACTGTTTTTTTATTCTTTGTGATTCTGTGCAGCGCTGCATGCATCTGGTAGCGCTATAGAAATAATTCATAGTAGTGGTAGCAGAATACAGAAGTAGATTGCCAGACCTTTCTTCTGTGCCGTATAAAGTTGATATTGTCGCCATTGTCGCACCAAACGCGATCCTCCGCATCCAACATTGCCCATCTGCTGCTGCCCAGATGGGTGGAACCTGACAGGGTAGTGCCACTGAAACTCCGGGATACCGGAGTGACACATGTGTGTCTGAAAATGAATCCGGATGATTGAGAGCCTGTCTTTGGATCTTGTTGCTTGCTCACATATGCGGGCTGAGTTCCAGACTGTAAGGACAGATCCTGATAATGTCCAGCTGTGGTGATGGGGGGAGAATGCAGCCTGTCGGTGGTAAGAAGAGGTCACGCACAGAGCCTGCTCACAGCACTGTTGGCCACCTCTAAGGGAAAGGCCAGTGAAACATAGTGTCAAGAAAAGGATTTTCATTTGCTCTCCCATCTAACCCAATTACATTTGAAAAACTGTCTAATTGCTAGTTAGTGCTCCCAGCCTGAGCTGTGATAAAAGAGGGAGCTAATTATGGTAGGATGAAATGAGACGCGAACCAAGTCAGCCACCTAACTGTGCCTGCACGCTTTACAAGCATGTACTCGGTATGTGCGTGGTGCGCACGTCCCATGCTTTCCCCAGGCTTTGTCTGTGCTGTGCTAATACAAGGGTCCGAGAATGGCCATCTGGGTTATGGATTCTTGTGGGCCATTCCAAGGATCATGGATCAGGATGTGTGATTTGCTCCTTTCTAGAGTGGGCATGAAATGATTTCAGCCCAGTTCCCTGCGGACAGAGGTTTCCATCACTCTAAAGGACCACTGACTCTTTGGCAGGAAGGCCTGTTTTGTTTTTTAAAATAAGTAAATACAAGAAAAAGTGTACGTTTTAGTATGTTTTAATTGCATGTTGAATATTTGTTTGACATTAGTATTATGAATGTTGTTATGTAACCCGCTCAGAACTGTGGATCTGGCGGGCTATAAATTATGAGAATAGATAAATAAATCAGCTGGCAACAGAACGGCCCAAAAATATGTATTTTGTGTATCTCTATATAAGTGAGGCTGTCTGTGTTTCTGTCTGTGTCTATGAGTCAGGTACATATGTGATTTTGGTCCCCCAGAACAGACCATAGACCTGCAGAGGCGCAAATTCCCAGAGCCAAGATTCCTTGCAGGGAATCAAAGAGAACATATTTGGTGAAGTTCCTTTGAAAACTGTCCTACAATGTCCAGGTATCAAAATATTGCCTACGAATGCTGTGTTCCTGTCCTGTCCGCTCTGTATCCCTGTACCCTTTTGATAGCCACAAACGAGAAGGAGATGTTACAGTGACATATGCTGCAGTTCCTGATGTAGCTGTCCGGCATTAGCACAGAAATATAAAATTATGACTGCTGTATCTGATTCAGTTGAGTGGAAGAAGTAGAGTACATATCTGTCTCTGGCTGTGAAACTGGTCATGCTGCGGTAATACGAACGCCTCTTCAAGCAGTCCTTATGAGTCTCAATGACCACTCGGGACCACCTCCCTAGCATAGGGACTCATCAGATGCGACACCCTATCCTTTCTCGAGTCTAGCAGAATAAAAGCTTATACCCAGCAGCATGTGGAAAAGATTGAATCTGTAGCTGCAGGGAAATCCATAACTATTAATAAAAAGGTCAAAGGAAACCCACAAACGAAAGACAAATCTGGCATTGGTAATAAATGAAACAGCCTGCAGGACACACGCTAGTCAGAGACCACAAGACAAATGTTGAGAGTGTTCAGCATTTTCGCCGTCCTTCATAGTATCCCCGCACCATTCTCATTTTACTCAATGGCTTCCTTCCCCATATTCCCTCTCGTCTCTCCTCCCCACCTCCCCACAGCCCTCTCTCTATTCCCCTTTCTCTTTTTCCTTCTTCCATTGCTGAGGTCATGTCAAGAGGAGGGGACCCATTCAGCATTAGCTCCTGATTCTTACAAATTACCTTTTGGGCATGGAAAAGTTTGCTTTGCCATAAGTTCAGTGAGTCCACAATTCCAAAGCTGAATGAGAGTACAATAATTGCCCGTTGTGTGATGGCTTATATCTTATTCTGTGCTGTCATCTTCCTGTTCAAGATCCTTTATGGCACAGTCATGAAAGAGATGTTTTCGGTTTTGTTGAATTTTCCTCTATGGAAGGGTAGCTTCTCACATTCGTCCAGGCCCAATGTAATTCTGAAGTCCTCTGAGAAGCTTTTCACTACACAGAGTTTTTCCACTAATTGGTCGTCATCCGAACTATATTCACAAATGGTAAGGGCCTGATTTTATAAATGAGCCTAAGTGTGCCTACATTGTAGGCGCTGCTCCACACAGTTGTCAATCAACCAATAGGCCTTCGAATCATAACTGCCTTTGTAAGGGCTAAATCACGCTGATTTCTTTACAGTTTTACCCCTCCCATTGTTCTTCCCCTATGTTTTCTTTTTTTCTTTTATTAATTTATCAAAATTTTCAATTTTTACAAGCATATATCTTGACAATGAAAATAGAGTTAAAAATTAAAAGAAATTATAATAAGAATTACTACCAACCAAAATTAGCATTTAGTAACTATTAAACCTCATTATGAAGGAAATTAGAAAACTAGGGCAAGATGTTGAAAAGACAGGAAATAATTCAAAAATACTATCAAGAAAGACTAGATTATAATAAGCGGATCTGTTAAGCCTCTTAAATTCCAACTTAATTCACATTTGAAGGGGTAGAGATAGCTATTGGGGCTGGAAGTTTCCTTGCTTCCAAGAAATTTTTCAGGTGTTCAGAATTAACAATGCATTTGCATGGGAACTGCAGGACAAAAGTCCCTTTGAGGTCCAAAACCAGAGGTTTAAGTGCCAAAAAGGCCTTTCTCCTCTGTTGAGTGGACCTACAAAGGTCAGGAAATATCAAAACTGAGTTATTCATAAATTTTTCATCTTTAAATCTGAAATACATTTGAAATATCCAAATCCTATTCTAACGCAAACGTAGCAATTAGGGTTGCTCTATTTGAAATAGATTCAGAGCTCTCCAGTAACCCAGTAATATCTAAACTGGCCTGCTGGTTTTGCAACATAGATAATTTTTTCAGTGGGCTGCCCAAGGAAATATAATATGCTTTTGTTATTGGGGGCATAGATTCAGCAGGGATTTTCAAGACCTCTTTGAAATATTTCTTTAACATCTCGATTGGTTATAAGATAGAAGATTATGGAAAATTCAAAAACCTTAAATTCAGACGTCTCTCATAATTTTCCAGTCTTTCTATTCTCTGGTGAATATTTAAATTATCCTTTACCAAAGCTGTTTGAACTTTCTTAACCCCTTCCATAGTTTCACCAAATTCCTTTACTTGGGAGCCCACCTTTACTGTAAAGTCCCCAGTTTGTTTAGTATAAGTTTGTGCCACCTCTGGGAGTTGGAAAATCTTATCTAAGCGTTCAGTCAATTTTTCCTCCATAACTGTAACAGCCTCCCATACCTCCTCCAAAGTTATTTTCTTCGGTCTTTTCTTCAATTTGGTGGAGCTCTTAATCCCAGCATCTGAAGTGTTGGCTGCTATGTAGGCAGACCTCGGGAGCAATCCCCCCAACCATCCTCCTACTGCTCCTCCCCAGATTTCCCCGGCTGGTTGTGCCACCTCTTGGGAAAGAGAAGAAGGAAACGATGTCCCAGGAACGAAGCTTCTGTCGGCAACCTCTCCAGTATCCGCGGAGCTTCCCATCAACTTCTCAGCTTCACTTCCGGGTTGAAGTGGAGTCTCGTGGTCCTCGGGGCTCAGCGTGGCCTCTGCCGTGCTGTGGGCAAAATCTCCTGTCTGCTGCTCACCCCCTCCCTGTGGACTTTCAGGCCCAACTGGTAAGAGAAAGCTCTCCAGTGTCTCTTGTATCGACACCAGGGAGCGAGCCGGTTCGACTGGGAACAAACGCGGCTTCCCTTTCCTCTTCACCATGTTATTCTTCGGCGGTGTCCGACGCTAGTCAGAGCGTCCTCTCACTGAACCGCCTTCGCAGCCATCTTGCCACCCCTATGTTTTCTTTTCTCTGAATATTGTAGTTCTTACCTTTTTCCTTCCGTTTTTATTTGTCCATGGTGTAAGTCTTTGATTGTACTAGCCGTCCCCATTGATGCCATGTAATGTTATGTTATGTTTTAACCTTGTTTTACAATTGATGTATGTTGCATAAATTTTTAGTATTTAGAAACTTGATTAAGCGGTATAAGAAATTTTATATAAACTTGAAACTTGATACCTAGCAGTGCCTAGGCATGCTTAGGCATCCCTAGGCGTTCTAGAGATAGGCACAGGTATATTAGGCCAGGTTTTACCAGTACCTAACTCTGACATCTAGCAACACCTAAGCGAACCACACCCATTCTCTGCCCTTAACGACACCTACTTTTCAGGTAGGTGTCATTAGGCGGCGAAGGGTGCCTTGACGTAGACGTCGCTAGGTGCCAGGTGGATATCCGCTCGCAACCTTAATTAGTAATAAAAACAATTGTTTATAAGTCAATTTTTAATGGCGTGGTCCATTATTATGCCATTTAACCAATTAAAAAACAATTTTAAATCTGAAATACATTCCAGATCACTAGGTGTCTGCAATTAGGGTGCAGTTTATAGAATCAGGCCCTTGGTGTGATGTTACCTCTGCATTGTTACAAGCATTAGGATTAAGACTAAATCCATGGCCCAAACAGTTAATAGGAGTACCCAGTAGATTAAGTACCATACAAAACAAGGGTGGTGACAAGGAGTCCTCTGTCCTTGTTGGATCATGATCTTAGAAATGACACACTGTCCTACCTTCATACTTCATATGGAGTGTGGCCCTATGCATCTTTTGTTTTCCAGCTCCTCTACCAGAGCCCTCTTCAGGCTGGGACCAGTGAGTCATGGTCCCCTCCCGACTTCCTGGTATGCCTAGTTTGACCATATGGCTCCAGAAAAAAGGGGACGGATTGAGACATCCGGGTTTTACTTCCATTGAAAGCAATGGAAGTAAGGAGAACAGATTGTGTCTCAATCCGTCTCCTTTTTTCTGGAGCCATATGGTCACACTAGGTATGCCATACTTGCCTAAACTTAACTTTAGGACAGCCAATTAAGTTGCCCCACTTGACTAGATAACTTTACCAGGACAGCACTGAATATCATCACTCTTCAGGTAAACTTAACTGTGACCCTGACTCACCTTCTCTCCCACCTTCTTTTTAACCAGATACATTTTGCCTGGACAACTCATTGACTGATCAAAATTTCTGATACGTTGACGGGGGGGGGGGGGGGGGGAGGATGAATTTCAAAATCAAAAGTGCCCAGATAAATCTTCAGAATATTAACCTCATAAAGAGCACATTGGTCATAATGCAAAAAAAAAAAAAAAGTTATCACAAGCTGAAAAGAATCTGGTTTTTCTGCCTGAATTCTTTAGAATAATAAACCGCAGTGAGCAGAAAGAGAAGTGCAAATGAAGAAAGAAGAGAGGAGAAGAAGATTAGGGGAAGAGGAGGGGGTCTTGCTGGGGCACTTGGATGGTGCATGCCTCAGACACACCCAGGTGTTCTGCATTAGGCAGAATTTCATGCACATTCCAGCAGAGACAGCAATGGCTTTTCCATCAGGCACCTACAACAGCTGCGGAGAAAGGGGGAGGGAGGGGAGGCAATTACCCTGGCACTGGAACAAAGCAACAGGCACATACACACACAGAGGACGACAGCAGACTGACACCACTCATACACACACCAACATGCTATCTCTGACAGGGAGGGATAGAACGAGAGGGAGAAGTACTGGAATGGCTGGGGGTGCTGCGGGATAAATTGAGCTGTGGGCCTAGGTACTGGGATAGCAGAGAGTGCTGTAATGCAGGAGTAAGGTGCATTGGTACAGCTGTGTTGGCAGGGGTAGTCTCATTCTTAGGATTTTTCACTCCGTCAAAAATGACAAAGACTACGGGACACTCAATGAAGTTAAAGGGAAATACTTTTAAAACCAATTGGGGGAAATTTTTTTCTCACTCAGAGAATAGTTAAGCTCTGGACCGCATTGCCAGAGGATGTGGTAAGAGCGGATGTGGTAAGAAAGGTTTGGACAAGTTCCTGGAGGAAAAGCCACTGCTTGCCTTGTATCGGTAGCATGGAAACTTGCTACACCTTGGGTTTTGGCCAGGTACTAGTGATCTGGATTGATCACCGTGAGAATGGGCTACTGGGCTTGATGGACCATTGGTCTGACCCTGTAAGCCTATTCTTATGTTCTTCTGCAGGGGGCGCATCAGTATAGGAATGAACTGCCTTACCAGAGTTTTATACGTGTCAGGCTTTGAAGGGGGCTGCAGTTCACATCTTCCCCCTTTACTTCAATCAATAACTAAAGGGTTAGATGTATTATATGTTTTTTTTCTTCATGTTTTGTGTCTATGGGAAAAATGCTTTGCACACCAGGCCTTTCATTGATTAAGAAACTTCTGGCATTTGTGGAGAGACAGCGAGGCTCTTTACATAATGCTCTGCTTTTAGTGGCTGGGGCAGGGGTTTCATTTTATGTGGGACTGAGATTAAAACTGCAAAATGTGTCTTGTGAATTTCAAAAAGTTGGGCCTCTTTAATCAAACGAGTTAGCGCGGGACAGTGCAGCAAATTCACCGAAACCCATAGGGATTTAAAGGGCTTTGGTGCATTTGCCAAAAGAGGCCCATTATGTTCTTTCTGCGTCCATAGATGTAGAAGTGGCTTTGGGACTCATTTTCAAAAAAAATAAAAAATGTCCAAAAGGAACAGATGAACCCTTTTCTCACCAAACCCCTCCAATTTGATATTTTCAGAACATATTTTGCAGATGGATTTCTATGCAGTTTGCAGTGCATCTCAATCTTAGCGGGTGGTGTTAAGGACATTTGGGCAGAACTAGGGAGGACTTTTGATTTGGGCATTGTTCTGCAATAATCAAGCATTTTAGAAAATGTCCAGAGCACAATTTGGGGCTAGACTTGTTTTAACAACAAATATGTGCCCAAAAGGTGCCCAAACAGATCAGATGACCATTGAAGGGAGGAATGCATAATCCCCCCTCACTCCCCCATTGGTCACTATCACACTCCCACCCCCAAAGATGTGAATTAAACAGTACAAAACTTGCTATATGATAGCTTCAGTCCTAGTAGAGCAGGTCTTTGGAGTAGCCTAGTGGGCGGTGTAGTCAACCATAGAGATGGGGGACTCAGGCCCATATCCCACACTAACGAAAATAGTATAGTTTTGGTGGAACAAGTGAGCCCTAGGTTTGAGATACAAACAGAGCTTAAGGGTCATAATGTCCAGACAATAAAGATAGAAAAGGAAAAAAAAAAAGAATTTCAGGTTCTAGGGGACTGACATGCCAGCTTGGGGGAATTCTCTCTTCTGTTCTGTACTTCGCAGTGTACAGGAAGAAAGGCATTTCTGTTTCTCTTTTTCCAGTACAGTATTGTATTTCTCAGTCTGGCTTTATGCAGTTTCCATGTCAGTAGTTGTCTGTTTCTAATTTATGATTATGTCTGTGTTCTGCATGTGTGAAAATGATAAAGGGCTTTGCTAGTGTGTACAGTAGTTCTGTGTAGGGATCTGGAACGGTCTGGCTTGTTCTATGTCCATATCAGGAGGGACACAGGGGTTTTGGGGGCCCAGTGCAATGTATGCAGAGCTGCTCTTTCATAGGTAGAGTTACTGAGTAGAGAATGACAAGGGGACAATTTTGTCCCCATAGGAACTCAATTTCTCCATCCCATCCCCATGAGGTTTGCCGCTGCCCTTGTCCCATTCCTGTAAGCTCTGCCTTAACCACACAGGCCTCGATCACTTATGATTTTAAAGTGTTTGAGGTTTGTGCAGATGAGGACAGAGCTTGCAGGAATGGGGCAGGGGCAGGAAAAGAGCTTGCAGAGACGGGATGGGAAAATGAGTTCCCACGGGGATGGGGCAAAATTTGTCCCCATGTCATTGGTGTCAGGTCAAAAGCGCGCCGGGACAAAGGCGCGCCCAGACAATTGAGCGCAGTGCGGAGACGCACGCCGCTCAAAATGACTGTTTTTAGGCCTCCGACGGGGGGGGCGTCCACTTTACTTAATAGACATCGCGCCGCGTTGTGGGGGCGTTGTGGGGGGTTGTAACCCCCCACATTTTACTGAAAACTTAACTTTTTCCCTGTTTTTAGGGAAAAAGTTAAGTTTACAGTAAAATGTGGAGGGTTACAACCCCCCAAACCCCCCATAACGCCAGTGCAAAGATCTTAAGCATCTTAGGAAAGCCTCGACCTTAGGCCCTTCCTGCACAATGCACTTTTTATTTATTTATTGAGATCTACTAACTGCCTTTATGAACAGATTCACCGAAGGTGGTGCTAGCCTTCCCAAATAATCATGATCACCCCTTTCAGAATAAATAAGCTATTTGAAAACTGCCCATGCTTCTTGCTGGTAAAAGTAGTACTTCCTATTGTTTTTGACTTGAGCTGCTCTTTGGCGCCCCCTAGAAGCTTCTGCCATATGCAACTGCTTTGTGCCTGATGGACTGACGTGCGCAGGTAGGGTTGATCTCAGTTAGGGCTCTGGTCTTTGACCTGGGGGCCACCGCGTGATGGACCACTGGTCTGACCCAGCAGTGGCAATTCTTATGATAAGTTTTCTTAGCTGGCACCAAGCAGTAACTAGTGTCCTTGGGCATTTCAAAACCGTCCAATTCAATGTCTCCAGATTTTCATCAATCAATACTGGTAGAGAATTCAATGACTAGTCCTCATATGAAAGTGTTTATTGTACCAGCGCTGAGAGATGAGAATTACTCTCTGTCGGAACTACCAACTTTGCACAAAACTATGATTTCCATAAGTACACGTAATAGTGTTTAGTAACATAACGCTTGCTAATCTTGCTAACTGCCCCTCATCAATGATTGATGCCCTCTAGTACTTCTGGCAGAAGGGACATGCAGTGATACAAGCCAGACATACACAGTTTACAAACGTTGGACAAGAGATTGCTTCAGAAGGTCAATGCCTGACCCCTCACATCTTTACACACTTTTTAGGGAAACAAACTCTGCCCAAAAGCTAGTTTGTACCTATATCATAGGACTATACCTATATGCCAGGTATTTTACATAAGACACATCCCAGTTATTTAGATAACTTCTACATGACCATCTCATTTTGTTTTTGTGCAGACCCCTTTCTGTATCCTAGCAATGGCTTTCAGTGAGAATCACTGAATACTGTCTACTGCACTCACCCCCTATTCTTGCTATGAAACCCTGAGTGACTGTACAATTCATAATAGCAGAAAACATAGGCCTTTGATTTCTTCTACTAATTTGTGAAAAGTAATAATGTAGAAATAGAACAAAATCATAAAGGAAAAAAAAATACTTTTTTATTGGACTATTATATTTTTCCTTTATGTGTTTGTATTATTTCTACATATTGCCTTGAAGAGTGGACTAACTTGGCCACCACACCTTTTCACTTACCCCCACTTTTATTAAAGTGCGGAAGAGGGTTTTAGCGCCAGCCAGTGCACTGAATGCTATGCGCTGCTCCGACGATAATAGAGTTCCTATGAGTGTCGGAGCAGTGTAGAGCATTCAGCATGCCAGCCAGCGCTAAAAATCTCTTCTGCACTTTTGTAAAGGGGGGAGGGGTTAATTTGTTAAAACAACTACTACAGTATTTCAATTAAATCCTATGTATACCATTTTCTAAGCAAATATCTTAATAGGAAGCCAATATACCTGGCTACCTCTGTGTTTGAAAGCTTGAAATAAAGGGGCAGGCCATAGCATTCCCCCGAGTCAGCCATATCTGCCTGATACAGCTGGAGATGGTGTCCTCTGCAGAGACTTTACTGCTGGTCACTGAGCTCAAAGTAAATCAATGGCTCCTGTAAGAATGGTTAAACTTCATCTATCCAAGATTCAGCTTCTAGCAAGTGAAGGACACTCTGGACAGAGTCCTCCTTCTAAAGTTTAATTAAAGGGGGAGCTGGAAGGCAAATGTGATTGATGAGCATAAGGCGGTGGTTCCCAAATCTGTCTGGGGGAACCTCAGCCAGTCAGGTTTTCTGGACATCTGCAATGAATATATATGAGTTAGATTTACATGCACCACCTCCACTGCAGGCAAATCTAACTCATAAATATTCATTGCAGATAGTCTGAAAGCCTGACTAGCTGGTGCTCCCCAGAATAGGTTTGGGAACCACTGGTTTAAGGAGTGGTCATTTGGGGGGAGGAAGGGAGGAGGACCATATGTGTGTGGATGCTAGGTTGGTGGGAGGATAAAAATGGTGATATTATGGATAGCAATAGTTGGGGGAGAGGCTGTAATATTAGGGATGAATTGCAGTGGGTGGTAACAATGGGGGAAGGAGCATGATGGGTTGATAATGTAGGGAAAGAAGTCTAGAGAATTAATAGTGGGCTGACAGTATGTAGGAGGTTTCATAAGATTCAGGAGAGTATGTGTAGAATTGTATTATTGGGAGAGTAACGTGCGGGGGGTTGGCAATGCTACCAAAATAGAAACATAGAAAAATGACGGCAGAAAAGGGCCACGGCCCATCTAGTGTGCCCACACCAAAGACCCACCCCCTATCTACCTCCATGAAGAGATCCGACATGGCAATCCCATCTTTTCTTAAAATCTGGCACACTGCTGGCCTCAATTACCTGCTGTGGAAGATTATTCCAACGGTCAACCACCCTTTCAGTGAAGAAATATTTTCTGGTATCGCCATGAAATTTCCCACCCTTGATTTTCCACAGATGCCCCCTTGTCACCGTGGGTCCTTTAAGTGTGGAGGTAGAACATTTAGGTAAAAGTGATAATATTGGAGAAGAGGGATTATGTTAGGGGTAATAATATTGGGGTGGGACTATACATTGAGGGGAGTTAATACTGGGAAAGGAGCAGGGTCAGCCCTACAATTAGGGAAACTAGATACCTGCCTAGGGTGGTAGGTTTCAAGAGGCAGCATTGTGGCCCTTCTAGAAACCAAACAGCTACCAGTCACCTCCTGGTCCTGTGTGAGCACTGTGCCCACACCTTCCTGCTGGCAGTTGCACATGATTCATTCCCCCCCCCCCCATTTCTCCTTGCTCAGGATTGTCCCTCCCTTCCCCCAAGCACTGTCTGACAGAGAGCAGCAGTGATTCTGGTTTCTGTTAGGGGTTTCCAACTGGAGAGGGAGGGTTGGGGATGAGAAAGAAAGAAGCATGATAAGGGGCAGGGGGAGGGAGAAGAAAATGGGAGATGTTGGCTACCTGAGGGTTAGGGAGGAGAGATAGGTAAGAGAAAGGGAGGGGAGATGCTGGACTACAGAGGGGTGAGTTTAGGGCCTTGAGCCACCCCTGAGGGCCACATGGCTGTTCTTATTCTTTTTTCAGTCTTGGGTGTTTTATATGGAATATAAACCACATTGAATGGAATTTCTATAAATGTGGTATAAAGCCCAAGGATGATGATAGGGTATCAGACATCCTTGGGCCAGCTGTGGAATTGGAAAGGAAATTGTGCAACCCAGTATTAAACCTCAGCCTAAAATGAGCAGAGATGACCAGGGTATTCAAGCTGGCAAAAACTTTAATAGGTAGCTCGCATGGAACACACTTCAAATGAACCTGACACAGGCCGTGTTTCAGCAAATGCCTGCTTCAGGGGTTCAGAATCTCCTAAAACAATAATACTGTATGAAGTCTGTTATTTAGAATGGGTACCAATGAATAAGCAGTATTAACCCTTACATATGTGTTTATAAGGGTTAATACTGGGGAAGGAGTGCGTGATAGTTGGGCGGGGGGTTGTATGTGTGTTGAGGGATTTTGGAATTAGATTGCACCTTTTTCAGTTAAACCTCAAGGTCAGTTACATTCAGGTACACCAGGTATTTTCTTGTTCTCCAAAAGAAGTTTGTTCCTGAGGCAATGGAGAATTAAGACACTTGCCTTAGATCACAAAGAGTCTTGGTAGGAGTTTGCTGCCCTAACCATTACAGAAAATATATAAGTTGCAATACAGGGAAATGAGTGTATGTTTGATGGCTGGTAATACGGGAGAGGGGCTGCATGTAAGGATGGAGGTAATGAAGAGGAGTTTCTGAGGATGAGATAATACTGGAGTATTTGTGATGGTACAAGAATGACTGCGTGTCGAAGGGGGGGGGGGGAGGGGAATAATAACTGAAAGCATCATTGAGTGAAAAATAATTTGTTCTACGTTCCATCCCTGGGTGTTTGTGAAATCGGACGCCTCTGCTAACAAAGCGTAGATTTTTCTGCTGCAGATAGCAGAAGGGAGAGGGACTGCAGTACAAGGGCGAACAGAAGAGGAGTGGCATATTTCCAGAAAACAATTTCAGAGTAAAATTCAGAGACACATCTCAGTTACTCATTACCCATTGAACCCCAATCTGTAACTTTCCCCTCTTCACTATTGTATTATATTTAGACTCATTGTACGATACTGTATTAGACTTATGTATGGTGTTGTCTTTAGACTTATTGTATTGTATTATATTTAGACTCGTTGTATTATATTGTACTGTGTTGTATACACTCATTGTATTGTATTGTATTGTATTGTATTGTATTGTTTTGTCTTGTATTGTATGTTGACTTATTGTATTGTATTGTGACCTTGTTATTCGCTGAATGTCCAGCCTTCTTACAGTGTGAACCGCCTAGAAGTCACCTGACTATGGCGGTATAGAAAAATAAAGTTATTATTATTATTATTATAAATCCACAGGATGCAGATAAGAGAGTTTGTGACTCCCTGCCATGCCTGATTTACACTGGAGACGGAGGGAAGAAAGAGCAAAATGGAGGATCAAGGGAGAGATCTTGAAAAGGCGGAGAGAAGAGCGAGACATTTCTCCAGTGAGAAAGAAAAAGAAGTCACTGAAATCGTATTTCTTTCTTTATTTGTAAGGCCTGATTTTCTAACACTTTTTTTTTTTTTTAAATCCCATTTCAGTCTGTCCGAAGATTTTGAGAGTCCTTAAGGTTGTAAGTTATCAACACTAGTACAAATTATTTTACCTATAAACTTTCTTGGAACTTGGGTGGGAAATGAGTGAGTTTAGATTAATGCAGAGTGTGGAAGGGGAAGATCAATTAAAGTTGATAGGTGTCAACTTGGTTGTTTGCTTTTGATAAAGGAAGATAAAGAGGCTAGTGACCCCCACCAGGGAACAGAGAACAAGGGCAGGAGAAGATCGTCAAGAAAGTGAACAGACAACCAAACACCCAAACAGACCCTGAGTATGTCTCACAATGGCACTGCACTTTATCCCAGTAATCTGCCTTGGCTAATCCAAGGAGCGGAAGACTTGAGTTGTGTCCTGAAGTCAGTTCCCTCTGCATGACCAGTGAGCCATCAGACCAGTTGAATAATCTTCACTTGTCCAACTCTTGCAATAATGTACAAGTGAAGTCCTTCGCCTTACATGACTGTAAAGACCCGTGTGCACTCCATCCACGCACACTCCCAATTTTAGAAAGAGGCGCCTAGACAGTGGGTACCTATCTGGAGCCTGTTTCCGTTATACAATAACTAGCTGAACAGGCAAAATCGGCTTGCGCAATTAAGGCATAATCATTTACAGCAGCTGTAGCGCTGGTGTAAACGTTCACCTCTATATTATTTTTAATAAATGCATGCAAAGTAGTCTATACCTGTGCATCGCAAACTGTGTGCCTCCTGAGATTTCAGGTGTGCCGCGGCTGTGGAGGAGGAGAGGTGCCGGCCGACTGTCTGCAGGACGTGCCTCTTGCGGCGAGCACCAGCGCCTCTCCTTCTCTCCGACCCTCTTCCCTGCTGGCATCTCCCACTGGCGTCTCAGGGCCAGTGTGGAGGGCCTTCGCGCATGCACGGACATTGACGTGACGATGTCACACATCTGCATGATGTCATCACAGCGACATCTGCACTCTTCCAGATGCCTTGAGCCACGACCATTGTGTTAAGTGTGCCGCGGCTTGAGAAAGTTTGTGATCTATGCTTTAGGTGCGTAACTAGGTGCCTAACCTATGCTCTGTCCAGACTCTGTCCATTTGTGCACCCACTTTCAAACTGCACGCCATCTCTGTAAGTGCCATTTAGCTGGAATATTAGCATTGCCTCATGCACGTGCGCAAATAGGATTTATTTCTTGCTTTTCTGAAGGAATTCACTCAAGGCAAAGTACAGCAAGCATATTCTGGTCATTACATTCTTGGCATCTTCTTTATAGAGTTACCTCATACTGTGTAAGCTCACGTGCAATCGAGCAGACAGTCCTGCACACCCAAGTCCGATCCACAGTCCTGCTTCTGCTTCACGGCATGGCCACGCAGACCCCACCCTCGGCTTCACAGAGCCGTGCAGGCCCCTGCCTGACCCATCCAATCCTTACTGCCTGTGGTAATGATGTAATTCTGAGCTTGTAGCAAGCACATGGTTAGGGGCGCCAGACTCAATACAAATTACCCCTCTTTGGTTATCATGAAGGAGCTTGCTCAATATTGGGGTGATCAGCACAGAACGGGCTCCGGTGGACACAGACCCAAATTAGTTCACATGGGTGATGATGTGCGACTGTATTCTGAAGGATTTATGCCCCAAATCCTATATATGGCGCCTGAAACATTTGCGCCGACCTAGAACAGTGCGTAGCAGGATCCTATAAAAGGCACTCGCCCTATATAGAATCACTCTCGATGCCCATGCACGCGACTAACATTTAGGCGCACCCGTTTGGGCCAATGAAAACTAGGCCTTAATACCCACGCCTATGTGGGCATATTCTATAACAGTGCATCTAACTTTTAGGAATGCTCAAGATCCGCCCATGCTTCTTCCCTGGCCATGCTCCCTTTTGAGATTTACACACTAGAGTATACACACGCACCGATTTATAGAATGCTATTAGAAAGTTATGCGCCTAACTTCTAATTCGTGCCAATTGCCTGTTAATTGCCACTTATCAGCATTGATTAGCTTGTTAAGCAATTAAACTGTGTGTGCAAATCAGCGGCGTGCACTGATTTTCACGCACAGCTTTGGTCGCACTAAACAGAATATGGACCTTACTGCGTACAGTCCAATGGATGCCGTCGGTATTACAGTACAAAGTCCATACTCCCAGGATTCATACACCTTTATGAAAAAGGGCGCACAGCCTAAAGCAGAGAAAAACTGGCAGACACACGTCAAACTGGAAGACCCTGCATGCAGCGGCATAGCAAGGGTGAGAGGTGCCTGGGGTGGTAGTGGGCCCCCGCCCTCACCCCACCATGTGCGCATGGCTATTCCTTTCCCCTGCACCTCTTTAACTTCGCTGCCTTGAGCAGCATCTCCAACCTGCTACCCGCACCAACCTTGGCTCTCCCTCTGATGTCACTTCCTGGTCCAGCTGACTATTGGACCTTCGGTCATTACTCCCAATCCTTCAAGAGCGACACACAGATCAAGTATCCAAGCTATCCCTACTGAATATGCATGAAAGAGATTTCTGGCTATTACCTCCACTGTATGTAAATCTCCATGAGATATTTATTAGGGACGTCCTGAAAACCTGACTTGTTGGTTGTCCTTGAGAATTGGGAGTGAATGTTACTGGGTTAAGGCAGTGGCTCTCAACCCAGTCCTCAGGACACACTTAGCCAGTCAGGTTTTCAGGATACCCACAATGAATGTATGAAATACAATGGAGGTAGTGCATGCAAATTTATCTCGTTCATATTCATTGTGGGCATCCGGAAAACCTGACTGGCTAGGTGTGTCCCAAGGAATGGGCTGAGAAACCTTGGGTTAAGGCAGGGCTGCTCAAGTCCGGTCCTCGAAATCTACTGGCAAGCCAGGTTTTCAGGAAATCCATAATGAATGTGCTTGAGAGAGATTTGCCTGCACTGCCTTCTTGGTATGCAAATCTCTCTCTCATGCATATTCATTGTGGATATCCTGAAAACCTGGCCTGCCAGCAGATCTCGAGGACCGGACTTGGGCAGCCCTGGGTTAAGGTAACCTCAAAATTGAAACCAACAGAGCTGCCAGGTTCTCCAATTCCAGGAGAGAGATTCTGATGCAGTCCAACATCTGCATCATGATGCATTATGGGAACTGTAGCACTGATTGCAAGGGGTAGAATCGGGAACTACAAATGCCATACTGATTAGGATATTAAATTCATAGAAACTTGATAAAGGCCAAATGGTTCATCCAGTCTGCTCATCTGCAGCATCCACTGTCTCCTCCTCTTCCTAATAGATACCACGTGCCTGCCCTATGCTTTCTTGAATTCAGACACAGTCTTTGTCTCCACCACTTCTACCGGGGGACTATTCCACACAACTATACTCTTTCTGTAAAAACCAGGACTGGTAACTTGGCAGCTGTTAAGTAGTGGAGACCAAGGGCTTGAGAACTGATGTCTCCTGCTTACTGGTGAAAGCAAATGGCATTTCCTCCTGCTACAGCAGGGGCGTCAAAGTCCCTCCTCGAGGGCCGCAATCCAGTCGGGTTTTCAGGATTTCCCCCCAATGAATATGCCTGAGATCTATTTGCATGCACTGCTTTCATTGTATGCTAATAGATGTCATGCAAATTCATGCAAATAGATTGTGGCCCTCGAGGAGGGACTTTGACGCCCCTGTGCTACAGAGATGCTAAGTTACCCAGTTCCAGTCTGGAGATTTTGAGACAGTTCTGGTTTTGAAATTACATCCCAAAGCATTGTGGATTTCTAGTGGCTGATGCTACCCGTTGAAATCAGTGCTGCAAGTACCATAATGCACTAAGATAGAGTAGTCAGAAACCCAGAACAGTCCTAGGTACTATTTTGAGGACCTCGGTATGTTTATCATAATCACAAAAGTAAAATAAAACCGTTTCTTGAACATATGTCTCTTTTGCTATAAATGACAATATTATTATTAAGACTTAGCCAAAAGGAAAGATTTATAAACTATAAAGAGTTTTACCTCATGCAAACTTGTCATTTCTGTAATAAGACATTAACTATTTTTTTCTGAGGCCCTCCAAGTACCTACAAATCCAAAATGTGGCCCTGCAAAGGGTTTGAGTTGGAGACCACTGATCTAAAGCAAAGGGAGACAAATATTTTTTTTTACAAAGGAATGAGCAAGAATACAATTCATAATTTTCAGGAAAATTGACAAGATGGCAGCTATGACAGGAAAATACGATGCATCCTGCTTTCGGACCAGAAACCGAGAAAAATGAAGGCCAATAAAGACCATATGGCCTGTCTAGTCTGTCCAACCATGCCATCCACTATCCCCGTAGGATCTGTATCATCTGCAGACAGCACATTCTCCTTGTTTTTCCTATTACTAACATATATGATTTGACATATTGATAAAGTTCATTACATTCAACTGAAAGCAAGAAAGGGAGAAAGCCGGGAAGGGAAATGAGTGACTGTCCATCAGGAGGATCTCATAACTACAATTTGAGGCAATTTTCTTGTTCTTTCGAGAATCAGGCTTCCTTCTCCGTGCCTTGTTTCCTCTACTCTCTGGCTGATAACAGAGATATAGTTTGGTCTTGTGCCAGTGCCTGGGTATGTCTATATTCACACAATCCACCTCTCACTCCAGAAACATAGCACTCTGGACTCATTTATGCCATCCTGCACCTCTCGCTAACTGCCCCTTGAGTCTTCTTCCCGCCACATTTCCAAAATGGCCCTCTTTCACGATATTGTGAGGAAAAAGCCCAACACACCTTCGCCTCTGGATCTCTAGAGAAAGACCTTTAGGTATATCTGACCGTATCTGGCAAAAGATGTAAGAAGACTTGAGGCAATCCAGAGGAGGGCGACGAAAATGATAGGAGGCTTGCGCCAGAAGACGTATGAGGAGAGACTGGAAGCCCTGAATATGTATACCCTAGAGGAAAGGAGAGACAGGGGAGATATGATTCAGACGTTCAAATACTTGAAGGGTATTAACGTAGAACAAAATCTTTTCCAGAGAAAGGAAAATGGTAAAACCAGAGGACATAATTTGAGGTTGAGGGGTGGTAGATTCAGGGGCAATGTTAGGAAATTCTACTTTACGGAGAGGGTAGTGGATGCCTGGAATGCGCTCCCGAGAGAGGTGGTGGAGAGTAAAACTGTGACTGAGTTCAAAGAAGCATGGGATGAACACAGAAGATTTAGAATCAGAAAATAATATTAAATATTGAACTAGGCCAGTTACTGGGCAGACTTGCACGGTCTGTGTCTGTGTATGGCCGTTTGGTGGAGGATGGGCAGGGGAGGGCTTCAATGGCTGGGAGGGTGTAGATGGGCTGGAGTAAGTCTTAACAGAGATTTTGGCAGTTGGAACCCAAGCACAGTACCGGGTAAAGCTTTGGATTCTTGCCCAGAAATAGCTAAGAAGAAAAAATTAAAATTAAAAATAAAATATATCTATATGATGTGATTGTGTTTGAAAGTGAAGGGATGTGGCAGATCTGGCAGCTGTCTGCAGCTGTTTCTGTTTGCTCTTGTGCTCCACAGGGATCTGACTGAAGGCCTCGCAGCTCTCATGAAGGAAGATTACTGTGGCCGTACAGAGCACAGGGTGAATAGTTAATTCTTTCACCAAGGCCCTCCATAACCCCAGATCTTTAGGGAGAGAGGTGGGAGTGCATCAAGTGACTAGATTTGAAGGTCAGAAAAGTGTGTCAAGCAGCTCTCTGGTTATCTGGGAAATGTTGGCGCCACCAGTCCATGACATAAGTAGAACTGTAGCTGAAATGAGCGTACTCAGCATCTCACTGATGCCATCCTGACAGCAGATCTCAAGAAGCAAATGCACTAACGAGGAAGCATACCAACATTCAGTAGGTGTGAATCCACACACACACCTGTCTGTGCGTGCACTAACAAAGATGCATGCCCCCACATTCAGGGGCAAGAATGCAGCAGGAAACACGTTGTCGTGAATTTGCTCTTTTTTGGAACAGTGCCTGAGCGTTTAAGGCCGTGACGGGGTTTAATTTTGAGCCTAAAGCCAAGATACAATACTCCCACTTTGCATGGCAGTGTCGGATATACAACTTATACATATTTCCAAAGAGCTACCAGCCACTGTGCTTTAAATCATTCCCTCCAAAGAACTCTTTTTTTCCCCTCAAGGACTTAGCAGAACATAAGCAGTGCCTCTGCTGGATCAGACCATAGGTCCATCGTGCCCTGCAGTCCGCTCACACGGTGGCCCATCAGGTCCAGGACCTGTATAGTGATCCTCTATCTATACCCCTCTATCCCCTTTTCCTTCAGGAAGTTATCTAATCCCTTCTTGAACCCCCAATACCGTATGTCCTATGACACCCTCTGGAAGTGCATTCCAGGTGTCCACCACCCTTTGGGTGAAGAACTTTCTAGCATTGGTTCTGAGTCTGTCCCCTCTTAATTTTTCTGAATGCTCTCTCGTTCTTGTAATTTTTGAAAGTTTGAAGAATCTGTCCTTCTCCACTTTCTCTATGCCCTTCATGATCTTGTAAGTCTCTATCATGTCCCCTCTAAGTCTCCACTTTTCCAGGGAATGAGCCCCAATTTCTCTAATCTTTCAGCATATGAAAGGTTTTCCATACCTTTTATCAATCGTGTCGCTCTTTTCTGAACCCTCTCGAGTAGGTACGGCGACCAATATTGGACGTAGTACTCCAGATGGGGGCGCACCATCGCCCGATACAACGGCAGGATAACTTCTTTTGTTCTGGTTATAATACCTTTCTTGATAGTACCTAGCATTCTATTCGCCTTTTTAGCGGCCACTGCGCACTGTGCCGACGGCTTCATTGTCTTGTCCACTATTACCTCAAGTCCTTTTCTTGGGTACTTTCACCCATTACCAGCCCTCCCATTGTATAGCTGTGCTTTGGGTTTCTGTTTCCTACATGCAAGACTTTACATTTCTCTACATTAAACTTCATCTGCCATCTCGTCACCCACTCTCCCAGCTTGTTCAGGTCCCTTTGTAAATCTTTGCAGTCCTCTTTAGTCCTAACTCCACTAAATAGTTTGGCGTGGTCTGCAAATTTTATTACTTCGCACTTCGTCCCTGTTTCTAGACCATTTATAAATACATTGAACAGCAGCGGTCCGAGTACTGACCCCTGCGGAACACCAGTGAATCAAAAGTAAAAGTCTACAAATGCTTTAGAGTAATAGATCTCTTACAGGTCATTGACCTAGGGAGCCGCCGCGGGAGCGGACTGCTGGGCATGATGGACCTGTGGTCTGACTCGGCAGAGGCGATTCTTATGTTCTTATGTCTATTGCACAGAAGAGCAGTGATGTTACAGAAAATCTGTGCAGAATGTTCACAGGATACAGTGTTTATTTCTGGTGACATCTTGTCATGTTCAGAGTTTCTGCATCAGAACCAAATAAGCTTCTCCTCCTGACCCACACTAGTCTCCTAGAGCAGTGGTTCTCAATTCAGTCCTTGGGACACACCTAGCTAGTCAGGTTTTCAGGATACCCACAATGAATATGCATGAACATAAGAAACATAAGAAATGCCTCCGCTGGGTCAGACCTGAGGTCCATCGCGCCCAGCAGTCCGCTCACGCGGCGGCCCATCAGGTCCAGGACCTGTGCAGTAATCTTTTATCTATACCCCTCTATCCCCTTTTCCAGCAGGAAATTGTCCAATCCTTTTTTAAACCCCAGTACCGTTCGCTGCCCTATAACGTCCTCTGGAAGCGCATTCCAGGTGTCCACCACACATTGGGTAAAGAACAACTTCCTAGCATTCGTTTTGAATCTGTCCCCTTTCAACTTTTCCGAATGCCCTCTTGTTTTTTTATGTTCTGAAAGTTTGAAGAATCTGTCCCTCTCTACTCTCTCTATGCCCTTCATGATCTTGTAAGTCTCTATCATATCCCCTCTAAGTCTTCTCTTCTCCAGGGAAAAGAGACCCAGTTTCTCCAATCTCTCAGCGTATGAAAGGCTTTCCATCCCCTTAATCAGTCGTGTCGCTCTCCTCTGAACTCTCTCGAGTAACACCATATGAGATATATTTGCATCCAATGGAGGTAGTGCATGCAAATTTATCCCATACACATTCATTGTGAGCACTGTGAAAATCTGACTGGCTAGGTGTGTTCTGAGGACTGGGTTGAGAACCCCTGTCCTAGAGGAGTGCTAGGGATATTTACAATGAAGATGCATAAAAGATGTACATACAATGGAGGCAGTGTATGCAAATCAATCTTATGCATATTCATTGTGGAGATCCTGAAAATCCTACTGGCAAGGCAGGGGGTTCTCCAGGACCAACTTGGGAAAGGGGGCTTGGATACTGCCTTTTTTGTGGTTTTGGCATTCATAGCTGACATTCAAAGCAGTGGGCACTGGAGGATTAAGTGACTTGCCCAAGGTCACAAGGAGCAGCACTGGGATTTGATCTCACACCCTCTGGGTAAGGTTACCAGACGTCTGTATTTACCCGGACATGCCCTCTTTTTAGAGGACATGTCCGGGTGTCCGGACAGCTTTTCAAAACCCGGCACTTTGTGCGGGTTGTGAAAAGCTTCCAGCTCAGGACCGTGTCGGGAGGACATCCAGGCATGTGTGGATACAATGCGGAAATATCACGCACATGCATCACACCTGCACACTGGCTCCCAATTAGCCAGTGCTGTGCTTTCAAGGACCTGGCAATAGCCCACAAGAGAATTTACTCCACCACCCCCTCCTACATAAAATCCAAGCTTCCCATCTACACCCCCACTCGCACCCTCCGCTCAAAATCGGAGATACGCCTATGCACTCCCCCCGGAAGGTCCCTCCTCTCAGAAACTGCCCGCAAACGATCCTACAACCACTTCATTCCACATCTCTGGAACCAACTCCCCCTCAACTCAGACAACAGAACTCACTATTAACATTCCATAAAATGGTAAAGACCCTCCTCTTCAACTAAAGATCACCCTCAGTCTACTCCCCCCATTAAGCCCCACCTCTCTCCTCTCTACCCTGTCTATCTTCTCCCTAAATTTCAGTATAGTCCTCTCTTAGTCTATACTCTGACAAATTGTATCTAAACTCAAATAACTTGTAATTAAACTAAACTACTTATACTTAAACTCTACTCTTAATTTGCTGTATACTCCCTGTATTTAAATTACTACACAGTCGTGTATGTCCAAACATTTAAACCTATTGTACTTCTTATATGTCTACTCTCCATTGTGTATGTTCACTTGTAGACCGTTCTGAGCTACTGGGAGGACGGGATAAAAATCTAAATAAATAAATGTGCAGATGCCCTCCCATCACGGCTCCAAGCACAAGAACAGGTTGAAAGGGGGGGGGCAGGACTGGGTAGAACTGGGGGGGGGGGGCATAGATCTAGTAAAATCTGGTAACCTTACCTCTGGGTGCAGAGGCAGCAGCCATACCTTCCCCCCATGGGAAACACTGCTCCATGGGACCCTGCACTACTCTGCGCCTCCCCCCCTGCTCTCATAGTGGAACAGCTAAGCCAGTTTTGGTATTTCAACTCAAATTTCTTTTTTTTTTAAAATGTATCTTTATTCATTTTAAAACTTTCAATAAGTGTGATACAATATACATTATACAATCAAATTCATTCAACATCACTTAAAACTCTTACAAAATTCTTTCAAAAACAATTACCCTCCCTCCCCTACCATCATTTCCTCATTCAAAGACCTTAAATATCCCCCCACCCCCTCCCTGGATGTGTACAATCAGTATAGGAAAAGAAAAATATTAGCAATCATTACAGTATCTTTCTAATGGTCCCCAAACCAGCCTAAATTTCTTTAATTGTCCCTGCTGTATGGCCAGAATACGTTCCAGTTTGTAAATGTGGCATAAAAAAATTCCACCAAAAGGTATCATTTAAATGAAATTTCAAAGTTGATTGAAGCAGAGGAAGGCCGTGTTTTTCCAAAAGGTTGCTGGGAACACTCACTTGTATTGTCACTGGGCTCCTTAAGACGATGCCAACTCTCCTGCCCGTAGATGCTGCTGTTAATGTTCATCCATTTAAGGAGGTCAGACAATGCCACATTCCCTACTTTGAGGCTTGTGCCGGTCAGTGTAAGGTGGTAAGGCAATGTTACCTCTCCTGACTGAGAATGTCAGCGCTGGTGCAGGTTCTGTTGCTTATGTCGGCTGAAGACTGCTGAGGATCCAAGCTTCTTTTGTCTTCTTTGAAATGTAGTGTTCATGGCGCGACGCTCTCTGCTCCTTGCTTCAGGGCCAGCACCGCGCCTAAACGCAACCTTTATCTCCTATCAAAGTTTCTGAAACTTTATCAAAAATAAAAAAAACTTTCAAAAAATGTATCATGAGGGCCTATCGGTTCATAGACAATGGCGCGAAAGACAAACGCGCGCCAACCACTGAGCGTAAGATGGAGGCGCGCGCCGAAGAAAATTACAGTTTTTAGGGGCTCCGAAGGGGGTTTTGTTGGGGAACCTCCCCACTTTACTGAATAGACATCGCGCCGGCGTTATGGGGGGTTTGAGGGGTTGTAACCCTCCACATTTTACTGTAAACTTAACTTTTTCCCTAACAACAGGGAAAAAGTGAAGTTTTCATTAAAATGTGGGGGGTTACAACCCCCCAAACCCCCCACAACGCGGCACGATGTCTATTAAGTAAAGTGTGGGGGGGGTTCCCCCCACGCCCTCTCCCCGTCGGAGCCCTAAAAACAGTAATTTTGAGCGGCGCGCGCCTCCGCGCTGCGCTCAATTGTCTGGGCGCGCCTTTGTCCCGTCGCGCTTTTGACCTGACTCCGGGCCTATCTATAGCTCAAGAGCTATACCAGGAGTGTCAAAGTCCCTCCTTGAGGGCCGCAATCCAGTCGGATTTTCAGGATTTCCACAATGAATATGCATGAGATCTATTTGCATGCACTGCTTTCATTGTATGCTAATAGATCTAATGCATATTCATTGGGGAAATCCTGAAAACCCTCCTGGATTGCAGCCCTCGAGGAGGGACTTTGACACCCCTGAGCTATACAGACTGACTCACTGAAATCAGATGAAAAATAACCCACAGGAGAAGTTCATTAGGGAACCAGGAGAGAATAGGCAAAAAGCAGCAAAGGACTATTATGGAGATTTCATACCAGAAAGTCTCCAAATCACATAACATAGAAGTTGAAAAACTAGAATTAACTGACCCAGGTCCTTATAATCAGGAGAGGTCACCCACCCTACTGCAGGGGTTCTCAACCCAGTCCTGAGGACACACCTAGCCAGTCAGGTCTTCAGGATGCCGCAATGAATATGCATGAGATAAATTTTGCATGCACTACCTCTATTGGATGCAAATTTATCTAATGCACATCAGACAGATTTGCATCCAACACTTTACAGACACATAGAAGAGACAGTCCCTGGCTCAGTGGAGCTTACAGTCTGATCAACAGACAGACACTAAGGACAGGAGGACTTTCAGAAAAAAACCCATCTAGGACTGCAGAATTATTATTAAATCCTTTGGAGCAGAGTTTCTCAATCCAGTCCTTGGGACATGCCCAGCACTCAGGTTTTCAGGACATCCATAACGAGTATGCATGACATAAATTTGCCTGCACTACCACCATTGTATGCAATCTAACTCATGCATATTCATTGTGGATATCCTAAAAACCTGACTGGCTTGGTGTGTCTTGAGGAATGGGTTGAGAACCCCTGCTCTGAAGCAGAGAATCAGATAGGTGCAGCCTCCCAAATAATGTGAGAAAGAACTAGGAACCTTAGAATGGAAATAGGAAGGACAGTAGGAGGAAGGATTCCAGCAGGACAAATCCGTGGAAAGAGGAAGTAGCAAAGAAAAAAAAAAAGTAAAGGGGGATAGAATGAAATGGAAGGACAGAAAGGAGGAATGTGTGGAGTGAAGGCATAGAACAGGTCTCAATTCTGGTTCTCAAGGTCCACACACAGGCCAGGTTTTCAGGATATCCACAATTGATATAAATGAGAGAGATTTGCATACCAAAGAGGCAGAGTATGCAAATTTCTCTCATGCATATTCATTATGGATAACCCGGAAACCTGGCTTGCCTGTGGACCTTGAGTTCTGGAACCGAGTCCCCTGACATAGAAGGAAGAAGAAGAGAAACTAGGCAATGTTTCTCAACTTAGTCCTGGAGTACCCTCTTGCCAGTCAGGTTTTCAGGATATCCACAATGAATATGCATAAACTTGATTTGCATACACTGTCTGCATTATATGCAAATTTCTTTGATGCATATTCAGGATTGTTCTAGAGGGAGGCCTGTTTATTCAATCAGCTTTAACAATCTCTACACGTGATTCCTAACTAGGGTACGTCCAATCAGAAGAGCAGAATACAATCTTTTGGTAATTTATTTATTTATAAAAAAAAATGTACAATTTCTTTCCACAGTTTGAGCCACAATCTTTATACAAGTCTAACACAGGTGGGTCAATAGCCCAAAAATATAATCAAGAATTACACCCTCCCCTTTCTCCCCTCCAACCAAAACAACAGATCGAAGAATGGAAACATTTGTCCTCAGTGCAGACTATGAGTCACATTAGACAGAAGAGATCCAACAGTGACACTGACCAAACCAAAAGAGAGTGAAGAGGCAGAACGGGAAACCAGGCGCTGAGGAAGAACAGACGACGGGTCTCAGAGGCATTTTTTAAACACCCCAGTAAAATGAAACCATACAACAAAACAGATAAGACCTATCTAGTCTGCTCCGTGGGGAGTGCCTGAGACCAATTCATCAGAGGCTTGTCAGTAACTTCTGAAAGAATACACTGCAGGACGATGCAAACATTAGTTAACAATTTTGTAACCAAAATGTGAGAGGCTGCCCCTTCCAAAGCAGGTCTCTCGTATCTTCCCTAGGAATGGGGTATACTTAAAAAAAAAAAAAAAAGTATTTTGTGAAACTGCTAAGATGCCTTTCCTCACCCACTGCAGAAGTTATCTGGATTTCTTTCCTCAAATATTTTCCATTCTTAATTTGAGAGGGATTTTCTTCCTCCAGCATCCTGTTACAGTCTCATTTTCCATAGCAAAGCAGAGACTTGCTTGTAGAGTAGAGGGAATCTGAGTAGAGCACTAGCAGGGAACTATTCAGATGAGCTCTAAAAAGCATCTCATCAGTATTCAGATTCTGAGGAGCGTGGGTGTGAGAGCGCTGTCTGGATTTCTGAGGAAGAGGGGTAGAAAGGCTCTTATGTTTCATGCAAATTACAGCAGAATGGAGTATTTGGCACTACGGCTTTATTAATATCCAGGATACTGACTTGCCCAGCTGCATGGGACAGATTGGTATGCGTGTGCACACGCAGGGCAGAGATCATGAGCTTGGATGTTGTTCCGAAGGAACCTGCTCTGACTCGTTAATACTCAAATCAGCACGATCCAAAATGATTCAGTGCTTGTGAAGGCAAAGTCTTGAATCAGACTAGAAGACAAATGTAATAACCAGTTACATACAGATCAAGAACGGGCTCTGATGCACATTTGGCGCTTTTCTGCTGCATCTGTGAACTTATCCAATAACATTCCTTACACTGCCCCCCCACAGCCAGCGCTCTTGCATTATTCCCGACAGTGCTTCCTAAGGCTAACATTCCTCCACTATTCTCTAGAGCAGTGTTCAACTGGTGGTCCGCGGACTGGTGCCGGTCCGCAAAAATTTCCTGCCGGTCCTTGAAGAATTTGTGTCCCCTGCAAACGGTCCCCTCCAGGCAATTACCTTGACCGTTGGACACCGTCTTCCTTCTGGCTTGGCTGCTCCTTATCTTCAGTGCCAGCTGCACTTGTTTGCCGGGACAGCGCACAGCGGCTCTTGCACACTGCAAGTGGCTGACCCGGACTTGCAGGCAATAGGGAAGGTGGGTGCCTGTTGGACTCACAGGCAGCTGTAAGCGCAAGGGGAGCTGCCAGTGCTGATCTGGCTTCAGCAGAGGGGGGGGCATGCCCAGGTGGATGGCCCCGAACAAGTAAGGGAGAGAAGGGATAACATGGGACAAAGGGAGAAAAGGGGGGGGGGAGGAGCACATTGGGACATGAGAGGGGCATGAATTTGGGACAAAGGTTGGAAGGCAGGGAGGAGGGACACGAACTCAGGACACAGAAGGAAGGGAGGAGGCATGAACTTGGGACACAAGGGAAGGGATAGAAAAGGAGAATTGTTGGGGATGAGTGTAAGTGAGAGGGAAAGATGGTGCACATGGGGAAAGGAAGAAAGAGGAAAATTGTTGGGCATAGAGATAGAGAGAGAGCGAGGAGTGAGGTAGAGATGCATGGGGAAGAGAAGGATGAGAGGGAACAGAGGGACAGATTGAAGGGGCTGCAAGGGGGAGGAATGTTGGACATAGTGATGGAGGGAGAGGTGTAGTATGGTGCTGGAGAGGGGCGATAGGAGAAATGTTGGGCATGGGGCTGGTGGGCGATAGTGAAAAATGCTGCACATGATCCGGGGGATAAGAGAGGGAAAAAATATTGGATATGGCAGTAGAGGGAGTGGGAGAGATGCACCATGGATTTCTCTCTCTCTTTCCCCACTCCCTGTATACGGGATGGAGACGGGGACCGAGCTGCGGGGATGGGGCAGAGACGTTTTTTTAAAATTTCAGTCTTAGTAGTTTGCTGGTCCACAAAATAATTCTTTTATTTCCGCCAGTCCATAGGTGCAAAAAGGTTGAAGAACACTGCTCTAGAGCTGTATTTCTCAACTCGGGCCTGGAGTAGCCTCTTGCCAGTCAGGTTTTCAGTATATGTATAAACTTGATTTGCATACACTGCTTCCATTATATGCACATTTCTTTCATGCATATTCATTGTGGCTATCCTGAGTTGAGAAACACTGTCCTAGAGCACCCTTTCCCCACACTAGCATTCTTCCACAATGCCCCCCCTCCGAGACAGCACTCCTCCACCATTGCCTACAGCGCCATCCCCCATACACTGTTAGTTCTCAAGTGTTACCTTTAGTTTCTTGCATATCCAGTATTCTTCTCATATTAAGCATAAGGTTTGGACAAGTTCCTGGAGGAAAAGTCCATAGTCTGTTTTTGAGAAAGACATGGGGGAAGCCACTGCTTGCCCTGGATCGGTAGCATGGAATGTTGCTACTCCTTGGGTTTTGGACACTCAGCCGTTTCAGTTCTTTCATTACAAGTGGTTCTTCCCCCCCCCCCCCATAACCCCAAAGCTCTCTTCTACCTTGTTGCCTTTGCAGTGCTCCTATATAGAGACACCATAAAATACACTCAAGTGTTTGTTGGAGTAACATCTCATGCGTACATAAGTTTGCAGTATCTGAATGTATTACATTTTGTTCTTGAATTCTGAATAAATTCAGATTTAGGAAAAAAAAAAAAATGCTGCCAAATAAGAATGACCTGTATGTGAAAAACAAGCTGAGCAAAGCAATACCTGTCAGTCACATCACAGGCAATGAGAACTGCGCTGAACACCACACCCAGCAGATTCCCTTTTCAGGTCACCGTCTGGACGCTCCCTCTTCTCCAAGTCTGGAGTCTGAAGAGATGCCCAGGGTCTGTATGATTCTGACTGTAACTGCACAGGCACTGATTATATTACGACACCGGTACTGTTAATTACAATGAGCTATACAGATGCATTAATTGAAATCTTATCATTAGCCATACAGGTGTGTCAATTATAACAATCTAAAAAGCTGTGCATGTAGTAATCATTTTATAATGTGATGCTAATTAAATATTATAATGAGCTGTAGAGGTTCATTCAGATACAGCTTCCAGCAATGTCGTATAGAAACAGAGAAAATTACGGCAGCTAAAGACCATATGGGCTCTCCAGCCTACCCACTCATACCATCTACAAATATGTACTTTCCGTTCCTCTCCCTTACAGATCCTCTGTGTTTGTCCCAAGCTTTCTTGAATTCAGATATAGTCTTCGTCTCCACCGGGAGGCTGTTCAATGCATACACCACCTTAACATGTAAGTCTGGAAACCTCATTAGTTTGTGAAAATCCTTCCATACTCTGGGGCATGCGCAATAAGAACGTGGCAGAGAAGTACATACATCTATCTCAGAGCCACTTCAGACAGAGCCTGAACTGGGGTTGTGAGACACAGGGGGGCACAGCGGCAGATATTGGGCTAAAGATTGCCTGTCACCGGAGAAACATCCAGCTGTGACTTAAAAGAGTTAGGAAAAAAGCCTGGACTAGCGAATGCTTTTCTGGTGCATGCCATGGCACAAAACTGTGCAAAAGCCAAACCCTAGATGAAAAATTCAGAACTAGGTTAACCCTTCGTCATTCAGTTAAAAAAAACCAAAACAACCAACAACACACATCAAAAGTAAACAAAACAACCGAGCCTTTGAAAGAAGTAAAAATGATAAATAACATTCCAAGTCATTAAAAAATATAAACACCATGGAGGACCTGTCTCTGGACAAATCCTGCATCTCTCTCCCCTTTCACATGTGTTAAGGGCGTGACCATTTTTTGGCAGGTGAACTGTAGTTAGAAAGCCACACGGTGCCTGAATTACCCAAAAGCATGTTGTGCCTTAATCTCCCCGCACCCCCCCCCCCAAATAAAAACACAAAATATACAAGTAAAC
This sequence comes from Geotrypetes seraphini, assembly GCF_902459505.1. Taxonomy (NCBI): domain Eukaryota; kingdom Metazoa; phylum Chordata; class Amphibia; order Gymnophiona; family Dermophiidae; genus Geotrypetes; species Geotrypetes seraphini. The sequence goes on from NC_047096.1 coordinate 21,631,309, forward strand.
CAACAAATTCCAGTGTCTGGGGGAGGCTGCAAGTGCGGCAGCAGTGTCACAAGGATAAATGTTCAGAGGTGAGTGTTGTGGTCCATGGAACTTCACAAAGTTATGCAAATGTGTTTCAAAAATTCATATACCAATTAAGCTATACTCCTCCGGTCATTGTTCCAGATAAGTCCCTTTCCTGGGCCAGGCGACTGTGTGCATACACGCATCTGTGGGAATGTATGTTTGTGTGTATGTGTATGTATGTGTGTAGGGAAAATCATTACTAGAGCATATGTGAAAGAATATATGGATATTATAGATGGATGTTATGTATGCATATATGGAGGGGCATGTGTGTATGTGTGTGTGTGTGTATATGTATGGGTAGCATGCGTGTGCACATGTCTCACCCCTGCACAGAGGCCGTTACCTACTCTACACGTACCACTCCTTTTTGGAGATGAAGGAGCCGTCATTCTGAGATACCATGTTCTCAGCTATGTCCACAGGCTCAGGTTCGTACTGAAAGCCCAGGGTCCCATCCTCGCCATACTCTTGAGTGTCCTCCTCTACTGTGAAGTAGGGCCTCTTGGCCTCCTCATCATATCGAGGCCCTGGCTTGCGCTCATCCTCATCCTCCTCATAGCTGCTGCCACCCAGCGGGCCTGGTTTCTTCTCATCGTCCGAATCGTCGGGATAGTGCAGACTGTGCGTTGGCAGTGGGGGCTGTGGCACGCCTGCCTTGCTGTACCCGTTGCCGTAGACGTGCTTTTTGGTGCTGTAATCGCCCTTGAAGGTGTGATGCCGCCGCTTGATCACGATGACAATTATGATGGCCCCCAGCACCAGTAGTAGGCCCAGGCAGATTAGAACCCACATGATTGTGGGGGACAGCTGTATACCGGACTCTTGCTGCCCTGGTGGAGTTGGAATGAAGGGGAACTCTGGGTAGGAAAAGACAGATGGAGAGGAGAATGTCAGTACATAGCATATCTCTGAAGGAAGGGATAAAGCAGAAAAGCAGGAATCTCTATGTTAATACAGTCCCAACAACATAAAAGCACCAGATGTCTCACTGAAGTATTAACCAATCAGCTAGCAGACACCAGAAGCCAACCAGTCAGAAAGCAGAAACCAGCACATAACCAGGCATGAAGACCATAGAACTCAACCACTCAGCAGGCTGACACCAGACCCAACCAACTAACAAGCAGACATAAAACACAGAAGTCCAGGTGACTGGATTGAAACAGATCTGGAAGTAGATCGATCTTCCTCCCCCCCCCTCCCAACAACTCCATCTGGGCTCCTGGCTGCAACTGACCCATTCCTTAGCAACTTCAGCTACTCCAACCAAGGTCCTTCTGGCACCTTTGAAGCATGAGATAAGCTCAGTGTGCCTGTACCTGTAACTGATCATTTTTACCAGTCAATGAGGACCTGCCCTCCCCAATACCAACTGTCTCCACCTATTACAGAGGAAGTCCAGAAGCAGAGATGCAGAACAGACTATGCTAAAGGGACTATGCTGGAGGGAACATCCATGGGGAATATTGATGGGGAAGGGCACGCTGCCTTCAGAGGACTATGAACAGGGAGGAAAGTGAACCCTCCAGTGGAACCAGCTTAGGTTCAACTAATAGTACAATGTACCTACACATTGGGTTTGCTGACACAGGGCTGACCCTATACTAACTCTCTTTCTTTACATATGGCCCCACTTTTCAATTTATGCAAATAAGACCCCACAATCAGTCTCTCCACAAGGTCCTGCATCCCTCTCAGGCCACCCTCTCAGACTGCAAAGACCTCTTTATGGTTAGAAGCTGCATGCTTTCAATTCTCTGCATGCAATGGGTCTTTTCTACCAGTCCTATCTTGGAATTCCCGCACTACCACAACACAAGAGGGCACCAACAGCTCACACTTCTCTGACTGATTACATTAGATTTATTTGAGTGGGCCTGAGAATATATTTGCATCATCAATAAAGACTGCAGGTATGTGAGAAAAATTCAGCACATGGGTACAGGAAATAGACTGCCCAGGTTAGAGATGAAATCAATGAAGGAAAATGGTGAGAGAATGAGATCAAAGGCAGGGTAAAACTTCTGCAGGAAGATGAAAGTCAAATGAGAAAAAATGGAGTGGAAACTAGAACTGTGTGTTTAAATGATGCTTAAAGGGGAAAAAAGCAGAAATAGCAACACGGGGGATAAATAAAGCTTCAGATGCTGGAAGATTTACATAGGAAAGGACAGGTATCTTAGCAGTGCCTATGGTGTCAGAAAAAGGAGGACGGATTGAGACATCCGGATTTTACTTCCACTGAAAGCAATGGAAGTAAAACCCGGATGTCTCAATCTGTCCTCTTTTTTTTCTGGAGCCATATGGTAACCCTAGTCAGAACTAATGCCTGGGTTTAAAAGTTACATGCACTCCTCTTTCCAGAAATGAGCCATGTGTTCACACATTTATTGCTCTCGTTTTTCCTCTGAGAATGAGGTGGTCTCAAGAGAGCAAAGCACAGAATCACTGTCCTTGCCTATCGTTCCCATGAGGTGGATGCAAGCAGAGCACACAGACTCAGTCACCTGAGCCCATCTTACCTGTGACATTCACTTCTACTAGGCCAGATCTGGTACCGATGGCATTCGTAGCCTCGCAGATGTAAGTTCCAGCCAGGCTGTAGGTCACGGGTCCTTTGAAGAAAAGGGTACTATTCTGTATCTCCGCGGTCTCGGGTAATGTCCCATTCAGCCTGAAGAAAAAGCAGACACTCTGGGTCACAAATTAAAGAGATACATAAATAAAGACCAAGCCCAAGAAGAGAGAAACTTAAGGGGTCAGTATTCAGTTCTTGAAATGCTGCCATTGCTTAAATTAGATATGGAGTGCTGGGCCCTATCCAGTCACCAGTACTGAATAACCAAGTCTTTGGCGACACCTGGAAACCGCTCTGCACAGCTATCTATCGCCATTACTCATGACTCAACCCTGAATCAGCCAACTATATAGGCCTGGATTCTCTGTAGGACACTGATATCGGCCACTGATCGCGTGTCAATCACGCGGTGGCGCCCTACAGAGTTTCCAACTGACAGCTCTATGTCACTATCGTTGGACCGTGAAATGATGGCCATCGTTGGCTGCGAAGAGCACAGTTTTGTATGAGTTTAGCGGACTAAAGAAAGCTGACCCCTGAATGAAAGAGTAGGACGCTATTCAGATAAGCACTATTTCACTTTTCTGTTTGGTTTATTAGTGTTAATGCATTACATATATAAAAAATAATTGAATTAAAATATCGGAGGGTTTTTACAGGCCAATGATAGAAGCAAGTAGAGGAGCTGGTAAATTGTACGGCTCTCTCTCCTATTGCCAAAGGACAGTGTTTGCTTCCTGAGGCTTCTGAGGCCTTTTTCCTCCATGATTGATTGTAGTTGGAATACAAACAGGACTGTTTTTCACTGGCGTTTGGATTTATTATTTGCATTTTGAAACTCCAGTCCAGGGCTGCCCAAGTCTGGTCCTCGAGATCTACTGGCAGGCCAGGTTTTTAGGATATGCACAATGCATATGCATGAGAGAGATTAGCCTGCACTGCCTTCTTGGTTTGAAAATCTCTCTCCATGCATAGGCATTGTGGATATCCTGAAAACTTGGCCTGTCAGTAGATCTCGAGGACCGAACTTGGGCAGCCCTGCTCCAGTCCCTCCGTTACAATAGGGCCCTATAGAGAATCGCAGCTCTGTGAAAGACAGGCACCAGAAATCTAGGCCAGGGTTTTCCGGGCCTACATTTCCGGTGCCTACCTATGAATCGCACCTACGTAGGCACTCTATGGTGACTAACAGCACTTCCAGTGTTAGCCACACCCAGAGTGGCATTAAGCGCCGTAAAGCGCCTAGGTAGGTGCAGTTCTAGCACCGGTAGGCACTTTATTTTTTTTAACTGTTTTTTTTTTTTTTTTTGCTGTTTTAAATGGTGTTTCTGAATTCACTTAGGTGTTGGTAGGGCGTCTACTGGAACCTAAGTTTCGGCGCCATTTATTAAATATCCCCCATAGTGCCACAGCGGTACGAGCAGATAATCCGTGGCCACTGTCTGGTTAAATGTTGCTGAATAGCCACGCCCAACCCGTACAGTTCGATTTAACCTGTCTGGTCACATCATTCTGAATATCAGTCACTAAGGTCTGGATTCTCTAACTGGTGTTGATTTTTTAGGTGCCCAAGCTCAGTAAGAAAACGCTGTTTAAACAATGTTTTTTTTTAAACTGAGTTTCAAGGCACCTATTGGCGCCTAAAAATAGACACTGGAATCGCGCCTCCATAGGCGCTTTAGGCCACCTCAACACCATTGTGGGCACGGCTAACACCGGAAGTGTTGTAGCATGGCCTAGAGTACCTACATAGGCGTGATTCACGACAAAGATAGGCGGCGGAAATGTAGACCTGGAAAACCTTGGCCTACATTTCCAGTGGCTATCTTTCCCGGAGGCATGATTCTCTATACAGCGCTGTCACGTGATTGACACGCGATCGGTGGCCGCTGATATCGATGCCGTACAGAGAATCTAGGCCTACATTTATAAAATTATAAGTGATGTGGGAGTAGTTAATAAGCAGCAATTATTTTACTCAAACATTACAAAACCCTAGCGCTAAGCATAACACCACTCTTCATCTTTTACCACCGTTTACAGTTCAATCTTCTCATCCTCACTTTTAAGGCTCCTCACTGTGGTACTCCTTCCTAATATCTTGCTGCCATTTCTATTCTACATGTCTGACTCAGATTTCTTTGTTCCTAAATGGTTATTGCTTGCATATTCCATCCCCCAAGATATACTGTGCTAAACTGACTTTTATGGGATACCTGGGGTCAGAGTAGGGTTGCCAACCAGAAGTTTTAATTAAGACAGGCCAATGATTGCAGTAATCTGCTGACCATCTGAAACCTGAGCAGTGGATGTCCCACTTCCTATTAGGCTATACAGTATTTCTTTGCTGGACCCACTCAATCAGCATCTTTGCTCCCTGTTTGCTTGCCACCCTCCTTCTCCTCTCGTTTAGACGTCCAGTCCCTCCTAGAAAGTTGTACGTGGAAAGAAATCTCACCCATCCTTGCCCATTTCCAATATAATCTAACCCATACCTGCTAAGATCCATTCCATACCCACAATTAATTGCCCCCCCTTCCCCACCCATGCCCACAGGACATTATTTTTCCCTTGCTTGCAGCCCTCTCCTCCCAACCCCAATAGCCTCCCATGGTTTTTTTGGTTGGTATTCAACCAATGAGTGTTCTAAACCTCAGTTGAGTGTTCCAGCTGCCTCTCTGGGCATTCCAAGTTTCATTCTGGCACACCAACTGCTCTTCTCTATACATTTCAAACCTCATTCTGGGGTCACTGAAGATTTTGACTACACTCCCATGAGAATTCCATGGCAATGTCTTCCATCCCCAGGGGAATCCCATGGTAAGTTTTTCCATCTCCAATCAAAATCCTGTGGCAACTTCTTCCATACCTGCAGGAATCCCATGGGTTCTGCGGAATTCCCGCAATTCCCATTTCTATGCAACTTTCTAGTTCCTCCTTAGGTTCTTCAGCCCATCCCTCCTACACAACCCACTTCATCTCCCAAAAGCAGCTCGAGGAGTTGGTCTCAAGTATGATTGCCCGTTGCAAATGAGTGCAAGGCAAGAATTATATGCCCATAGAGCACTTAGTGGCGCCTGCCCCTCCAGGGTTCTCTGTAGAAAGTGGTATCTGTGAATATGTGGACTTATTACTCGCCTTTTCAAATTCAGACTCAATGTAAGTGTGATGGAATTCTACAGGAAGTTGCTGGTTCCTCTAACAACATTCCCTCACAGAAACACGCTATATCCTGTGGTATAGAGCCAGGCTCCTTAGCCTGGAAATAAAGGCTATCAGTTTCAGTGGTGTAGCAATGAATGGGCCCAGGACCATCCATTTTAGGCTCAGGCTAACCCAAAATTCTTGTGCCTATGTTACAGCTGGTAAGAATCCTCAACCCCATCAGCTGCAAGGATCCTCTGGCGGCAAGAACTCCTCTCTCTCTCACTTGCTCCAGCCTGTAGCACTGTCCAAGCGCTGGCATCGCACTAGCCTTTCCCTACTGAATGCATGAAAACCGAGGGACTGGCCTGCACAAGGACAGAGCTACAGGCTGAAGCAAGTGGGAGAGGGAGGCGTTCTTATCACCAGAGGACTCTTGCAGTTGATGGGGTTTGGGGATCTCCACCAGCTCAGCTTATTTTATTGCTTTGAGTTGTCCTGGAAGAAGAAGAAGGGGATGTGGAGACATGTGCCCACCCAGTTTGCCCAGAGGCCCACCCAAAATTTGAGGTCTGGCTACGCCTCTGATTCATTTGCCTAGATTTATGAGCAAAATCTTAATTTTTCCCCCGCCCTAAATCTGTCCCTGTTACCACCCACTTTTTATGCTCCTTAATTTACGAGTTTAGTGACATTTTTGAACACAAATGTATGCACTCACCCCTAGTAAATTTTCAAAGAGGCCAATTTATGAGCATAACTCTTACAGTTCAGAGCACAAATCATTCGAATATCAGGCCCCCTAGAGTATAATCCACAGAGGGACTGTATATATTAATGTTTCAGGAAGGTTAGTGGCATGTCCTGTCTACATCAGAAGGATGACACTTGTGTTGTCCAAAGAGAGGGGTCAGAGGGTGTGGGAAATACGTACATCCGCCAGGAATACTTGGTGGCAGGAGGGTTGGCATCAGAGGTACACATCAGTTTCACATCCACTCGCTTCAAATACCAGTTTCCATCAAAGCCTTCAATTGTAACTTCAGGCTCATCTGTAGAGAAGGGAGGAAAAAGGACTGGATCATAAGAGTGAAGCAGGAAAAAGAAGGGATAACATAGGCAGAAATCTAGGGGAACAATATTGATAAGGAAAGAGGTGTAAAGGGTCACGCTTTCTCATCAGCATCCCAGAACCTCTCACCCTTTTGTTCACCCAAAGTCTGGTAGTGAATACTTCTTTAAACAGCCTTTAAAGCATAAGATATAAGTGAAGCCAAGCAAAAGTTGCAGGCCAGTCCCTCTATGCACAGTGTGCGAACTTCAGCAAGTCACTTCACTCACATCAAGCCTTTCAACAGAGGAAATTTTCAAAGAGCCCTTAGAGCTGTAAAGGAAATGTCTGGTTTCAAAGCCTGCACTTTGTACAATTTTTTCAAAAAAACAGACCTACCTGTGTCACTTCTCTCTTGAAATTCGCTAGCACAAAGTACGCATGGTAAAAGTATAACTGTATAACAGGATACCCACATTTCCACACCCCTTGCAAGCATGAATGTGGAGAAAATGAGCATGTGCAATATGTGTCCTTTCCAAATATACTTGGACTAGGGCAGGGGTAGGCAATTCCAGTCCTCGAGAGCTGGAGCCAGGTCAGGTTTTCAGGATATCCACAATGAATATGCATGAGGTGGATTTGCATGCACTGCCTCCTTGAGATGCAAATCTATCTCATGCATATATATTATGGATATCCTGAAAACCTGACCTGGCTCCGGCTCTCGAGGACCAGAATTGCCTAACCCTGGACTAAGGGGTATGCAATGAAGCTACTAAGTTATAGATTTAGAACAAACCAAAGTGTCAATATCTCATCACTCAACATGTAATTAAACTATGGAATTCATTGTCAGAGAATGTGGTGAAAGCAGTTACAAAGGGGGGGGGAGGGGGAATGGGACTTGTATACTGCTTTTTTGTGGTTACATATTCAAAGCGGTTTACATGTATACAGATACTTATTTTGCATCTGGGTCAATGGAAGATTAAGTGACTTGCCAAGGGTCACAAGAAGCAGCACTGAAATTTAATCCCACAATTTCTAGACCGCTCTTCACCTCCAGCTTAACAGGGTTTAAAAAAAGTTTGGTTAACTTCCTAAAAGAAAAGTTCATAAGCCATTATTAAAACGGACCTGGGAAAATCCATTGCTTATTTCTAGGATAAGCAGCATAACATCTGTTCTACTCTTTGGGATCCTGTCAGGTACTTGATGATCTGGGATAGCCACTGTTAATATAAGAACATAAGAATTGCTGTTGTGTTCAGCAGTCCGCTCCCACGGCGGCCCCTAGGTCAAGGACCTGAGCCCTAACTGAGTCTAGCTTTACCTGCGTATGTTCTGGTCTAGCAGGAACTTGTTTAACTTTGTCTTGAATCCCTGGAGGGTGTTTTCCCCTACAACAGCCTCCAGAAGAGCGTTACAGTTTTCTACCACTCTCTGGGTGAAGAACTTCCTTACGTTCGTACGGAATCTATCCCCTTTCAACTTTAGAGAGTGCCCTCTCGTTCTCCCTACTTTGGAGAGGGTGAACAACCTGTCTTTCTTTATTTTGTCTTGAATCCCTGGAGGGTGTTTTCCCCTACAACAGCCTCCAGAAGAGCGTTACAGTTTTCTACCCTCTCTGGGTGAAGAAGAACTTCCTTAAGTTTGTACAGAATCTATCCCCTTTTAACTTTAGAGAGTGCCCTCTCGTTCTCTCTACCTTGGAGAGGGTGAACAACCTGTCTTTATCTACTAAGTCTAGTCCCATCATTATCTTGAAGATTTAAATCATGCTCCCTCTCAGTCTCCTCTTTCCAAGGGAGAAGAGGCCCAGTTTCTCTAATCTCCTCCAGCCCCTTAACTGGGATTGAGGGACCTTTGGTCTGTCCCAGTATGGCAACTCTTATGTTCTTGTGTTCTAAGTGCTATAGTACAAAACTGCAAGGAGGTGGGGGGAAGTGGGGGGGGGTGCATGGCAGACACAGACAGATTAACTGAATAAATAGATCTGCAAAAAGCCAGTCCTATGTTTATACGGTAACTCATAGCCGGTTAAGGAAATGAATATCGCACTTAACCGGCTCTAGAAACCCAGAAATTCAATGCTGGTGCCCAGACAAGGCGTGACACCGAATTTTTGAGTTTAGCGCTGGTGGAAGTCAGCAAAACGCTAATTGCCACTGGCTGAATATCGGGGCTGCAAGTTCCAGAATGCTGTATGTTGCCTCTGCTCTTGCTACATGTACGAGGGTTCTTTAAAAAGTTTCTGAACTTTCATATTTTTTTCTGATGGCATTAAGAAGTTAGTAGGACGCTGGGAAAAATGTATCACAAAACAGGGCGATTTTGTGGAAAAATGAGGTAATTTGCCTCTGATATATTTAATAATGTTTAAAAAAAATAAAAGTGGGAAAACGTTTTGAAGACCCCTCGTTAAGTACCTGCTATAATGCCAAGTATATATGGCTGGTGTAAGTGTGGGTATATAGACACACCAATGCCAGATTACACTAGCATTGTGTAATGACGCCTAGGTATGCAGGTGTGCCATAAGATTTGATTATTGGGCCTGTTCTTTTGGAATATATTTCTAAGTACAATAGACTCTCAGTTAACCAGCACCCATGGGGATTGATAAGATGCAGGATATATGCAGTTTCTGGTTGCTTGAGAGTTACTATTATACTTAGGCCTAACTAATACTATACCCCATACTATGCCATATCATAAACTGTTCCAGACAAGCTACTGGACGTTTGGTAGGCAAAGCGTGGGCATCCTCAGGTGTGGCATGGCAAGTTTTCACTTAAATTTCTGCCAGAAATTGATTTTATTTTCATTTTTATTTAAAGTATTTACAGCATTTCTTTGACTTTTTTTTTAGTTCAATCATTTTTATTAATATTTTTGTTACAGAATATAACAGACAGTGACCACGTAAGTGGTCTTATATTCTCTTAATCTCATGTGATCATTAATGATCTGTACACACAGCTGATCAGTTTGTTAGTTGGGTTATGTTTTGTTATGTTATTTCTTTACTTTCTGTACTTGAAGCTATATCACTGACTGATTTTTTTTTGCTGGTTGCTTGAGTTCCGTGTAACAAAGAGTCTACTGTTATATCGCTGAAAGGTTGCCTGTAAGTTTTGCCTCTTTGTGAATAATATCAAAATCTTCAATAGGACACCCCTAAAGGTGTGGATAACATGAGGAAGAACTTGGCAAACTTGAAGAATGGTCTGGAATTTCACAACTAACTTTTAATGCAAAGAAATGTAGGGTTATGCATTTGAGCGGTAAAACCCTGACGGAAAGGTACTTTTTAGGAATGGGACTTGGTTATGATCGTATGTGAAGATCTTAAGGTAGCCAAACCGGTAGAAACAGTGACGGCGAAAGCCAGAAGGATGCTTGGGTACATGGGGAGAGGAATGGCCAGTAGGAAAAAGGAGGCATTGATGCCCTTGTATAAGACTCTGATGAGACCTCATTTAGAATATTGTGTACAATTCTGGAGACCGCACCTTCAAAAAGATATAAATAGGATGGAGTCAGTCCACAGGAAGGCTACTAAAATGGTTGGTGGTCTGCGTCTTAAGGCTTATGGAGATAGACTCACTGATCTCAATGTATATACTTTGGAGAAAAGGTGATAGAGGGGAGATATGATAAAAATCTAGGTGGCATAAATGTACTGTGCATGAGACAAGTCTCTTTCAATTGAAAAGAAGCTCTAGAATGGAGTGTGTGTGTGTGTGTGGGGGGGGGGGGTGGCATAGGGTTAAGATAAAAGAGGATAGACTTAGAAATAACCTTGGAAAATACTTTTTCATGGAAAGGGTGGTGAATGCATGGAATGGCCTCCCGGTGGAGGTGGTGATGAAATGTGTATCCGAATACAAGTAAGCTTGAGACATGTGTGTTAGATCTCTAAGGGAGAGGAGGGTGTGGTAAACAACATGGATAAGCAGACTAGACAGGCCATATGGTCTTTATCTGTCTTCATTTTTCAATGTTTGATATACCAATAATTAAATAATATCTAGGTGATGCACAACGTAAAACTAAATTCTAAGAAGAGAAACTAAACGCCAGGCAAGACAACCATGATAGGAAGCCTAGATTACAAAAACAAATTCAAAAGCTTTCTAAGCCCGTAAGGCCTGGGCAGCTAAAAATAAATGTCTAAGTCACATTAGGCAGCATTGCTGGAAACCTTCAGCGGCAATAGACCCACAGAATAAAAGAAAAAAAAAAATTACATTTGTTAGAATGCTAAATTAAAGTATTACATTTTGAGTGAGGCTTTGACTTTCCGGAATGACAGCTCAAGATGGATACCCAGGGGTAGATTGTTTCAGAGCAGGCATGCCTAATAACATCTGAACAGATCTGTTGATGTGAAGGGACTAGCATTAAGTTCTGACCGGACGTGTGTAGAGCCCTGGAGCGAAGACAAGGGAGAAGAGGGCTGAAGAGGAATGGGGGCTGATGGGTAATGGAACTAATATTCCCCACTTTTACAAAGCCGCATTAGTGGCTGCCGCTGCGGTAACTGCCCCAAAGCCCAAAGCTTTTGCCGCACAGCTTTGTAAAAGAGGGGGGGTTTACAAGGCATAGGCTAAGAAATGGGCATTTACTGGTGCCATGTTATTGGGGCACCTGACCAAAGAAACCCTGTTAGAGAATCGTCCCGTAAGCAGGTAATTGTATAAATTAGGCAACAGTTATGCGCATAAATGATTAGAATACTGGCATCTAGGTACTATCTTTTGGGTTCTATATAAGGTGCTCAATGGGCACACTGACATTTGGAAGTTATGCCTGATTTGCTCATACAATCCAATTGAGCAACGAGCTAACAGCCCAATTATTTCAGTTAATTGGCAGCAATTTGGATTTACACAGACATCTTGCTAAGCTATAAAGATGTGCGCCTAAATCTTTTAGAGTGCCTGGGAGGAGAATGAGTGGGTCAGAATACACTAAAGATGCACACAGAGCTATAGAACATGGAGGATCTGTGCCAAATGTATGTGCAAGGATTTCCACCAGGTTTCTTTTGATGTAAAACCACACATCCAAAGCTGGGCATGGATCCCGAAGCTGCACGCAACTATAAACAGTGCCCAATTTAGGAACCCTGTTCACAAATTCTAGTCTCTTGCCTACAACGGCACTTATAGGTGAAAGTGGCTATTTTGCAACCTTCACAGATGGGCGCTGGCTCTTACATGTTCAGTCCCTTGATCCTGCTACTTAAATGGTGGTAATTTAGCATTGGAGCCACTAATGTTCTTTTCTAAAACGTTTTAATTTGTGGTCAAAACAAGAACTTTTTAAAATTCTATATGTACTTCTGAGCTGGAGCAAAACCAGGACAGGAACATTTGTTGACATATCCATGTATTTCCAATGTAACAAAGGGAATAGATGTATACTTTTTTTGGCTTGCCCAAACCATGCCCAGCACACGGCCCTCAAAGTTTCAGTGTCTTACCTGGCTCCATATGTTAATAGTGGCTTTCTGAAAGCATTAGTTACACATGTAGTCAGTCTAGATTTGTAAATGTCATTTAAAAGTGACATCCTTAAGCTCCTATATTGGCGTCTTTGGTAAATTCACTAGGGCCATGATAGAAACTTATAAGATCATAAAGGATATAGAGAAGGACAGATTCTTTAGACTGGCGGGGGAAACAAAAACGAGAGGGCACTCAAGAAAATTGAAGGGAGACAGATTCAGAACAAATGCTAGGAAGTTCTTCTTCACTCAGAGGGTGGTGGATACCTGGAATGCGCTTCCAGAGGAGGTGGTAGAGCAGAGTACGATTTTGGGTTTCAAAAAGGGGTTGGACAAGTTCCTGAAGGAAAAGGGGATTGAAGGGTATAGTTAGAGGGGTACTATGCAGGACAAAATGTCTTAAGTAAAGGATCACTTACAGGTCATGGACCTGGGGGGCCGCCACGGAAGCGGACTGCTGGGCACGATGGACTTATGGTCTGACTCGGCAAAGGCGATGCTTATGTTCTTATGGCCGAGTTCCTAAATTTATGTTTCTAGTTTCAGTAGGCTTCTTAATTTCAGAGCCTAAAAGGGGCTGATTTAGAGCTCAGCACAAGGAAAGCAGTTGAATAATTAGGCGCCATCATTCAGGCCCCCCCAATGTTATGTGGTTAGAGCCTAGTCTATAATGGCATATGGACATCAAGGGGTTGATATTAAAAGCGATTTAAATGGCCAGGAGAATCCAGAGCCCAAAAGGGGGGCAAGAAGGGTGACTTACTTCTTTCATGCATCAACTTAGGGGGACATGTTCACCCATCTAAGAGGGCAATTTTCAACCCGTCAGAGTTAGCTGGGTTAAGTCCTTAGTTCTCTCCCCAGATGATATCCCTCCATATCACCTGGGCTTATAATATCAGTAACAATAAGACATGTTATAGCAGCTGAGGAGTGATCTGGTGTGTCAGAGTGATTGGAACAGGGTGTGAGGAATGATCTGATGAAAGAACCTGGGAAAAAGTGATCACTCATGCTCTGCTTCCCAAGTGTTTACAGATAGTATTAAAGGACCCACAGTAACAGGGATTATTTACACAACATAACCACATCCCTCTCACTGCACATCTTCCTCCCTCCCTGCCTCTCCCTAGTTTCTTTATCTCCCTCCTTCAATTTCCTCCCCTCTCTCTTTCCCCTAGTCTTTTTTCTCCTTATCTCCTGCATCTGCTTCTTTCCCTCACTAAATCTCACCCGCTTTAACCTACCTTCCTGTATTCTACTGTATTTCCAGTAAAGATAGAATTACATGAGGGAGAAGAAAAAAATCTGGCCTGACATGATTCAAGAGGGTTAAAAGAAGCGTAATTATTGAGGAGAGGGGGAAGAGGTGTACTTTAAAACTATCCTTTGGTTTTTTTACCCGTCTTTACTTTTCAATCTCCCTATCTGGCTCTGGCTCTTTTTTTTTTTTTTTAACCTGACACTTTCTTTGGCCGTCCAGTTCACTTAGAACCAGGTCTGGGATCTGGCACCAGGTCCCTCCTCTGTCATTCTGTATCCCAGTGTCAGCTGTCACTGAAGGACCAAGCAACCCTAAATCTGTTCACATTGTACGATGATTGCGACTCCCTCATAAGTTGCCAACACCGTCTTGGTGGCTTGTGCAGAACCAGTCAGAGAGCAGAAGATATGATCTGGAAACTGAACTCGGGCTCGACCACATGGCAGTGATTGCAGTGGGCCAGCCCTGCGTCCTCTTTCTGATGCTGTCTGCCCACATATTCAAAACAGAAATACTGTACATCTCTTTCTCCGCTCTCTTACACTGCACATCCAGGACAGTGGTGTTTGTGAAGCGATCAAGTTGATAGTTGACTACACAGGTAAGCTCCTGGCCGTGGACCTCTCGGCCTGGGTTCAAGCGATACCGGCTAATTACTGTCACTGTTCCGTTGCTGTTTTTGTTCTCTTCAAACTCCGTTTCCCCTTTTAGTTTGGTCTCCCAGGTAATAGTGCTCGGGGGTTTCCCACTGGCTGAGATGCAAGTTGCCACAGTTACTTTCTCTGATTTACCGGGAGTAACTATCAGGGTACTTGATGGGCCCTCCATTTTATTGGTGGGCTTTGCTGTAAGAAAAAAAAACAAAGAAAAGAGAATGGTGAATGTTGCAAGAAAAAGATTAGAGAAAGTAGCCGAGTTCATATCAAAGTGGAAACAGAGCTCTTGTTGGAAAATTCTATATAGGAAGCTAGACTTAAGAAGCGGCTGAGAATTGCAGACTGGCGTCCTATACAGAATCACGTTTGCCCTAATAGATAGATGCCTAACCCTGCCTAACCACCCCGATTCTCTAACCGGCACCCATGTCACAGGTGCCTGTTAAGGAATCGTGCCTGATCCCTTGCCATCAGCTGATCGCAGCAAGGAAATCTCCCTGCCAGGATAAGCTGAGTGGCTACAGCAGGGGAACCGCCCCCCTCCATGAAGTTGACTGGCAGGAGGAATGCCCACTCCCCTCCCGCTACCACCTCCAAACCCCCCGCAAATGTCTGTGGCAGGAAGGATGCCCACTCCCGCCTGCCGCCACCCCCTCCCCCTGCAAATGTTCATGGCAGGAGGAATGCCCATTCCCTCCTCTTGCCACCCCTCCCCCCAAAACAAATCCCCTGGAAGGAGGGATGCCCACTCCCTCCTACTGGAATCGCCAACAGCCCCTCCCCCCGACAAATCCCCTGGCAGGAGGGATGCCTACTCCCCTCTTGCTGCTACACCCCTGGAACTTCTTCACCCATCCAGCGACACCCCCTCTCCAGAGCTCCCCCACCTGTAGACCCCCCAGCATTCCCTCCCGGCACATGAAACTGAACCCCGGTGTAAATCCCCGTACCTAAATTAAGTAAGGACCCCCCTGAATTCTATAACACTCTGCACAAATCCTAGCGCTGCCCCTGACCTGCTCATGCCCGTCCCATTACCATGCCCCATTTTCAGATCCACGTGGAAAAATTATGTGCACATTTCTATAGAATAGTGACTATAACGATGTGCATGTAAATTCCAATTATTACCAATAATTAATGGCTAGTGCTCAATTATTAGTGCTGACTTATTAAGCAATGAAATTGCATGTCCAATTTTAAGTACTACATATGCAGGAAATTAGGCAATATACCCAACCAGCACAGATTACTGGATATTAAACCCACCAGGCACAGTCAGATTAATGGACATTATACCCACTCATAAATGCAAAACTGTGGAATCAATGTACCTGATGTCAATGTTTATTGGAACGATTCTTCACAATTCAAACGGTGCATGAAAGTCAATAATTAATCCATACAACACACATCATTGAATTGTGGTGCGGACCCAACAGGATCCGTGTTTCGGCCGAATACCACAAGACTTATTTATGCTCTAAAGCAGTGTCTCGCAAACTTTCTGGAAGGTGGCACACTAAATCCAGTGCCCCTTCCGGAAGGGTAATAATCGGAAGTGCGTGGACGTCATCGTGTCAACATCCGCACATGTATGGAGGCCCATCTGGCCACGACCCACTTCGTTGGAGGGATCCGGGAGGTGCGGGGAGAGGAGGAGAGATGCCGGCCAGGAGGAGAGTCATCTGTGCTGGCCGACTTCCTACAGGATGTGCCACTTGTGGCTGTAGGCAGTCAGCTAGCATGGTCGACTCTCCTCCTCGCCAGCGTGTTGTGGCACACCTGAAATCTCAGGAGGCACACCGTTTGTGATACACTGCACTAAAGCATACAATGGTGTGTGAATACAGAAATCATGGAGCAAAAAGCTCATACCACTCAGCACAGTCAAATTAATGGATATTTACTCCCGCCAGGCACAGTCAGATTAATGGACATTAAACTCACCCAGCACAGTCAGATTCAGTTGACTCTCTCGGTTACCCTGGGGAAATGTTGCAAATTCACATATGTACAAACCCTCATCCTGGAGCTGGATCCGTGACAGCTGAATGGTGCCATCGCTGAAAGACGGATTTTGGAACACCACACGATCCTTATAGGGAGGCAGGATAGATAAACCCATGGTAGGATTAAAGATGGCCACATTTTGCTTGGAGCCGTTTGTGGCCTTCTGCCAGGTTACCTGTGTGATTTTGACATTGGGGTGGGGATTTGTAAAGCTGCAGTACAGAACCACATCTGAACCAACAAAACCCGAAATTGTGTCGTTCACCTGGACCAGCTGAGCCTGCAGACCTAGGAAACAGAGAATCAAGGATTTAATCCAGGATGAGAGATTATGGTGGTCTATATTATTTCCTTGAAAAATATTTATCTTTGAATGTTAGAAATTTTCTTTTCATTCATGTTATACTTGAAAGTAAGTTTATAAAGTATAAATAAAAAAAAAAAAAATCCAGGAAGAGAGGATGAGAAAAGGAGTCCATTGGTCCTATTTCAAAACTCATTACCCCAAACTCTACCAGAAACTTCCTCCAAGCAAATGCTCTTACATCCTAACCTACTTTCACCTTCACCTCTCCTTACAAACCCAAACACATGCTTTGTCCCCTACCATCACACATCAAAATACACCCCCTCACACACTCATTTATCAACCCAAATACACGTTATCTACTTTTCTACTCCCAAATAATATTCCTTTAGCTACCTGCAAACTCCTAAATACACATTATTCTACCTCATATACCTAAATACGCTTTCCTTCACACCAGTGGTCTCAAAATCAAACCTTTGCAGGGCCACATTTAGGATTTGTAGGTACTTGAAGAGCCTCAGAAAAAAAATAGTTAATGTCTTATTAAAGAAACAACTTTGCATGGGGTAAAACTTTTAGAGTTTATAAATCTTTCCTTTTGGCTAAGTCTTAATAATGATATTGTAATTTATAGCTAAAGAGACATATGATCAAAAAACTGCTTTATTTCACTTTTGTGATTATGATAAACATACCGAGGGCCTCAAAATAGTACCTGGCGGCCCGCAAGCTTGAGACCACTGCTTCACACACCCTCATATACTGAAATACATCCTCCTTCATCTACTTTTCGACAGCCAAATACACACATGCTCATCTGCCCTCATAAACTTCAATACATTCATAATCTCATCGACAGATACATAATACACTTTAATTAATATAAACAATGTTATACACCTTCAATAAACAGACATGACATATAGAATCCAATACATATGAAGCCCTCAAGTACTTCAATGCCCACAAATATCAGATTTCATTCTTCTGTTCTTAATAGACACACTTTCAGTTACAGACAGACCAAAACTGGCGGTTTGGTGGCAGCTGAAATCCACAGCTCAGTTTCAGCTGGAACCGGAATCGTAACTGAAACTGGCACCAACCTCTCCACCACTGCTGTACGCTAGCTTCCCCCACCCCTCAGACAGAAAATATGTCTTCTACCTGTCTTCGGCCATTCAGCACTCTGCCCTCCCCACTCCCATAGGACTTCCCAGGCCTACCTTGCAAAGGACCTAGTGGTGTCTGAGGCAGCAGCATCCGCATTATAACATAGTGCATAGTGGTGGGCAGCCTGGAGGGGTGGGGTTGCGGACGACATGTTTTCTATCAGGTGAGGTAAGGGATGCTGGCTTATGGAGGCGGTGCTATAATTTTAGGTTTCTGCCAAACTTGCAGAGGCATTTTTGGCTGAAACCCGAACTCGGATTTTGGATTGGTTTCGGTCGGCCTCTGCTTACAGCTTCTATAGTCCCTTTCATAAATTTCTTTCACAAACTATTAATACCCAACAGAGTTATTCACTGGGGTGATATTATGGAAACACAGAAATTATACTCTGTACCTATGTCCTGGTCTTACTTTGTGTAAAGTTGACCCTTTATCCTCAGTCACGCTTTCTAGTATTAAAGTTGTAATCTGAATGGCAGTGAGAACCAGGGGGAGATGTCGTGCCCTTCTAGGTAAGTTTCTTCCAGAAGTATACCCACAAGCAAGGACTCTCTCCTCAGTTCTTCTCTCCTTGCTACTATCTCTGTGTCACATATGTGTTTGTAGATACTACATTTATAATTATATACTTTTTGTGTTTAAAATATAACAAAAACAGTGGACTGGAAAATCCAGTTCCATATGGCTCCACTCCTCGGGACAAATCATGGTGACAGAAACTGGGAGGGGGGAGAGTAAAAGAGTGAGAAAATCAAGGACAAGAAAAGAAACATTTCACATTTATTTGGTATACCACACATTAAAAAAAAAATAGCTAAGCAGTTTGTATTGCAAAATATTTGGGGAATGAAAAGACAGGAAAGTAAAGAAACAAAAGGGGGCCTAATTAACAATAATACCTATAAAAGTAAATTATTCAATATAATAGAAACTAAACAGAAATAAAATTACTGTAAAACACATAAGGAGGGGAGGAAGTAAAAAAGAATGAAGCTCTGCTATCAGGGGTTGAAGAATATAGGACAGGAAAAGTCTGTAGACACAAAGAATCAGGTTTGGGAAAATCCTTGGGAAAGAGATAAGTCTTGAATGTAGCCTTGAATTTTAGAAAAGAAAGTTGCTATGCTCATGGTATCTTATATTCCACTTTATCTCCTTCTGGATTCAGAGCAGATTACAAATAGATGAATTAAAGAAAACAGAACTTGAGATTATTATAACATTACTAACTAGAGCATTGAAAGGTGGGAGAGGCCCATTTCTCAAACAGATAGGTTTTCAGTACTTTGCAAAATGAACAATATGAAGATGTAATTCTGATTTCCGCCAATAGATCATTCCAGATTTCAGCTCCTAAGTATTCGTGATGTCTTTTATATTTGACATGTTTTAATGTTGGAAAGAGTAAGATCTCATTCTTGTTAAGTCTCATGGTGCCTCTATTGTGAAGCAGATGACAGTTTTCGCATAGATGATGGACTTTGGCCAGCCAACGCCTTTAAGATAATGCAATTAATTTTAAATTGAGTCCTGAATTGTACTGGCAGCCAACGCAGTTCACGTAGTATAGGAGACAATTCAGTGGGTAGAGTATTCCATAGGGAGGGGGCAACAAGCTTTGGTGTTCAAAGCTTTAAATTACAATGAACCCCAATTTATTAACAGATGGCTTATCCCATATAGTACAACACGCTCACTTCGTTCATCCTCAACTAATCTTCTTACAGTTCCATCTATTAAAATGATAGGAACCAGAAGACAGGACATGTTCTCAGTTAATGCACCTCAATCGTGGAATCTTTTACCCCAACACATCAGAGAATTAAAAGACCTAACACAGTTTAAAAAAATGCTAAAAACTTTTCTTTTTAAAGATGCGTATGGTTATTATGAGTAGTAAAAATTGATAATCTTATATACATTTTCGGTTTTTTCTTTTTTTTTTCTTCTTCTTTTTTTTTTTTTTTTTTTATTAAAACAGCCATCCTTTACCCACCTTTTGTTTTTCCCTTTTATGTTTCTTCTTCTCTTCTATCAAAATTGTAACTATTTCCCCATTTAGCCTCACATGTCTTGTATGTTTTACCCTCACATTATTGTGAAATCAAGTTTTTGATCAGTTTGTAAAGTATGTTATATGTTTACACAACAAATTTGTTTTTATGTCATTTTTAACATTGTACTTGTTTCATTTATTAATACATGTCATTTTTATTGTACATCGCCTAGCAAATTATATAGGCGATTCATCAAGACTTAATAAACTTGAAACTTGAAACTTGAAAGCATGAGGTACGAGAAGAATGTGAACGGGCTTGAAGATGGGAGGGCAGCACAAGAAACTTGGGGAAAGGAAAGGAGAGGTGGAGAAAAGAACATAAGAAGGAGGAGAGAAGTGAGAAAAACAACAACAACAACAACAGTGACTGAAACAGAAGATGAAGCCAGGAAAGGAGAACAGAGCAGAAATTATCTGCCATCTTTCATACACAGGAGACAGACCTGCCAATCTCTCCGGTGCCATTTCTTTCTCAATACTAGAGAAACTCTTAACTATCCAACCGCAGTCACTGTCTATATCCAGGGAGAGACCACGTTAATCATTACCACAGAGCCCAATTACAGTCGTATAGGCTCTTATTGCTTTCAGTAACAGGCAGATGTAACCACTGGCTCTCTATCCTGTGCCACACCTTCAACGTACAATGCAAAGGAAGACTAAAAAAACAACATGGTCAAGAGCTAGGGTGCTGGGAGACAGCACGTGTCTCTATTATAAAGGGAGCAGTGAGAGCATGATGAGAGACGCAGCATATTCCCCTTTTAAAAGACAGAGTCCCAGGAGATAATTGATGTGCCGGGAGACATTCTGTTCTCATTATAAAGGGCAATAGTACAGAGCCTATGTAGGAGTATCAGGACACAGAACATGTCCTCATTATAAAGAGCATACGAACATAAGAACTGCTGCACTGGAACAGACCAAAAGTCCATCCAGCCTAGTTATTCTGTTTCCAATCCAGATCATAAGTAAAGGGGGTCACAGATTTGGTTTACCGTCTTTATGTGGTACAATCAAAGCGGTATAGATGCCACATTCAGGTATTTTCTCTGTCCCTAGTGGGCTCATAAACAAGTTTTTGTATCTGGGAGAAAGGAGGGTTAAGTGACTTGTCCAGGGTCACAAGGCTCCACTGTGGGAAATGAACCCAGTTCCCCAGGTTCTCAGTCCACTGCACTAACCATTAGGCTACTCTGAACATAAGAACATAAGCATTGCCTCTGTTGGGTCAGACCAGAGGTCCATCATGCCCAGCAGTCCGCTCACACGGCAGCCCATCAGGACCCCCCACAAAAGCAGTGCATATGCCCTAGGAACAGGCTGGGACACTGCTTGTTTCCACTATATTTAAAACTATGGGCATAGGCAGAAGTTCATTTTAAGGGGGCCAGAGGTAGACTGAGTGGGCCACATACAGTAGTTCCTCTCATCTCCCCTTCCCCCCCACACACTTCATTTATAATGCACCTTTGCTGGGGGGGGGGGGGATACCCAAGCCCCGTCAACTGAAGAGATCTCCTGCTTGTGCTGCCTTAGCAGGGTGGAAGGCAGTAGCATGCTTCAGCCACTGATTGCCAGCATTCCTGAGCATGCTCAGTTCAATTGCTGAACTGAGCATGTGCGAGAGTGCTGGCATCATTCCCATCCCCAAGGCCCCTGTGGCCATGCCCCAGTTTAAAACAGATTGATGCCTAGAAAGATGGGGTTAGAGAATTCCACACCAGTGGTGTAGTAAGGGGGATGAGGGGTGGACTGCCCCAGGCGCTGTCTTGGTGGGGGTGCAGGCACCTCTCTACCCCCCTCCCTTCCCCATACCTATTTAAAATCTTCGCCAGCGCGAGCAACAACTTCTAGCCTGCTGTTCGCGCTGGCCTGGCCCCCTATGAAATCACTTCTGGGTTGAGGGGGCCAGGAAGTGACATCAGAGGGAAAGCCAGTGCGATCAGCAGACTGGAGAAGCTGCTTGCGCTTGCGCTAGTGAAGTTTTAAAGAGGTATGGGGTGGGATGGGAGGGCACGAGTGTGGTGCGGAAGGAGTAGGGGGGGGGCAGAGAGGAGGGTGCACGGGGTCGCCACTGATCTGAGTGGCTCCTAACCTCGCTACGCCATTTTTATTTATTTATAAATGTAATACTCGCTCCATCCCACTATTATGAGTGAGTCACACTATAAAACATACATAATGTCTACACAAAGACACAAGACACATCGTACAACTATATATCATCATTAGCCTTCGCTGGCTGAAGTCACCATCCACAAATTTAAAGTATTTCTACGGTCAAACTATTTGACTGTTCTCATGCTGAAAAATACAAAACTTTCCCCCTCTTTTACGAAACTGCAATAGCAGTTTCTAGCGTAGGGATCCGTGCTGAATGGCCCGCGCTGCTTTCGATGCTCACAGGAACTCGATGAGCGTCGGGAGCAACGCGGCTCCTGGTGCTAGAAACTGCTAACGCAGTCTAATAGAAGAGGGGGTTTATCAGGCCAAATATCTCTGGAATAGAGTCATTTTCACCTGCCTTCTAAACTGAATCAGACTGTTAACATTTCGCAGACCGGCTGGAAGAGAATTCCATCGTATCGCTCCCTGTCTGGAGCCTCTAATCTTCCCCGGTGTCACCCCCACATAATGGCACAGTACTTCCCATGTTCTAGTCCTCTGAATGGTGTTTGTGCAGCATCCCTAACCATGATCTACCCTATGTAGAAGTCTCAAACAAGGAGCGGAACCAGGAACCATCTGCATGGAAATGCATGCACTGCACTCGGTGGCTGAGCCACGGGGCAGGTATCAAGACCTACATTTACCTTCTGTTTGCTTTTTTGATTTCTGCTAGCATGGGAGTCAACTTTTCAAAATGATTGGGGGTGTTAAAATCAACAGCAGTTGGTCACAGTAAATGACTTTATTCAATATTGGGCAATATGAGTTATCCTCTCTCATCTTTTGATGAGTTAATGGTTTCTGTTTTGATTTCTAGTCCCCTGAAACAGCCGTCAGGATGAAACAAGGAGACCTTGTCAGAATCTTAGTGCCTTGCAGCAAGTGTAGTGTCAACATTTAGAAGTGACTCCGGCCTGAAACTTGAACTATACCAGCAGTATTTGAATTACGTCAGAGTTCTGATTTCTCATCTGGCACAATGGACCGTTTGAAGGATTTCTTTTGAAGATAAATGCAAGATGGATGAATCTCTTCATAAAGGTGGTTAATAAATCCCAATAAATGAATAAACATAATTGGTGTCAGACAAATGGTCTTCCAAAAAAAAAAAAAAAAGAGGGGAAGAGGTCCAAACAACAGTTTTATTAAGTAACAGGCTATAAGAGCTTTCAATGTCCCCCACAAAGTTACAACTCATAGATGACATATATTTGGGACAATACATTTGAATAGTATATTTTTATTTATTTATTTATATACCACCTATAGCCTAAGTGGTTTTACATTCAGGTACTTTATCATATTTCCCTATCTGTCTCAGTGGCTTCAAACTCTACCTGGTGTACCTGGGATAATGGGGGGGATTAAGTGACTTGCTCAAGGTCACAAGAAGCAGTGAGGGATTTGAACCCACAACCTCAGGGTGCTGAGGCTGTAGCTCTAACCACTGCGCCACACATTCCCCATATAAAAATATATTCGAATATTGCATTTTCAGGGGAGATGGATTTTTTTTTTTTTTAGAGCTAATGATGGTACTATGTTTGGAGGAGTTTTGAGCTATTGTATGAGACGTCTCCTCTGTTATTTTGCACGGAGGTCCTTTTTCTCCAATTTTTGAAACCATAATTTAACCGATGAGTTTTCTGATGTTGTGGAGAGGCAGATTGTGGTATTAATCTGTTCTAGAAAGCAGCCATTTCCAACCCAGTCCTCTAGTCCCATCGAGCTTTCTAGATATCCACATTAAATATTCATAAGTTTGATTTGCATGCAATTCTATCTCATGAATATTCATTATGGATATCTTAAAAACCCAATGGGGCTAGAGGACTGGGTTGGGAATGGCTGCTATAAAGGAAAGTCAATGCCTATTTTCCTTTATAAAAGATCCCAATAGGCTTCTACGGTAAATATAGGTGCCCCTATAAAGAATTGTCCTCCATGTCCTCAAATACTTTTGAATGATGATGGTCCTGTGATTCATACAACTACATTATGTGTGTACAAGCCTTTGCACTAACCAAAACCAAGTGTTGGATATTCCTTCTTTTAGACAAGTTAGGTTATTTATTTATAGAGAGTCAATGTTCCAGATTGAAGGAGCAAGGAGGTGGAATGAACTGCCTTAGGATTTATGTGCTTCGGTAGATCTGTTACATTTTCGTAAGCAACTAAAAACTATTATTATTCACTCAAGTTTATTGCACTTAAGCATTAGATACATGCCTATATTTTTATTATAGTATTTTGGTATGTGATTAATGACTGCATGATCTATTTAAGTATTAGTTATCTGAAGCAGTATGTAATTTTTGGTTGGTTTTTTTTTTTTTTTTTGGTAAGTCTTGCCTTTAGTCTTGTTTTATTGTGTAAGTATTAATGATATGTACCCTGCTTAGAACTGTTGGAAACAGATGCTGGGCTTGATGGACCTTCGGACTGTCCCAGTATAGCATGTTCTTATGATTGTCTTGCACGCAGGGTAGTCCAAGGACAGAGCTGGAAAATAGCCAGATGCCGGCAATATTGAGCCCTAGTATCTGGATAACTATTTGGATAAGTTAGGACCGCAAAATTTAGAAGCATTTTTTATAAGCCGACGCTTTTGCAGTGTGAGTTCCAGTAAAAGCGAAGCCTAAGGGCAGTCAAGCACTTCAACTAGTCAGTGAAGAACATTTGGCTTATCACAGTTCTGGACTCTCGATGCCGGTATACTATGTCGAAACACCTTGAGTCAATTTGTTGTTATATTTGGGCCGCATAATAAAACTTTTGAATCCTGGTGGACCCCTGAGTTGTCTATTTTCTCTCCCCTTGGTCACCATGGTCTACGGCTCAGAAATATCAAAGAAGAGACAAGTTAATCTAATCATATATTTTTAATGGGTATAACTTGTGGGCAGACTGGATGGACCGTTCAAGTTTTTATCTGCTGTCATTTACTATGTTACTGGCAGAAACCCAAAGAGTAGCAACATTCCAGATCTTAGATTGTGATGTCATAATGCCTCATTCCACCAATGCCCAAGAGCCAGCCTCAGCAGTGATGTCACAATGGCTTGATTAGATGGCAGCTTCAGCAGTTTGAACCTAGGACAATACCAGGTGGACTTTACAATCTATGGCCCAGAAATATCAAAGAAGAGACAAGTTAAATTAATCATGTATTTTTTAATGGGTATAACTTATGGGCAGGCTGGATGGACGATTTAGGTCTTTATCTGCCATCATTTACTATGTTACCATGGCTCTTCTTCAACTACTCTATCACCATGTTCCATTTTCAGCAGGTTGTTTAAAGAAATTCTTCATTGGTTAACAGGTGTTTTATCTGCAGAGAAAGTCTCCTTCAATGATCCCTGCCCCCCCCCTTCTTCAGTGCAGGAAAAGCATGAATAGTTGGGGGGGGGGGAGGAAAAGGGGGCAGGGATTGGAGGGGAAAAGGATAGTGCTAAGATAGAACCAGGGCAGTGTCAAAAGCATCCTAGTAAATCAGTCCAGGGGACTGTTCTTTTAACTCCTCACAAATACTTCCTGATGGGGAGTTTGCACCCCAAAAATCTGGCAGGTGCGAGTTTCCCTTTGAAAATGGACTTGAAAATGTGTAGGTAGAAAGTGCCTGTAGCTCAGTGGGCTTTGAATATCTGGCTTACTATATCTACAGCTTCATTTAGAATCATGCACTCTAATTCTTTGATAATTTTAGACTTCTGGCATTTGCATACAGACACCTAAGTGTCTTTATTTTTGCACTTAAGTGTCTTTATTTTTGCACCTGTGTCTTTATTTTTGCAACCTGCCTATTAGCAGTTGACTCAGGTAATTGGGAATCATTAATATTTGTCTACTCTGTTTGAATCCACATGAGCTAGTTCAGGCTATACCTAACCTTCACTGTCAGGATACTTTACATGTTTTAACAGTATTGTTTGAAGACACCTCACAGACCCTATTTACTAAAGATTTTCTCCTGTTCTATATCTATGGGGAAATGCTTAGAAAACATGGTATTGAGAACCAGGTGCTCTTGGGTAATTGTGGGCTTCCTCCCTGATCTGTTCTAAAAATTCCTCTCTCCACTGCATTTCAGCACGTTTCATTCTGATTAAGGTGGAGCCCATCCCAACAGAATGAATTTCCTCCTTCCTAGGGATGCAATATTTTGGGCCGCAAAATCCAAGGACACATGGCCCTGCCCTGTTCTGCCTCTGGCCTCGCCCCATCTCCGCCCAGTTCTGCCACCAGCCCTGTCCCCACAAACCTCCTCTCTTCTTCCCTGGCGAGCTCCGGCTACGTCTGGAGGACCTGGAGCATGTGCAGATGTGTGTGATGTCATCCACGCATGCTCAGAGGCCCTCCAGATATGGCAAGAGCTCGTCGGGGCTTTCCAAAGCTCAGACAAATTGTCAGGTTTTGGAAAACAGTCCTCTAAAAAGAGGACATGTCCAGGTTTTCCCGGACGTCTGGAAACCCTACTCCTTCCTAAACAGCTTCTAATAAATTGGAAACCTTCATCTCAGCACCATCATTTCATGCATGCATTGAGACTCTGGTTCTCAGCCTGCTTCAGGGGTTCTGAAGAACCAGAGCAGAAAAAGATCACAAAGCCCAGAGTTTACCCAGTTCCACTTCCCACTTAGCACTACTATCCCTTTCCCTCCCTTAGAGATCCCCTTTCTTTATTGTATGTCTTCTTTAACTCCAACACTGTTCTCATCTCTACAACTTCCATTGGGAGGCCATTCCATGCATCTAGCACCCTTTCTGTGAAGACATTTATTTTCTTAGATTACTCCTTAATCTTCCACCTTTCATTCTTATCCCACAAATTCTGGATCTAGAGCTTTCTAGCCACATATTCCTCAGGGATATTTGAACTGAAACATTTCTGAGAACGCTACTTTGAACGTTCTTGAGTTTAGGAATCTAAACAGAGAATCTAAAATGTCTCCCCTGCACAACAGCTAACTCTTAAGCACTTTCCAAAATTTTATCTGGGCAGTCTGTGAGATCTATTATCTTCACACCTCGCAAGGAAGTTATCAAGTGAACCTCCTGGCCACCATCAACAACAGCCTACATTTAGAAACCCAAATCTGCGAGGGGTGGGCTGGGCGGTCCGGCAGGGGGGTGGAGGGGTATCCGGCCGAAGGGACTGGGTATCCCTCCTGCCGGTGAAGATTGTTCTCGCGTGGGTTCGAGGGGGGGGTGTCCAGCAGGAGGGACAGGGCATCTCTCCTGCCGGTGAAGATCGCGCAGGTTCGAGGGGTGCCTGGCAGGAGAGACTGGGATTTCTGCTGCCGCGATCCATCAGCGGGGGTCATGGCAGGTGGCAGCAGGAGAGATTGGGCATCTCTCCTGCCGCGATTATTACAGGTTGCCTGGGCTGCTGATTGCGGCAGCTGCGATCAGCCCAGTGGCCCGATCCAGAACTTATATCTGTTTTGACTTTGTCTAAGTCAAAACAAGTGTAAGTTCTGTCTGGCAACCTATCAAACTTTTTAATTATGGATGCCAGATGACTAAGTCTAGATTGGCCCACATCCCGCCCACCTCCCGCCCTATCCACTCTTCTGAAAACACCCCTTTTCGCTCTGGGCGCACAAAGGTAGTGAAAAGACCTAAGTTGATTTTAGATACGTCTAAAACCAGTTTCGATTATCCGTACTTTGATGACCTGCCTTTTTGATCGTCCAAGTACCGACTGAGGCCAGTTTTTGGACATTTCTTTTCGATTAGCCTCTTTGAAAATTTGCCCAAGACAGTACATATTATCAGATGCAATTTTCAAAACTCTTTAAATCCAGTTGAGTTGGACTGCGTAAAAAAAGCGTCTGGCTAAAAGCCCATGCAGGGACAACTCCATGTTAAGTTTACTTTATTGGACAACTTTCTATACTGCCTTTTGATGTGAAACAGCAAGACAAAATTCAATAAAAGAGCAAAGGCTAACAGCATCAGACAGATAAAAATAGGGAAAAAGGAGAAAAGTAGAATCTATGGAAAGGGGAGACAGAAAATTACAGCCCAATCCAGACCAATATCATCACGTGCAAAGGCTCAGAAAGAGAGTCGACCTGAATAAAACAAATCAGTCTTGAATTTAATCAGAGAGGGCTCAATCTGGAGATAATAATAATAATTTTATTCTTATATACTGCCAAAGCCATATAAGTTCGAGGCGGTTTACAGCAAGAGGCGCTGGACAATCCAGCGAAGAGGTTACAATCAAAGTCAGCAATACAATCTTACATAATAAAGAATGTGAAAGCTATAAAGTTCTTAGGGTTACTGGATTGAATAATCTAATCTAATCTTCAATTTGGGCGCCGCGCAGGCTCAAGGCGACATAACGAGAGGAGAGAGGGGATGGGGATGGAGGGGGAGGGGGAGGAAGGGGGGACGAGGGGGATAGGAAAGGTAAAGAGGGGGAGGTGGAAGAAGGGAGAGAAGAGGAGATTAGGTGTCGAAGAGATGGGTTTCAGTTTCTTCCGGAATATGGTGTAGTTAGGTTTTGTTCTGGCTGTTTCTGTGAGGTCATTCCGATGTAATAGAGAGGTTCACAGTGATGGGGCCAGGTAAGAGAAGACGCTACAGCAGGTAAGCTTGAGTCAAAGAATAGCTAGGGAAGGAAAAACAAGCAAATTATCAGACCAGCAGCAAGGCGATTGATCATTGGACAATATGGACAAGACGTTTTGACAAGTAAAGTTTTAAAATATGAAAATTTTATAAAAGACAGGAAGCCAGTGCTGGGACACCGTAAGTAGAGAAACATGATCTAACCTTCCAGCACTATGGATAATCCGACTGGCGGTGTTCTGTGCAAACTATAAACACTTAACAGTTAACACCATGGAGAAGAGAGTTACAATAACTGAGGTGGCTCCAAACAAGAACGTGTATCACTGATCATTCAAGTCTGGAAAACATCTAAGAGAGCAAATTTGGCATGAGTGAACTGCAGCTGAAAAGTGACTAGCAAAGGTTAGCAGGCAATCAAAGTGTACCCCAAGAATGGTGACAGACGCATTGACTCAAAGAGGAAAACCGTTAATCCAGGAATACAACTGAACAGCGGTCTGATGCCCCTGGGTTTGACTTCTGGTTTAGGTCTTCCACAATGCTGCTGGTGTTGAGGAAGCAGCATTCCTAATCCTTTGGGAAGGGGGAAACTGATGGGTGAATCATTGTCATTTCTGGCTGGATTTAAGTCCTTTGACTGCAGGGTTCTGGAATGAATCTTGTTGCAAAGTCTCCAGCTGAGGGCTGTCACTGCAATGACCGTAAACAAGTTACAAGGGGCATAAAACAGAAAAGCCCTGGTTAGATTTAAAGAAAGTCTCACAGCACCAGAACACAGCTAGAATCCCAACTGTGCAGCAAGAAATTGTTAGGCCCAGAGGAAAAGTATGCACAGGTTTTCAAAGCGCACATTTTTAGCCGGATTAAAACAGGCACTCTCGGGGCGTGTTTAGGGAAGGAGAGAAAATTGGCATGCGTCTCTGATGTTTTCAAATGCATCTCCCTCTGCCCTGCTGTCCGTACAAACAGCAGGAGGAATGTGCATCTACAATTTTTAGCACACATGTATTGGATTACTAGTTAACTGTCTTTGAAAATGAGGTACGAAGTGCGTAAGGCGAAAATAGCTGCACACTTTGCATGCATATGTGTGTTTGAAAATGACCCTTAGATCTCCTGAGAGATCCAACTAAGAAATATCAAAAGTATATACAGTGGTGCCTCGCATAACGGACGCCTCGTACAGCGAACGCTGCGCATAACGAACTTTTTGTCTTGCTCCCTATAACGAACTTCGTTTCACACAAAGAAGTCGCCCGAGGGGCCCGGGGGGGGGGGGGGGGCGGAACTACTCTCGCCGCTTCCTAATGTGAGCCGGGAACAGCAGCACCCTCCTGTCTGAATGCAGTGTTCCATCATCTCCCTCCACCTTACCTTAAAAACCGAGTTTTCCGGCTTTCTTTTTCGGCCAGCCACACACTTTCAAAGAGCAGCACATGCGCCGCATGCTCTGTTGTTCAATCTTCTCCTCTGACGCAACCGGAAACCGGAAGTTGCAGGAGAGGAGAACATTGATCAACTCCAGCAGCTGCGCGTGCACAGCTTTTTGAGATCGTGCGGCTGGGTGAGGGAGAAGGCTGGCAGGCTCTGCATGTGAGGTGAGGTGGAGGGAGGGAAATGTAGGGCTGCAGAACGAATTATTTTGTTTTACAGGTATTCTTATGGGAAAACGCGTTTCACACAACGAACGTTTCACATAACAAACTTGCTCCTGGAACGGATTAAGTTCGTTGTGTGAGGCACCACTGTATAGGTAATAAAGAAATAAATATTCTGTTATCTGCTATGTTTCTGTTACTGCTGGCTCTGTTACAGGGCTGGGACGACAGCGAGAGGCTAATGCAGAAAGCTACTGCAGGCTTAAGGATGCTGTTGCCAAGGGTTGAACAAGGGTTGCACTCAGGGAACAATGCAGAAAGGCCTCGAGCACAAGTGTTAATTCACGTGGAATATGTGAATGCTAATGAGGCTACTGAGTACAGTGGTGCCTCACACAACGAACTTAATCCGTTCCAGGAGCAAGTTTGTTATGTGAAACGTTCGTTGTGTGAAACGCGTTTTCCCATAAGAATACATTTAAAACACAATAATTCGTTCTGCAGCCCTACATTTCCCTCCCTCCACCTCACCTTGTATGCGGAGTCTGCCGGCCCTCTCCCTCACCCAGCCGCACGCTTCCAGAAAGCTGTGCACGCGCAGCTGCTGGAGTTGGTCAATGTTCTACTCTCCTGCAACTTCCGGTTTCCGGTTGCGTCAGAGGAGAAGATTGAGCAACAGAGCATGCGCGCGTGCGCTGCTCCCTGAAAGCGTGCGGCTGGCCGAGAAAGAGGGCCGGAGAACTCGGCATCCAGGGTAAGGTGGAGGGAGATGATGGAGCAGTATTTCATGGTACAGTATTACTATTTGTTAAAAAGGAAATAATCTTTTGATGTTTTCTGGATTTTTTTTCGTTAGCTTAAACATGGCTTAACTTGCTGTAAATGGGTCAGGTCTCGTAAGATAGGACCAGAGAATCGGGTCTGGGTAAAACCAGGATTTGCAGGATCTCCAGGATCCTCATGGACTTGTATTGAGATCCTGGTAATATTGCAGGATTTCACGAATTTTCCAGGACCCTGGTCCACCTTAACAGCAGACCTCCTCTTTTTTTGATTGCCACAGCTGCTGCTCTGCATTTACTGGAGTCCCCTACACGCCGTCTTCTCCTTCTCTGCATGGGTGCTGCTGTTCCCGGCTTCGGCGAGAGTAGTTCCGCCCCCCCCCCCCCGGGCCCCTCGGGCGACTTCGTTGTGTGAAACGAAGTTCGTTGTGGGGAGCACGACAAAAAGTTCGTTGTGCGCAGCGTTCGCTGTGCGAGGCGTCCGTTATGCGAGGCACCACTGTATTCCGTGACAAGAAGAAAGGGATAACAAAAGTGCCCAGATAAATGATATGCAAACAGAAAGAACACAAGTGGCATGAATAGGGAGCAAGATGACTTTTATTGGATTGATCCGACACGGCCCGTGTTTCGGCGGTAAGCCTGCATCAGAGGTCTATAGAGCTGAAACGTCCCTTCGTCTTTTTGATTTTTAAAACGATAGCCAAGTCTTATAGTCTCGATATCCTTTGAATTAAGAGCAAACGCTAGAATTGAAAGCCATGTCTACTCATGCAGAGTGCACCGCACATCTTGTTGCTCTGTGGACATGTTGTGCGCCCTGCATGAGTAGACATGGCTTTCAATTCTAGCGTTTGCTCTTAATTCAAAGGATATCGAGAGTATAAAATTTTGCTATTGTTTTTAACCCTTTATTTGGCATTGTTGCTCAGAAGCAACATGAGTTTCTAAGGTTGTTATGGGAGATCTGCATTTCCAAATGCCACTTACTTGGCACTGTTGCCCTCATTCAACATCAAGTTACATAAAGCGGCCGTTTCACCATCTGCCAATTATAGTCAGATGGAAAAAGGGATGTTTCACCTGGGGTTATCTGGTCTTACCTGGATTTACCTGGACTTGTCCTCTTTTTAGAGGACTAACCAGATGTCCGGATGATTTCCTAGACTGGGGGGGAGTTTGCCCAGGGTCTAGACTCCCTCTTTCGAGTCCAGCCCCCACCTTGAAAATAAATACGGCTCTCCTGTTGGCTGTTCCCATGCCCACATATCTCTTCCAGTGTTACAATTTCCAAACTTCGGGCAGCCAACAACCGGCAGTGTTAGCAATATGATCCTGCTGCCGTCAGCCTGCCCTGTGAAGCCTTCACTCTACAGTGACTTCCTGTTCCCGTGTAGGTGGGACGCTGAAGAGTGAGGGCTTCCTGGGCAGGTTGACGGCGGCAGGATCGTGTTGCTAATGCTGCTGGTTGTTGGCTGCCTGAAGTTTGAAATTGCAGCGCTGAGGAGGTACATCGAGACACAGGGGAGACTCAGGTGGGGGGCTGGAGAGAGATAGATAGAGGCTGTCCTGGAGGAGAGGTAGGGGTGAGATTAGTGAGAAGCAGAAGCGGGGAAGGGCACTTTGGTAGTAGCAGGGGCGGGTCATGCATCCTCTTTTTTTTAGTTTAGCTTCAGCTCTGTAGACCCGTGATGCAGATTTACCACCGAAACATGGGCCGAGTTGGGTCATTCCTATAAAAATCATCTTGGTCCCTATTTATCAGCCCATTTTTGCTTTCTGTTTGCACTGAGAATTCCACAACAATGCAGAGAGGTAGACAGAGGTTTTTGATTTTTTCACTAGGTCCATAGCTGTGTTCAAGGGTTCATGGAGAGGATTTCATGCCAATTTTTGAGATTTAACTGCCAGTTTTGTCTGTTTTTCCAACCTGAAGGAGAGTACATAACATAACAATCAGCTTATATAACGCAGGACCGTGAAGCTCTATGCGGTTTACAAAAGATAAAATGCACAATTGAATGAACAGAATTAGATACCCAGGTACTTAGCAAACATAATTTAGGGGGCATTTAAAAACATAAGTAAGTGTTAGCAGTCACAATCATTTGATCTAAGTACTTATCCCATGAAGCTGCCTGATAGGACAATAAATGTTGGCGGGAGGTTTTTTTTTTTTTTTGAGTTTACAGCCTTTTACAGACGGGAAGATAAAGTTCAAACGCAAGCGATTTTTTTTGAGTTTACAGCCTTTTACAGGCGGGAAGATAAAGTTCAAATAAAAGTGATTTTTTTTGAGTTTACAACCTTTTACAAGCGGGAAGATAAAGTTCAAATGTGAGCGTCTCTTATGTTTATTAGTGGTGAGAAAGAAGAGATCAGTTAAATATTTAGGGGTAAGTCCAAACAGAAGCTTGTAGCAAAAGTAACTTCACCCATGCCTCTACTGGCAACCAGTGTAACTCATGAAAGAAAGGTGTTATATGGTCAAACTTCTTTTAACCCAAAGATCAGTCTGACAGCAGCATTTTGAACCGTACGCAGTCGCTGCGTATTTCTTTGAGAGATTGTCAGGTAAATAATCCTATATAATGAAACCCTAGCCGCGCATGCGCACTCTTAACTGCGTGCTTCCATGATCCGCAGGTCTGTGGCCACAGGAGTGCGCATGCGCGAGTCCCCAGCCTTACTTCTTCCAAGCACCGACCTACACTCGCCGGCAGGACTGGCCGCCAGCGCTGGACTCCCTGCTCTCCACAATATTCGGCTCCTCTCACAAGCCGCACCAGCGTCGGAGAAGGCTTCCGACGCTGGCGGGGATCAAGAGGAGCCGCGGTGACACCTAGCGGGAAGGGAAGCGCCAACAAAACACTTCAGCCGCTACGTTCTTCGCGGTCCTGACTCCAAACCTGCCGATTCCAGCAGCGTGTGCAGCACTCTACACACGCTGCTTCGGGGCCTTCTACTGCCCTGATTTGCTCTGCTGCGTTTCTGATGATGTCATCAGGGACGTGCCAGAGTAAATCAGGGTTGTCGGGACCGCGGGAAGGGAAGGGGGGTAAGGGAAACGCTACTGCTGCACAGGGAAGTGGTGTGGGGGGAGGGAATGCTGCTTCTGTGGCTGCTGCACAGGGAAGTGGGGGGGGATCGAAATGCTGCTATACAGGGAAGTAAGGTGGGGGGAAATGCTGCTGCACAGGGACATGGAGGGGGAGGGAATGCTGCTGTGGCTGTTGCACAGGGAAGTGGGGGGGAAAGAAAGACAGACAGCGGGAGGAAGGCAGACAGAAAGAAAAGAAGAAAGACACAGGGGCAGGGAGAGACACAGAAAGACAGACAGACAAAGAGGGCCAGGGAGAGAGACAGACAGAAACAAAGACAGCAGGAGGGAGAGAGAGACAGAAATAAAGAAATGTAACGGGCTAAAATATTAGTGTTTCAATAATCAAGTTGACTAAGAATCATGGATTGCACTAAAAGTCTGAACGATGAGGTATCAGAGTAAACCCTGATAGAACGAAGCTTCCAGAGGGTAAAAAAATCCCTTCCCTATCTGAGTAATATCAAAAGTGAAAGCACACATTGACACCTGCTCCTGTACGGTAATCCCCCCAAATTCACGGGGGTTACGTTCCTGGAGCACCTGCGAATTAAAAAAAAACTGCGAATGCTCTACTGTATTGGATGCGGGGATCGGAGGGGGGAGAGGGCTGCAGAACAGTGTGTTTGTGTGTGTGTGTGTGTGTGTGTGTGTGAGGGGGGGGGGGGTTTGGAATTTCTCACTTCCTCATCCTGCTAAGCACAGGAAACCGAGCCGGAAAGAATTTTGGCACACTTTTCGGTCTGTCATTGGCTGTTAGTCTGTGTCTCCTGTAAGCCCCGGGACTTTCTCTGGAGTCATTCTAGTTTAAAAGCACACACGGAAAAAAACCTCGAATGACTGAGTTCGCTAAGTCCGAACCGTGAATTTGTGGGGGTATACTGCAAAATGTACTTGAACGTAAATTTTTGTGAAGTTCAGATTCAAGCAAGGAAGAAGAGGTGCCAATGTGTACTGGTGTTTTCTTTTGGACATGTGCACAAGAACCTGCACTTACAACGAAACATTTTGACACATGCATCTGGCAGCTCCTCTCCCCCCCCTCCCAATTAGCCACAAATCTCCCATTCATAAAATTCTGCATAGCACGGTATTGCGCTAGCAGTAGAAGCCAGGAACTCGGACATCTGCGCGTGGCTCTACTATGAGCCTTTCTGTGTAGGTCCCTGAGTGACCACAGAATTCAGAGGGAGGGGCAGCATCAGTCAACGTGCTTCGCTGAAAGATGCAGGAAGTGTTTGTCAGCAGAATGGCTACTCTGTAAGACCAGTGGGCTAGGGCTAGAAAACTCAGGGTAATGTGGCTAAAAGTGGCAATATCTGAAGCCAGACTGGAGACAGACACAAGTGCCAGCAGAAAGCTCATAGCGGGGCTGACAGAAAAGCACATGCACTAAAGCAATGTCAGGAGACCCCAGACCCGTGTATCACAAACTGTGCCTCCTGAGATTTCAGGTGTGCCTCGGTATACTGGGGAAGAGGAGAGGTGCCGGCGCCTACTGTCTACAGGACGTGCCTCTCGCGAAGAGAGGCGCGTCCTGTAAGCAATCTCCCGACGCGGCACCTCTTCTCTGCTGGCCCTTCTCTCCAGCGCAGGTCCTTCTCTCGGCGCAAGGCCCGTTTGAAGGGCCTTTGCACGTGCGCTGACAGTGGCATGCTGATGCCACACCTGGGTGTGATGTTATCTCGCTGACGCCAGCGCACTTCCCAGGGACACTAGATTTAGTGTAACCCCGGCTTGAAAAAGTTTGCAAAACACTGCCCCAGACCAACAACAGACCAGTGCCAAAATAATGTATTGCAGTCACCAGCAAAATGCATAATTTGTAGCAACACCAGAACCTGACCAGGCTATCACATGGTATACAGTATGTGACATCCCGGGACAGAAGAAACTCATCTGGCTGCAGGCACTGCATTGACTCCTGATTTACCCTTTCACTCCCATCGGTTCCAAATAACATTCGCCAGAAACCACAGAAGCCAAACCTCTGCCAGAAAGCACAAAGCCTCTACAATCCAGCTCTCCAGGCAGCTTCCACCCAACAGCAAATCCTTCTGCAAACACGACAGGTTCCCACCAAACCGGCCAAGTAAGAGCAGCTCCTGCACAATACAGCACAGCTGTCACCCCCACCCTTTCTGAGAAAGCAGTGGGGCGGAGGCCATGGCAGTTCCAGCAAGCTCAGCTGAGCACGGAGCAACACTAGTACATATCAAAATGGTGGTGGGGGGGGGGGACAAATAATCAAATTCCTCTCTCCTTGTCCCTTAACTTGACAATCCTGACAGAGCTCCCCCCCTCCCCCACCTTGAAATCTTACAATGCTCTCCACAGCTGCAGTCTCCGGTGGGGTTGATCACTGGGGGCAGGATGTGGGGAAAGGGGTGTCAGGTTCAGGGGTATGCCACACAGTTAGAGGGTAATTTCCAAATGATGGCCCTTCATGACGCACATGCTGAAGCTCCAAAGCTGACGAGGTGATGTCACGGAGGATTCACCGAATGTGGCAGGAAGAAAGAAAGGTTCTTTGCTTGTACACAGGTGGAAACTAAGGAAACATTTGAAGCAATTTAACTGGCCCCTATAAAAGCTGCTGGCTGGTTAAATGGCTTGTGTGGGGCTAAGTGGTCATTTTTAGAGGCACTTAATTGGTTACTGCTGCTGTCTATCACTAGAGACAGCCAAGCTCAAAGGACCCAAAATTCAATTTAAAGAGCTGAGAAACTCCTGACCATTTAAATCACCTTTCTGGGGCATTTTCTGCGGCACTAAACTGCCCATTTAGTGCTCATGCCGAAACCAGCTATTCTGGGGGCATTCCAGGGATGGAGTCAGCTCTTAGCTAATTAAGTGCCGATATTTGAACTTAACTGGTTAAGATGATCACATACATAGGACCACCTAAAATGCGGTCCTATCTTTACGCAGTTCTCCATTACCAGTTAAGTGCCGAATATTGCACTTAAGCGACTATGTTTTAGCTCAGGGGTGCCCAATAGGTCGATCGCGATCGACCGGTAGATCGCCAAGGCAAAGTGAGTTGATCGCGGAGCCCATCCCGGGCTCCATGATAGACTCACTTTGCCTTGGCGATCTACCCAGCCGATCAGCCTTCTTCTCCCCGACGTCAATTCTGCCGTCTGAGAGGAAGTTCAGGCCAGCCAATTGCAGTCTGGCTGGGCCGGAACTTCCTCTCCAACGGCAGAATTGATGTCGGGGAGAGCAATGCTGGTCGGCTCGACACAGGGAGAGCTTGGGGCAGCGGCAGCTTTGCAGCTTGTTCCCCGATGGCAGTGGCGGCTTGGGGGTCTGATCCCCGATGGCGGCGGCAGTGGATTGGGGGAGGGCATGAAAAAAGAAAGAAAGGGGGCAGGCAGGGAGACAGAAGGAAAGAAGGGAAACAGAAAAAAAGAAAGGGGGCATTAAAAGAGAAAGAAAGAAAGGGCAGGGAGAGAGGAATAAAAAGTTGGGGGAGGGAATGAGGGCTGGAGAAGATGGAAGCATTCAGGCTGAAAGCAGGGAAGAAAGATTGGATGCACAGTCAGAAGAAGAAAGTGCAACCAGAGACTCATGAAATCACCAGACAATAAAGGTAGGAAAAATGATTTTATTTTAAATTTAGTGATCAAAATGTGTCTGAATTTATATCTGCTGTCTATATTTTGCACTATGGCCCCCTTTTACTAAACCGCAAGTGTTTTTTAGCGCAGGGAGCCTATGAGCGTCGAGAGCAGCGCTGGGCATTCAGCGCAGCTCCCTGCGCTAAAAACTGCTATTGTGGTTTAGTAAAAAGGGAGGGGAGTATATTTGTTTATTTTTGTATGGTTGTTACTGAGGTGACAGTGCATAGAGTCATCTGCCTTGACCTCTTTGAAAAAACCCCGGAATAGGAATGATAATTAACATTTTCTCTGCGTACGGTGCGATTTGTGGGTTTTTTTTTTATTTTATTGTTGGTAGATCATTTTGACTTGGTCATTTTAAAAGTAGCTTGCAAGCCCAAAACGTGTCGGCACCCCTGTTTTAGCTGGTTCCTTATACCCAGAATTTCTATGCTGGAGTCCAGACATGGCCCAGCACTGACTTTTCAGGTTTAATGCTGGCGATTTTGATCACTGTTGGCTGAATATCGGGCCCAAAGCTGGCTATTTTGTGGGTGATCGGTAGGGTGGGGGTGGCATTCAACTGCATAAGTGCCCAAATTCATCATCTACCCACTTGAGGAGAGTGTGGCGTAGTGGTTAGAGCTACAGTCTCAGCATTGAGGTTGTGGGTTCAAACCCCACGCTGCTCTTTGTGAACCTGGGCAAGTCACTTAATCCTCCACTGCCCCAGGTACATTAGATAGAGTGTGAGCCCGCTGGGACAGATAGGGAAAATTCTTGAAGTACCAGTATGTAAACTGCTTTAAGTGTGGTTGTAAAACTACAAAAAGGTGGTATACAAGTCCCTCCCAGTCTCTTTCCCTGATATCATAATGCCTCATTCAACCAATAAAAGCCAACCTCAGTAGTGATGTCACAATGGCTTCACC
Source organism: Geotrypetes seraphini (assembly GCF_902459505.1). Taxonomy (NCBI): domain Eukaryota; kingdom Metazoa; phylum Chordata; class Amphibia; order Gymnophiona; family Dermophiidae; genus Geotrypetes; species Geotrypetes seraphini. Next base: position 21,669,921 of record NC_047096.1, read on the forward strand.
GCTCTATACTTGGCTCATTTCTGATACTGTATTGGAGGAGAGTGTGGCAAAGTGGTTAGAGCTACAGTCTCAGCACCATGAGGTTCTGGGTTCCAAACCCCACACTGCTCCTTGTGACCCTAGGCAAGTCACCCATTGATAGATTGTGAGCCCACCAGGACAGATAGGGAAAATGCTGCAGTACCTGTATGTAAAACTGCTTTGAGTGTGCTTGTGTTATTGTTATTATTAAAACTACAAAAAGGTGGTATTCTTGCTCACAGATTGACTTAAAAGAAAAGCATACCTCACCCCCCACCACCAACACCACCACCTTGGCACTCAAGGAAGTCACACTGTCTATCCATCCCTTATCCAGGCTAAAAGTATTGAGACTTCCCCCCCCAGCCCCCAGTACTTCTCATACATCCCAAAAACATGTCTCCTGGCTCCTGAAGGGAAAAGAGAGAACGAGAGGCAGGTTCCTGTAAAGCTTCGGGTAGGCAACAGCCCCTTTTCTGCTTCCTCTGGGAGACAAAAGCAGACAAAGGCACGACGACTTCATTGAGAAAACAACTGAGACTTTATCTCCTGAGTTTGCAGAAATGAGCCGCAGCAAGCGGCAACGTGGAAATGAGTCACCCATCACCACACAAAGCAAACATTACCAGCCCTGTGACCTGCATTTAATCCTAGGTCCCGAGCAGGCAGACACCTTCCCTGGCCCACCGCAGTACCAGGTGCACTGGCAGTTTGTCAGGCTTTTCCCCTTTGAGGTTCATCATTGACAAAGGAGTGTTTGCTGATCTGGGAATCGGCACTGACATGGTTTGAGTTTGGAGGCCTTCACGAATACCCACATGCACACAAACAAAAGTAGCCTGCACTCAAATATATGGGCATAGACACACACATGTAAAACATGCATGTGAAGCTCACATGTGAACACACCCTCAGAATGATAACTGTGTAGTCTTTGAATGCAGAGATGCCTAATCACCCAGGTTGAAGAGAAAGACTTTTGACCAGTCCTGGGTTTCAACCTCATATCCCAATGTAGTCCCTGCTTCTACTACTGAAATTTGCCCTGAAGGTGTAAGAATACACCATTATGGGGTTGTTAGAAATCCTACTTCAAACTAACTAAGGATAGGGACACAAACAATCACCATTTACCTCAAAATGCACCCTAAATTGAACATTCAAGGGTCTTATGGGACACTGCAAGGCCACCCACACATCACCCATACACCCTCAGTCTGAAAAAAAGAAGACAGAAAAAAAGTGGAGAAAAAGCCTCAGTTAAGCTTCATATGGCTAAAAAACTCCACTTATGTGTTTTCACTACACTTCTCCCTCGTCATTCGTGGGGGATACGGACAGAGCCGGACCGCGAATGCCGAAAAACCATGATTATCCGGCTCTGACCCACCCCCACCTCCCTGCCGCCTTCCCGGCCTTACCTGGTGGTCTAGAGGGTTTTTGGGGCAGGAGCGATCTTCCTACGCTCCTGCCCCGTGCAGATTGCCATCAGGAAATGGCTGTAGGGAGTTCCCGACGTAGTCTCGAGAGGCTGCGGGAACTCCCAGCAGCCATTTCCTCATGGCGATCTGCACGGGGCAGGAACGTAGGAAGATCGCTCCTGCCCCTAAAACCCTCTAGACCACCAGGTAAGGCCGGGAAGGCGGCAGGGAGAAAAAAAACGATGGATTTTTTTTTACATTAAGACTTTTTTAAATTTTCCCCCTCCCCAGAAAAAAATTGCGATTATATGAACCCGCGAGTGCAGGAACCGCGAATGGGGAGGGGAAGTGTATATCAAAAACAGTGGTGAAAAAATGAGGTACAATAGCAGCCCCCCCAAAAAACACCTCACATCCAGCACGCCAAAATCTCACATACAAACATTGTGTGAAAAAAGTTGCAATATTTCTGACTGTGCCTCTGCACTGCAATCTTTTTTCACACAATGTTTGTATGTGAGATTTTGGCGTGCTGGATGTGAGGTGTTTTTTGGGGGGCTGCTATTGTACCTCATTTTTTCACCACTGTTTTTGATATAGTGAAGACACATAAGTGGAGTTTTTTTTTTAGCCATATGAAGCTTAACTGAGGCTTTTTCTCCACTTTTTTTCAGACTGTGGGTGTATGTGTGATGTGTGGGTGGCCTTGCAGTGTCCAATAAGACCCTTGAATGTTCGATTTAGGGTGCATTTTGAGGTAAATGGTGGTTGTTAGAAATACACATGGCCCCGAATCTCTCTCAGTTAAGAGGGTAGCTGTATAGCAAGTTTCTTGATGTTTGTCACTGAACAAAATCATTGATACATAATGTGAGTCATTCCCTTTCTTTTCTTCCCCCCTCCCCCATGGACCACCACGCTCTGATGTCAAGAAAAAACAAGGGAATCTAGCTCATGTTATCCTATATTGAGAAATTTCCTGACAGGCATAAAACCAGGACTGACTCACCTGCTCCTGTTACCCTCCCCCACCTTTCCCTGTTTCTGCCCTGGAGATATTTACACTAGCATGAGATGTCTTTCCTTCAGATGACAGATTTCTAAACAAGTGGTTCTCAGCCCTGGCCTCAAGACACACCCAGTTGATCAGATTTACAGAATATCTACAACGAATGTGCATATAACTAGCTAAACAAACTAAGCAGAACATTACAAACACTCTATGGTGCTCAATAAAGTTCAAATCAGAGGAAAAAAGACCTCAAAGAACCCTTGGGGTCAAGTCAATAGAGAGACACCAGTTTAGGGTTTGGGGTACTATCATAGGTCAATATAGGTGGATTTACTAAACTGATACAAAAACATATCATAAAAAATAATTACAAAAATTTTCCTAAAAAATTGGTGAATTCAAACAGAGGTTTTGACCTATGATAGTACCCTAAACCCTAAACTGGTGTCACTCTATTGACTTGACTCCAAGGGTTCTTTGAGGTCTTTTTTCCTCCGATTTGAACTTCATTGTGCACCAAGGAGTGTTTTTAGTGTTCTACTTAGTTTGTTTATCTACGGATTGGTTGATATTGAACACTAATTGAAGGTCTTCACCTATTTGGTTCAGTTTATACCATATAACTAGCTAACACCTGGTGAAATTCACTGGAAGAACCTCTCCACACCCCTTGTACTTGGAAGTAAAATCCGGATGTCTCAATCTATCCTCCTTTTTCTGGAAAATCCTAACTAAGTGGTACTAATAATCAATATACAAAAACTGTCAAATAAAACACTTCAATGAAGAGGTCTATACCGACTGTTATTAATCGTATTTTTTGAACATGTTTTTTCAAATCTAGTTACTGAATAATTACTAAGTAGTTACTATGCAGGAAAAAGGCCTCAGAATCAAGGAGTACTACGCTTTTGTTGTCACATCGATTTGCACTGTCAGCTTAGATGCCATGCATATAGCTACTCTGTACTTCAATCACTGGCCAAAAACCTGCTCACTATGCTCTTACTATTTAATTTTTTTTTATCATATCATTTTTGAACTTTTCTTGATATTAACTTGTGACTATTAACTAATCTTGTGTATTTTTAACTACAGACCGCTTCAATGGTTTGAAAAAAGCTAACAGAACATTACTTACCTTCAGTATTCTGTTTCTTTTTCTTTTTGTTTTTTCAATAGTCTGGCTATCTGGGCCAGGGCTGGGGTTGTTCCACGTCCCGGAACCAAAGCCAGGGCTGACGCGGCCGGCGTTTTGCGGACCGCTAGTCTGTCTGTTGCTTCAGGGCCAGTTACAGGATACAGTAATATAGCCTTTCAGAACTCTGTCGGAGAATTTCCTTTTTCTGGAGCCATATGGTAACCCTAGAGGGTCTTTTCCCTCTTTTCATTCCCATAAAAAACACTTCCTCGGAACAGAAGTGGTACCCAATGTTTGTCACCATATATAGAATTCCCCCGTGGAGATTTTCAGTGGTGCTATTTGGATAGTGTATTGAAAATCCACAAATAATGATGAGCTTATATTTGGTAGTGGCGGTCACTAAGGCCTGGATTCTCTAAATGGCGCCGTTATCGATGGCTGCCTTAAAAGGAGCCGCGGATCGCGTGTCAATCATGCAAGTGGCGCTGTTTAAGGAATCACAAAGATAGGTGCCAGAAATGTAGGCCAGGGTTTCCAAGGTCTACATTTCTGGCGCCTGCCTTTGATGTGAATTGTGCCTCCGGCGGTGCTTACCAGCGTCTAATGCCACTTCCAGCGTTACAAGCTCAGTATAAGCACAAAAGTTTTGAATGTATTAAACCATCAAAAACAAAATGGCCACCTTTATATCTATAGTATTGCCACACTTGTTCCTCAGAATGCCACACAATAAAGTAGTGTGGTAGCCGTCCTCACAGGAACTGAATGCAGTGTGATTTTTTAGTTGAATATTAAATATTAGATACTTTCTTTTATATTATACTAATAATTTATAAAGTGCTAGTGCCAGTACTTTGTTTAAAAGGACTAACATAGTTGTAAACTAGTTGTGAACTAGCAAATGCATGTTTGCTACTTAGCTTTTGCTTCAGAACGGGTCTGCCTCGGCAAATATGCAGGGAATTAGCGTTTTGCTAAAGCTCTGAACCGTTCTGCTTGTTCTGTCCCTGACCCTGATGAAATCTTGAAACGCGTCGGTGAGGACCGAGGCAAACCCGTTCTGAAGCAAAAGCTAAGTAACAAACATGCATTTGCTAGTTCACAACTAGTTTACAACTATGTTAGTCCTTTTAAACAAAGTACTGGCACTAGCACTTTATAAATTATTAGTATAATATAAAAGAAAGTATCTAATATTTAATATTCAACTAAAAATTCACACTGCATTCAGTTCCTGTGAGGACGGCTACCACACTACTTTATTGTGTGGCATTCTGAGGAACAAGTGTGACAATACTATAGATATAAAGGTGGCCATTTTGTTTTTGATGGTTTAATACTTCCAGCGTTAGCCACGCCGACAGTGGTATCGGGCACCAGTAGGTGCCTCCGGAGGTGTGATTCTGGCGCCTTGTAATTTCTCTTAAGTCCAGTTTTAAACGGTGTTTTGGACTTAACTTAGGTGCCAGTAGGGCGCCTACCAGAACCTAAATTAAGGTGCCATTTATAAAATATGGGCCTAAGGATCCAAAATTCAGCTGGCGGTGGTCAGTGTTTTGCTGACTGCCAGTGGCTTTATCCTTGAATATTCAGTGCAGGGTCATTTCCAGGCTTTGGAATTGAACATTTGGGCATATAGAACCAGACAAAACTTAACCAGCTATGAAGAATTGCATAAAGACGGGCCTTTCCTTTATGCAGTCCTATTTATTTGGTTACGGAATCTTAGCCAGTGATGAAAATCGACACTTATCCAGCTGGGTTCTGACCACCATTGGAATGCACCCAAAATAGCTGTTTTCAACTTGGGGGCTAACTGGGCATTTTTAGTGGCACTATCAGGTTAAACACCCCTGAAAATTCTTAGTCAGCACCAGACAGGGAAGGAGGGAGCAGGTTTCAATGGATACGGCATGCGGACATGAGCCGGCTACAGTGGACAGTAGGCTGTGGCGCCATGACTGAAAGGTTCCTAAGGGGGAAAAAAAAGAAGGAGTTGGTAGTGGCAAACATGAATGCGGTGGATTTGAGGTGGGGGGGGGGGTTTACATATATAGCAATTGGTGAAAATCGTGAATAGAATGGATATTAAAAAAAGGGTGAACGTGAACTGCTGGATTATGGATGCTGTTACTCCTGGACAGGTGTGTGTGGGGGGGAGGGGGGGAGCAGGGAAGGGGTGCTACTGGACACGGGACTTCAGGAAGGATGGAGGGGGTAGAAGAAAGACATATTGGCTTGGGGAAGGACAAAGGGGACCTGAAAGGAAAAGATGGCCAAAGGGGTGAAACAGGGTCAGAGAGAGATGGTAGAGGGTGTGAGAGAGGGAAAGGGCGTGATGAGGGTACAAAGTTTTCAACTTGGGGGCTAACTGGGCATTTTCAGTGGCGCTATCAGGTTAAACACCCCTGAAAATTCTTAGTCAGCACCAGACAGGTGATTTAAACAGCCAGGAGCTTCTCCTACCTGTTTAAATCAATTTGTGAATATCGACACCTAAACGTCAGGGCCAGATTCTCAAAACTTAAGGTTGCTTTTAACGTGGTTGCTAAACTTTTTTTTTTTATTGTTAATAGGGCTTATAAAGCTTATTGACTTGTTAGGTCTTCAGGTGAAGAGTATTCCATAGTAGAACATTCCAGTTTTTTCTAACATCTCGGATAGTGACTGTTCTGAATACTTTTGAACAACCAAGGGTTATTTCTAAGCAGCTGCCAGCACTTGAAAATGAAGATAATTCTTCCTGTCAAAGCAGGGAAAACTACAAAAAAAATCTCTAAATGTTTCCAGCTAGCAATTTTGATCATTAGAAATATTATTAGGAAATGGAAGTTACATGGAATTGTTATGTCAAGGCAATATCTGGAAAACCAAAAAAACAACAACAACAACAAAAAACTCTGAGAGAAGTACTCTAAAATTGGTCAGATTTGCAAGACAGGACCACAGATCTCTGCAAATGGCCTTCTGGAAAGTTTAGCTAACACTGGAGTAGTCTGTGTTGATTATACAACCATCTACATGGGAGAATTGAAAGGTATGCAAAGGAAAACCTTGGTAAGCTTGAAACATTTGGGCACAAAGTGCTTTAGACTGATAAACATTGGGGCTGTTTAATCCACAACCATGCAAGATACAGTTGGAAACAAAAAAAAAAGAGTGAAGCATTTAAACAACAGAATTCCTTGCCAGCCATTAAACATGGTATGTTTTGGGGTTCTCTGGTAGCCAGGCAGAAGGGAGAATGAATTTAATTAAATATAAATATATTCTCTAGAGACTGAGTTCCCACAGCCAGTGAATCATTTAAAGCTGAAAACGGGTTGGTATTTCAGGAAGACAAACAATCCAAAACACACCACAAAAATCAACCACAAAATACTTTCAGAAAAGAAAGCTTGAGGTTTTGGAATGCCCTTCAGTATCCCCAGCATTGAATATTATTGAACATCTGTGAGGATATCTCAAACATACAGTACATGAAAAGAGACCTAGCAATATTTCCGAGTTACGAGAGCTCTGCTAGAAAGAGGAGGGAAAAAAATTCCAAAAGAGAGAACTGAAAGACTCTTAGCTGGCTACAGGAAACATTTGCAAGCTGTTATTTCTGCCAAAGGAGGTGTTATGAAGCACCGACTGAAAAGGTGTCCACAGTTTTTTCACCTTCCGATTAAGTTTGCTCATTTTGAAACTGCATAAGCTGCAATAAATAATAATTTATGTATTAAAAATTACAGACAGATGTCTGAGTCAATATTGGAAAACACTTATGCATTCGACATTTTGGTTTCTAGATTTTTGGCTTCAGATGGCAAATTTTAGGCGCCCAAGTGACCTTTGCTCCCAGGGGGTTTTCCAGCCCTGTGTAACGTGCATGCATTTCTTTCTCCATACTACATCTCGTAATTCATCAGTTAAATGTCACCACTATATTGGTTGGGGGGGAGGGGGAATTTTCTGTCTTGTTGAATCTAGTTGTCGAGCGAGAAATTTCAAAATTGTCATTGGACAGGCCAGTTTTTAACAGCTATTATGTTTCACAGTACTTCCGGATCTTTCGATCTTGAAAAACTGCCTCCAATGTATGCAGATAAAGAGTGCTGAGTACTCCTGTAATTTCTGAAGACAGAGGAATGGAAGCAAACGACATGGGGGGGGGGGGGGGGCGATATTCAGCTGGTGGCAGTCAATATTTCCTTAAATGCTACCTGACTCTGGCTGAATATTCAGTGTTGATTTCCATCTGGGCCCTGGCACTGAATATACAAGACTGAAGTGGCTCAGGAATAGAATAAGCGATGTGGAGTGGAGGTCTTTAGGAGATAAGAATAGGGTGAAATTATGGGTTTTAGATAACGTTTGGTAGATAAAAGAGTATTAGAGAGATCTAAGGGTGTTGGATATTGGGTTGGGATTGGTTGTGCTGGATAGGTTTTATGTGTTTTTTGAAGAGTATGGTTTTAATGGACCCAGGCAGTCTAAATTTCAGGATATTACATTACATTACATAACTGGCTTATATTCCGCCTGTACCTTTCAGTTCTAAGCGGATTACATCAGAACGATAACTGGACATTTCCAGGAAGATAAATACAAATTACAATTAAGGCGTAAGGTCTAAAGCAATTTTGATGAGTAGATTCTAAGAGGGGGAGAGAGGGGAAAAGGAAGGGATTAGGACGTTTGGGTGAATTTCTTGAATAGTAGGGTCTTGATTTCTTTGCGGAAAGCCTTGAGGTCAGTTGATGCTGTCAGTAGGTTGGTGATGGAGGATATCCCCACATGAACATGCATGAAGCAGATCTGCATGCACTGCCTCATTATATCATAATAATAATAATTTATTTCTTATATACCGCTATACTGTGAAGTTCGAAGTGGTTTACAATAAAGATATATTTGACAGTACATGGGATAGAAACGGTTTACAATAAAGATACGCATGCATATTCATTTTGGATCTCCTGAAAACCAGACTGACTGAATATCTCTAGAAACTGGCTAAAAGTACGTGAGTTCTGAAAGTTTGGGCATAGTTTGTGCAAGTTAGGGGGAGGGTTCTTTGAGTGGGCAGACTTGTTGGGCCGACGGCCCTTTTCTGCCGTCATACTTTAGGTTTCTATGTTACTTTTAGCACTAATGGGAAGAGAAGGGACAATTTTCAATCAGGGCTATCTAACTCAGATAAAAGCCATATGAGAATTTATTCCTCAAAGTGGCTTAGGAATAAAATAAAAATATATACGGGTATAGAATACAAGAAGACAGACCAAAGTCCATAGAGCCCAGCATCCTCTCTCTGATACAGGCCAGTCTGGGTCATAAGTAGCTCAGAAATTCCAAACATTTGATCCCATAACCCATTTCTAAGGATGATTCCACTCACTATTCACCCACCCATCATCCAAAGATGTCAAATGAAAAAAACTTTATGATAACCTAATAGCCTCCAAAGCAGCTAAACTGGACAGACAAATCACCACCCTGTTATCTTCGACTACAGACTACAAAGCCTTCAGGAGAGACATTAAAACCATACTCTTCAAAAAACACATAAAATCTATCCAGCACAATCAATCCCAACCCAATATCCACCATTGAGCTGGCGTTAGTTTTCACGCATAGGGCAGGGGGCAGCACGCCCTAATCTACAGCATGCGGTAAAAACGCTAGCACACCTTAGTAAAAGGCACCCCCATGTCTGTCTTTTCTGTACCCTTCTCTTCTACTGTCAGTTCCAGACTCCATCCCTTCTGTCTTGCTGCACCACATGCCTGGAACAGACTGCTTGAGTCGGTATGTCAACCTCCGTCTCTGGCAGTATTTAAATTTAGGCTAAAAGCCCACTTTTTTTGAGGCTGCTTTTAACTCTTAACTCCCACTAACTTGTAAAGTACCCATGTCTGTTTTATCATTCCCTCTGTGAGAAATTTTAATTTGATTGTAAACTCTATTGAGCAAGGATTGTCTCTTATATTTATTCATTTAATCATTTATATACCACTTATATCCTACGTGGTTTCACATTCAGGTCCTTTATCATATTTCCCTATCTGTCCCGGTGGGCTCAAACTCTATCTAGTGTACCTGGGGCAATGAGGGGATTAAGTGACTTGCCCAGGGTCACAAGGAGCAGCGAGGGATTTGAACCCACAACCTCAGGGTGCTGAGGCTGTAGCTCTAACCCCTGCGCCACACAGTGCTGTGTCAAGCAACATTATAGGAATGATCAGTAGTAGTAGTAGTATGAGGAGGTGATGAAAGGTCATCAGCCCAACCAATCATTTTCCTGAATTCTGAGCGTTATTTTGCCACTATAGCTGAAAAGAAGTGTTATCTTATTTTGTTAAGTGCCAATCTGTTTTGACATTGTTTCAGATCATTGATCGAACCATATCCACGTCATTCTCTTCTTGGTTAGGCTGAGCACTTTTCAGCACCCCCTCATAGCAACATTCCAGAGCTGAGATTGTGATGTCATAATGCCTCATTCCACCAATAAGAGCCAACCTCCTCAGTGATGTCGCAACGGCTTCACTGTCCTAGACTTGGCTCACTTTTATTACATATGACGGGGGTACTGAAAAGTTCTTAGCCCAACCAACCATCTTCCTGAATTCTGAGCGTTATTTTGCCACTATAGCTGAAAAGAGGTGTTTTCTTATTTTGTTAAGTGCCAATCAGTGACTGAACCATATCCACATCATTCTCTTCTTGGTTGGGCTGAGCACTTTTCAGCACCCCCTCATAGCAACATTCCAGAGCTGAGATTGTGATGTCATAATGCCTCATTCCACCAATAAGAGCCAACCTCCTCAGTGATGTCGCAACGGCTTCACTGTCCTAGACTTGGCTCACTTTTATTACATATGACGGGGGTACTGAAAAGTTCTTAGCCCAACCAACCATCTTCCTGAATTCTGAGCGTTATTTTGCCACTATAGCTGAAAAGAGGTGTTTTCTTATTTTGTTAAGTGCCAATCAGTGACTGAACCATATCCACATCATTCTCTACTTGGTTGGGCTGAGCACTTTTCAGCACCTCCTCATAGTAGAAGTAGTAGTCTACTGGGTAAGATTTTACATACTGTGCATTTCTTCCAGAAACCTGACCAAACCTCTTTTAAATCTCCCTATGTGAGCCACCTTGAATATATCCTCTGTGACAGATTCACCAGATAATTCTGTGAAATATCCTGAAGACATTTTTGGGTTCTGCCTATGTTCAGGATTGTCTCTAATTGGGTTATATCTCTGGCCTGTTGGCAGGACACTATATAGTTTTCTGCTATAGATTCTCTTTCTCGTTTCCCCAAAGATTATATAGAGTTTTTCTTATTTTTTGGGTGCAGACTTTCTTTTCTCTGTCAGATTTGGGGCATGTGCCATTTTTGTATCAACAGTACTGAGTGGAGTGGAACAGGTAGATATGAATCGCTTGTTTACTTTCTCCCAAAATGCTAGGACTAGAGGGCATGCAATGAATTTACTAAGTCGTAAATTTAAAACAAACCAGAGAAAATATTTCTTCACTCATTGTATGATTAAAAACTGGACCACTGGTCTGACCCAGCAGTGGCAATTCTTATGTTCTTATTGCTAGAGAATGTGGTGAAAACATTTAGCTTAGAAGGGTTTTAAAAAGTTTGGATAATTTCCTAAACGTCCATAAGCCATTATTAAGACGGACTCGGGAAAATCCACTACTTATTCTTAGGATAAACAGCATAAAATCTTTGTTACTCTTGGAATCTTACCAGGTACTTGTGATCCTGGATTGGCCACTGTTGGAGACAGTATTCTAGGCTTAATGGATCTTCAGTCTATCCCAGTATGGCAACTCTTAGTTTGTTTATATAAAATCAAGAGAGAGAGGAGCCTTGAAAATGCAGGAATAAAACTAATGCTTCCATGGAGTAAGCCTCTGCTTGTTCCCCTTTTTCTCTCTTCCTCCTCTTTTTCTGTTCTCTTCCATATATTTTCTTCTCTCTCCTCCCATTCTGTCTTCTGCCCTCTCTTATCTTTTCTCCTTATCTTTCTTCTTGTGTGGAAAACTTCCTCAGGCAAACCTAGTGTGAGCAATTGCTCAGAAGAGAAATACATAAGGAGTATAGGGACAGACTTAAAGATCTCAATCTGTATACTTTGGAGGAAAGGCAGGAGAGGGGAGATATGATAGAGACATTTAAATACCTATGTAATGTAAATGCGCACGAGTCGAGATAATGGTTACTGCGGATAGGCTGACTAGATGGGCAATTTGGCCTTTATCTGCCATCATGTTACTATGTTTCTATAACCATAAAGCTCTATGACATCACAATGCAGGTATAAAGAGCCTTAGCCTACAGGAAGAGGAGATGCAAATGTTAAGAGCCCTAGCCAATAGGGAGAGGAGGAGATAGTGGATGCTGCAGATGGGCCATAAGAACATAAGAAGCGCCATCTCCGGATCAGACCTTCGGTCCATCTACTCCGGCGTAATTTTTAGTCACCCATATCCTTCTATGCTTCTCGTAAGGAGATGTGCATCTAGTTTGCTTTTGAATCCTAGGACGGTCGATTCCGCAATAACCTCCTCTGGGAGAGCATTCCAGGTGTCAACCACTCTCTGCATGAAGCAGAACTTCCTGATATTTGTCCTGAACTTGTCCCCACTTAGCTTCATTCCGTGTCCTCTTGTCCGTGTCAAATTGGACAATGTCAATAGTTTTTTCTGCTCTATTTTGTCGATTCCTTTCAGTATTTTGAAGGTCTCGATCATATCCCCTCACAGTCTCCTTTTCTTCAGGGAGAACAATCCCAGTCTCTTAAGTCGATCCTCATATTCCAGTTTCTCCATTCCTTTTACTAGTTTTGTTGCTCGTCTCTGCACCCTCTCCAGCAGTTTTATATCCTTCTTTAGGTTGGGAGACCAATGTTGGACGCAGTATTCCAAGTGGGGTCTGACCATTGCTCTATAAAGCGGCATTATGACCCTCTCTGATCTACTCGTGATTCCCTTCTTTATCATGCCAAACACTCTATTTGCTTTCTTTGCCGCCACCACACATTGTACTGATGGTTTCAGGGTCCTATCTATCAGTACACCCAGGTCCTTTTCTTGTTCGCTCTTACCCAGAGTGGCACCTGACATTCTATACTCGTGTTCCTTAATTCTTTCTGCCTAAATGCATTACTTTGCATTTCTCCACATTAAACTTCATCTGCCATTTCTCCGCCCATTTCTCTAACTGACATTTGGCTTTTATCTGCCATCCTGTTTCTATGTTTCTATTCAACGGCTCACGTAGCTCTTTCCAACCAGATCTGAAATCTGCAAAGCGACTTCACCTCCTTTAGTTCCCACTAAATGAAATGAGATCCAAGGGATGTGCTCCTAGATTTGGAAAATGCTTCTTCTTGATCAGCAGTAACACTATGTCATTAAGAATGTTGATCAAATACTTTTAGAGTTCACATAACTGCTTCTGTTGTAATAACAGAAACATGTCATTAACTGAAAGGAAAAAAGGTTTCTGCCTTTATGTTCTAACACACTTTATTTGATGGCTGCTTATTTGCCAATTGCACAGAAATCCAGTAACCAGCCTTCATCTTCAGAGACCAGATCAGCTAATTATTCCAGGGATTTGGATGTGCATTCATTAGCCTGCATTTGTTAATATGTCTTAAACATTTTAGTGCAAAATGAATGCAATACACGTTAACCCATGCATTAATGTATAAACAATTCATCTGTGCACATTAGAAAGTCTAATGTGCATTAAAAATCTGATTAGAATGAATCGTATGTGAAACAGAAAATAAGAGGAAAGACCTGGAAGAATAAAAAAAATGAGCTGAACCCATCGCTAGTTAGGGGGGCACCTCTCAGCTAAATCCAACAGGCATTTTTAATGCACACCTTGGTAGCTGGGGGGAGGGGAGTTATTCTATAACATTATGCCGGTGACAGGTCAAAAGCGCGCAGAGACAACTGAGCGCAAGGCGGAAGCCCGCGCCGAAGAAAAACAGTGTTTTAAGGGGCTCCGACGGGGGGTATGTGGGGGGAACCCCCCCACTTTACTGAATACAGATAGCCCCGGTGTTGTGGGGAGTTGTAACCCCCCACATTATACTGAAAACTTCACTTTTTCCCTAAAAAACAGGGAAAAAGTTCAGTTTCCAGTATAATGAGGGGGGTTACAACCCCCCAAATCCCCCACAACGCCGGCGCGATCTATATTCAATAAATTGGGGGGGTTCCCCACCAACACCCCCCGTCGGAGCCCCTTAAAACACTGTTTTTCTTCGGTGCGGGCTTCCGCCTTGCGCTCAGTTATCTTGGCGCACCTTTGTCGGCGCGCGCTTTTGACTATGAACCCACTATGAACCCACACTACCGAAAGGACATGCTGAGGATCGAGTCGGTTCAGCGAACGGCCACCAGGATGGTCATGGGGCTCAAGGATCTCACGTATGAAGAAAGACTAAAGAAATTGCGGCTGTACTCACTTGAGGAAAGAAGAGAACGGGGAGATATGATTGAAACGTATAAGTACATCACGGGACGCATCGAGTCAGAAGATGATATCTTCTGGCTCATGGGACCCTCGACCACCAGAGGGCATCCGCTGAAAATCAGGGGAGGGAAGTTTCATGGCGACTCCAGGAAGTACTTCTTTACCGAAAGAGTGGTAGATCATTGGAACAGACTCCCACTCCAGGTGATAAAGGCCAGCAGCGTGACGGATTTTAAGAGAAAATGGGATACTCACGTGGGATCTTTAAGGGAGTAAATTCAGGGGGGGGGGATACTTGGGATGGGCAGACTTGATGGGCTATAGCCCTTTTCTGCCGCTTTTTCTATGTTTCTATGCCTACATTTGCGCATCTAGGTTGCTATTTGCAATTCACATTTCCCAGTCTTAAAAACTGACCCTCAAATTCTGTAAAGTCTGCTTAAAGTTAGGTGCTTAATTTATTTGATTAATAGGCTAAATCAGTGCTGAAAACATAAATTTTTATTTATATATCTCAAAAGCCTTTTGGTTCTAAGCTATTTTCAAAAGAGGCGGACTGAGCAATGGAAGTGAGCTCCAACAGAACTTAGGTATTAACCAGTTAATAGTAGAGATGACTGGCACTTAACACCTCAAAACTGATTTTAATTGGACTTAATTGAAAGTTAGACACCTATTCCAAAGCACCTGCCTATAAGTGGGTGCAATTAGGGGGTGGAATTTGGGTGTGTTTCAGAGTTAGGCACACACATTTAGGCCAAGAAAACCCTGGCATAAATACAGGGCACCAAAACGTTAGGATGCCTAGCGATACCTAACGCCACTTAGGTTGCACTAAGCATGATACCATACAGTGGACCTAACTTTTATAAAATTGCACTAGGCATCGCATTTGTCAGTGCCAACGTATAGAGAATCAGGGGCATTAGGTACAAATCTGTTCATTCGGTTACATTTCAGTTCGTGATGACGAGACGGTGGAATTCATTGCCTCTTCAGCTTAGAAAGCAGTGGTGTAGGAAAGGTAGAGGTGGCGGACTGTCCCGAGTGCCATGAGGGTACGCCCCCCCTCCCCCTTCCCCGCATACCTCTTTAAATGTTTGCCGGCTCAAGCAGCATTTTCTGCTTGCTGCTCGCACTGGTGTTGGCTCCCTATAATTGTATATAGTTTTTAGCTTGGGTACATACATCTTTTAGCCTTTGTTGTATTTTTTTTTTAATGCTTATTTTTGCAATTTGTGCTCATATTTTATATCTCTTTTTAGATGAAAATTATTTTTATTATATGTTATATACCATATATATATTGCTTTTATGTCACTTTAAATGTTATGTATTCGAATATTATTTCTATGTTGTTTTAGTACCTTACTAGTCCCCCTGAAAGAGGCATTTGCCGAAACTGGGATCCTAGTTGGGACCAAAATAGAAGAGAACGTGTCTCTTCATTGGACTGTTTTATGGACTAATAAATGTAGCATATTTGGTTGGACTGAGACATCTCACTTGCCTTTTTGGGTGTATTTGGGTTGGCTCCCTATTGACATCACTTCCTGGTCACGATACACTGCTATAAATGCTTAACCCCTTACCATCCCCTCCCTAACCCCAGATCCTACTTTTCCCTCTCTTGGAAACCTTCTCTGATCTAACGTTGTAACTCTTCTTCCATAACTCTTTTTGTAATTCGCTTTGAACTGAAAGGTAATGGCGGAATAGAAATCTGTAATGTAATGTAATGTAATTTTTAAAGGAAGGTAGGAACCTATGTTCCCTTATAGGACTCCTAATAGGTGTCCTCTGGCACCTTTTTATAGGTACACAGTACAATACTCCCCTCAAATTCAAAGGGGTTCCATTCCAGGAACACCCGCGAATTTTAAAAAAAAAACTGCGAATGCGGTTTTGCATCTGTCAAAAGGCAGGAGAGGGCAGCTGGGGTGCCGGCGGGTGCAGAAAATCATTCGCGGTACGCTCCAACCGCCTGTTCCTGTTACCAAAGTCAAGCTACACCAATCAGGAGCCTGACTTTTTAGTACCGGAAGAGGCAGTCGGAGCAAGCCGCGAATTACTGAATCTGCGATTCACGAACCACGAATTCACAGGGGAACACTGTATATAAGAATTGCCATACTGGGACAGACTGAAGGTCCGTCAAGCCCAGTATCCTGTTTCCAACAGTACCACGTACCTAGAATTACTTCTTATGTGTCTACATGCTTACAAAATCTTGTAAACGAAGGTACATGCTGTCTGCGTGTACTTGTTATGCATACATGCAGTCAGGCAATTTTAAAAGGATCTCTTCTGTGTATAAACTAGGTTTTACATATAGAAAAGGCTTTCAAATTTAGCCCTGCAAAGTCTAAATGTGGTAAAGCATTTATTTATAATTGTCTGTTCAATAACACATGCCAAAAGGAATCTGCATAAATTAATAAAATATTTTAAAAATTCAGAATCAGTCAATGTTTTTACTAACTAGTGGCAAAAAGAGACTTAGAGGCTCCTTTTCAAAGCACACAGGCATACTAAGGGCGGTTTTATCGCACACAGCAGATTAGGGTGCGCTAGCCGAAAATCTACCGCCTGCTCAAAAGGAGGCGGTAGCGGCTAGCGTGTGTGGCAATTTAACGCACGTTATACCGCGCGTTGAGGCCCTAGCGCACCTTCATAAAAGGAGCCCTAAGTACTTTAAGGGAAATTTTATAAATAGGTGCCTAAGTTAAGAACCTAATTTAATTAGTATATGGGCAGTATATGGGCTTTAATAAGCTCATAATTGAAAAAAATATATAATTGGGTGATAAGCACCTATCTTCTTAGGCGTGATTCTACATAAGCTAGGTGCCTAACTCCAAAATAGGCATGTTTAGGGGCAGAGAAGGACAGACACTATTAATAATAATAATAATAATAATAATAACTTTATTCTTGTATACCGCCATACCCAGTGAGTTCTAGGCGGTTCACATTAGTTAAACATGGATTACATGCGGTTAAGAATTAGTTGAACAGATTTACATTAATGAAATAAAATTACATGCATCGTTACATGCGGTTCACATTAATTAAACATAGTTATATGCAGTTAAGTAATAATTGAACAGAATTGCATAGAGTTAGGTGTTAAAAAGAGCAGGGATGTAGGCAGCGAAGAAGATGAAATTGGGGAGAAGGATAAGGTGGGTCGGGGGGGTGAGATGATAGAAAAGGGGGGGTGGGGATTCTTTGGGGAGGGGGCCTTTAAGTGTCGTGGCGTTGGAAGAGGTGTGTTTTGAGTATTAGGCACAATTCTCTAAAGTACGTAGGCAACTATAATGTAGGCTATTAAAACCCTGGCCTACAATGTAGGCATCTAAGTTTTACTGCCACCCTCCTCACCCTTTTTATGAAGCCGCATTAAGAGTTTTTTGTCACCGGTTGCTGCAGTAAAAGTTCCGACGTTCATAGGAATTCTATGAGCATCGGGGCTTTTACCCTGCCTTTTATCTGCTGCCGGCAAATTAAAAAGGCTAACCAGGCTTCATAAAAGGGGGGGGTTAGTTAGACACGATTCTGTAACGGGCATCCAAGTGTGATTGACATGGACTAGGTGCCTCAAAGAGCTGCAGCCACATGACTGTGTCACATTGATCCTACAAAAAAATTCACTTTCTACAAGTACACTACAGGCCAATTTTAAAACATCACTGTAAAACGAAAAAAACTATACAACGGACTACTGGCCACTCAGGCAGCGAAGATAGACAACCAAGTCTCCAACCTATTGACAACAACCCCAGACTACAAGATGTTCAGAAAGGAAATAAAAACTATACTCTTCAAGAAATCCCTTAATAAAGCTTAACCCCCCTCTTACCATCCCCTCCCTAACCCCAGATCCTACTTTTCCCTCTCTTGGAAACCTTCTCTGATCTAACGTTGTAACCCTTCTTCCATAACTCTTTTTGTAATCCGCTTTGAACCGAAAGGTAATGGCGGAATAGAAATCTGTAATGTAATGTAATCTTCAAGGTCAAAGTAAATGGATCACAGCAGCTGAAGAACATGGTTTCCCATTAGGCAACTTCTGGGTCCTTAAGGTCCTCTCTAAGAGCATCCCTAACCAGACCATGACAAAGGAAATCACGCAACATGATTCCTGACAGGAAGCCTTCTCAGGGGCAAACCCCACATTCTGGAACTCATTTCCAGAAGGGCTAGACAGGTGAATGTCTAGCTGTTCTCCAAAGCCTTTAATGGGTGAAGCAGTTGACTAGCTAGTTATATACACTGGGGTTGACATGGATTTTTTTCAGCACCTTCTGGCTCCCACTCATTCTTAGAGCCATACCTTGAACCCGGTCTTCACTTGTGTGCAGGGCCCCTTTTCCCTCTTCCTGTTTCTATACTTCCCTTGGCCTGGACTGGTCACTTTCTGATCTTACTTTGCCTGCTTCTTCCTGCACATATGCTTTCTCTCCTAAGCCACACTATGCAGTTGGGGTGGGTCATGGGTTCAGGGAGGGAGGGGGGCCTGCAGGCAGGAGGGAGTGGGCATCCCTCCTGCTTTTCGTGGTTGGGGGGGGGTGTTTCGGGGGTTCTGGCAGGAGGGAGTGTGCATCCCTCCTGCAGCTGCTCAGCTAATCGCAGCAGGGGTATTTCTCTCCCCCCATCCCTCCCGATCAGCTGAACTAGCAGGACTCCCCAATGCCGCAGCTTCAAGGAGCACTGCCGGCTCAGCTGATCAGGGATAATTTCCCCTGCCGCAATCAGTTTATGGTTGTTGTGGCCTGACTTTAGAATCCCTCAGTGGCATAGATAGGCGGTTGAAATGTAGGCCTGGGTTTTCCGGGCCTACATTTTAGCTACCTATCTTGGCTGAATTTAGGCATGATTCTGTAACTGGCGCTATCATGTAGGTGACACATGATTGGCAGCCGCTTTTTTGGTGGCCACCGACGTTGGCACCAGTTACAGAATCCAGCTCTTTGTACTGTTTTATTTGTGCTGTTTGATTTGCACTTGTTTTTATTCCTTTCTTTTTCTGATTTTGCTAAGTTCTCAAACCTTCCTTGGTCCTTTCCTTACTCCAGATGGTCCTTATCCTTCTTGAGATGCCGCACATCGATTACTGTAATGCACTTTACAATGGTCTTCTACTCATTTCTTTGACACGTCTATAGCTTTTTCAATCTACTTCTGTCAAACTTATTTAGAAAGCTTGGCATGACAATCATGTGTCTCCTTCTTTTGACTAGAGAACACTAGCTCACTGTTTCTGCCCAGATGAAGTTCAAGACCCTACTGTTGGTGCATCGTGAACCATTTCTTATCTTTCCTTATGCACCCTCCCTTGTCCTTTGCACTTCCCAGTTGTTTAATCATTCGTCACTCCTTCCAGGATCAGTTTTGAGATCTTTTGTGGCAACACTTTTCATATCTGGGACCTCCTTCTAAAATTCACTGCACCTTCACATCCAAAATGAACAATCCATGCCTATATTTTAAAAAGAGGTTAATACCTGGCTCTTTAGCTTGCCTTTTGGCTGATCTCTCCTTCTGTATTTGCACACTATACGCCTATGCATTCCCCCGGAAGTTCCCTCCTCTCAGAAACCGCCCGCAAACACTTCTACAGCCACTTCATTCCCCAACTCTGGAACCAACTCCCCCCTCAACTCAGACTACAGAACTCACTAATGACATTCCAGGATATGGTAAAGACCCTCCTCTTCAACTAAAGGTCACCCTCAGTCTACACCCAACCCCCTTAAACCCCTTCTTTCTCCATTCTAATCTTCTGCCTAAATTTCTGTATAGTCCACTCTCAGCCTATACTCAAATAACTTGTATCTAAACTAAACTACTTATATTTAAACTACTGTTCTTAATTTGCTGTATAGTCCCGATATCTAAACTGTTGCACAGTCTTGTTTGTCCAAGTATTTAAATCTACTTTATAATCTTGCATGTCCAATTCACTCCATTGTGAATGTTTACTTGCAAACCGTTCTGAGCTACTGGGAGGACGGGATAAAAATCTAAATAAATAAATTTTGTTTCTTCCCTAAGTTCTCTTCTGGTTTTGTTTTGCTCTCACCTTCTTGTCTCTCCTACTTACTTGTGCTTACCATTTGATTTGCATTTGTAAACTGCTATGCTATACCCTTCCGGGGTCAACGGCAGTAGATAAGGTTTGGGAAATAAATCAAATAAATAAAAATCAAATGCATGCTAACTTAGAAATATAGAAAAATGAAGGCAGATGAAGATCATATGGCTTATCTAATCTACCTAACCATAGGGTCTACCATCCCCCTCCTCTCCCTTAGAGATCCAACATACTTGATCCAAACTTTCTTGAATTCAGATTCAATTTTGTCTCTACCACCTCCACTGGGAGGTCATTCATACATTCACCACCCTTTCTTTGAAAAAGTATTTTGTGAGGTTACTTCTGAATCTTTCCCCTTTCACCTTCATCCTATGCCCCCTCATTCCAGAATTTCCTTTCAATTGAAAGAGAATTGCCTCATGCATATTTGTGCCAAGTAGGTATTTAAACATCTTTATCATATCTCCCTTCTCCCGCCTTACCTCCAAACTGAGAACTTTAAGTCTGTCCCTATAAGCTTTATGATGAAGACAAGTGGAGGAGTGGCCTAGTGGTTAGAGCAGCTGCCCCAGCACCCTGAGGTTGTGAATTCGATTCCCCCTGCAGCTCCTTGTGACTCTGGGCAACTCACTTAACATTTCAATGCCCCATTATAAACCGCTTTGATAAAGTGTTATATTAAGTCCCATCCCCTTTACTCTTTATCGTTTTAGTAACCTTCCTCTGGACCGACTCCATCCTGTTTATATCTTTTTGAAGGTGTGATCTCCAGAATTGTACACAATATTCTAAATGAGGTCTCATCAGAGTCTTATACAGGGGCATCCTTTTTCCTACTGGTCCTTCTTCTTCCTATGCACTCAAACATCTTTCTAGATTTTGCTGTTGCCTTTCCAATCTGTTTGGTCACCTTAAGATCATCATATACGATCACATCTGAGATAGGTGTATGCATCTTCTCCAAATGCATGTGCAATTTATTCTTTCAAGCTAGTCACTTACAGTTATTTATTTAAAGCCTTTTAGAAGAAATTCATCCAAAGTAGTGATCTGTCTCAACTCCTTTGTTATACCCTAACTTAAGAACATAAGAACATAAGAAGTTGCCTCCACTGGGTCAGACCAGAGGTCCATCCTGCCCAGCGGTCCGTCTTGTCTGTCTATATGCTCCACCTCTGCATATTCCCTTATTGTTTTGATGTTCTATCATGCCTCTATTATATGAATGTTTTATTGGTTTTAATGTGCCCTAAGCTGACACTGTGCCACATAAGAAGGGCTTCCAATTTTAGGTTAGCACTGATTTTCAGCACTAGGCTCATAAATCTAAGCAAATGAATGAAATATCTAAATTTTAAGTCCCCCAAATAAGCGGAACTTCCAGCTGAAAACATAGGCTCCTCTGTTTGACTGAAAACAGGACAAAAATTTAAGAACCTAACTTAGGAGTACAACTTTAGGAGCTTAGCCCTCAAAATCATCCTAAATACCTACAAATAAGCACCTAAAAACAGAAACTCCAGTCAAAATGATTACAGTCTTCCCCCGTGAATTTGCGGTTCGCGAATCGCAGACTCACTAATTTGCGGTATTCTCTAACCGCCTCTTCCTTTACTAAATTCAGGCTACGCCAATCAGGAAGCTGCATGTCAAAGCAACTCCTGATTGGTGTAGCCTGATTGTAGTAACAGGAAGAGGCGGTCGGAGCATACCACGAGTGATTTTGCACCTGCCAGCGCCCCAGCTGCCCTCTCCTGCCTCTTAACCGTATTCGTGGTTTTTCAAACTTTGCGGGGGGGTTCCTGGAACGGAACCCCCGCAAATTTCATGGGAGCACTGTATTTATTTTGATTTAATATAACTATTTCCAAGTTTTTACTATGTGTTCTAACTGTGCACTATGCTGATATCTGAGTGTTTCAGTACAGTCACATTGTCACTTTACGAGGGAATTGTAAATTGTCCGTGTTCAGCTGTATACTACCTAAGGTGAATTTCTTCAAATGTGGTAAATAAATCTTAAACACAAGAAGGAAATAAACTATGAGTGCAGTTTGACAGAATGTATGCTTTTATCCACAGGGGAAATAGGATGGGCTTTGGTCTGAGAAATGAAAACGTGCACAGTAATATCATTTTCAACTCGCTGCATGTCCTGTACAGAAGAACTGTGCACTCGAAAACACATCTGTCTCATTAGTGTGCCTTAAAAAATTTAGAGGGGAATTCATCAATGGGCAATAAGTGATTTAGCACACGTTAAGTCGTAGGGCACCCATTATATTCCTATGGGTGTTTTACCCCCCTCTTCTACGAACCCACTCTAGCGGTTTCTAGGGCGGGAAGCCACGCTGAATGGCCCGTGCTGCTCCCGAAGCTCAAAGGGATTCAATGAGCGTCGGGAGCAGCGCAGGCCATTCAGCGCGGCTCTCTGTGCAAAAAAAACGCTTGCGTGGTTTCGTAGAAGAGGGGGCTAGTGTTTAGCACATGCTAAATCGCTTAGCGCCCACTGATGAAGTTCCCCCTTAGTGCTTTCTACCACACTTTATAATTAAGGTTGCAAGTTAATGGCAGTTAACTCCGAAATTAATGCATTTAATCGTGATTAAGAAAATTAATCCCATTGCAGCATCTCCTGACTCCTCCAAACATTTCTTTTGCTCTTTTCCGCTCCCAATCCCTATCCTTGGTACTATCCAGCATCTTCCCCCTCCCCCACAATTCAACATAGCCAGTCCCTTGTGCTAGTCTAAAAATAGGAAACCCCACTATTTACCCTTCTCCACTGAGAATATTGACCGTTTAACCCTACTTTCTGCTGTCTATCTTTTAACTGGCTCCTGGTTGGTTAAATTATCTATTCGGAGCTAACACTCTCATCACCTCTCGCCTAGATTGCTTCAACCTGCTTTTCATAGGTCTTCCACTAAAACATCTCTCTTTCCTTCAATCTGTTCAGAATTGTGCTGCATGGCTTATATTCCACCAATGTCACTATGCTCCTGTTATCCTTCTTCTCAAGTCACTCTGGCTAGGATTCACTAACCTGACCGATCGGGCCCGATCCGGGCAGGTCCGATGAATTCAGGAACGAAAACTATGCAGATGGGGGCGATCGGAGGAACGCCCCCATCTGCCTGCAGAAATCGCTTTATAGCGATCCCCCGCGCATGCGCAGATCATCTGTAGATGGTCTGCGCATGCCCGTCTGAGACGTGACCTTTTTTTTTTTTAACTTGAAAACTTTTTTGGGTTAGTTTTTAGCCCTGTGAGTCCGTGGTTTTAACCCGCTTTACACCCACGGGTTAAAACCACGGGCTCGCTGGGCGGGGAAGGGAAGCAGAGCTTCGGGGAAGGGCAGGAGAACAGCGATGCGGCAGGAGAGCTTCAGGGAAGGGAAAGAGAATGGCGATGCAGCAGGAGAGATTCGGGGAAGATTGAGGCAGAGCAGGGCAGCATTCGGGGCGAGCAGGCAGGAGAGATTGCAGGGCAGGGAGCAGGGCTTGCAGTTGGAAAGACGTTTTCGACTGGTCCCCAGCAGTCACTTCTTCAGGTGATCGGCCAGCCCAGTCGGATCGGAAATTTGGTGTTGTGAATCGCATCCCAGCTGCTTTTTAGATGGCTGCCGATGAGAATCCGGGCCATAGTGCATATTCGCAAGAGGTCAGACACATAGGCAAAGTCTAGGCAACATATGGGCAGGAATCAAATTTATTCATGTCATTTATAATATTCTAGCAACGCTATTTGGGTTTTAGATGTGTACAAATGAACATTGAGATGTTTATATTGGCAAAACATATGAATCCTAATTTTACAAAGCTCGGATATACATGTCTAAAATTGAAATACATGCATCTGGCAATGGGGCAGGTTCTAGACGGACATAAAAGATAAATCTGTATTTCAGAATGAACATGCACCTTTATGTTCAGAAAGATGCCATGGGGATTTAGACCCAGGATGTCTACGTTTCAGAAAAGTGCTCACATTGAACAGTGCTGCACTGGACGATTGACGGTGTCTGATTTTCTTGATGTCCTACCTCCCCCCCCTAAAAAAACTAGATCTTAAAAAGGCTACTGAACGCTGCAATAGCTTCAGAAAACATAAACATTTCTAAAATGGCTGATATAACCATTTATGTTCCGGCACATAAACTTTTATGTAGCTGTTTCATACCATTAATGGTTTTGTGCCCATTTTGACTTGTTGATAATTTTTTAGACATTTAGATTTCTAAAATGGCCGCTCCTGTCCATTTCTGCATGAATTTTAAAACAGGCCTCCACATCGGCAGAATGTGTTCTAAAATATTAGCGGAACTTGAGACATCCCAACCTGGACATCTCAATTCCAATTTGTACGCTCTTCTTTAAGTATTGTTCTATGCCCTTTAGCATTTAGGCATTAACACGCCGACTCTTTGGCTAGTGAAAGTGGCAGCTCCTAATTTTAAGTGTACAGTATATTTAAGCAGTTACGCCATTATTTTGTAAAGGAACAGGCTCCTATCAGGAGCCCTTCTGGCCCCTAGTTGTAGCCACCCAGTTACGGAATTGCCCTCTATGGGGCAATTGTATAAGGGAACCCCAATGTTTAGGCAACTAAAATGCTCATAAATAATTAGAAGACCAGCACACGTGTGTATGTGTGCTTTTATGCCAATATTCTATAAAACAGCGCTAAATGTGGAGTCTGAGTGGAGAATGACTGAGGCACACAACTATGTGTGTAAATGATAGTATACTATAATTTTTGCACATATCTTAGCGATCTAAGTGTGAGTATTTACCCCAGCTCTATGGCTGCTGCGGTGTCTGGAACAAAACAAGGCCCCAACATTCCTCCCTCCAAAAAACAAACAAACACAAATGTACTATTATTTTAAAAATTATTACTATTTAGTAACATAGTAAATGACGGCAGATAAAGCCCTGAACGGTCCATCCAGTCTGCCCATAAGTTATACCTATTAAAGAATACATGATTAGATTAATTTGTCTCTTCTTTGATATTTCTGGGCCGTAGACTGTCCTAGGTTCCAAATGCTGAAGTTGCCGACCAAGCTCACTCCAGCCTACCCAACCATCCCGTTGTTTGCAGGACATCTACCGTAAAGTCTGGTCAGTAACATCCTCCTGTTCCATATTAGTGGGGTTCACATTGATGCCCACTCCAGCCCACCCTACACCGAATCATCATATATTGAACATAGACCATGCAGGTCTGTCCAATACCGGCCTTAGTTCCTTACTTTACATCCTTCATTTTCTAATTAGAGATCCTCTATTTTTATCCCACGCTCTTTGTGAATTCCAGCGCCGTTTTCCTCTCCACCACTTCCCACTGACAAGTGTTATGGCAGGATGATTCCTGTTTTCAATGTGATGCCATTCAGGAAGTGACCACTAAGATCTGTTTTAGCAAAACGGCGTTTAGTGAAGAAGATAAAAGTTGCCATTAAATTTCTGAAACAAAATAAGGCGTACAGTGCAATGCATTTGCCAACAATCCTCCCCCCCTCTTTTTTCAAGCTGCGCTGCCGAGCAGCGCAAGTTAGATGCCGAACTGCCCATAGTAATAGGGTCGGTAGCTCAGCATTTAGCTCGAAACTATGTAAGGGGACCTGTTTTTTTTCAGATACCATGTGCCTACTTACCTTTAAGAATAGGCTCCTAATAAGTGCCTTCTTGGAGCCTAAAAACAGCCCCCCCTCCCCCCCAAACACACTTTATAGAATTACCATTTATATATGGTTACCAGATTTTCCAAATAGAAAATCTGGACCCCCTAGACCAGGGGTCTCAAAGTCCCTCCTTGAGGGCCGCAATCCAGTCGGGTTTTCAGGATTTCCCCAATGAATATGCATGAGATCCTATGTGCATGCACTGCTTTCAATGCATATTCATTGGGGAAATCCTGAAAACCCGACTGGATTGCGGCCCTCAAGGTGGGACTTTGAGATCCCTACCCTAGACCCACACCCAGGTCCGCCCAGTTCAACCCATCCCCCCCCCCCCAGTCCTGCCCCAGCCCTGCTCCCCGCTGTTGTCGGGCAAGAGGGCACCAGCGCTTGACATCAAGCGCGGATGCCCTCCTGCCTGACGGCGATTTGTTGGAAGCTTTTCAAAACCCGGACAAAGTGCCATCTGGTAACCCTACAGTTATATGAAATAGCATGAAGAAAAGCCACTTCTGTGCACACTAGGACTGTGGAGATGAAACGTCAGCTGCGAAACCTATAAAGCGTACTGGATTTGATATACAGCACAACCATAATAGTTTAAATGTATTATATGAAGGTTCTTTTTCTGCCCCTAGTGAGCTCACAATCTAAGATTTGTACCTGGGGCAAGGGAGGTTCACAGTGCGAATCAAACCCACGTCCGCAGGTCCTTTCAGCCCACTGCACTATTAGGCTACGCCTCCCTTATCCCCTTTTACAGCCCTCCAGTCTCAATGTGAACTCCTTTAATTAGCTCCCTAGTGCAGGGGTGTCAAAGTCCCTCCTCGAGGGCCGCAATTCAGTCGGGTTTTCAGGATTTCCCCAATTAATATGCATAAGATCTATTAGCATACAATGAAAGCAGTGCATGCAAACAGATCTCATGCATATTCATTGGGGAAATCCTGAAAACCCGACTGGATCGCGGCTCTCGAGGAGGGACTTTGACACCCCTGCCCTAGTGTGTGTTGCTTGTATTGAAAAACTTACACTGTTAAGGATAACTATGGCAAATTGTATCCTGTATATTATGTTTATTGGTATTAGACCCCTAGTGTGTATCGAAGTAGGACACAACCTTGTATCGTAAAATTGAACGGTAACTGTCATATTGCAGCCTATTTTATGTATGTCTAACCCAGACATGGGCAACTCCAGTCCTCAAGGGCCAGAATCCAATCGGGTTTTCAGGATTTCCCCAATGAATATGCATTGAAAGCAGTGCATGCAAATAGATCTCATGGATATTCATTGGGGAAATCCTGAAAACCTGATTGGATTCCGGCCCTTGAGGACTGGAGTTGTCCATGTCTGGTCTAGCCTGTAACCAGTTCTGAGCTCCTTGGGGAAAACGGGATAGAAAACTAATTAAATAAATAAATAATTGGTTACTGCTCCATCGCAATGATACCTCAGGGCCATAAAATCATTTTTACGTACGCTGTCATTCATTTGCGCCCTCCTGTGAAAATTGCCACAGTTCACAGCGGCGGCCAGGCAGTGACAGCTATCCTAGTGCCTGGGTGCTGAGGAAGGCACAGTGAGCCCAGCGCTGCCCCTGTATCGCCCGCACTGCGAGCCCTGGGGCCCCCTTCCATAACTAGCACCATCCCTGTGCAGGGAGAAGGGGGCCCAGAGAGGGGGGGGGAAAAATCAGGTTGTTTGTTCTGGGGGCCCCCTATGCTGCCACACAGCATCGCTCCTGGTAGAAAGTTTTCACGCCACATACTGGCTCAGTCAAGCACATGCGAGGCCAGCTCTATGAATTCAACCAAAGCCCTGCATCCCCCCCAGAGTCGGCCCTGGGGAGAGGAGGATGAGGACAGGAGAAGAGTGAAGAGGAGGTGGACCATAAGCTCCCCTAATTCATTCCTGACATCAGGGGTCATGACAGGCCTTAACATGTCCCTTCCTCAGGAAGTTGGTAAAAGACATCCTGGCTTCGATGAGCACAGCCTCCTTTCCTAGATGCGTGAAAAGGAACATTGGCCTATGTGTAAAGACCCCCCAATGCAGATGGTCCCAGAATTCCCTGCTCCCTCACTTACATTAATTTGTAAATATCTGTTTCTTTCCTCTCTGCCTTCTTTGTTCTTTGTAATCTATCTCTTTCGGTATTTTCTGCTCTCTCTCTCATCCTTTCTATCATTCTCATAACTCATGAATTTTTTTTGGCATGACAATTTGTGCCTGTTACATATGCTGCCGAAGTCATACATTGAGCACTTGATTTGTGAAGGCTTTTCTCCTATTTGCTGTCTATGGAAAAAGACCTTGATGAATCAGACCTGAGTGATAGCTCCATTGCTCCCTCGCTCGCTCTCTGATTTTTCATGTCTGTCTTATTTATTCTTTTCGCTCTCACACAGAGTTTCATATCTTTTGCCTCTTTCTTGCCCTCTCCCCTTCCTTGTTCTCTTTCCCCACTTCTTTGACTTGACTATTATTCACAGTTTCCCCCTCATTCCCTGAGCGGTGACCACTGCTGCTTCACCTGGCAGCTGTTCAGTAATGAGCTTTGCCACACCCTACCTGCTCTGGTCCAGACCTGCATGATTTTGGGCAGGACAAGTCAGCTCGCTAGACAGGTTCTAGCCTGCCCTCTCGTCCTCCTGTGCTATTCAACACCGCACAATCCTCTGTCAATAAATATGATTTCTGCATACTCAGACACAGCAAAGAACCACATCCGTCGAGCCCCATGGCTGAAAAGCAGAACTTTCTCTGTGTGACCCACAGACTCAATTTGGGAGGGTCTAGGATGATTTATCGCAGGTGTTTCAACGCAATAAGCTGGCCACGATGATCGTCCTATTCAATCTAGAGCTTAACGATTAGTTTTGGGGAGCAATTCCCCCCAATTATGCCCTCCTCCTCTCCTTCTAATCTGAGCCTTCAGCTGTTGGCACCCCAGCGTCCTCGCCCAACTTGTCCTCTCCCATTACCACCTCCTGTCTGCCGTTCTGCTCTGCTCCTGTGGGGCAGGGCCAGATGGGTCAACGGACCTCTTGCGCCGTCCTGCTCAAGTTGTTCCTGGCAGTTCCTTGGCACCTCTCCCGGTGACTGGGGTTTTTGTGCAGTCCTGGGTGCTGCAACCCCTCGGCTTTGGGCCACCAGCCTTCCATTGCTGCCCAGCTAAATGGGACGATTCAGCGCAGCTGTTTCTCAGCGCAGCTGCAATGAAACATCCTGTGATGAACCGGCTGCAATGAGTCGTCCCATTCTGACAAGTGACATATCTGTCCCATGTCCCAATCAAAAGAAGAGACACAAATATTTTGACCATATATACAATAAAGGTGCAATTCTATAATTGGATGTCTCCGTTTAGGCATCCCAAAGGCACATGGCAGGAGTGTAATTTTTAAAGGAACCTCGGGATCCATTATAGAACATTGGTGTGAGCCGGTAGTGGTGTGCCAAACATATAGGCACAGAGCCTTACTGCGGCAGGGACACATTTAACTTACGCTCAAGTTATGTGCTTAAGTGGGAGCCCCGCCCAAGCTCTGCCCTTGGGAACACTGCAAATATATATATTTTTCCCCTACACTCTGATTCTCTTCCTGCTCTTATTCTCTTCTCTTTCTTTTAATTTGAACTTAATACTGTCTGCTCTTTTTTTCTCTTATTTGTACAAAGTTCTCTTCATTACTTTCCAGGCACCTTCGCACAGATTTTGTGTGCTGTACTTCCTCATGGTTTAACTAGTTTTAATGTTAATAATTTCTCCTTCTTGTATTCTTTTGTACACCACCATGAACTCAAAGGCATATGCGTGGTATATAAATAAAGAATTATCTTATGTTATAAGTGAAGCAGGAATTTGCAGAATAGAACTGAGGTGGCATAGTGGCTTATATGCATATACTATAAATGCATAATGGGTGCACAAATGTTAGTATCTAGTTTCTAGAATCGCAGCCAACCTAGCTCTTTATCACATCACAGTTATCCTATCCAGCAAACACAGCGCGGGGCCAATGCTATTATTTTCTCCAGCACAACATAGGACCACATGGGAGCACCGTTTTCAAAAATGGCTGGGGCTGAAGTGCTGAACTCATCACCAGTTATGTCTCCCTGAAAAAAGTAAACAAAAAGACAGACGAACACCTCGCCTTAGAGTACAGACAGTTTGCGGATTTTTCCTCCACAATTTTTAATGACTTTTTTCTTGGCGATATATAATTTTAACGCTAATTTATTTAGAACATTATAATTTACTAATTTTGTAACATAAATATTAACGTAAATTCAGCAAAATTTCCATATACAGTAAAGGTTTGGAAGTAGCCAATCGGGAGGTTTGAAAGTAGGCATTTTTTTGAACCACATCCAATGTTCATGGTTTTTCACAATTTGCAGGTACTCTAAGAGCATAACCCTTGCGAATTTCAGGGGTCGACTATATTCTAATTCCAATTTTGCTCTTCAAACAGTTTTCTTTAGTTCAAGGTTCCAGGAAATGTGTGAACATTTCTAATATTGAGAAAATATTTCACTTTTTTCAGGGAAGGGAGGTGTCTTTTCAACCAAAAATAAAGTCTTTATTTAAAACAGTGGTGGCAACAAGGATCCCTGTTTCGGCATATAGGAAACGCCTTCCTCGGGGGGACACATATTTGAAAGACGCTGGAAACAAATCACGTGGGCTGCTCGACTGCACACGTGATTTTTGTTTCCAGAGTCTTTCAAGTATAAGTGTCCCCTGATAAAGGTGTTTCCTATAAGTCGAAACAGGGATCCTTGTTGGGACCAGCATTTTAAAGAATGACTTTATTTTTTGTTGAAAAGACATCTCCCTTCCTTGAAAAAAGTGAAATATTTTCTCATTATTAGAAATGTTCACACATTTCCTTGACTCTTGAACTAAAGAAAACTGTTTGAAGAGCAAAATTGGAATTAGAATATAGTCGACACCTGAAATTCGCAAGGGTTATGTTCTTAGAGGACCCGCGAATTGTGAAAAACCACAAATATTGGATGTGGTCCAAAAAAGGCCTACTTTCAAAACCTCCCGATTGGCTACTTCCAAACCTTTACTGTATATGGAAATTTAGCTGAATTTACGTTAATATCTATGTTGCAAAATTAGTAAATTATACTGTTCTAAATAAATTAGCGTTAAAATTATTTAATCGCCAAGAAAAAAGTCATTAAAAAATTGTGGAGGAAAAATCCGCGAACTCTGAACCACGACTTCGTGGGGGTATCCTATAGTAGTGAACGGTTTTTTCACATTAGGCCTTTCCCTTTGATTAGTCAAATTGAATATAAGTGAGTGCTTTCTCTATCTTTGACCACTCCCTATTAAGAGTGGTCTGATGAAGAGATAACTTTGTTGCTTCATTTATATTCTGAGGGGGGGGGGGCTTACTTTTGAACTTCCCCTTTCTTTCTTTTCCTATATGATAGTTCATATCTGAGTTTCTGGTAACAAGAGGGTTTGTCTTGTGAATAATGTTTGAAATGCTAAAAAAAAGAAATGTCCACCTGCTACAAGTACACCAACACAGCACAGGACAACTACCCTGTCCCTCAAACACAAATGCAACACCAATTTTAACCCACAGATACAACAATGGACCAAATCTGTTCTGTTATCCCAAACACAGAGCTTCATCTGTACTGTTCTGCTAAATACAACTGGGCCTGATGATATTCAGCCACGAGGAGGCAGCCTGGATAACTCCCACGGTCAGCGTTGACTGTGGACATTCTCGCTTTTCTTAGGGAATACAAAGGGAAAATCTGAACTACGAGTCCCTGCATGCAATAGGGAGAAAACCAGGCCTGGATCAACCCTGTTGAGTGACTCTGGACCCAGTTTACAAGCTTACCTAAACACAACACAATACCATATTTGTCCAGCCCCCCTCCAAACAGCATTGCCCTGTCTTCTCAAACACATTCACATCTGTCCTTTCATCCTCACAAACAGCATATGACCACATCTGCTCCGCGCTCATTCTACAGATTTTAGCCTGCGCCACGGCCGACTGATGTAGAAGAGGAAATATGAGGTGCTCCAGGAAGGCTTCAGGGTTTCTTTAATCCTGCACTCCAATCAGTACTCATTTACATATGTAAATTGGATAACTGTGTTTTATTTGTAGGGCCTTCTGACAGGCTCCCAGATAAGTGCATGCCCCTCCTTTCCCCCACTTTCAATTTCAGAAGCATTTTTAATTAAACCCTCTGATTTGTTCCTAATTAATTGATTCAGCAAAGACAGTGTAGTCTCAGCTAAGGCAGACACTTGGTACCTCCCCCCCACCCCCCCCACCCCCGAGCTGCTGTCCATCTGCTTTCCTGCCTAATCACAAAATCTACATTGTGATATAACACCTTATGTTCACACTACAAATTGAAGTATCTTGGAATTACAGCACTATAGCGATGTATACAGCCACCTCCGGGGTGGATGGTCCATCAAGTAATTTAATCAACTGGACATTGATGATGGTAAAACAAGAGAATGTGATCAGGAAGCTGCTGTAATACAGAAGTCCCCTAGCACCACCACCATTCATATCATTGGGAATGGCATGGTTCTTCCCTCCTTGTGCAAGCAGAAGGCAGTGACTTGTTACCCAGAGGTAGCTGCCCTGAAAGATGTACTGTACAAAGACAAACCATAATTATCACCATGAAATGGTGCAAGAAGGTTCTATTCTGTTCTTCTTTTGCACAAAGGCTTGAAACGTTGAAAACTTATTTATTGAACATTTGTTATATCGACATTACACAATCATATGCCAGGGCGATTTACAAAATTCAGGGTATGATAAACACGACAAACTAAACTAAACTAAACTAAATCTTGGGTTTGTATACCGCGCCATCTCCATATTTGTGGAGCTCGATACGGTTTACAGGAATTGTAATGAGAAAGGAACTCCAAGGAAGGGTTGGGTGAGGATCGGAGAAAGAAGAATGATTAGAGGGCTAGGATGTCAGAAGAGGAGGGAGTGTTAGGTTTTTGAGAAAAGCCAGGTTTTCAGATGTTTACGGAAGGGTTGGAGAGCACTCAGGTTCCAAAGAGGGGAGGTAAGGTTGTTCCAGAGCTTGATGAATCTGAAGGGGAGGGAAGTCCCCAGTTTTCCTGGGTGGGAAATGCCTTTTAGTGAGGGGAAGGATAATTTTGATTTTTGGGTAGGTCTGGTGGTATTAAGATTTGAGGAATTCCAAGAAAGTGGAATTAATGGAGGAAGGATGCCGTGGAGGATCTTGAAAGTTAGGCAGATGCAAACTATACCTAAAAGCAATAGAAATGAGGAAACAATGTTTAAAATAATAGGAAATTAGAATCAAACAGAAGATTAGGGAATAAACAGCACATGGAAAGATATGTCTTAAGTCCAATTTAGATTAAGTCGCCCAAAGTTGCACCGGTAAAATGTCCATTCTCGAAAAGTATGTCTAAACTATTCTGTTTTTCGAAAATTGTCTATCTGTACGTCCAGACCGCCACTACGTCTATCTTCATACCACATTCTCAACCAAAACTTTGTCCAAGTTTCAAACACCCAGACCAAGACCTTTTGAACACGCGAGGGGCCAGTATTATGATGGACTGGCCACCCAGACATGACAACAGAGCAGTGGGTCACCTTACAGGGCACTGCTGTGAAATTCACAAATACATCTCATCACAACTCTCCAATAGCCCTTATGGCTGCAGGTGCCACCTATATGGCAGTACATTAGGGTTTTGGGGTTTTTGGGTGGCTTATGAGCCTGGGTCCTCCTCTCTAGGGTTCACTAGCCCACCCCCCAGACTAGTTAACCCTTTCAGGACCATAAGGATTGTAGGCCAATTTTTGTGGTTTTGACGACATTTTTATGGTAAAAAGGGCTTGCAGATGCCAAAAAATTGATTTTTTTTGTGAAATATCATTATTTTTTTTAAAAAAAATCACACTTCTGGCTTATGGACAGTGTGGCAAGTGAATCTTCTCGTCAATCTGGCAACGACGCTAATGAATGAATGTCGGAACCAGTTTGTTTACATAAAGGCAGTATCATATGGAATCCGTACATATCAAATTTAGAACTGTAGACTATCCCAATCAAAATTTATAGGATTTTAAAGTTATGGGACAAATATGTCCCTTGGTCCTGAAAGGGTTAAGCCACTTTTGTGCAGCTCTAGCTAGGCTTTCCTATGCCAGGTGGGGAGTGTTTGGGGGGGGTCTTTATTTGGTCTCTGCAGTGGTTATCTGGTCACTTTTGATACCTTTGGGGCATTTGTACCTGTGTTTACATCGCCTGACTCACAACGTCAAAGTTTCGTCTAGGCAGTCTCATCAAACATTCGATTATCCCTGCAGAACGACTAAGGGCTCCTTTTATCAAGCTGCGCTAGCGGGGTTAACGCGCGCGACTTTTCATCACGCGCTAACCCCCGCGCTGGCCAAAAACTATCACCTGCTCAAGAGGAGGTGGTAGCGGCTAGCGCGGCCGACGGTTTAACGCGCGCTATTATGCGCATTAAACCGCTAGCGCGGCTTGATAAAAGGAACCCTAAGTCTAGGTCGGCCCCCATCCTCCCCGTGTCCCACCCTAACTTCCAAAAATGTCCCTTTTCAGCTCTGGGCGCACAGCGGGCTTCAGAGGCCTAAAATGTCCCTGGATGCGTCCAAGAAGCCATTTTGATTATCGGCCCTTGGACAAACTGTCTTTTATATCGTGTTGACTTGGGTAGGTTTTGAGACGTATTTAAGTTTCGATTATGAGCCCCATAGTGTTTACTAAACTAAATGATTGGATGAACAAGCAATTTTGCCTTTGGAAAACTGAAGACAACATACAGCAGCAGGATCGGATGTTAATCCATGAGTCCAGCTGGAGCTTAGCGCCCTTCAGAAATGGTTCTGATCCTCGTGGAAAATCCCAGAAAGCAGCTCAAACTCTCCTCAGCTTCACGTTAATGGTCAGCTGTGTCAGCACACTGCTAGGTGCACTGGATAATGTGGCAGTGGGAAGACTAGCATACACCGGGCCTAACATTCAGCCCACGAAGAGTCAGCATTTTGCTGACCGCCACGGCTCCGGCACCGAGTTTCCGAGTTTACGGAGCCAGTGAAAACGGAGCCGGTGAAGGGCAATATTTGGCATTTAACTGGCTATGATGAACTGAGAGAGTGTGGCAAGTAGAGAGTGTGGCACAGTGGTTAAAGCTACAGCCTCAGCACCCTGAGGTTGTGGGTTCAAACCCACGCTGCTCCTTGTGATCCTGGGCAAGTCACTTAATCCCCCCATTGCCCCAGGGACATTAGATAGATTGTGAGCCCACCGGGACAGAGAGGGAGAAATGCTTGAGTACCTGAATAAATTCATGTAAACCATTCTGAGTTTTCCTGGGAGAACAGTATAGAGAATTGAATAAGTAAATAGTGTGACAAGTTTCAGCCTCTGATAACCAGAGCTGGTATTGTGATGTCATAATGCCTCATTCCACCCATGCCTAAGAGCCAACCTCAGCAGTGATGTCACAATGGCTTGATTGTCCTATACTTTGCTCACTTTTACCACATTTTGATTTCTAGAGTATCACAGTTAAAGCTACAGCCTCAGCACCCTGAGGTTGTGGGTTCAAACCCACGCTGCTCCTTGTGACCCTGGGCAAGTCACTTAATCCCC
Source organism: Geotrypetes seraphini (assembly GCF_902459505.1). NCBI lineage: Eukaryota > Metazoa > Chordata > Amphibia > Gymnophiona > Dermophiidae > Geotrypetes > Geotrypetes seraphini. The sequence continues at coordinate 21,705,500 of NC_047096.1, forward strand.
CCCATTGCCCCAGGGACATTAGATAGATTGTGAGCCCGCCGGGACAGACAGAGAAAAATGCTTGAGTACCTGAATAAATTCATGTAAACCATTCTGAGCTCCCCTGGGAGAACACTATAGGAAATTAAATAAATAAAGATAGGACTGACTTTTGCAATATGATCCTATTTAGGCAGTTACCGTGGCAGGTTAAGTGCTGATTGTGGACGCTTAGCCAGCCATGTGCCGACTCTGCCCCCCCCCCCCGGAATAGTCCCAAAATAGCTGGATCTGACATTTTCAGCTGCACTGTCCAGTTAAGGGCTGCTGAATATGGCCGATTAGTCCCAAACAAGCATTTTAACCAGCCAGAAGTCGTTGAATATCGATCCGATGGATTACAACAGAGAACATCTCAAGACCTACTATTGCTACTACTTAATCATGTCTATCGTGCTGCCAGACGTATGCTTCGCTGTACATTAACATTTAAGAGACCTTCCCTGCTCAATAGAACGTACAATCTAATTAAAACAGACAAACAGGACAAATAGACCTGCGCTAAGGAAGGGCTATGGGGAAGAAAATTGTAGCGTGCATCAGTGGCAGTGAAAGCGCTAGACTGCAGCGTGTGCATTTCAACCTTTTCCCTGTCACTCCGAGTCCCATCTTGAGCCTTCCAAAACAAGAGCCTCCATTGGGACATTACCACTTAGAAACACAGCTAGTCACCCTCAGCAAGGCTAGGAACATAGCTTTCTCCTCGTATGCATAATTACTAAGGCAATTAATGGCAACATATTAAAATTTGAAATGTTTCAGGAGCTTTCGACTGCCAGAGGACAGAATGTCTGGAACACGGAAAGAGGAAGAAGGGAGGGGTGCGAGCAGAAAAGGGAGAGTGTTGGGGCTGCTGAAGGAGGCTGAACTAAGAGCCAATATCCCTTGTCTCAAACCCACTGATAGGAGGCCACTCGCACTGCCCCGTGGCAGTGCCCCAGTCTCTCCCTCTCTCTCTTCTCGCTTTCCCTACTCGTGTTTGCATCTCCCTGCTATCGTTCATTTCTCTGTTGCATTACTGGCAAGACACTACACTTTGCTCTGGCACACAGGGCGAGAGTCCCTTCTCTATAGAGCTTACTGTCAAGAGGCACAAACAAAAGGCAAATAAGACTGAAGGGAATCTATGTATTGCACAATACCTGGTGAAAATCTACAGAGCTCTGTTCGGAAATAGGCCGGGTTTAAGACTTAAAAGCAGCTTCAACAAGGAGGGTTTTTTTAAAGGAGGGATTGAATGTGGCCAGAGGCAGAACACAGTTCATAAGCTCTCTCCTTCCTTTCTTTCCAAGCTCTCTTTCCCTTTGTATATCTCTCAGTCTCACAGACAGGTTTAGACCTGTGGTCCCCTCCTTTTCTCCTTCCTGGTCCCACTTAGGGAGGGGTAGCCTCCCCCGGCCCAGCCTCCTTTTCTACTCTATACAACACAACCACCGGGTTGCCCAACCAGTAAAAAAGCCTCTTCCTGCTCCAACTTGCCTTTGCAAACTTGCCTGTAGTCAGCTATGCTGGAAACAGCAGAGGAGTGTCCACATCCAAACTATTGAGCTCATGAATATGTCTGCATGCATATGCGTGCATATGTAAATCGGTCTGCATGTACATGTGTGCTTCTGGTATGTAAGCAATTGACTGTGCATGTATGCATACTAGATGTACTGTGCGGGCATTTATGCTAATTTTTATTGTGTATGTTGTTTTGTAAACTGCCTAGGCGGTATATAAATTTTTTAATGAAATTGCCTGTATAACAGTGTGCCACATACACTGCCTGTGTACTGCTTTGACTGTATATATGTGTACGTGAGGAATGGGGGGAGATGGGTAAGGTTCCAAAGGAAATGCAGAGGATGGTAAAGTGGCTGAGGCAATGACTGGCCTTGCTGAAGCTTGTTAAGGAATGTAGTCTCACCCACAGCAGCAAGACTAGAGAGAGGGGTTCAGGAATTGCTTCCAGCTAGGACAGAACAGTCCCTCCCCTTTTTTCCGGTTCTTGCACAAGCTGGAAAAAATTAAGCGTTTACAAAGCGCAGCAAAGGGCTTCAGTTCCCTCAGTCTATGGCAGCTGCTCACTTTACATCAGCTCTAATAATACTTAGTAAGTATAATGCTGGAATTTCTCTAGAATACCATAGATCCTCCAGCATTACCACAAACCTTCAATCTTACCACAGATTTCCAAGAGCAACACAGACCTCCAGTCCTACCACAGAAGTTCCTCTGCCACAAGCTCTTGTGAAAACCATGAACCATAAACCTTACCACAGATTATCAAGAGTACGACACACCTCCAGTCCTACCACAGAAGTTCCTCTGCAACAAGCTCTTGTGAAAACCATGAACCATAACCTTAAGCCTTACCACAGATTATCAAGAGTACGACAGACCTCCAGTCCTACCACAGAAGTTCCTCTGCCACAAGCTCTTGTGAAAACCATGAACCATAAACCTTAAGCCTTACCACAGATTATCAAGAGTACGACAGACCTCCAGTCCTACCACAGAAGTTCCTCTACCACAAGCTCTTGTGAAAACCATGAACCATAAACCTTAAGCCTTACCACAGATTATCAAGAGTACGACAGACCTCCAGTCCTACCACAGAAGTTCCTCTACCACAAGCTCTTGTGAAAACCATGAACCTTACCACAGATTATCAAGAGTACGACAGACCTCCAGTCCTACCACAGACTTCCAGCCCTAGCACAGGCTCTGCTCTCAAGAGTATCACAGATCTTCAACTATAGCACAGACTTCCCAGCATACCAAAGACCCCAACTTTACCACACATAGGGAAGGGGAACCCCATGTACAGCTATACAATGGGAGGGAGGATACTGGGGGAAGGCAACCTAGAAAAAGACCTGGGGGTATTGGTGGATAAAACAATGAAGCCGGCGGCACAATGTGCAGCGGCCTCAAAGAAAGCGAACAGAATGTTGGGCATTATCAAAAAAGGCATCACTATCAGAACGAAGGAACTTATCCTGCCACTGTATCGAGCAATGGTGCGCCCACATCTGGAGTACTGTGTCCAATATTGGTTGCCGTACCTTAAGAAGGACATGGCGATACTCGAGAGGGTCCAGAGGAGAGCAACAAGGACGATGAAGGGCATGGAGAACCTTTCATATGCTGAAAGGTTGGACAAGCTGGGGCTCTTTACCCTGGAAAAGCGGAAACTGAGAGGGGACATGATAGAGACTTATAAAATCATGAAAGGCGTAGAGAAGATGGAGAGGGACAGATTCTTTAGACTAGCGGGGACAACAAAATCAAGAAGTCATTCAGAAAAACTGAGAGGAGACAGATTCAAAACGAATGCAAATAAGTTTTTCTTCACTCAGTGGGTGGTGGATACCTGGAACGCGCTTCCAGGAGAGGTGATAGGACAGAGTACAATCCTGGAGTTCAAAAAGGGACTGGATGATTTCCTGGAAGCGAAGGGGATTGCAGGGTACAGATAGAGGGTTACTTACAGGACATTAGGCGAATAGGGTATGAACGTTTTAGGTTAGAAGCACTTACAGGCCATGAACCTGGGGGGCCGCTGCGGGAGCAGACTGCCGGGCACGAAGGACCCCTGGTCTGACCCGGCAGGGGCAATGCTTATGTTCTTATGTTAATCACAGTCTTATTATAGATATCCACAGACCTGGAACTCTACCACAGACATTGGGGCATGGTAAACTGACAGCCCTAGAACAACCTTCTGTTGTAATTTGGCATTCCCTTTGTCTTAGAGTTAAGTCCTGGGTGTGTCATGCAGCATTGCATATTCTCAGCACTGTCCCACTCCTGTTGTCACTGGTGCAGTAAGGTGGGCATGGAGACAATATTGAAATAGCAAAGGAAATATGGAGACAGAGGGAGAGACATCGATGGGGGGCTTGAAAGGGGTGAAAGGAAGGTGGAGAGAGGGGAAGAAAAGAGAGAGGGCGTGGAGGGAGAGGGGAAGTGTTGGAAAAAGGGAGCAGTATAGGCAATGCTAGCCCAGGCTTCCTACTAGAGAATGACATATGGAGAAATTTGTCCCCATTCCCGCAGGAAGTCAATTTCCCAGTCCCCGTGAGTTTTGTCGTTCTCCCTGTCCCATTCCTGTAAGCTCTGCCTTAACCACACAAGCCTCGGACACTTATGATTTTAAAGTGTTTGGGGCTTGTGCAGATGAGGACGGAGCTTAGGCATTGGTGGAATGAGGCATTATGACATCACAATCTGAGCTCTAGAATGTTGCTACTTATGATTTTAAAGTGTTTGGGGCTTGTGCAGACGAGGACGCAGCTTAGGCATTGGTGGAATGAGGCATTATGACATCACAATCTGAGTCTAGAATGTTGCTACTTATGATTTTAAAGTGTTTGGGGCTTGTGCAGACGAGGACGCAGCTTAGGCATTGGTGGAATGAGGCATTATGACATCACAATCTGAGTCTAGAATGTTGCTACTTATGATTTTAAAGTGTTTGGGGCTTGTGCAGACGAGGACGCAGCTTAGGCATTGGTGGAATGAGGCATTATGACATCACAATCTGAGTCTAGAATGTTGCTACTTATGATTTTAAAGTGTTTGGGGCTTGTGCAGACGAGGACGCAGCTTAGGCATTGGTGGAATGAGGCATTATGACATCACAATCTGAGTCTAGAATGTTGCTACTTATGATTTTAAAGTGTTTGGGGCTTGTGCAGACGAGGACGCAGCTTAGGCATTGGTGGAATGAGGCATTATGACATCACAATCTGAGTCTAGAATGTTGCTACTTATGATTTTAAAGTGTTTGGGGCTTGTGCAGACGAGGACGCAGCTTAGGCATTGGTGGAATGAGGCATTATGACATCACAATCTGAGTCTAGAATGTTGCTACTTATGATTTTAAAGTGTTTGGGGCTTGTGCAGACGAGGACGCAGCTTAGGCATTGGTGGAATGAGGCATTATGACATCACAATCTGAGTCTAGAATGTTGCTACTTATGATTTTAAAGTGTTTGGGGCTTGTGCAGACGAGGACGCAGCTTAGGCATTGGTGGAATGAGGCATTATGACATCACAATCTGAGTCTAGAATGTTGCTACTTATGATTTTAAAGTGTTTGGGGCTTGTGCAGACGAGGACGCAGCTTAGGCATTGGTGGAATGAGGCATTATGACATCACAATCTGAGTCTAGAATGTTGCTACTTATGATTTTAAAGTGTTTGGGGCTTGTGCAGACGAGGACGCAGCTTAGGCATTGGTGGAATGAGGCATTATGACATCACAATCTGAGTCTAGAATGTTGCTACTTATGATTTTAAAGTGTTTCAGGCTTGTGCAGATGAGGACGGAGCTTGCAGGGACAGGAAAAGAACTCGCTGGGATGGGACGGAAAATAAGTTCCCACGGGGATGGGGAAAAATTTGTCCCCGCGCCATTCTCTATTTCCTGCACACAACCACAGCCTCATCACAGAGTAGAGGCAGCACAAGCAGCAGCAGTGCAAGCTTCTTTCTCACACACAGCACAGGCTGCAGCAATAAAGACGTCCACTCTTGCTCCCCCTCCACATATATGCACGTGCATACACAAATTGTCTCACCACTGAACACGTACAGTATAAGTAGAGCAAGCTTTTCTCTGCCCTGTCCCTCCCCTTTCATACACACACACACTTAGCAGTGGCACAAGTTTCCCACACACACCCTTCCCAGGTTCCTCAGTCCTCCTCTGGAGGGATGAGCTGTACAGCAAAAAGGCCATTCTGCTTCTGCAGTCTGTCAAGCTCTGGCGTCTCTATTGAATTTGCTCCAACTAATAATAACCATGATGTGTCCTCCTGCCCTCAGGAACAGGACCAAAACACCAGCTTACTTATTATGGGCCGCAAGACAGATGCTTAGAACTGCTGCCTCTCCTCTCATCTGCGGCCGACATCAATCTCTCTGTAAAAGCAACACGGTGGAAAGCTGCTACAAGAAGTTAATCAAGACAAATTAATGAAGACCACATCCCTCCTACACTCTGCAGATCTGACTGATGTGCTGCTGGGGGTAGCAGACAATATGCCCTCCCCCAAGTCAGGCCATCACTTTACAAGGCAAGATTCAGACATGATGCTGTCAGGAGACATCTCAATTATAGTGTTCTCTGACTGTGGATTAAGGCAGCAACTGTGCTGGCAAAATTATCTGCCATTTTGTGCTGTCAGTTGAAACACCCTTCCCGGGAAGTTGTTTATGGAAAAATAAACTTGAATGTGCTACATTAATCACGTTGGATGATTCAAGCATGAGAAGAGCAAATTCACACCAACGAAAGAAAACGCATGAAAGAAATTGAACTTCCTTAACAGGAATCCGAGGTCAGGACATTCCTTGCCCAATACGAGTCACTAATTTAAGTTCCCCCCTTCTAAAGGAACCCCATATCACAGCGTATTACAAACTGCGTGCCTCCTGAGATTTCTGGTGTGCCGCGACACACTGGCAAGGAGGACAGTCGTCCACGCCGGCTGCCTGGCGAGAGGCACGGCAGCTAGATGGGCCTCCGCGCATGCTTGGACATCGACGAGATAACATCACGTCGATGTCCGCACACTTCCGGGTGCCTTCTGGCCGGGGCACTGGATTTAGTGTGCCGCCGGCCAGAAGGTTTGCGCGACATTGCCATATCAGGACATTTTCTGCACACTGACTCAGGGCGGTTCATAGACAAGTGGGCGAAAGACAAAGGCGCGCGCCGAAGAAAATTACAGTTTTTAGGGGCTCCGACGGGGGTTTTTGTTGGGGATCCCCCCCCCCAGTTTACTTAATAGAGATCGCACCGGCGTTGTGGGGGGTTTGGGGGGTTGTAACCCTCCATATTTTACTGTAAACTTAACTTTTTCCCTAAAAACAGGGAAAAAGTTAAGTTTTCAGTAAAATGTGGGGGGTTACAACCCCCCACACTCCCCACAACGCGGCGCAATCTCTATTAAGTAAAGTGGGGGGGGGGTTCCCCCCACGCCCCCCCCCCCCGTCGGAGCCGTAAAAACAGTAATTTTGTGCGGCGCGCACCTCCGCGCTGCGCTCAATTGTCTGCGCGCGCCTTTGTCCCGGCGCGCTTTTGACCTGACACCACTCAGGGCAATGATAAAGATCTTAACATCCTCTGCTTGTTAAGATCAGGGCACTGATAAAATTCCTCCATAATGGATGGCACCAGGAAGGGGAAAGCCCGCCATTTTGAAGAGGTGGGCCTGCTGGAAGGAGGGAGTGGCCATCCCTCCTGCCGGTCTTCACGAGTATGGGGGAGGGGGGGGTTTGGGGGCCATAGCTAGGTGGGAGTGGGGGTAGGGAGGCCCACTGGATCACCAGGTGGCCTTCTGACAGGGTGGGTGGGGGTTGTTGGGGGTGGAGAGGAGTTGCAACATTGGCTTTTAACAAGCATGCATAAGACATGCCTTTTCTCCTACAAAAACTACTATAATTTATAAGACACGGCTATAATATACACGCTCAAGAAGTGTACTTTAACCACTCCCCCTTAAAAAAAAAAGACTATAATTTATGTGAATCATGTAATTTCTATTTTGTTTCATTAGCCACAATCAAAACACACACCATGATATGCACTTTCACAGTGCTGGCACTGTACCAGCACCCCCCACCGGACCAGTCACTGAATTCTTGTCGCCAAAAGCCGGCGCTGCGCCTGGAGAATGCTCATGGCAGTGTCAGAGACTGCTAGAAAGCTCGCAAAACACCGCAATAAGACGTTTTGATAATCCGCCGCTATAATGCCTGCAGGCTAAACCGGCTGGAACCGGTTTAGCGACCGCGTTAAAGTCAACCTTAAGTTTTGAGAATCTGGCCCTCAGGTTCAGGCTGGAGATTTTGGAACAGTCTTGTTTTTGTACTTACATCACAATGATGTGTGGAAATTTCGTAGTGCCGGAACCTGCCCATTGAAAGCGGTACTGCAAGTCTCACAATTCAAGAGGACGGGCGGTCAGAAATCCAGCAGTGTCCCAAAATCTCCAGCTTGGAACTGGGTAACTTGCAGTCTCTGTATCTGGGCACGTCACAACTCTTTCGAAAAAGGCCCACTGGTTGCCCGTCTCCCATAGAATCACATTTAAAAGTCTCTTTCTTACGTTCAATGTTCAGGCCAATCACTCTCCTTCATTTATCGGCAGACTTCTAATCCCGTTCAAAACCTCGCGGATTTTACAATCATCTCAGCAACGTCTTCTTACGGTTCCATCTGTTCGTCAGTTAGTTTATGACACAACTCGCAAAACCATTTATTCTGTAGTCGCTCCCACTCTGTGGAATGAGCCTCCCCTTAGCATTAAGACTGGAAACTGACTCAAATCATTTTAAAATTAATCTTAAAACTTTTCTCTTTAAAGATGCTTTTGAGATTTAGATAAATGGATCACCTAAGTCTTCCCCCTCTCCATATCGTTCTTCCCATTACCTTTTCAATGTTTTATGTTATAAATTGTAAACCCTCTCCTTTTTTTTTCCTCTTGTGCCATGTCGTGACAATTCAAATTCACATATATATGTCCTTTCCCTTGTTTTCAACTATTTTTGTTTGTTTTAAAATTGTTTTATATTGTAAACCGCGTTGGTATTAAAGCGGTATAGTAAACCATAATAAATTTGAAACTTGAAACAAGACTGGCTGGCACAGATGGTGCATGATCTTGCATTTCTTAGCGTTGAAACCCAGCTGCCATGTCGAGGACCAAAGCTCCAACAAATGTAGATCCTGCGTCATACTGTTGGGTGAATAGCAATATAGTGAGCGACGGCAATTCACCCTTCACCCGATAGTATGACGCAGGATCTACATTTGTTGGAGCTTTGGTCCTCGACATGGCAGCTGGGCTTCAACGCTAAGAAATGCAAGATCATGCACCTCGGCAGCAGAAATCCGTGCAGAACCTACACCTTAAATGGTGAGATCATAGCTAGAACTTCAAAAGAACGAGACTTGGGAGTGATCATCAGCTCAGACATGAAAACTGCTGATCATGTGGAGAAGGCTTCATCTAAGGCAAGACAGTTGTTAGGCTGCATCCGCAGGAATTTCATCAGCAGGAAGCCTGAAGTCATAATGCCATTGTACAGAACCATGGTGAGACCTCATTTGGAATACTGTGTGCAATTCTGGAGGCCACACTACCGAAAAGATGTGCTGAGAATAGAGTCGGTGCAACGGATGGCCACCAGGATGGTCTCGGGGCTCAAGGATCTCACGTACGAGGAAAGGCTGAAAACTTTGCGGCTCTACTCACTCGAGGAACGTAGGGAGAGAGGAGACATGATCGAGACGTTTAAGTATATCACTGGCCGCATCGAGATGGAAGAAGAGATTCTCTTTCTCAAGGGACCCTCGGCCACAAGAGGTCATCCGCTCAAACTCAGGGGCGGGAAATTTCATGGCGACACCAAGAAATATTTCTTCACCGAGAGAGTGGTCAATCCTTGGAACGAGCTCCCGGTGACGGTTGTCGAGGCAAACAGCATGCAAGAATTTAAGAGCAAATGGGATGCCCATATGGGATCCCTTAGAGGGTTAAACTAAGGAAACCTGCCATCAGGTGTGGGATCCCTAAGATAGTAGGCTTGGGGGTGGGTCAGTAGAGTGGGCCCTTATCTGCCGTCATCTTCTATGTTTCTATGTTTACTCTCATTTTGGGCATAGTCCATTTCTTGGTCTGTCTGTGATCCAATACATATGAATTTTTTAATGTCTCCCTTATTGGCAAACAAAGAAAACCAAACATGAAACAGAACATTTCATGGCATGGCTACTGGTTCGTCCTTTGCTTTTGACTTTTTATTTTATTTCCAGATTTGTATGTGATTGAACAAAAGAAATCCTACCCAAACTATAAAAACTAACAGCTCATGGCAGCAACCAACTCTGAATATACAAAACGCAATTGGCAAATGAGAAAAACCAAAATATAGGCATAAAATCAAACTAGGTGAAAAAACATTAACAACGTTTTAATCCCCGGTATCAAAATTCATCAAAAGTTAATTAAAAAATTCATCTGAAGTTCATCAAAAACTTTATAAGAACCATTAAAGTGCATTGTGCTGGTAGTAAAAAGTCATGAAGAAACTATAACCGTTACGGAGAAATACTTAGCTAAATCCCATCAAGGTTTGTATCACCACTTGACAGAGCCCCGTTTTGGTATCTTCGTCAGGAGCGGAGATTAAAGTGCTAGTAAGCACTAGCAACCAACTCTAACATCCACTTTCTCAGAGTTGCCAAGTTATCCAGCTCTAGGAGGGAAGGTTTCAGACCAGTCCATGCTCTCCGACACCCCTACCATGACAGATGGAACCTGCAGCATGAAATTCATTGGGTAGAATCAGGGACTATAAATCCCACACTCCTTTGGGGTGTAAGGTCAGAACTAGGATTGGTCAAAAGTCTCTTTGCTGGAACTGGCTAACTTGGCATATCTGTTTTATATGAGTCACCTATGTCATTTTAGATGGAACCAACCAAAAAATTATAAACAACCTCTTCTGTAAAAATCTTGTAGATAAGTACTTAAGGAGACATTTTTCTTTACAGCAAAATTAAGTAAAATAGCCATTTTGAATTGCAAGCACTCATCATACAGTGTCAAGGGGAGTATCTTTCATCTTGTCAGCTGTTAGGCAGCTGCTGGTTTAACTTTAAAGCCACACAAACTCCCCAGATCTTCTAGAATAACCCCATATTATTTGGCATGACTTGTGACCCACTTCGGTGGAAAAGGTCCAACCCAACCTGCCCAGAGGTTTCAGCAAACAGGTCACGCTTCACATCCTTCCAAATTGATTTCAGCCCTGAATCTTTATCAAACAGTTCAAAAGGATTACAGATAAAAGCAGGATATCATCATGGACAGCAAATATAATGCTAAGCTCCTGAAAACATGCCAGCATACCCTGAAATGGGGTAAGTAAGGTCTGTGGTCCAATGACCAAGGGGAAAGGCAGCATCCCCAGCACCTGCCCTTCTCCAGTGAAAAGTCCTCAAATGTGGAACTGCTTGTGAGGACCATCACCTTTGGGAGAACAATACGGTAACTCAAACAAGTTCACTGTCTCACTAGTAACAGCAAACCCATTCAAAGCTCAAAATATGGACTCTGTTTGACTCACTCATCATCATACAGGGGCTACGGGCGTAGCTACCATTCAGTGAGCCTGGCGAAATGTCCAGGGCCACCCACTGGTAGGGGCTGCCTTCCTTCTGCCTGACCGAGTCTGGCACCTCTCTCCCACGCCCAGCTACTTACCCGCCCACTGGGTCTTCCAAACACTACAGTAGCAGACCTAGTGCTAAAGGTTGCCTGTCTGTCTGGCTACGTCCCACCTCTCTGATGTGACTTCCTGTGAGCGGGTCGCAGCAGAGGAAAGGCCCGGCTGGCCAGACAAGCAGCCTTTACTGTTGTCTCTGCCACTGCAGCATTTGGAGGACCCAGCGGGTGCGGGATGAGGGAAGGTATACCTTGGACTTCCTGCCCAGGTCCCACTGAATGCCAGACATGCCATCCTATAACTGTGTGCCCCGATGTGGTACAGTGAGGCCTATTCAATAATGAGCACCCAAATTCCGTTATAGAATCCTAGCAAAATCCCACATCAGTTTGCCTAAAGTTAAGCGCCTGTCCTTACACCATGTCTACGCCGAGGTTCAATGTGGTAGGTTTGCAGGCAACTTAACCGTATTCTGTAAATTATGCCTGTCGATTGTAGCCCTGCCTATGCTTCACCCTTTTCTCCTCCCCAGCGAATGCCCCCTTATAAGGCATGTGCGCAAGTATACATTAGAGAATACCCTGAGCATTCTACTAGCACGTATGTTCTTAAGTGTACATCCACTAGGGCAGTGTCCTGCAAACTTTTTTTTTACTGGGCGGCACAGTAAACTCCCGGCTGTGTCTGGAGGGCACCTGGAAATGCGCGGATGTCGATGTGATGACTTTGTGCCGGCTCTGACCCACCTCCAGACCTTACCTGGGGTCTCCGCCTCCGATCGCCTCCCTCCGTGCGTGTTGCGTGTTTGCGGAGGGGGGGGGAGCCAGTGCGGGTGCTTCGGTCTCCTCTTTCCCTGCTTCGGTGTCGGGCTGGAGGAGCGAAGAGGCTGCGGCGGTGGCAGGAGGTTGCAGGTAAGAGGCGCTTGCCCGGGGGGGGAGGGGGTTGATAGCCGGGGTTATAGGACGCTGAGAGCGGAGATCGTTCCTCTCCGAGTTCATAGGACCTAGTCCGGGAAGCCTGTGTCGGGAAAGGCCGGGGAGCGGCTGGAGCCTGCTTGCGTGCGTGTGTTTAAGTCTGTGCGGGCCCCGACTGCTCTCCCCAGGGTCAGGCTCCTTGGTGCTCTTCGTTTCTCTCACATCGCCGCGAAGTTAAACCGGTCTGTTATTGTGATGAGGCCCCCCTCTGCCTCCAATCCCCTCCCTCCTCGCCCCGATCCAAGTCCTGGGGCTGGTTTTTTCCAGTTTCTCGGGGGGGGGGGAGGGGCTGGGGAAAAACAATCGCGAATAAGCGAAACCGCGAACGTCGGAACCATGAGTAGGGAGGGGGAAGTGTAGTTTGTTAAGACTGAAAATGGAAGGCAAATATTATTATCTAACTCTGTGATGGACCCTTATAAAGATAAAGACCTATGAGTGGGCTTGTTTTACCATGTCTGAATCCCATACCAGTTTTACTAGCATGGAAAAAGGAAGGTGTGAAGGACAGTAAGCCCTCAACCAGGATGGATGTGAACTGCTGTTTCCTAGAGTCAACACTCCTAGCTGCTGCCTGAAGAAGGATCTGTTCACCAGACTCTGTAGAAGCTACGGATTAAGCCATAGAACAGGACAAAGCCCAGCTCATAAAAATGCTTCTCAAGAAAATATATCGGTTCTGTCTTTTAAGAAAATGTCTTACACATCGTTTTTCATATTGGCGTTTAGAAATAAGTGTCAAGAAACAAGCTGATGCTTTGTTACTGGACTCAACTAATACCTCTGATTGGCATTTGAGAGGTCTGCTTCCTACTTCAGGTCAGTGAAGAAACATCATGGTTCCGCCGCCTTTAAAAAAAAAATTAGATCATACCATTTATGTTGGGGCAAAAAGGCTGACTGGTGCTTGTATTCTTTGTCACAAGGTGAGGTTTCTCTTATGCATTTTCTGTCATTCTGTCTTATTCTATGTGTGTGGTTGAATGACTGTATATACGTCTGTTTTCATGAATGTGGAAATACTGTTATGTGTGTGTTTTGCTGTGTCTCTGTGTGCATGTACAGAATATATCAAGATTCAAGTGATCTGGTGTCTATATATACAGTATATATGAACGTGTGCTGATGTGTCTGGACTAGAGAATGACACAGGGACAAATTTTTCCCTGTCCCCATGGGAACTCATTTTCCTATCCCAGCAAGTTCTTTTCCTGCCCCTGCCCCATTACTGTAAGCTTCGTCCTCATCTGCACAAGCCTCAAACACTTTAAAATCATAAGTAGCAACATTCTAGAGCTCAGATTGTGATGTCATAATGCCTCATTCCACCAATGCCTAAGCTCCGTCCTCATTTGCACAAGCCTTAAACACTTTAAAATCATAAGTAGCAACATTCTAGAGCTCAGATTGTGATGTCATAATGCCTCATCCCACCAATGCCTAAGCTCCATCCTCATCTGCACAAGCCTCAAACATTTTAAAATCATAAGTAGCAACATTCTAGAGCTCAGATTGTGATGTCATAATGCCTCATTCCGCCAATGCCTAAGCTCTGTCCTCATCTGCACAAGCCTCAAACACTTTAAAATCATAAGTAGCAACATTCTAGAGCTCAGATTGTGATGTCATAATGCCTCATTCCACCAATGCCTAAGCTCCGTCCTCATTTGCACAAGCCTTAAACACTTTAAAATCATAAGTAGCAACATTCTAGAGCTCAGATTGTGATGTCATAATGCCTCATCCCACCAATGCCTAAGCTCCATCCTCATCTGCACAAGCCTCAAACACTTTAAAATCATAAGTAGCAACATTCTAGAGCTCAGATTGTGATGTCATAATGCCTCATCCCACCAATGCCTAAGCTCTGTCCTCATCTGCACAAGCCTCAAACACTTTAAAATCATAAGTAGCAACATTCTAGAGCTCAGATTGTGATGTCATAATGCCTCATTCCACCAATGCCTAAGCTCCGTCCTCATTTGCACAAGCCTTAAACACTTTAAAATCATAAGTAGCAACATTCTAGAGCTCAGATTGTGATGTCATAATGCCTCATCCCACCAATGCCTAAGCTCCATCCTCATCTGCACAAGCCTCAAACATTTTAAAATCATAAGTAGCAACATTCTAGAGCTCAGATTGTGATGTCATAATGCCTCATTCCACCAATGCCTAAGCTCCGTCCTCATCTGTACAAGCCTCAAACACTTTAAATCATAAGTGTTTGAGACTTCTGCGGTTAAGGCAGAGCTTACAGGAATGGGACAGGGATAGCGACAAAACTAGCCGGGATGGGACGTGGAAAACGAGTTCCTGCGGGGATGGGGAACAATTTGTCCCCGTGTCATTCTCTAGTCTGGACCTCTTTGTGGGTGTGACGCAAGGGGAGGAGAGCCACTTCCTTTTGCCCTAAACTTTGCACAGCGTACTATGCTACCCTCACCTAATTTAGTTATGGCAATGACCATCGTTTCTGCTCTGTAAACAATTCATCTAGTTCAAAGTACTTTTTCAAGTTTTAATGGCGGGACTGCCACACCACACGTAACATGCTAGCCTTGGATTTTACTCCGATCTGGTCACGGATTTCTGGCAAGAAATCCGCTCCAAGAATTGTTGCAGATCTTCCAACTTTCTTCCTGTAATCCATTCCAAGCGTTGGGCAACCAGCATGGAGGAGTGTGTGGCGCAGTGGTTGGATCTACAGCCTCAGCACCCTGGGGTTGTGGGTTCAAACCCCGCGCTGCTCCTTGTGACCTTGCGCAAGTCACTTAATCCTCCATAGCTCCAGGTACGTTAGATAGATTGTGAGCCCACCGGGACAGAGAGGGAAAATGCTTGAGTACCTGATTGTAAAAACCACTTAGATAACCTTGATAGGTGGTATATAAAATCCTAATAAACTTGAAACTTGATGTATGTGTGTGTGCAGGATCGTAATGAGACGTGGGCGAGAGGGGCAGCTGCAGAAACTGCAAGTCAAGTTTCAAGTTTCAAGTTTATTTACATTTGATGTATCGCTTATTACAATATCTAAGCGATGTACAATTTAAAAACCAACAGATTGTGGTAATACATATAGTTTATATGAGTTAAACAATTGACAAAACAATTTGGACAAACATGAATAAGTAGGAAGGAGGGGGA
This sequence comes from Geotrypetes seraphini, assembly GCF_902459505.1. NCBI lineage: Eukaryota > Metazoa > Chordata > Amphibia > Gymnophiona > Dermophiidae > Geotrypetes > Geotrypetes seraphini. The sequence continues at coordinate 21,720,898 of NC_047096.1, forward strand.
AAGTTACAATTACATTGTTTGTTAAAATTTACATAAAACGGAAAATACATTAGGTATAAATAGGGTGAGGCGAGAAGAAAATATTAGAAGGATATAAAAATCTAGATAGGTCATATCATAAATCAAATGCGTCTTGAAATAAATAAGTTTTTAGAAATTTTTTAAAAGAGATGAGATCTTTTTCATTTTTAATAAAATTTGGAAGAGAGTTCCACAGTGAAGGGGCCACCACTGAGAACATATCATTTCGTCTAGTGCCGATTATTCTTAACGATGGAACTGAAAGCAGATTTGACGAGGATGATCTTAAAGAGCGAGAAGGGTTGTATGGGACAATCGTTTTTGATATAAATTGGGGTTCATTAAAGATTAATGTTTTATAAACCAAAAATATGGTTTTGAAAGTGATTCGGTGAGAGATGGGGAGCCAATGTGATTTGATAAATAAAGGGGTAACATGATCGTATTTTTTTGCTTTGTGAATTAATTTAATTGCGGTGTTTTGGATAATTTGAAGCCGTCTCTTTTCTTTCTGGGTTATGTTAATTAAGAGGGAATTACAGTAGTCTAATTTTGAGATAATTAGAGAATGAACCAAAATATTAATTGATTTGGGGTCTAAAAAGGTGGAAATCGAACGCAGAAGCCGTAGTCTGAAAAAACAGGATTTAACTGTTTCGCTAATATGGCTATGAAATGAGAGATCCACGTCTATAATTACTCCAAGAATTTTCATTTGGGATACGGATTCAAGAGGAGAGTTGTCTAATATGAATGGTGTTTTTGAAGTTATGTTTCCTTTCCAAGTAAAAAGCATTGTCTGCGTGGAGTAGAGAAAGGTCTGAAATGCAAGTATGTACCCAGCAGTGGGTGGAAAGCCAGAAAGAGTACAAAGAGGAAAGAGGGATCGGGAACAGAGTGGACAGAGATGGAAGAAGACTGGAATGGGATTCAGTGCTTGACTGTCCAAGCTGCTAAAAAAAAAAAAAAAAACAACCCAAAAAAACCCCCCTAAAAGCATAAGAATTGCCATTCTGGGTCAGAGCAAAGGTCCTTAAAGCACAGTATCTCGTTTCCTGCATTGTCCAATCCATGTCGCAGATACCTGGGCAGGATTCCAGAAGAGCAGACAGGTGCTATGTCGCCTCCTCCCCTCCCCCTCCCCCTCCCCATTTCCCAAGGGATAAGCAGTGATTTCCCCAGGTCTACATTAATAACAGCTCAGGGGCTTTAACTCCTTGAACTTGTCAAAAGCATTTTTTAAGCCCAGCTTATACCACGTCCTCTGGCAGCCAATTCTACAGCTTTATAATGTGTTAAGTGAAAAAAATATTTTCTCCTATTTGTTTTCACTGTACCGTATATCACTTCTATTGTGTTCCTTTGACTTTGTATTTTCTGAAGAATAAGCAATCATTTTGCATTTAGCTGTTTTACTCCATTCAGGATTTTATAGAACTTTGTCACATCAAGCTGAAGAGCCCTGACCTCATTAGCCTTTCTTCATAAGGAGTCATTCCATTCTATTATCATTTTGGGCACCTTTCTCTTTACCAGTGACACAGTTAGACCTTCAGGTTTGGGGAGAGGGGGGGAGGGGCCTGAGACCAAAGTAAGCGAGGGAGATACAAACCTTTCCCCATTCTCCCACACTCTATCCCTAAACCCTACTCTTGTCCCTCCCTCGCCCAACCCCACGACTTCCACCTCAACCATTAAATACCTAAGATGATGGAGACCTTCAAACCCTGCCAGTTGAAAAGGCCTCTTTTGGTGACACTCTCCCTGGTCCACCACCTCACCCCCACAAATATACATAAAATGAGCATGTATGAGGGGAACCACTGTGGTGGTGGCCCATGGAAACTGCTGCCAACTAGGAGCATTGGGGAGCTTCTGGCCACCAAAGGAGGACTTCCTGCTGGTGGGGCATGGGGATCTCCACTAGCCATAGCTATGGTGTTACAACTGAGAAGGGAGGCCCCAGGTTTCCAGGGTGCCCATGGCTACATCACTGCTCTGTACCTTTTCTAATTCTGCGCTAGCTTTTCTTGAGCTGCAGTAACCAGAATTGCTTAGTTACAGCTAGGTGGTGTGTCTGTGTGGACGATGCATCTGTACAGGCAGCATCTGCAAGCCATTCACTTAGATCAGTGGTCTCAAACTCAAACCCTTAGTGGGGCCACAATTTGGATTTTTAGGTACTTGAAGGGCCACAGAAAAAATAGTTAATGTCTTATTAAAGAAATGACAACTTTGCATGAGGTAAAACTCTTTATAGTTTATAAATCTTTCCTTTAACAGTTAAAGGAAAGATTTATAAACTATAAAGAGTTTTACCTTATGCAAAATTGTCATTAACTATTTTTTCTGCGGCCCTCCAAGTACCCTATTTTTTCTGCAGCCCTCACATTTAAAGTTTAATATCTTTCCTTTCTCAAAACTGACACATTTCAATCACTATATTGAAAATAAAATCATTTTCCCTACCTTTGTTGGCTGGTGACTTTATTTTTCTGTGCTTTTAACTATGTTTCCAGGGCCTTCTTGCCTTGCATCCATCTATGGTATTAACTTAATATTCAATTTTTCTGCTTTCTTTTCAAAATCTACGTTTCCGTGTCTTACCTTCCCTTCTATCTCTCTCTTCTTCCGTCCCTATTTCCATGGTCTGACATCTCTTTCTTTCCTTTCTCTCCCTCCCTCCTTCCTTCCTTCCTTTCCCCTGATCTGGCATCTGTCTTCTTCCCTCCCCCAACTTTTTATTTCTTTCACCCTGCCCCCCTTCTTTCTCTCTCTCTCTCCTTGTCCCCTTTCTTTCTATATGTCTGTCTTTCTCTCTCTCTCCTTGACCCCTTTCTTTCTTTCTCCATGCCCTTTCTTTCTTTCTTTCTGTCTTTCTCTCTCCATGCCCCTTTCTGTCTGTGTCCCATCTCCCTTCTTTCTTTCTGTCTCCTTGTCACCCCCTTTTTTTCTTTATTTCACCCTGCCCTCCCCCAAGCCACCACCATTGGGGAACAGGCCACCACCGCCGCAATAGGGGAACAGGCCAGCACCGAGGTCTTAGCTCTCCCTGCTTATCTTCCTCATCGCGGGGCTGACCAATTCTCAACACCCGACGTCAATTCTGCCATCCGAGAGGAAGTTCCGAGCCAGCCAAGCAGTGATTGGCTGGCCCGGAACTTCCTCTCCGACGTTAGAATTGACATTGGGAGGCGAGAGTTGGTCGGCTCCGAGCTGGGGAAGATAAGCAGGGAGCGCTAAGACCTCGGCGCTGGCCTGTTCCCCGATTGTGGTGGCTTGGGGGAGGGCAGTGAGAAGAGAAGGGAAGCAGATTGGGGACCCCTGCTTTAGGCGAGCCGTGAGCCATTTGCCGAAATTCCCTCCAGAGAGGCGCAAGTCCAATACAGCAGTCGCAGTCTGTACGCGATTGTCTTCTCCACAATTGGAAAACTTGTGAAGTGGAGAGGACAAACCGTGGGCCGCCAAATAGTCCCTGGAGGGCTGCGAGTTTGAGACCGCTGACCTAGATGGACAACGGTGATTGTTAAGTGTGAAAAAAAAATTTCAAAAAATAGACGAGGGAGGGGGTGTTGAAAAGTAGAGAATGACATGGGGATAAATTTGTCCCCCTCTCGGCAGGAACTCAATTTCCCCGTCCCGTCCCCGCGAGTTTTCTCACTGTCCCAGTCCCATTCCTGCAAGCTCTGCTTTAACCGCACCAGCCTTGAGCGCTTATGATTTTAGAGGCTTGTGCAGATGAGGACGGAGCTTAGGCATTGGTGGAATGAGGCATTATGATGACATCACAATCTGAGCCCTAAAATGTTGCTACTTATGATTTTAAAGTGTTTGAGGCTTGTGCAGATGAGGACGGAGCTTAGGCATTGGCGGAATGAGGCATTATGACATCACAATCGGAGCTCTAGAATGTTGCTACTTATGATTTTAAAGTGTTTGAGGCTTGCGCAGATGAGGACAGAGCTTAGGCATTGGCGGAATGAGGCATTATGACATCACAATCGGAGCTCTAGAATGTTGCTACTTATGATTTTAAAGTGTTTGAGGCTTGTGCAGATGAGGACGGAGCTTAGGCATTGGTGGAATGAGGCATTATGACATCACAATCTGAGCTCTAGAATGTTGCTACTTATGATTTTAAAGTGGTTGAGGCTTGTGCAGATGAGGACAGAGCTTGCAAGAATGGGGCAGAGGCAGGAAAAGAACTCACAGGGACAGGACAGGAAAATGAGTTCCCGCGGGGACGGGGAAAAATTTGTCCCGTGTCATTCTCTACTGAAAAGTTCTGAGCCCAACCAAGAAGAGAATGATGTGAATATGGTTCAATCAATTATCTAAAACAGTATATCACAAACTGTGCAGATTCCAGGTGTGCCGTGAGACGTCGGCGAGGAGAAGAGGGGTCAATTGACTGCCTATAGGAAGTGGCTCTTGCGGAGAGAGGCACATTCTGTAGGCAGTCAGCTGGCACTGGCACCTCTCCTCCTCGTCAATGCCTCTTTTTTTCTATGTGCTTTTCTTTTTGTAGCAGCCCCCCCCTCCCCCCTCCCCTCCCCCCCCACCGGCAGCTCAAGGCCCTGTCTGGAGGACCTTCTCCCATGCACAGAAGTCAACATGATGACATCACACACACGCGTGACATGATTGCATCGATATCCGCGCATTTCCAGATGCCCTCCAGCCTAGGCACCGGGTTCAGTGTGCCGCGGCTTCTGGAAGTTGGCGAGACACTGATCTAAAACAATGTCAGAACAGAGAATTTTGTTTCTGCAAATTGGCACTTCACAAAATAAGATAACACTCTTTTCAGCTACAGCGGCAAAATAATGGTCAGAATTTAAGAAGTTGGTTGGGCAAAAAACTTTTCAGCACCCCCTAATATGAATTCAAGAATCATTTTTAAAAAAAAACAACTTTTAATGATTTTGACTGGAGTTGCCATCCAACATATTACTAATAACTGGAAGGATCACAGTAGGCTTAATTTTAATTTTTGGTGGAACTCAGTATGTCACATATATAGAATGGAAAGATCAATAGCGGTAGAGAATGGAAATTATAAAAATTTTATTAAAATATGGGAGCCATTAACATCTTTCAGTCATGATTAAATGCCATTTTTCTATTAATTACACATCATTCAGTATTGGGTGGGGGGTGGGATTCAAATTATATGATCTTATAATGAATAGAGGGTTTTGAGGGAGGGTGGGATGAGGGGTAAATTTTTATTTATAAGATATAATGATAAGATGTTCAAGTGCTCAATGCTAAATGTGTTTATTATATAATATTTGTACACTTGATGAAAGTTTTAAAATGAATAAAGAATTAAAAAAAAAAAAAAAAGAAATTCTAAATAAACTTGGACCCAGCAAAAAAACAACAACAACAACAAAAAAAAACAACTATTTTCTTCACAGCCTCAATCACAATTATATTAGGGTTGTTATTTATGTTGAGTGAATAATTAAGACACTGTTTAACTGGACTGTGATGATATCTCCCGGCTTTCCCTGTATTGTTAAGGAGAAGCGAGTTGTATGATGGTCATCAAAATCTTTTCTTTATAAGTATATGTATAAACTGAGGGCTCCCTTTGATTGCCTTTACAAAACAGTATATCTTGCAGTCAAGAGTAAGATACTGAAGTTAACAACAGCAAGAACAAGCGATCAAAGGACCCGGTTTGGATGTCAATAGAAGTAATGAGGGCGATAAAGGACAAAAAAGTATCCTTCCGGAGATGGAAAAAGGACCCAACAGAGGAAAATCACCAGGCGCATAGGAAATGCCAAAAGGAATGCCATCGGGAGGTTAGACAAGCAAAGGGGAAGTACGAAGAGGGGCTGGCCAGGGAGGCGAAAAACTTCAAGGCATTCTTCAGTTACGTTAAGGGGAAACGACCAGCGAGAGAGGAGGTAGGGCCGTTGGACGATGGGGACAGGAAGGGAGTGATTAAGGAGGAAAAAGAGGTAGCTGAGAGGTTGAACACGTTCTTCTCGTCGGTCTTCACGAGCGAAGACACATCTAATATACCAGACTCAGAGGAGCTCATGAGTGGGGAACAGGCTGAAAAATTAGAGCACATAGAGGTAAGTAGGGAGGATGTCCTCAAACAGATAGACAGGTTAAAATGTGGCAAATCACCAGGCCCGGACGGGATCCACCCAAGGGTTCTGAAAGAACTAAGACAGGAAATAGCGGGCACAATCCAACATGTTTGCAACCTATCCTTGAAAACTGGTGAGGTACCAGAGGACTGGAAATTGGCAAATGTCACACCCATCTTCAAGAAGGGATCGAGGGGTGACCCTGGGAACTACAGGCCGGTGAGCCTGACTTCAATTATAGGGAAGATGGTGGAAGCTATGATCAAGGACGACATTTGCGAGCACATCGAGAGGAATGGCCTACTGAGAACAAGCCAGCATGGATTCTGTAAGGGAAGGTCGTGCCTAACGAACCTTCTGTACTTCTTTGAGGGAATAAGCATTCGGGTGGACAATGGGGAGCCCATAGACATCATTTACCTCGACTTTCAAAAGGCTTTCGACAAGGTGCCACATGAAAGGCTACTTAAGAAGCTGTGGAACCACGGGGTGGGAGGGGATGTGCACAGATGGATCAAGCACTGGTTGTCGGGTAGACTGCAGAGGGTTGGAGTAAAGGGTCAATATTCTGACTGGCGGGGAGTCACGAGCGGTGTGCCACAGGGATCGGTGCTGGGGCCTTTACTCTTTAACATATTCATCAATGACCTGGAAAAGGAGGCAAAATGTGAGGTTATAAAATTCGCAGACGATACCAAACTGTGCGGCAGAGTTAGGACCAGGGAGGAGTGTGAGGACATGCAAAGGGACCTGGACAAGCTGGAAGACTGGGCAAACAAATGGCAAATGCGCTTCAACGTGGACAAATGCAAGGTCATGCATATAGGGAAAAAGAACCCGTTGTTCAACTACAAATTGGGGGGGATATTGTTGGGAGACAGCAGACTCGAGAGAGACTTGGGTGTGCTGGTGGATGCATCACTGAAGCCATCTGCACAGTGCGCAGCAGCCTCGAAAAAAGCCAACAGGATGCTGGGAATCATAAAGAAGGGCATAGTAACCAGATCACGGGAAGTCATCATGCCATTGTATCGAGCGATGGTGCGTCCACATCTAGAATACTGCGTTCAGTATTGGTCGCCACACCTCAAGAAGGACATGGCGGTACTTGAGAGAGTCCAAAGGAGAGCAACGAAATTGGTAAGAGGGCTGGAACACTGCTCATACGCCGAGAGGCTGGATAGGCTGGGGCTCTTCTCTCTGGAGAAAAGGAAGCTCAGGGGAGATATGATAGAGACCTTCAAGATCATGAGGGGCATAGAGAGGGTGGATAGGGACAGATTCTTCAGACTGAAGGGGACAACAAGTACGAGGGGGCATTCGGAGAAACTGAAGGGAGACAGGTTCAAAACAAATGCAAGGAAATTTTTTTTCACACAAAGGGTCGTGGACACTTGGAATGAGCTACCGGAGGAAGTGATCAGGCAGAGTACGGTACAGGGATTCAAACAGGGATTGGACGGATTTCTGAGGGATAAAGGGATCGTGGGATACTGAGGGAGGAGCTGGGATGTAACACAAGTATAGGAAGTTAACCAGGTAATGAGTATAAACCAACCAGGTCGTGCATGTGCAAGACCGGAGGGCTAGGACTTCGATAGGAAGGCAGGACTTAAATGGGAAACCAAGGTGGCAAGGGAGCCCCTTCTGATGATTCAGACAGGTCTTGACCTGTTTGGGCCACCGCGGGAGCGGACTGCTGGGCAGGATGGACCTGTGGTCTGACCCGGCAGAGGCACTGCTTATGTTCTTATGTTCTTATTTACATTCTTTCTTTTTTTATTTATTTTTCTAAGGCCTTCAGAAGTGCCAGTTTGTTAGCCAAGTGTTTTCAATGGCTAAAAACATTAGTATGGCATTGGCCTCCTTATAAAACTGGCATAATGGATACACCTATTAATTGTTACATGAGAAATGGTAGACCAAGTGTGGCTATATCCAGCTTGAACAGCCATTTTAGGAAACTAAAATGTCCAGACTATGAATGAGGCAAAACAAGGGCCATGGATGTCTGCTCTCCATGTAAAGTACCCTAATAATTAGAGTAGGAGGGCCGGGGGGCAGATCACCACGAGCCCCATCTTTGTGGGGGAAGGGCGTCAGGAGGGCCGTGTACCTCTTTAAATGTTCACTGGCATAAGCATCTTCCACTCGCTGCTCGTACTGGCCTCGGCTCCCTTCTGATGCCACTTCTTGGTCGCAGAGAAGAGTCGAGGGACGCATGGCGCAGCTATGCCACGCGCCACCGCCCTGGGTACCAATCTCCCTCGCTACGCCTGGTTCAAATTCCATTATAACTGTTTGTAATTTTCTTTTGCAGCTGGGGGCAAAAAAAATTACCTACAGTAATTTTCCTTGCTCCCTCCAATGGTGAACCACTTCGTTGGAGCACCTTTCAGTAACCTGGACATGCCAAGTACTAGGTCTAAATACAGATGTCCATCTTCTGCAAGTAGAGTTGTCCATCTGTTGGCCTTTTCCTAGTCCCACCCAAAACATAGCCAGACCACACACCCTTGTCATATGGACCTTCTGCAGTTTTAGACATCCACATCCTGGCTTTAAAAACGGGATTTGGATCTCCATGCAATATGGACAGCTACAAGCTGATTCTTCAGATGTCCTAAATAGGACAACAGTTTCTAACATATTCTACACGTTAAGCTTACTTTGGATAAATATAAAAGCCGTCTTTTCTCGATCATGACGGGAACAGCCATCCAAATGGTCACACATAACTGGAAGAGCCAGGACAAAATAAATTACACATTTTGGTGGGCAAATGTGTGTACCACATATAAATATGAGAGAATGAATGCGGAATGTGGAACGTATGGGGTTTAGTAGCTCATTTAATAAAGTGTGGAGCCCATTGAATATGTTTGTTACCTCGCAATAAGGGTCATGTATCTTTCCTTTTCTTAGATTTCCTTACACATCCAGGGTGGGGGGAGGGAAATGTATTTTGAGGATTTAAATAATATTGTAATCACATCTTATGTCTTATTGTATTAATTATTGGGAGGAGGATGGCAGAAAATGATTTTTTTACGTATTACTTGTGTGGTTAATAATGCGTTTTATGCAGTATTTTATGTTCAATTAATTGTATTGCACTGTCAAAGTTTGAAAATCAATAAAGATTTAAAAAAAACACAAAAAAACCCCAGTTTCTAACATAACAACTAATGACCTGTACAATCCATTCAGTCTGCCCCCACATTACATGCAATCAATCCTCAGAAGGAACAAGTTAAAAGCACAGTTATTATTATTCTATTTGTTAGTAGAACAAGAAGTTTTTCTGATCTGCGACTGTAACTCACAGCTCCGAATAACTCTATCTACTGAACAGCAGTGACCTGCAAATCTTCTCTCACCTGGCATATTTTTATAAATAGCTTCTAGGAAAATGGAGGTAGTGTAGCTTGTTATTAACAGAGTAACACAGTAGTATGGCCAATCCAGTGAGGTTACTACCCCCTATCCCGTTCAGGCCTTACATTGCTCTTCGGAGCTGAAACACTCAAAATCTTGCTGTACACCACCTGAAGTGAATTCCTTCAGAAAGATGGTAAACATTCCTAATAAATAAATAAATAATTAAATGTTTAGTTCCCATCCTTCCTGCTTCATGCAGATGAGTAACAATTATCAGGCAGACAGATGTTAGGTTTACCTCCTCTTACTTCTGGGAGTAAACAACAGAGAACGGATCCCACAATTTGGATCTGCCCAGAACCTCAAGCAATCTGGGCCCTGCTAAGGTCAGGGAAAGATGCAGAGCTCCATGGAGCATTAATAGGTCCCAGAATGGCACTTTCTGTGCAGAAAATAAATAACAGCATAATGTGGCGAGAAGAACAGATTTCAAGGAGCAGAATCTCTGGACAAGATGAAAAAAAAGAATGAAAAGGCTAATTAAAGGTTACTTTAAAATTCAGCAGGCCTCTAGCTCAGCCCTTGGCTCTTTGGGCATGATTTTATAAGCAATGCCTAGGCTAAGTGCCATTAGGCAGCTAGATCGGCAGCGCCTAGACCAGTGGGCAAACTTTTTGACTCGTGGGCCACAATGGGTTCTTAAATTTGACAGAGGGGCCGGGCGACAGGTAAACAGATCGGGTCCATTGCGACCGAGGAAAAGGGGGGGTGGGGGGGAGGTTCTTCAAAGAAAATGAAAAGGAAAAAAAATACCCAGCCGCCTCCGACACCGCCTAGTTAAAAAAAAACCAAAAGCGTGTTAAATATCAAATGTACTTTAGAAAAAAGGTCCCAAATTCTTTTGCTATCTGTGCAGTAACAGCTCAGTAAAGCCTCGGTCTGTAAAACATACAGGAGGCAGGCAGCCCACCCCGGTACCTTTTTTAAAATTCTGGCGGTCCAGCGCTGTATCGCTAGGAGCTTTCCGTGCTCCTGTCCCTTCCTCACTAGACGGCTGCCTCTGAGTCCTCTTCTCTTGCAGCAGAGCGGCGCACAAAGTATGCGTGAGCTATTCACGCTCCTGCCTGGTCCCGTGCAGCTGCCTGAATGGCTGCCGTCAGTTTTCGTGAGTTCCGCAAGAACTGACGGCAGCCATTCAGGCATCTCTGCAGACTTCCTGTTTTTAGCATTCTGTTCCTGCTTTTTAGCCCCCTCCCATTATGTGATCCTTCAACGTTGCTTTTTTTTCTAAAAATTATGTAGCTCCACCCACTATCCTATCGTTGTCTGTAAGTCTGTTTGTCTTGGTAAATATATGTGCAAAATTGTTTTTGTTACCTCCTTTTTTTACATTTGTAATTCGCTTTGAAACTATGTTATAAGCATATGCATCAAATTTTAATAAACATGAAACATGAGGCGAGGTGGAGAAAGCGTATGTAGAAGCAGAATGGAAAGAGAGGAGGACAAAACATACAAAAAAAAACCCCATAAAGGTAAAAAAAGAAAAGAAATCAAAAGCAGACCAAAAGGGAAGAACAAAACAGCCAGAGAAAAAGAACAAGAAAAAAAAAAAAAAAAAATCTGAAAGCAAAGGAAAACATTTCCTCAGCTCCTAAAAATTTTGAGCTGGCACCTAAGTTTTGAAAAAATATTTCCACCCCTGCATAAGGCAATGTGAAGAGAAAGATACAAAGAAAAGCAACACGGAGTCCCGGGATGTGGTGGGAGTGTTACATTCAAGTTTTGATCCACTAATTTAAAAAAAACAAAAACAAAAGAAAAGGCAGAACTAACCCGCAACTGCTGGAACAAAACTCCCGTTTATCTCCAGGGCTGTGTTTGCCGACGCAGACATTGTACAGAACCATCACCAGCAGCTAATTAAAATCATCTGATCTGTGCTTCAAGGATTACTCTAGCCTTTTGCTGGAAATCAGTCCTCAAGTAGAGTTTTGGGAGCAGAACGTACCCAAAGCAGCCGACATGGAACAAGTAACACAGGTTCTTAAAGGCAACTTAGGAAGACATACAGTACAAGTATTTGGGGTTCATACCAGTAACATTTGGGTTAGTGTCTCAATGTGCGATAGTGTTTAATGCCGGCGATGTCTCTCTCTCTTTTTCAGTTTGTGTATTTACTTCATGTTATTATTATAGACTTGTATAGATAAAAAGATTTAAAAGAAGAATCATGTGATACAATGTGTCTCCATTTAAGCAAGCTGCCATCATATATAATAAAATGCTAGAGCGCACATGCGCTCTCGAAAATTCGTGCGGTGTGGCGCCGTGAGGTGTGCTTCTGTGGCAACATTCTAACCTCACGGCGCATGCGGGGGCTGAAGGCGCGTGACTGTGCTCTCTCCCTGCCTCGGCGCGTCACTGCCCGCCCTCACTCACCGCTGCCTCTCACTCGCTGCCTGCCCGCGTCCTCGCCGTGTCACCTCACTCGCCGCCGCCGATCCTCTTCAGAGCAGCCTGCGATCGTGGCCGGCTTTTAAAGAACCTCGCAGGCCGCTCTCCAACCTCAGTAGCACGCTCCCTCTGACGCACAGGATCGCGTCAGAGGGAACGTGCTACCGAGTTGGAGAGCAGCCTGCGAGGTTCGCTAAAGCCGGCCACCACGATCGCAGGCTGCTTTGAAGAGGAGCAGGCCAGAAGACGCCGGGATGGAGGGGAGGGTAAGAAGGGGATCAATACCGGGAGCCAGGGGGAGAGGGAAAGGGAAAGGTGGCTGCTTTGGGGGGAGGGGTGTGCTGGGGGGAGACAGAAGGGGCCATGGATAGGGAGAGGGAAAGGGGGCTGCTTTGGGGGGGGGAGGTGTGCTGGGGACAGCTTTGCTCTGAGAGGAGACAGAAGGGGCCATGGAGAGATAGGGAGAGGGAAAGAGGGCTACTTTGGGGATAGGTGTGCTGGGGACAGACAGCTTTGCTCGGGGGGGGGAGGGGGAAGACAGAAGAGGGCCATGGAGAGACAGTTAGGGAGAGGGATTCTAGCACCCATTAATGTAACAGGCTTAAAGACTAGTTATAAAATAATACAGTAAGCCCAAACAGATGTGCCAAAAACGTATGTGCTACAATTTACACCAGGCCAATGAGAGGCATATAAATAGGCATGTCTAATAGATGTAACTTATAGTATTCTATAAGTTATGGGGGTCGATATTCAGCCGGTAACACCTGGAAAGTCAATGCCAGGCCATGTCTAATCTCCGGTATTAGGTTTCCAGGTTTAAGGAGCCAGTGAAAACATCGCTGGTTAAAGTCAATATCCAGCATTAAAAACAAGGCTGACTTCTGTGCGATCCTACTGAAGTGGTTAACCTGGCTGGCTTACGGCTCAATATCGCCACTTATCTGGCCAAGTGCTGACTCCACTTCTGGAATGCCTCCAAACGAGTTGGTTATGCTTTAGGCGCCAAGTGGTCATTTTCAGCAAATCTAAATGGTTAAATGCCGCTGAAAATGACCAGTTAGCCCCAAACTGGCAATTTAACCAGCCAGGAGCCATTTCTGGTCAGTTAAATTACTTTGAATATTGACTCCCCCCACCCCCTATGTGTATAAGCTGTACTTGTAGAGACTGACTTAGGGACAAATTTTCACCGTCCCTGCAGGCTCTCTCTATCCCCATCCCATTCCTGCAAGCTCTGTCCTCATCTGCACAAGCCTTAAACACTTTAAAATCATACGTAGCAACATTCTAGAGCTCAGATTGTGATGTCATAATGCCTCATTCCACCAATGCCTAAGCTCCGTCCTCATCTGCACAAGCCTCAAACACTTTAAAATCATACGTAGCAACATTCTAGAGCTCAGATTGTGATGTCATAATGCTTCATTCCACCAATGCCTAAGCTCCGTCTTCATCTGCAGAAGCCTCAAACACTTTAAAATCATACGTAGCAACATTCTAGAGCTCAGATTGTGATGTCATAATGCCTCATTCCACCAATGCCTAAGCTCCGTCCTCATCTGCACAAGCCTCAAACACTTTAAAATCATAAGTATTTGAGGCTTGTGCAGTTAAGGCAGAGCTTGCAGGGATGGGACAGAGACAGAACTCGTGGAGACGGGGTTATTGAGATCCCGGCAATGGGCGGGGACAAATTTGATCCCGTGTCATTTTCTGTTTGGAAACATCCCCATGGCCCACCAAAGCTCTGCTCACACACACACCCTCTTGCACTTACACACTATAGTGTTCAAGTACCATCCTATGTAATGGCACCTAGTGTGCTCACAAAGGTGGGAATGTGTGGTGCAGCGGTTAGAGCTACAACCTCAGCACCCTCAGGTTGTGGATTCAAATCCCGCACCTCTCGTTGTGACCCTGAGGTTGTGGGTTCAAATCCCGCACGCTCCTTGTGACCCTGGGCAAGTCACTTAATCCCCATTTGCCCGGTACATTAGATAAGAGTGGGAGCCCGCCGGGACAGTTAGGAAATAATGCTCGAGTACCTGAATAATTTGTAATCCGCATAGAATTGTAGGATATGTGGAATATAAATTATTATTTTTTTTAAAGTACCGTTAATTGCTATGAGTTTAGCCTCCCATCTGTTTATCCCAACGCACTCTGTACCACCCATCTTGTCCCCAAATATTATGTGCATTTGACCCCTCAGCTCTAGGGTAAGCTGTATTATAGAAACATTAGCATTATCCGTGGCATAGTAAGTGGAGGTGGGGCAAGGGAGGTGGTCTGTCCTGGGCACCATGTTGGGGGGAATGCGGGTGCCGGCATCCCTCCTCCTCTTCTCATTCCTCCCCTCGATGCACGCACCCCTCCTTCCCTTCCCCCATACCTCTGATTGAAGTTGTTGTTCACGGTGGTCATCGTGCTCTTCGCGACCTCGGCGGCTCTCCCGCCGACATCACTTCCGGGTGCCGCGCACAGAAGGTGATGTTACAGGGAGAGCCAACGAACCGCGAGCAACATCTTCAACTAAAGCAGGGGTAGGGAACTCCGGTCCTTGAGAGCCGTATTCCAATCGGGTTTTCAGGATTTCCCCAATGAATATACATGAGATCTATTTGCATGCACTGCTTTCAATGCATATTCATTGGGGGAAATCCTGAAAACCCGACTGGAATACGGCTCTCGAGGACCGGAGTTCCCTACCCCTGAACTAGAGGTATAAAGGAAGGGGCGTGCGCAGAAGGCGAGATTGGGAAAGGAGCGGGTGGGGCGAAGATAAGGGCAGGGGAGGGAAGCCACCGTCCAGTGATGTCACTAAGCATTATATCTACGGGCTCCTTTTACAAAGGTGCGTTAGGGCCTTAACGCGCAGAATAGCGCGCGCCACAATGCCGCGCGGGCTAGCCGCTACCGCCTCCTCTTGAGCAGGCAGTAGTTTTTCAGCACTATAGCACACGCTAATCTGGTGCGTGCGCTAAAAACGCTAGCGAACCTTTGTAAAAGGTGCCCTATGTTACTGAATGTTCTGATTCGTGTGTATTAAATGCTTCATAAGTATTATGTCTCCCTTTTAGTATATATTATATCTCTCTAATTTGAATTTCAATGTTGTTAATAAGTATATATATTTTAACTGTCCTATTATAAGTTGCAATTTACTGATTTTGACTTTACCTCATACATTGTATTGCTGTTTATATTTGGTCTTTTTGCTACTGCTATTAACAAAATTGTAAGTTTTATGTTGAATTATACCTGCTGTACACTGCCTTGGGTGAATCTCTTTATAGAGGTGGTTAATAAATAAATATTTGCCAGTTTTAGTGTCTCTAACATGCGTAAATGGTACATAAGTGTAAGTACCAAGTTAGAGAATTATCTTCCAAGCATCACTGCATGGTTAGAATAGAAAATAATAATAATAATAATAACTTTATTTTTCTATATCGCCATAGTCGAAAGACTTCTAGGCGGTTCACACTGAGAGAAGGCTGGACAATCAGCGAATTACAGAATGCAAGAAGAGAAATGTAACGTAAGAAATAGGAGTTACATAAGAAATTATATCAAGGTTGGTAAAGGGGAAATATCATAGTGAGTGAAGGGCATCTGTTTAGGAGATGAATTTGTCAAGGTGTCAGGTCAGAAGCGCGCCGGGACAAAGGCGCGCCCAGACAATTGAGCGCAGCGCGGAGGCGCGCGCCGCAAAAATTACTGTTTTTACGGCTCCGACGGGGGGGGGCGTGGGGGGGAACCCCCCCCACTTTACTTAATAGAGATCGCGCCGCGTTGTGGGGGGTGTGGGGGGTTATAACCCCCCCACATTTTACTGAAAACTTCACTTTTTCCATGTTTTTAGGGAAAAAGTTAAGTTTACAGTAAAATGTGCAGGGTTACAACCCCCCAAACCCCCTACAACGCCGGCGCGATATCTATTAAGTAAACTGGGGGGGCTCCCCAACAAAACACCCCGTCGGAGCCCCTAAAAACTGTAATTTTCTTCGGCATGCGCCTCCATCTTGCGCTCAGTTGTCGGCGCGCGCCTTTGGCTTTCGCGGGGTTGTCTTTGAACCATTTGTCAAATAGAACGGTTTTAATTGATTTTCGGAATGCACCGTAGGTGTATTTACTGGAGTCTCAGAATATGAAGGTTAAATAATGTTTTTCCAGGGCAGGTGTTAAGAGATGCAGAGGCTCGGGGCAGAAACTGAGGAAGAGGAACCCCCCCCTCCCTTCAAGCTGTGCATCCTTCAGATTGCGGTAGACTTGGACTCCTTTGTGACATGGGGACTCTAGGCAAGTGCCTGGTTGTCACCTCCTAATGCTGGCCCTCTATTTTTCCATGAAAAATTATGAAATACTCTCACATGGGGGAAAAAAACAAAACACCTCAAAAACGTGAGACACACAGAGAGAAAAGCACTGCTACAAATTGCTCTGAAATTCTTTTCTATCTCGTCTCTCTTGTGCTAATCAAACATTTTTGCCTGCTGTGAATTCTTAGACACACTACAGAACCTGCCTTTTGTTTGCCCTGTTCTTTTGCAATAAGGTTAATAAACCTTGTGAAGGTCTCTTTTCCTAGTAAAAAAAAACAAAAAAAAAAAAACAGAAAATGCTAATGAGGGAAAGATGAATACCCTGGTCCCTCTGGAAGTAATTTTTCTAAAGTCATTTTCACACATACTATAGGTGACAATATCACACTTGGTTCTTAATAACGGCAGTTGTAAAGTGCAGGCAGTGATATGAATGCACACACTTATATTCTAGTTCAGGGGTAGGCAATTCCGGTCCTCGAGAGCCGGAGCCAGGTCAGGTTTTCAGGATCTCCACCATGAATATGTATGAGATAGATCTGCATGCACTGCCTCCTTGAGATGCAAATCTATCTCATGCACATTCATTGTGGATATCCTGAAAACCTGACCCGGCTCCGGCTCTCGAGGACCGGAATTGCCTACCCCTGTTCTAGGGCACTGCCAGGGCGTCGCTGAAGCCGGCACTCCCGCGCATGCTCACTTCAGTTGTACTGAGCACGCGCGCGAGCGCCACTTCCTCAGGGCTCAGGCGGCACGGAGGACAGGCCTCGGACAGCGGACCTCTTCAGCTCAAGGGGTCCTGGGCATCTTCACCAGCCAGCCACAATTTTGGAGGGGTTTATGCTTCATCACCCCTGTTGAGTTCACGGCAGCACACCAGGGCGCATAGTTTGGGAACTGCTGTGTTATTCTATAAACATATCGCCTGATATTCAGCGCTCTTTAACTGGTCAGGAATGGCTCCTATCCAATTAAATAGTGTTTGACCAGCTAACCGCTAACATTCAATGGCTACATCGTACGAGAGCTGACTAGCCAAGTTTAGTGGACAAATTGGGTCATGCAAAAAGCAGGGCTATCTTTGCCCATTAGAACTTAGCCAGCCAGCTCTTAAAATTGACTTAGCTGCTAAGTTTGAGACAGCCAAAGATAGGCTGGATATTCAATGCCAGTTCACTAGAAATGGCCTGGCATTGAAAATCAGCGATCAGCGCCAACTGTGGCAATGAGCCAGCCTCCCTCCCGCGATCTCAATATCTACCCCATATTGCCTACATGCTGTAGTACGCAACTACAAATAGTCACGCCCATGGGCAGGCCAGGGGCGTGGCTTGCAGTTGCACATGGAAATTGTAGACCACTATCAATTACGTGAACTGCCAACTTTTGGTGCCAGCATTTAACAAGCCTTTGACATTACAGAATTGGCGCTCTTTGCAGAATCCACCCCATGTGCTTTTACCCTCTCTTCCTTTACGTGTGTGTCTGTGTATCTCTCTCTCTCTCTCTTCTGAGGTGAATGAGTAGGTGGAAGCACAGAACAATGTTATATGGTAATAAAGTAATTCCAGTTTGATTTCACTTTTATCAGAGCAATATCAAAGTTATTTAACCCAGTAAACTTACTGCCTGAAACCTGCCCATCCTTTTCCGAGGGTATATGCATATACAATAATGTGCACAGTTCTGCATTTTCAAAGGTTATCATGCCGCTGTACCGCTGTACACCCTCACTTGGAATACTGCGTCCAGCACTGGTCGCTGTACATGAAGAAGGACACGGTACTACTCGAAAGGGTCCAGAGAAGAGTGACTAAAATGGCTAAGGGGTTGGAGAGTTGCCGTACAGCAAGAGATTAGAGAAGCTGGGCCTCTTCTCCCTTGAAAAGAGGAGACTGAGAGGGGACATAATCGAAACATTCAAGATAATGAAGGGAATAGATTTAGTAGATAAGGACAGGTTGTTCACCCTCTCCAAGGTGGGGAGAACGAGAGGGCACTCTCTAAAGTTAAAAGGGGATAGATTCCGTACAAACCTAAGGAAGTTCTTCACCCAGAGAATGGTGGAGAACTGGAATGCTCTTCCAGAGTCTGTTATAGGGGAAAACACCCTCTAGGGATTCAAGACAAGGCTAGACAAGTTTCTGCTGAACCGGAATGTACGCAGGTGAGGCTGGTCTCGGTTAGGGCACTGGTCTTTGACCTGGGGGCCGCTGCGTGAGCAGTCTGTTTGGCGCGATGGACCACTGGTCTGACCCAGCAGCGGCAATTCTTATGTTCTTATGTTAAATCTAGGTGGCTACTTTCAAAAGAAAATGCCAAGCTGAACAGGCTGTTTGGAATTGGTACAAAAGCCACAGGTAAAAAGTAGCCACACAGGCACCAATGTGGATACTTTTGAAAATTTCCCTACCTTTAGATAGTTGTATCTGAAAGTGTGGTTGCTGGAGCTTGACTGGTTCATTAGAAGAGGAAGAGAGGGCAAGAGGCAAAAAGGGAGAGAGAGATGCAAAGCAGGGAAATGAGAAAGGAGATGCTCTGAGGTTTGGTGGTTCTGACAGCTCTCTGCGGGGTGGAGGAAGGCATGAGGGGAACAAGGGAGACCCAGAGGAGGGAGGGGGGACTGGATGAAAAAGTCCTTCCCTCCCTCCCACAGGAAGCTGAACTTGCTTTGTTTGCTGGGTGAGGACCTTTCTTTCTCCATCTTCCCCGAGTCGCTTCCCACTGCAGCTCGGTCTCAAGCCATTTCCTCACCATGGCAACAGCACAAATGAAACAGATGGTCTCAACGAGCCAGAATCCACTTAAAGAGAAACAGGACCATGAGTGATGAGTCTGGGAAAGAAACCGCCTCTCCCAAATGAAAGCCGGGGAACAGGTGCAGGCCAAAGTGGAGAGCATCGCAGGCGGAGATGAAAAGCACCGATCGCACGGTGCCTAGGTGAACTGTAAACCTTCCCTGTCACCGACATCAACCTAATCGGAAAAAAAATAGTGAAGCCACTCCCTGATCACAGGAACCACAGACCCTACGCCTTGTCACAGCACGAATCTCACCTTGACAAGGTGAACTGTAAATTATTCCCCTGTCACTGGCATCAAACTGATCACAGAGTAGTAAAACCAGTCCTTAATCAGAGGAACCATAAACCCCTTATTGCTTGTCATAGCACAGATCTCATCCTTCTCTTAGCAACTGAAGCCTCTTGTTGTCATGACCTGTGGTTCCTGGGCCACAGGAATCACAGGTCTTCTCCTGTATGAGAAGAGACATCAACCAGAATACAAAAACCGCAGCCCTGGACGGTGGACCTGTAATGCAGCTAAGAGACTTACACAAGGCTTGATACAGGGATAAGAACACTTTGTCTTTTTTTCTCAGATTATTCAGGACAGCCCCCCCTCCCCCAGGCCAGGGGTAGGCAATTCCGTTCCTTGAGAGCCGGAGCCAGGTTAGGTTTTCAGAATATCCACAATGAATATGGGCGAGATGGATCTGCATGCACTGCCTCCTTGAGATGCAAATCTATCTCATGCGTATTTATTGCGGATATCCTGAAAGCCTGACCTGGCTCCGGCTCTCGAGGAACGGAATTGCCTACCCCTGGCCCTGGCCTTATCTTTTGGAAGACAACACAACTGTGTGCCATTCCCCCTCTCCCATTTTTCTGGGTTAAGTCAGCCTTTACCTCTATTAACCCAATTTGCCTCCTTATTATTCTGAGCCAGGTCCCTCTCCCTATCACCACTTATTATGATGGGTTGGGTGACCATCACTTTATATCTCTTCTGTTTGGTTGAGTTCTCCTTCTTTTTATTTCCCCAGGTTAAGAAACTCATTATCCTCCACTGTAGTTCTGGTTTGGGATCCCACCATTATACTGATCCAGAATCTGCCGCTTATCTCAGCAAATCTCCCCTTATTATTGGCTTATTCCACCCCCCTCCATCTTAATATCATAGGCAGTGTCCCCCACCTATTTTAATGGAGTACCGTAGTTCTCCCAGTCTTATTCTGGGCACTATTATCCCAGACTGGCCATCCATCCCCTCTTATCCTCAGTCTCCCCACAGCGTTTTCTCAGCCTGCACATCTCTATTCTGTTTGTCTCTTCTAATTACAAATAAAACTCCTTCAGTTGTCTACACCCTTGCTTCTCTGCAATGTTTTCTATTTCATATGATTTTGCATTTGAACTTTCTTCCCCTGAAATACGTTTTGCTCTATACAGGAATGTATTTACATATTATTCACATTACATCTAGCTGCAGGACCCTAAAACTCTCTCATTCCCCTCCCTTCCAACCCAGCTGTGAGCCTACACCTGAATCCAAATGTTAGAGATGTCCTGCCGGAGGCCACACTGCAAATGTCCGGAGTGGGGAGGTCTAGATCTGGACAGGTATTGGAGCTAGAGAAATTCCCCACAGATGATGTAGGACACCTGATTTCAGAGATCTGTGTGGTCTCGGAGGCTCATGTAACTCACCCACTACAGCTAATTCTTTTTGCTGGTTAAATAAAAGGAATTACAGGCTACAAAGACGACAAATAAATCCCTGCAAGTTTTAGCAAACTACTGTACAGATGTTTAGTGGCACTGCGGCTGTGCTAACACTGAGATGGAATTAAAGCCTTAAGACTATTCTATTCCACTAAAGCCTTGTAAGATTTTTCTTAAATACTGTGTTATGAATCTCCACCTGGAGCTGAGAAGACGGGCCTCTCACTCTGAGAAGCTCTGTATGCATTAGGTGTTAATGCCTTTAATAGTTGTTATTCAAAGTGCATCTGTTCTAGCCACTTTCCATGAGAAGAGGCACTGCCCCTGGCATGCTTGGCATCCTCCTTGACTGAATGATATAGGCCAGTGGTTCCCAACCCTGTCCTGGAGGAACACCAGGCCAATTGAGTTTTCAGGCTAGCCCTAATGAATATGCATGAAGCAAATTTGCATGCCTATCACTTCCATCATATGCAAATCTCTCTCATGCATATTCATTAGGGCTAGCCTGAAAACCCGATTGGCCTGGTGTTCCTCCAGGACAGGGTTGGGAATCACTGATATAGGCTATCCTGAGGGATTCAAACTTCCCTTGGCTTGGAGCTGCTCTGGAGGGGTCACACAGGATTGCCTGGCCTGGAACTTCCTCCCCGACATTAGAATTGACGTCGTGTGGAGAGGATTGGCCCCCTTTACAAAATCACTCAGCCCAGTCAGACCAGAATAAAAGGCCGCTTGTGACGAATTAGGCCCATATACATTTATTACTGTAAACAAATTCCCTTTCAAACACCCCTTTATAGCCCAAACATCTCCCTTCAGGATCCTTATATACTTGTTCTATCACCGCCCCCAATCCTGTACGCATCAAAATCACCAATCCCCCGACCCTCTGAGGACTATTAACTTGATGTGTCCATGCCATGTTAAATTGGGCATAGCGTAATAGCCGCTCATCTCTCGGCCTCAAGTGAGTCTCCTGTAAAAGACAAATATCCCAATGCAACCGCTGTAATTCTCTATACGCGATACTTCTCTTCCCTGGATTGTTAAGCCCATTGACATTCCAAGAACCAATCAATAGTTTTCTTTCTCCCGCACCTTCCCCCACCAGCTTGCACCCTCTGTCCCCCATGTTCCCTCCCCCTCCCTTTCCCATCCCCCGCCCCCCCCCCCAACCGCTGACTGATCCACTCTCCGGTCAGCCAGAAAGAAGAAGTGAAGTCCCTCCCGAAGGCCACCAAAAAACCCCCCAACCAAGAGCCAACCCAATCCCTACCAAAATAAATAAATAAATAAACTCCCCCCCCCGAAGCTCCTTACCATTCACCAATAAGTACCCATTATCCCCGTCCCGCCCTCCACCCATCAGTCATAAAAAAATCCAAAGAGAACAGAAAGAACACTGAAAAGTATAAGTCCCAAACACTGTCCAAGAGCATAAGTTGTATACATCAAGCACACTACATATACAGGTACCACCATTCAGATTCAGAATCCAGTATCGTCATGACAAGTCAGGTAGTACCACGCATTTGCTTAGCGCCGGAACGTGTGACAGTGGTCCATAAACCCATTGATATCTTTTCTGCCACTTTGGGTGCCAGTCCCGGCATGTTAAGTATATTCTTACATCCCAGCTCCTTCAATACGGCCCACGCCTCTTCTACTTCTTGGATCTTTCCGGACTTGCCATTACTGGTAATCCAAACTCCAAATGGGAAAAGCCATTTGTATCTATGTCCCTCTGCATGAAGTAGCTGTGTTACCTCCCTGAAATTCCGACGCTTCTGTAAAGTGGCCCAAGACAAGTCTTGAAATATACCCACTCTAAGATTCTTCCATGTAAAGTCTTGTTTACGTCGGGCCGCCTGCAATATAGATTCTTTGAGGGCAAAATCAGCAAAGCATGCCATTATATCTTTGGGGGCCGGAACTACGTGCAGGCCCTAAACTTCTATGAGCCCGGACCAGGACAATTTGCTCAGGAGCCGATCTCCCCGATTCCAATAGCAGTGCTGCGCATATGTCCTGAACCAGGGCTGCACAGTCCTTACAGTCCTCACTATCAAGTACACCTTTAATCGTAAATTGCAGCGACGGGATCGGTTTTCTAGGTCTTCCACCTGAAGTTGCAAAGCCTGTACCGTGGTATCAGTCTGAGCCAGAGCTGCCCGCGTCTTGATAACATCTTGAGTGAGTTCCGATACATGTTCCTCCGTAGCCGCCACCCTTCCACCCAATTCCGTGACCTCCACTCGAATTTCCGCCATGGTAGCCTTCAGATCTGTGCGAACTCCAACAAGTTCATTTTTAATATCTTTAAACCAGGCCCGCGGAATTAAGGGTGTAATCTCCTGCTCTGCCAAAGAGTCGGCACTCGTCTCCTCCTCGTCCGACTCCGAAAGCACCGGCGCCATTTTTTTTTTCTTGGAGCACTTGTCTGAGGCCCTCCTGCAGCGCCTTCTGCCCGATCATCGTCTCCTGCCAGAAACCTAAATTTGTCAAGCTTTTTCTTCGCTGCCATGCTTAGGAATGGAAAACTGGCCTGAACACACCAGATGCACACTTTGGTTGGCTGAAAAGCTCTCAATTCAGGCAGCCATTCAGTAGCATGACGTCACTTCCTCCCCAGTAAGGCTATTCTTATGTTCTCTTTCACTGCAGGGTAAATTCATTCAGTTTTGAGATGTCTCCAAAACTGATCCTTTTTAGGGGTTGAAGAACCTTTTTGCATAAAAAAGGAGTAGACTTGGGTGTGATCATATGTGATGATCTTAAGGTGGTCAAACATACAGAAAAGGTGACAGCGTAAGCTAGAAGGATGCTTGGGCACATAGGAAGAGGAATGGCCAGTAGGAAAACGGAGGTATTGGTGCCCTTGTATAAGAGTCTGTTGAGACCTCATTTAGAATATTGTGTACAATTCTAGAGACCACACCTTCAAAAAGATATAAACAGGATGGAGTTGGTCCAGAGGACAGCTACCAAAATGGTCGGTGGTCTTCATCACATAGCTTATAGGGACAGACTTAAAGATCTCATACTTTGGATAGATTGGATACTTTGGAGGAAAGGAGGGAGACGGGACATGTGATAGTGACTTATAAATACCTATGCGGCATAAATGCGCCTGAGGTGAGTCTCTTTCAATTGAAAGAAAACTCTAGAATGAGGGGACATAGGATGAAGGTGAAAGGGGATAGACTCAAAAGTAACCTCAGAAAATACTTTTTTCACGGGAAGGTGGAGGTGGTAGAGACGAAAAATGTATCTGAATTCTGGAAAGCTTGGGAGAAGTACATTGGATCTCTAAGGGAGAGGAAAGGATAGTAGATGGTATGGATAGACAGACTAGTTAGGCCACATGATCTTTGTCTGCCTTCATTTTTCAATTTTTCTGTGTTACTTTGGTAAGCAGCTGTAAATGAACCTTGGAATGCCACAGATGTGGAGTATCTTTAGTCTGGCTTGGATTTAGCTCACCCCTTTCTGAAAAGTTCAAGGTGAGTTACATTCAGGTAGAGTAGGTTCCTTCCCCTGAGGGGCTTACAATATAAAAGGGCAATTCTACGGTTTGGCACCTCAAGTGAGGCGCTTTTGATTCTGTGCCGAGTGCCAAATTCTATAACTGGAACTTGGTGCCAAGATTTTGTTATAGAGCATAAGTTGGCTTTGGCACGCTTCTATTTAGAACATTCACTTACACCAGACCTATTAAAAGGGATATGTCTAAAAGATATAAAACGTCTTCAATTAATCCAAAACACAGCTATCAAGCTCATATCTGGCTCCAATAAATATGACCATGTTACCCCACTATTACAAAAAGCCACTGGTTACCTGTCATAGACAGGATAACATATAAAATTGCTCTTTTGGCTTTTAAAACTCTACAAACCAACGCCCCAGCATTCGTCGATACACTTTTGATTCCAAACGATCCCCCGAGAGCCCTTAGATCAACTTCACAGCACACCCTTAATGTTCCTTCAAGTTTCAAGTTTTAAGTTTAATTAGAAATTTGATGAATCGCTTATATGTGAAATACTAAGCGAATTACATTAAAATCCAAATTTATACATACATTAAAATACAAAAGAATGATAATAACAAATCGAAAAAGGAGTTAGACCTACAAACCAACAGACATAACTGGATGTGGAGGGATGAGGGGATAAGGTTACAATATTAATAATTTTAAAAAGAGGGAAACAATAAAGGGAAAAAACATTAGGAAGGGTATCTTTTTTTTTATTATTTTTGATAAAGGGTCTACTGCACTGTGACTATTCCATTCAGAGGGTAAAAGCATCTTTAAACAGGAAAGTTTTTAGATTAATTTCCTTCTTTGAGATTAATTGGTACTCGTCGTACCTTCATCTTTTCAGTGACTGCCCCAATGATCTGGAATTCTCTTCCTATATATTTAAGATCTGAATGTAATCTGCAGAAGTTTTAAAAGCAATTTAAAATGTTTCCTTTTCAAAGACGCCTTTAACTGAATATTCGAAACAAGTCCAGCAAATTTTAACTCCCCCTCTCCCTATTGTGTTTCCCTTTCATGTACTTTTCCTATATAAAAATTGTAGTTCTCCCTTCATTCCCAATGTCTCTTTAGTCTTGAGAAGTTATGTACGTCTAATCAATTAAAAGTGTTTGTCTCCTTGAAATCCTATAAATTTATTGTACAACACTTTGTACCTTAGGATAAGCGTTTAATCAAATACTCAAATAAACTTGATTGATAAACTTGATAAACCTATGTTTGTTGTAAGTTGGCACGCTTAAGCACGTATAAATTCTAGCAGTCTATAAAGGTAAGTAGGAGATACAGGGGCATCAAAAAGGCGGTATTGATGCCCCTGAATAAGACTCTCGTGAGACTTCATTTAGAATATTGCGTACAATTCTGGAGACCACATCTTCAAAAAGATATAAAAAAGGATGGAGTCAGTCCAGAGGAAGGCTACTAAAATGGTGTGTGGTCTTCGTCATAAGGACAGACTTAAAGATTTCAATAAGTATACTTTGGAGGAATGGCGGGAGAGGGGAGATATGATAGAGACGTTTAAACATCTATGTGGCGTAAATGAGTCAAGTCTCTTTCATTTGAAAGGAAGCTCTGGAATTAGAGGACATAAGATGAAGTTAAGAGGTGACAGGCTCAGGAGTAATCTGAGGAAATACTGATTACAGAAAGGGTGGTAGATGTGTGGAACAGTCTCCCGGAGGTGGTGGAGACAGAGACTGTGTCTGAATTCAAGAAAGCCTGGGATAGGAAGAGATAAAGGAAGAGAGGAAGAGATAAAGGTTATTGTGGATGGGTAGACTGGATGGGCCATTTGGCCGTTATCTGCCATCATGTTTCTATGTTTCCGTCTGTGCTGTACTCACACGTATGCCCCCCTTGCCCTTACATGTTACCTTATAGGATAGCATGGAGTGCACTTGCATGCATAAATGCCCATTCAAGCGCCACTTGTGTGAGCAAAGTGCATGCACTCACTCGCATGCAGTTACAGAATTACCTTTCATGTTTTCACCTGAGGAACGTACCACAGAAAACTGCAGTTTCTGGAATATGGTGGATTACAGGTCCTGAAGTAACATGGATTTACTAGAGGCAGGTTTTGTCAGACAAATCTGATCAATTTCTTTGACTGGGTGACCAGAGAATTAGACAGAAAGAGTGCTAGATGTGGTGTAGATAGATTTTAGCAAAGCCTTTGACAGTGTTCCACACAGGCATCTAATAAATAAACTGAGTGCCCTTGGAATGGGTCCCAAAGTGATGGGTTGGGTCAGGAACTGGGTAAGTGGATAGTGATAGAAGGTAGTAGTCATGGGAGATCGCTCTGAAGAAAGGGATGTTACCAGTGGTGTGCCTCAAAGTTCGGTTCTTGGGCCTGTTCTTTTTAACATTTTTGTAAGTGATATTGCTGAAGGGCTGACTAGTAAGATTTGTCTCTTTGGAGAAAATAGCAAAATCTGCAATGGAATAGATACCTCTGAAGGTGTGGAAAACATGAGGAAGGACCTAGTGAAGGATATAAAACTGCTGGAGAGGGTTCCGAGACGAGCAATGAAACTAGTAGAAGGGATGGAGAAACTGGAATACGAGGATCGACTTAAGAGACTGGGATTGTTCTCCCTTGAGAAAAGGAGACTGCGAGGGAATATGATCGAGACCTTCAAAGTACTGAAAGGAATCGACAAAGTAGAGCAGAAAAAATTATTTACATTGGCCAATTTGACACAGACAAGAGGACGCGGAATGAAGCTAAGGGGGGACAAGTTCAGGACAAATATCAGGAAGTTCTGCTTCACGCAGACAGTGGTTGACACCTGGGATGCTCTTCCAGAGGAGGTTATTGCGGAATCGACCGTCCTAGGATTCAAAAGCAAACTAGATGCACATCTCCTTACGAGAGGCATAGAAGGATATGGGTGACTAAAAATTACGCCAGGTGTACACCTGGCTGGGCCTCCGCGTGTGTGGATCGCCGGACTTGATGGACCGAAGCTCTGATCTGGAGATGGCGCTTCTTATGTTGCCTCATTCCACAGTAGAGCCAACCTCATCAGTGATGTTACAATGGAGTAGCAACATTCCAGAATCCAAAAGAGTAACAAAAGATTCCAGAAAATCCCAAAGAATAGCAACATTCCAGAGCTGAGATCGTGACATGGACAAGAGGACATGTACTGAAGCTAAGGGGGGACAAGTCCAGGACAAATATCAGGAAGTTCTGCTTCATGCAACGAGTGGTAGACTCCTGGAATGCTCTCCCAGAGGAGGTTATTGCGGAATCGACCGTTCTAGGATTTAAAAGCAAACTAGATGCACATCTCCTTACGAGAGGCATAGAGGGATACGGGTGACTAAAATTATGCCAGGTGTATCTCTGGCTGGGCCTCCGTGTGTGTGGATCGCCGCACTTGATGGACTGAAGGTCTGATCCGGAGATGGCAGTTCTTATGTTCTTATAATGCCTCATTCTACAGTGCCTCAGAGCCAACCTCATCAGTGATGTTACAATGGAGTAGCAACATTCCAGAATCCCGAAGAGTAACAAAAGATTCTAGAACCCCAAACAGTATCAAGATTCCAGGCAGAATCTCAAAGAATAGCAAGATTCCAGAACCCAAAGAGTAGCAACATTCCAGAGCTGAGATTGTGACACGGACAAGAGAACATGGACTGAAGCTAAGGGGGGACAAGTCCAGGACAAATATCAGGAAGTCCTGCTTCACGCAGAGAGTGGTTGACACCTGGGATGTTCTCCCAGAGGAGGTTATTGCGGAATCGACCATCCTAGGATTCAAAAGCAAACTAGATGCACATCTCCTTACGAGAGACATAGAAGGATATGGGCGACTAAAAATTACGCCAGGTGTACGCCTGGAAGGGCCTCCGCATGTGGGGATCGCCGGACTAGATGGACCGAAGGTCTGATCCGGAGATGGTGCTTCTTATGTTCTTCGTGAAGCTTGAGGAATGGTCTGAAATTTGGCAGCTAAAATTTTTAAGCTAAGAAATGCAAGGTCATGCAAAAAAATAGTGACGGGACAAAAGCACGCGGGACAAAGGCGCGCCGACATTTGAGAGCAGACAACTGAGCGCAAGACTCCAGCGCGCCGCCGTAAAAGCTTATTTTAAAGGGCTCCGACAGGGGGTATGGGGGAACCCCCCACTTTACTTAATAATGTTCGCGCTGCGTTTGGGGTGTAACCCCCATTATACAGAAAACTTAACTTTTCCCCTAAAAAATAGGTAAAAAGTTAAGTTTCCTCTATAATGGGGGGTTACAACCCCCCAAAACCACCCCCAATGGCAGCGTGAACGCTATTAAGTAAACATGGGGGGTTCCCTCCTTACACCCCCCGTCGAAGCCCTTTAAAATTAGCTTTTACGGCGGCGCACTAGCTTCTTACGCTCAATTGTCTGCTCTCAAATGTCGGCACTCCTTTGACCTGTGCGTTTATGACTGTGAACCAAAAAAAACCGAGGGAACTACAGTTTACGGGGTGAAGAACTTTCGTGCAAGAAAGAGGAGCGAGACTTGGGTATGATAGTATGTGATGATTTTAAAGTGGCCAAACAGGTAGAAAAGGTGACCGCGAAAACTAAAAGGATGCTTGGGTACATAGGAAGAGGAATGGCCAGTAAGAAAAAGGAGGTATTGATGCCCCTATATAAGACTCTGGTAATACCTCATTTAGAATATTGTGTACAATTCTGGAAACCACACCTTCAAAAAAAATACAAACAGGATGGAATTGGTCCAGAGGAAGGCTACTAAAATGGTCGGTGGTCTTTGTCATAAGGTATAAGCTTAAAGATCCCCAATACTTTGGAGGAAAGGCGAGAGAGGGGAGATAAGATAGACACATTTATGTATCTATGTGGCATAAATACGCATGAGGCGAGTCTCAATTTAAAGGACACTCCTGAGTGAGCGGGCATAGAATGAGCTTAAGAGGTGATAGGCTCAGGAGTAATCTAAGGAAATGCTTTACAGAAAGGGTAGTAGATGCATGGAATAGTCTCCCCATAGAGGTGGCAGAGACAAAGACTATGTCTGAATTTAAGAAAGCGTCGGACTTGCACGTGGGATCTCTTAGGGAGAGGAGGAGATAATGGCAGCTGTGGATGGGCAGTCTGGATGGGCTAAGTGGCCTTATATCTGTCCTCGTGTTTGGTTTGGATAGGCTGGAGTGAGATTCAACAGCAATGCCAGTCGTTGGAACTTAAGGATAGTACCGGGCGGACTTCTAAGGTCTATAGCCCAGAAATAACAAAGAAAAAAAAAAGAAAAACACTTGAATTTAATCATGAAATGTAATGCTAGGGCAGCTGTCACTTACTATCCGCCTTCTTTACTAATGCGTAGCGTGGGTTTTAGCGCCAGCAGCGATGGTAACTGCTCCAACGCTCATAGAATTACTATAAGCGTCGGAGCAGTTAGCCGCTGCCGACGCTAAAACCCGCGCTATCTGTTAGTAAAGGAGGGGGTTATGTTCCTATCGCAAAGAATGGGAGTAGGATTTGAACTCGGTTTCCCTGGCTCTCATCCCACGCTCTAACCCAGTGTATCGCAAACTGTGTGTCACGGCACACTGGTGCGTCTCCCGAGATTTGAGGTGTGCCGCGAGACGCTGAGGGGGAGGAGAAGAGCCAGCATTGGCTGACGTGCCTCTCACCGCGAGGCAATCAGCCGGCACCAGCGCCTCTCCTTCTCTCCACGCCGTCACCCCTCCCCCCCCCCAAACACACACACACACACACTGGCGGTTCAGGGCCCGTCTGGAGGGCCTTCGCGCATGCATTGACATGATGTCAATGCGTCGATGTCGGTGCGCTTCCGGATGCCTCGAGCCACAGCCACTACGTTTACTGTGCTGCGGCTCGACAAAATTTGTGTGACGCTTGCTCTAACCGCTATGCTACTTTCTCTACTAGTCTGGATATCGCTGACCTCCTGGCGCCCCAAACGAACAGTAAGCTATCGGAACTCTAGTATGACCAGACCCTAATGTGCAAAAGGTACCCAGACGCTGCCTTTGGAGAAATGGATGCCTCCTTGCTGCCAATTTTGTGGTTTCTGCTGTTCACTTCTGGATCGATAGTGTAGCACCGCCAGCAAACCTTTCTCTGCTCTGTGCTCCCCTAGGAACATCTTGTGGCCATGCAGACCCCAAACCGTGATCAATGCCCTGTCAAAGTTCGGCCACAGGCCCTTCCTTAACTTTTCTCAGAACAACAGGGCTAACGCTGTCTGCTCGCTAAGTGTCCTAATGAAATCAAAATTGCTCTGACAAAATAGTGCGTGTGAGAGAGAGATAGCGAGCAGGTATGCTTTCCAACCACTGGTGCCCACTTAAGAGTGGAAGCTCTTGGAAAAATGTTGTAACATGCCCTCGGCTAAAAGTGGAAAGGTAGTTTTAGAAATACAGATGCTAATGAATTAAACCCAAGAACGAGGTGTGTGTGTGGGGGGGGGGGGGGAGTATGGTGCAGGGATTAAAGCTACTGCCTCAGCACCCACACTGCTCCTTGTGACCCTGGGCAAGTCACTTAATCCCTCCATTGTCCCAGATCGTGAGCTCGCCAGGACAGACAGGGAAAAATGCTTGAGTACCTGAATAAATTCATGTAAACTGTTCTGAGCTCCCCTGGGAGAACAGTATAGAAAATTGAATAAGTAAATAGTGTGACAAGTTTCAGCCTCTGATAACCAGAGCTGGTATTGTGATGTCATAATGCCTCATTCCACCAATGCCTAAGAGCCAACCTCATCAGGGATGTCACAATGACTTGACTGTCCTATACTTGGCTACATTTTGATTTCTAGTGTGGTGCAGTGATTAAAGCTACAGCCTCAGTACCTTAAGGTTGTGGGTTCAAACCCACACTGCTCCTTCTGACCCTTGGCAAGTCACTTAATCCCCCCATTGCCTCAGGTACATTAGATAGATTGTGAGCCCACTGGGACAATGGTATAGAAAACTGAATGAATAAATAGTGTGAAAAGGTTCAGCCTCTGATAACCAGAGCTGGTATTGTGACATCATAATGCCTCATTCCACCAATGCCTAAGAGCCAGCCTCAGCAGTGATGTCACAATGGCTTGATTGTCCTATACTTTGCTCACTTTTACTACATTTTGATTTCTAGAGTATCACAGTGGTTAAAGCTACAGCCTCAGCACCCTGAGGTTGTGGGTTCAAATTCATGCTGCTCCTTGTGACCCTGGGCAAGTCACTTAATCCCCCCCATTGCCCCAGGTACATTAGATAGATTGTGAGCCTACCAGGACAGAGAGGGATAAATTCATGTAAACCATTCTGAGCTCCCCTGTTGAGAACAGTGTGGAAAATTAAATAAATAAATGGGTAGATAGGCATGAAAGCACAGAAATAGATAGAAGGAACAGGCACGGAGAAGAACAGATGCAGCTGCAGTAACAGAACCTGTTTGCAAACGCTCCCACATAACGCACACACACACACAACACTATGCTGGAAGCCCGGGACCAACAGCTCGTATCGGTTCATAGACAACGGCGCGAAAGACAAAAGTGCGCGCTGACAATTGAGCGCAGCGCACACCGCTGCGCCGCTCTAAATTACAGTTTTTAGGGGCTCCGACGGGGGGTTTTCTTGGGGAACCCCCCCAGTTTACTTAATAGACATTATGGCGTTATGGGGGGTTTGGGGGGTTGTAACCCCCCACATTTTACTGTAAACTGAACTTTTTCCCTAAAAACAGGGAAAAAGTGACCCACACCCCCCACAACGCCCCCACAACGCGGCACGATGTCTATTAAGTAAAGTGGGGGGGTTCCCCCCCGCCCCCCCCCCGTCGGAGCACTAAAAACAGTAATTTATAGCGGCGCGGCGGCGCACGCTGCGCTCAATTGTCTGGGCACGCCTTTGTCCCGGCACGCTTTTGACCCGACACCGCTCGTATCAGAAAGGAGGACTGATTACGAACACAAAGGAAAACACTGGACCAGACTTGCAGCAGGTAAGTCCAGGTTTTCCTAGGTTCAGTAAAAAGGGACATATGTCACTTGTCCTGTCCAGTATATCTAATTCCAAATCTAATCTGAATTTCTGCACTGCACTTAATCCAGTACAGGTTCAAGGCGATTCACACACCAAGAGGCCCATTTAGATAGATGGGGCATCGAGGATCCATCACATCCATAAGATTAGGATCAATTTTGCAGGTATGTTGACAAAGTAACAGCTTCTGCAACAGGATGGATGAAATGAGGAAGGGGGACCCTTGATGCTGAGGGAACCGAGGAAGAGCTTGTTTTCCACTGGAAATCCCCAGCAGACTGGGAAGGGGGAGGGGGAAGCGGCATAAGTGTGAAATGTAATATAAGCACTGGGACCTCTGCTTTCGGCTCGGTAACTGAGCGCGCTGGAGCCGTGCCAAGCGTAGGTGTCCCATTCACATGCCTCCTGCAGCCCAGTCTCCCCGCTGTTCTCTGGCTCAGCACTGCAGCACTAGCGACTTCACCCCAGAAAAGGGATTCAGTGCCTGGGACTGGGGTTTATTCTGCGGGGCCAGGACTGGCTTTTATGCCACGCTTTTTTTTGGCTTAGTCAGTGGAACCTAAGATTCACAGCGCAGTGCTGTGAGCCGGTCTTGGGCAGGGGTGTCGAAGCCCTATCCTCGAGGGCCGCCATCCAGTCGGGTTTTCAGGATTTCCCCACTGAATATGCATGAGATCTTATTAGCATACAATGAGAGCAGTGCACGCAAATAGATCTCACGCATATTCAGTGGGGAAAATCCTGAAAATCCGACTGGATTGCGGCCCTCGAGGAGGGACTTTGACACCCCTGGTCTAGGGGCTTCGAAGTGAAAATTTTTAGTGGTTTTCTGGATGCCGCAGATGAGCCCAATATCTGGAAGTAAGAGATCGGCTCTTTCAGGCCACCCCTGTCTATCCCGCACCTTAACCTGTGCCCCCTTTTTCTCCAAACTGTACCGGGGTTTCTCTTAATTATGTGT
The DNA here is from genome assembly GCF_902459505.1 of Geotrypetes seraphini. Classification (NCBI taxonomy): domain Eukaryota; kingdom Metazoa; phylum Chordata; class Amphibia; order Gymnophiona; family Dermophiidae; genus Geotrypetes; species Geotrypetes seraphini. The sequence continues at coordinate 21,754,241 of NC_047096.1, forward strand.
CCACTTTTCTCTCCCCCCCCCATACCCTTCAGCTTTTCTTCTGCCTCTCCTTATTCCTCTCTGTCTGGCTCTGACTCAAATACCCCCTGACTCTCTACTGCCTCCAACAGGTCTGCAGGGTATTTACCTCAGACGAGGGGGGCTAAGTGGGAAAGAAGAGGTCAGGTGGCAGAGAGTTAATCCCGAACAGCGCAGAGAGTTCAGGCTCCCCCCTCCCCTTTCCTCCTTCATTCAGCAGCACAATGATTCCACTCTCTCCCCTATTTGAATGTTAAACTGACAGCTCCCGGAACTGCATTAACCCTCTGCATGCTGGAGAGGAACTGCAGCCAACTTTATAGCACATGAATACTCGCATATTCTAGAAAAGCCTCTTTGCCTCAGGGCACAGAGGCCGGGGTTCAAAACCACCTCAAGCCCTGCCACCTGAAAACTCCCACCCCAACGTCCTTCTGCGAGGGGCACAGAACTGAAATGCAATTTGCTCACCAGGCTCTTCCCGCTTTCAGATTCTCCCCTCCCCCCCCCCCCCTCCCCAGCCCATTCTGCAGGAGTTAAGATGGGTACAGAGGCTGCCAGGCACTTGCTGAACTAAAAGCATATATTAAACCCCTGCTGGAAGAAGTTCTTTCATTTTACATACTGTTACCCGGTTCCAGGAGGCAAAGCTCTGCTCTGACAGCAGAAGAGGATGCATACAGTAAAAAAAAAAAAAGGTGCACACCTGTTAAAACACGGTGAAGCTCACACCTGCCTTGGGCTCAGCTCTTCTGCACTGGAACCACCACCTCCAGAGCAGGGCAGAAAGTACTCACCGGGCAAGGATCCAGCCAGCAGGCAGAGGGCCAGAGTCCAGCATGTGCCGGTCCGAGACGGACAGGATGCCCCCCGTCCCAAAGCCATCGGTCCCGTAGGCACCAGAAAATCCAGCTGGGCGACTCCTAGCGGCAATCGTCCAACGCCCGAAGCAGAAAGCCAGCAAACGCCAAAGCGCAGCCCCGCTCACCGGAGCAGGGGCAAATCCAGAGATCCAGGGCCGGGAGAGCTCAGCTCCTCTGTCCAGGGACTTTCCCGATCCTCTCCCGGGGGACCCCCAGATCCTTTCTCCCACGGATCGCAGGTCCTCTCTCGGGGGGCGGCTGATCCTTTTTCCCCGGGAATCTCAAATCCTCTCCTCGGGGGAGGGGGGGGGTTAAATCCCCGCAACGTGCACGGCTCCCCCTTGTTCCGGCCCTGCGAGCCCGGCTGAGTCCGGCTCGAGCCCCGGTGCCGCAGCGGCAGGCGCCGGGCTCGTGCTCGGAGGCTCTGGCGGGGGCTCCGGGGGTGCCCAGCTCCCAGCGCTGGCTGCTCAGAGGCCGGGATCTCGCACTCTTCTCGGCCCCCCTTGCTCTAGTCCACTGAAAGCCGGAGCCGAGCTCTCAGCCGCCGCGCTGTGAGGTCAGAGGCGGGGGGAGGGGGAGGGAGGGCTCTCAGCCTTAACCCTTTCCTTCCCCCGTCCCAAGCAGCTTCCAGGCAGGTTGAGCTGACTCTGGCCTGGCTCCAGCTGCGGTTGCATGAGCTCACTCCTTGCTTATCACATGGTTTCACAGGAGCGTTACGGGGACAATATTCTTATTACAAAAAAAAAAAAAAAAAAAGAAGTTCATCGGGTTTTTTTTTTGTTTTTTTTTTTTTAATTCGTCCCTCAACAGCGAAGCAATGAGAAGCTGGGACTGGGAGTTTGGCTTTCAGTGCTGTGTCAACACTGACTCGAACAAGTTACTGGAAAAGAAATACGGTTAACTAGCCCCAAAAGCTCTGTTATTCAAAGAAACTATCTTGTCCCCCCTCCCTGCATACCCCACCATATAACCAACCCTAATCTCCTCCCTCCCTACAAGTTTCCTCAAATGTCCCCCCTTCCTTAAATTCACCCTCTTAGCCTCCACTATGTCCAGGGGGTCTCAAAGTCCCTCATTGAGGGCCGCAATCCAGTCGGGTTTTCAGGATTTCCTCAATGAATATGCATGAGATCTATTCCCGACCTCCCCCAATCTCCCCCCCTCCTTCATCAAGTTCGGTTAAAATTTGTTATTTAGCTGATAAATCGTTGTAAATCTGCTGTCAACGCGGATCCTATGCTAACTGATGTAAACCGCCTAGAACTCGCCGGGTATGGTGGTATATATGAATAAAATTATTATTATTATTACATACACTGCTTTCAATGCATATTCATTGGGGAAATCCTGAAAACCCGACTGGATTGCGGCCCTCAAGGAGGGACTTTGAGATCCCTGAATCTCTTACTCTAGCATCTCTATGTATCTTTCCTTAAAATTTGTAACTTCCTGGAAATGTCCAGCCATCTTCAATTGTAATCCGCTTAGAACTGCAAGGTACAGGCGGAATAGAAGTCTCTAATGTAATGTAATGTAAAGCCCAAACAGCAAAATATTAAGCTAGGGATGAAGCACTGCAGTACTAGAGCTCTGTGTGAGGGAGGGGAAAAAAAAAGTCCCTGGTGCCTCACCCTGCTGCACCCAGTTCTGTGAGAAACGCTGCCACCTCACCCTGTCGTACCCAGCTGCTGCCAGCTTAGTGCTCTGTTAGTGCCCCCCTCCCCCACCTCACTTCCTGGATTGCCTGAAGGAAGAACGCTGCAATGTAGGTCTTCTATTAGAAGCTCTGATAACCTGAACCTAATCCTTTCACCAGCAAAGCCCTCCCGGGCAATTAGTCTGGATGGTAGTATTGTGGCAGAGAGATGCCCCCATGGTTAGAGTCGCGGACTGAAAGCGAGAACCCCAGGATTCAAATTCAGCTTTTTCTCACTGACCTCCTTGTGACCTTGTCACTTAACCTCCTCTTGGATGCGCAACTTAGATTGTATGCCCCTTTGGATAGGGACAATTCTACTGTGCTTTAATGCATCTCACCTTGAGCCTGGATGTAGAAGGATCAATAATCAGACCTAAATTCAAATCTTACTACTGGCAAAGAAAAGAAAACATAAACGTGAGACCCCCAAAAATCACTCCTCCTTCTACGTTGGCGGGGGGGGGGGGGGCTCTGACTTTTTCCACTTTTTAAAAGTTAGTAATGATTGGGGTATGCTGCAGAAGGGAACAAAAGTTGGTAGTTGTTATCTATGAAATGGATGTTGAACTTTATATAGAACTGTGTTTTTTGGGGAAGGGGTAAAACGCGGACCTCGCGGATCTAAACCCGCACGTCCTTAAAAATCTGAGGTCCGTGCCGCCTGTAGTTAGTTTCTGGCTCTGACAGACCTCGGTGACAATTTAGTGCTGACGGATCCGTCTCAGCATAGGGAGGGAACAGTATTGAGGAGTGTGTGGCGCAGTGGTTGGATCTACAGCCTCAGCCCCCTGGGGTTGTGGGTTCAAACCCCGCGCTGCTCCTTGTGACCCTGGGCAAGTCACTTAATCCTCCATAGCCCCAGGTACGTTAGATAGATTGTGAGCCCACCGGGACAGAGAGGGAAAAATGCTTGAGTACCTGATTGTAAAAACCGCTTAGATAACCTTGATAGGCGGTATATATAAAAAAAATCCTAATAATAATAATAATAATAGGATCCGTCAGCGCTAAAATGTCACCGAGGTCTGTCAGAGCCAGAGACTAGTGCTGGAGTGGCTCTAAAACGAATCCTTTAAACCGGTTTCCTGCAGCCCCAGTAAATTAAAAAATCTGAGGTCCGCGGCTCTGACAGACCTTGATGACATTGTAGCGCTGACGGATCCTAATACTTTCCCCTCCCTATGCTGAGGTGGATCCGTCAGCGCTAAATTGTCACCGAGGTCTGTCAGAGTCAGAAACTAACTACAAGCGGCACGGACCTCAGATTTTTAAGGACGTGCGGGTTTAGATCCGCGAGGTCCGTCAGGTCCGCGAGGTCCGCGTTTTACCCCTTCACCACATTTCAAAGTCAGTTTTAGGGCAGGGGGACAGCACAAGAAGAGAGACCTAGATGGCCTTTTTTGATGGGGGAGGGGGAGACATGGATGAACAGAAGTTTACTAAACTGAGATAAATGAATCTGAGGTGACAGTCTGGAAGTCTACATGTTTTATTTTTATTCCAGAAAGAGCCAGTAATTAAACTGATAAATTAAACCTCACCCCGCCCCCTTCTTTCAAGAGTAATTGGCCCCCAATTTCTAACCTCTCAGTGGTAGAGGTATTGGCAGCAAGAATTAAAATCACGCGGGTCATCAGATGAACAACCGAGGTCGTTCCAAGAAGGCGGAGACGAGCACATCTGGAACATGAGGATTTAATCTAGCTGTGGCTTTACTGGAAAGATACCCGTGACGAAGGATGGGAGAAGGAAAAGGGTGGTGGGAGATGAGGAGAGATTGGATCACTGCTACCAAGACGCAAAAAGAAGGCGAATAGACCAAGGGTTCCTTTTACGAAGGCTCGGTAGCAGTTTAACGCACGTAATACCGCCGGCCGCGCTAGCCGCTACCGCCGCCTCTTGAGCAGGTGGTAGTTTTTGGGTTAGCGCGTGATGAAAAGTTATACGCGCTGAAGCCGCTACTGCGGCTTCGTAAAAGGAGCTCTAAAACCCAGGCAGGCCTCCTAATGCCTTAGATCAGGAGTGTCCAACCTGCGGCCCAAGGACCACATGCGGACCCGTGAAGTATTTTGTGCGGCCCCGGTCGAGGGCGATGCGGTGTTTTCCTCTGCTGCCCCTGGGTGTTTACCATCTTGCCGGCTCCCTCCTCTGTCTTGCTGCAGCATTTGCATGTTTGTGCGGCTCCAGAAACATCTTTTTCAGCCAATGCAGCCCAGGGAAGCCAAAAGGTTGGACACCCCTGCCTTAGATCAGAGGTCTCAAACTTGTGGCCCAGGGGAGGGGGGGGCACATGCGGCCCACCAGCTACTATTTTAACCCTTTCAGGACCATAAGGATCGTAGGCCAATTTTTGTGGTTTTGACGACATTTTTATGGTAAAAAGGGCTTGCAGATGCCAAAATATTGATTTTTTTTGTGAAATATCATTATTTTTTTTAAAAAAAATCACACTTCTGGCTTATGGACAGTGTGGCAAGTGAATCTTCTCGTCAATCTGGCAACGACGCTAATGAATGAATGTCGGAACCAGTTTGTTTACATAAAGGCAGTATCATATGGAATCCGTACATATCAAATTTAGAACTGTAGACTATCCCAATCAAAATTGATAGGATTTTAAAGTTATGGGACAAATATGTCCCTTGGTCCTGAAAGGGTTAAGGCCCTCGGTATGTTTATCATAATCACAAAAGTAAAATAAAACAGTTTCTTGATTATATGTCTTTTTAGTTATAAATGACAATACAGTGGTACCTTGGATTACGAGCATAATCCGTTCCAGGAGCATGCTCGTAATCCAAAATGCTCGTATATCAAAGCCCGGCACAGGAAGCAGATTTTCGGGCACCGGCACCAACGTACAGGACATGCTGGTGCCGGTCGGTGCCGGTGCCGATGCGGAGGCTACACTGGAAGTAAGAAGAGGGTTCGGGTGGGATGGGGGATCTCAGGTTGCGGCAGGGGGGGGTGCCGGATCGCGAGGGGGGGGGCTCTCGTACAGCGAGGCAAGCTCGGTTTACGAGGCACCAAGTTTGCGAATGTTTTGCTCGTCTTGCAAAACACTCGCAAACCGGTGGACTCGTAAACCGAGGTACCACTGTATTATTATTAAAACTTAGCCAAAAGGAAAGATTTATAAACTATAAAGAATTTTACATCATGCAAAATTGTCATTTCTTTAATAAGACATTAACTATTTTTTTTTCTGAGGCCCTCCAAGTACCTACAAATTCAAAATGTGGCCCTGCAAAGGGTTTGAGTTTGAGACCACTCCTTAACTGTATCCATGACATCCTGTTTGTCTTTGGGAAGCAGAGCCAAGATTGTGATGTCATAATGCCTCATTCCACCAATAAGAGCCAACCTCATCAGTGATGTCACAATGGCTTGACTGTCCTGTTCTCCCCTCTGCCCTCCAACCCAGCCAACAGATTAACCGTTCTCCTTAATTTAGTGGCCTCAAACTCGCAGCCCACCAGATGCTATTTTGAAGCCCTCGGCATGTTTATCATAATCACAAAAGTAAAATAAAACAGTTTCTTGATCAAATGTCTCTTTAGCTATAAATGACAATATTATTATTAAGACTTAGCCAAAAGGAAAGATTTATAAACTATAAAGAGTTTTACCTCATGCAAAATTGTCATTTCTTTAAAAAAAACATTAACTATTTTTTCTGAGGCCCTCCAAGTACCTACAAATCCAAAATGTGGCCCTGCAAAGTTTGAGACCAGTGCCTTAGATTGTATGTCTCTTTGGATAGGGAAAATTCTACTGTACTTTAATGCATCACTCTTAATTCTCAAGGACTGATACACTTTGGGAGAGTCACTTTCTTTTATTCCCTCAGATACAATTAGACTATAAACCCCCCGGGTCTCGGTAGAGAATAGTAACACATTTTGAGATCAGATGTGGTAAAGACCAGTAAAGAGATCTAGATCAAAGTTAGTTTAAAAAAAGGCTCGTATTACTTTGGAAAAAGCAAATATAACAAGCTCACATTTCGATATCAATGCTTTTCTTTCCAAAACCCCTCCTCCCATTTTTTTCCCCCGATCCACCCACTTTACTTTTTTTGGGTTCCTCCTCTCTCCCTTTTCCTCCATCTCTCTAACAGACAGTCCAATTCATAAATCCATATTGCGGGCTAACTAGAGAAATCAACAGTGAATGCAAGTTATATATAACTATGTTTTTCCAAAATCAATAAATAAAATACAAATAATAGTGAATGCAAGTTGAGAGCTCCAGCAGCAGCAGCCCTTGTGCCTGGCTGAGTGTGAAAAGCTTTCGGCGAGCTAGTGAGCGGGTGATGTGCAAAACGCGAGTACAGAGCCGCCCTGGCACACCACAAAGACACAACTATTTAGTGCCACCTAGTGTCTTTGAAATGCGCTACACCTGATCCCTCTGGTAAGTGTACTAAACAGACAGCTGCCTAGGACGGTGTTTGTCCCTTCTGCACATCGTTGTGCCTTTTTTAATGGCATACGAAAGGGAAATTAGAAATACAAGGTCCAACATGCAGTGGGGTAAATCCAGGACTGGGTTAACCTATCAGGCACACATGAAGCCACAATGGGAGGGAGAGGGGCAGAGGCTCGCTCTGCCCATCCTCCATCTGTTCCTGTGCATATGACCAGCATATGAAAATAGATTTAATCCTGCTCAGATTAATTTTAAAAGCATGACATATTTTAATTTGAAACTGAATGTGTGGAATTATATTTCTCCCTATCTGTATGCTAAAATACCACACTTTTCAATAAGGCAGCTAATTTTAATATTCTTTCAAATTGCTATTCACTTTCACTATCCATTAAATTGCTTTTCCTGTCAGATTCTTCCCAGTTACAGCAGCCAAGAATCTGTATTTTTAATCACTTTTCCAAATAAAATTCAAAGGTAGCTCATAGCATTATTAATATCCAGGCGCAGTAAGTGAGCATTTTAATTTCATTGTTAACCTCTTGGAATGATCTTTAATCCATGAGGTGATATGCAAAATTTTATTAATAAAGCCCCCGTTCTAAAGAGCTTAGCCTAAGTGGGTACCTGATGCTTAGAAAATAAAGAGATACAGAGGCTCTTTTATTTATTTATTTATTTTTAATTCTTTATTCATTTTCAAACTTTCATCACGTGTACAGGCATTAAATAAACAACATTAAAAAGTACAACACTTGCAACTCATATTACTGTATCTTATAATATGTATAATTATAATTAACCCTCATCCCACCCCCCCTACCCAATATTCTTTTCTGAGATAAACAATAAAATGTGACCCTCCCCCCTCCCAGCATTAGATGGTGTATCTTTCAATAGAAAAAAATGGCATTTAATCATTACAATAATTCATTAATGGCTCCCAAATTTTAATAAAATTCTTATAATTACCATGTTGTATAGCTAATGATCTTTCCATTTTATATATGTGACAAAGTGAATTCCACCAAAACTTATAACTTAGTCTACTATGATCTTTCCAATTCCTAGTAATATGTTGAATGGTGACTCCTGTCATTATCAATTAAAGTTTATTGTTATTCGCTGATATCTGGCTCTTTTTTCTCATCGACATTCCAAATATTACGGTATCATAAGATAATGCTACGTAATTTTCCAATAAACAATTTACTTGATTCCAGATTGAATTCCAAAAGGCTAAAATATAGGGACAGTGAAACAAAAGATGATCTAAAGTCTCTACTTCAAGGTTACAATGCCAGCATCTATTAGACTTTGAACTATTTAACTTCTGTAATCTATCCGGGGTCCAAAATACTCCAAAAGAAAAAAACATGTTTGTCTCATAGATGCCGACATTGTACATCTCATCCTCCAAGACCAAATTTGTGGCCATTGAGAAGCTGAAATCTGATGCTTAATCTCAATGCTCCAAATATCCCTAAGACCATTTTTAGGCTTTTTTGGATGTATGTTAAGCAATTGGTGTGTGAATTTAGTGTGCACTGTTAGAAGTAAATTCTCAAAAGGTCAGTGAAAGTTAAGCACCAGAATGCTGTGTGGATTCTTTAATGGCAGTTGTGTAGTGTCGGTCTGCATTTATGTACTTAACCGTAAATAGACACATAAATCCTAGTATTCTATATCCCACGCGCATTACTGCCTGACATGCCCCTGACCTGCCCATGTCTCTCCAGCGCGCACAGCCCTTGAAGCTGTGTACTTTGGAATGTGAGCGTGCAACTTGTAGAACATATAAGGGCAGTTATGTGCGTAATTGCTAGCTGGTACCAATGAGCATCATATAAGGCCAATATGGCCCATTAAACATAGAAACATAGAAATAGATGGCAGATAAGGGCCACGGCCCATCTAGTCTGCCCACCCTAATGACCCTCCCCTACCTTTCTCTGTGAATAGATCCCACGTGTCTATCCCATTTGGCCTTAAAATTAGGCACGCTGCTGGCCTCAATCACCTGTAGTGGAAGACTGTTCCAGCGATCAACCACTCTTTCAGTGAAAAAGAATTTCCTGGTGTCACCTCGCAGTTTCCCGCCCCTGATTTTCCACGGATGCCCTCTTGTTGTCGTGGGACCCTTGAAAAAGAAGATATCTTCCTCCGCCTCGATGCGGCCCGTAAGATACTTGAACGTCTCGATCATGTCTCCCCTCTCTCTGCGCTCCTCGAGCGAGTATAGCTGTAATTTGTCAAGCCGTTCTTCATATGGAAGATCCTTGAGTCCCGAGACCATCCGGGTGGCCATTCTCTGCACCGACTCCAGTCTCAGCACATCCTTGCGAGATTAATGCTCATTAACGCCAATCAGCTCATTTTTAAATTGTTATGCACTCAGCTGACCCTATTCTATAATTTGTTTGAGCAAATGTGCGCCCTAATCACAAATTTGGCCATGCAACTTTCTAGAATTAGGAAGTTAGCGCATAGCCACAGTAGCCACATAGCATATTATGGAGCAGGTAATGGCCGGGTTATGGGTACAGAATGGCTGTGGACTGTGTATTGCATTTAATGCACGGTACCTTACTGTGCATTGTTACCAATGTAGATAGAACATAGAAACATGACTGCAGGTAAAGGCCCAATGGCCCATCCAGTCTGCCCATCCACAACATCCGCTATCTCCTCTTCTCCCTAAGAGATCCCACATGCCTGTCCCGTGCTATTTTGATTTCAGATAGTCTTCATTTCCACCACCTCCATCCAGGCCAGGATTAATTCGTCGAGGGCCCCTAGGCACACAAGTACACTGGGCCCCCTGCCCCGCCCCACCCCATCTTGCGCCCAGGCGGAAACAGGAAGCTGCGTCAGAGGGAAGCTTTGGGCAAGCAGCACCGCTTGCACAATTACAGTTCCTGTTGCCTTTCTTACCCGCGTTGCTTGCTTGTCTTACTTTCCGTCAATGGGGGGCCACATTGCCAATCGGGGGGTGGGGGGGGCCCGCATTGCCGATTGATGCTGGAGGGGCCCATCGACGTTTGGAAAAAACAGTGTTGACGCCCTCCTTCATTGGGCCCCCCTGACCATTTTGGGCCCTAGCCACGTGCCTATTTGGCCTATTGGTTAATCCTGCCCTGCCTCCATCGGGTGACTATTCCATGCATCTACCACCCTTTCTGTAAAGAAGTATTTTCTTACGTTATTCCTGAGCCTATCACCTCTTAACGTCACCCTATGCCCTCTCCTTCCGGAGTTTTCCTCATTTGAAAAAGATTCACCTCCAAACACTATGGAGATATTTAAACATCTCTTGTCATATCCCTTCTCTTCTGTCTTTCCTTCAGAGCGATTTGCATGCACAACTTAATTGTTTAATGAGCCTAATTGGTGCCAATAATTGGCAATTAATACCTCATAATTGATGTTAATTGGCAGTAATTATAAATTACGTGCACAATTTGGTAGGCACACTCTACAAAGTACTGCACCTCATTTCTAGTGCATGAATCTGAAAAGGGGGCATGGCCAGACAAGGGGCATGGGCATTCCCCAAATTTATGCACAGTGTTATAGAATATGTCTCATCCACCCACAAGTTTGGTGCAGGTACGAGGGCGAATCAAAAATGAAAGGCAAAATGTTAAATTACATGATAACCAGAACAGAGCTAGCAAAATTCAACATATGTACTCATACATCCCCACACAGTGCAACACTTGGCCTTTAGTCGTGTGGAGACCATAAGGTCAGAAACACGGATGCTCCATTGCAAGATTCCATCATCAAAGAACAATATGCAATAGTACGCTTTCTTTGGGCAAAGGGAATGAAACTAGAGAATGACACGATGACAAAATTCATCACCGTTCCCATCCCCGCGGATAACCACGGGAAACCATCTTCATGTCATTCTTTAAAGAAAGAAGGAAGAATCAGAGTATGAATGGCCACAACCACTGACCCTTAAGCTTTGCTTTGAAGAATGCTGGTGTAGAAGGACTGAGGTTGAAACAGACACTACAGAATGACAGTCTCTGGTATCCAGAGCAGATATTGTGATGTCATAATGCCTCATTCCACCAGTGCCTAAGAGCCAATCACATCAGTGATGTCACAATGGCTTCATTATCCTTGGCTCACATAAGAATCAGAGTACGAATGGCCACAACCACTGACCCGCAAGCTTTGCTTTGAAGAATGCTGGCGTAGAAGGACCGAGGTTGAAATAGACACTACAGAATGACAGTCTCTGGTATCCAGAGCAGATATTGTGATGTCATAATGCCTCATTCCACCAGTGCCTAAGAGCCAATCACATCAGTGAAGTCACAATGGCTTCATTATCCTTGGCTCACATAAGAATCAGAGCATGAATGGCCACAACCATTAACCCTCAAGCTTTGCTTTGAAGAATACTGGTGTAGAAGGCTTGAGATTGAAATAGACACTAGAAAATGACATGGAATTATTTCCTGCGGTTATCCGTGGGGACGGGAACGGTGATGAATTTTGTCACCGTGTCATTCTCTAAGTGAAACCTGTGGTCAGTCACCGTCGGATATTGACTCAGTATGGATCTAGCACCAGAAATCAATGAAATGTTTATGAGTAAGTAAATAGATTTAAAGCGGGAAGAACAGGTGTAAGTGACGAAGGTCGTTCTGGTCACCTATCAACACTGCGCACACAAGAGCACTTTGACAAGGCGGATGCCTTGATTAGAGAAGACCAACAGAAAATGGTGTCTCATTTGGCTGCAGCTGCCGTAATGCATGATGACTTAGGATACAGGAAAGTCTGCGCACGATGGGTTCCCAAACAGCTTATTGATATACAAATGGGATGCCCATGTGGGATCCCTTAGAGGGTTCAGCCAAGGGAACCTGTCACCAGGAGTGGGATCCCTAGGATAATAGACTTGGGGGTGGGTCAGTAGTGTGGGCAGACCTGATGGGCTATGGCCCTTATGTTTCTATACAATAGCGTGTGGAAGTTGCAACCCAGTTCCTGAGACGGTATGAAGAACTGAGAGAATTGTCACCGGTGACTATGTAAGCATGATATGATTTTATATTTCTGCTTGGAGTTAAAATATGTAAGCATGATATGATTTTATGAGTTAAAGTATATTAATTCGATGGACTTAAAGTGAAAATGATTTCTAACTAGGATTCTGAAAGGACTGAGCCATTTACCTTCAGACAGTGTTAAATACATGACAAAGACATGGCCAGATGCAGCTTAGGCTAATCAACAAAAGCATGGCTGGGTATGCCAGTAAAGGAAATAACCCCCCTCCCCCCCTGTCTGCAAGAAAAATTAATCATGACATCATCGAGGGAAAGACTGGACTGCTCTATAATTGGATGCAATGCCAGAGACTGCCCCTGAATTCTGATGCCTCTTGGGAACCACCCACATCTATAAAGCCAGACCCAGGCTCCGCCTTCTCTCTCACAACCCTGGATCAAGCTGCAACATCTCTCTGCAACCACGTGCTTAACTCTCCAACTAGGCCATGCAGTCTTCTAAGGACTTTTCAACCAGCATTTGTGAGTAACTTTAATCATTTGACCATAGCAAAATTTTGTCTTGTGTGGTATTATTTTTCCTTGCTTAACGATCCTACTTGTTTTACCTGCTTGATTTTAATGATTTTTTTTAAAAATCATTAATTCTGCTCTAAAAGAAATAAATTTTCAGTTTGTTTATAAATATTCTGAGTCTTAGTTCTTGAATAAATATTCATATATATTATACTTAATATATATATTACAGAGCTAAGTTAGAAACAGGCACATTAATTTTTCTTTATCTAATATAATAAAACGGTAAGCTTGCATGCGCACTTCCTTTGTGTGCGTCTGTTTTCCGTGAGCTGTAGCTAGGAAGTGCGCATGCGCGGCTTACGGTCTGGCCTCACGCTACGCAAGACAAGTGTGCATGCACGCCCTTCCCTGCTCTCGAGGCTAAAGCGGCAGCTGCTGGGAGGAGCTTGAGGCGGCGGCTTGAGGCGAAAGTTTTATGTCTACCGCTGGCGGCCGGCGAAACCCTAATGCTGCCTAAAGGAACAAACGCAAACCAACGCTGGCTCTCCCGTTCGGAGCCTTCTCTTCCCCCCCCCACTCTGCCCTTATGACTTCCGCGTTCCCCGCTGCACCCCCCCCCCACAAGGAGGACCGAGCGCGGGTGTGGCGGGTGGGGAGCCGTACCACCGGCATCCGAGCAGGATATTTCAGAGAAGTACCAAAGTGACGACTGTGGGCTAGGGAGAGGAAGAAAGAGGTAGAGAGAAATCTGCAAGATAGAAGGAAGGGAATAGCTGAAGGGAACAAAATAGAGAGACTAGACTGGACAGACAGGGGAGGGCTGCAGGGAATGAAAAATCAAGTTTCAAGTATTTACATAAAGATGTACCATTCAGTGTCCCAGTGCTCCAGAGCAGGGGGGAAAACTGCAGGACAGGGTAGGTAAAAGGAAGGGAGAATGGACAGGGGGAACAGGCAAGGGGTGGTGGTGGACAGCCAAGAAAGAAAGAAAGCGGCTAAGGAGAGAGAGAGAGAGAAAGAAATAAAGAGAGACACACACACATATATTCTAGAACCCGTTAATGTAACGGGCTATAAGACTAGTAAATTATATTCCTCTCTTTGAGAATGATATAGTTTATGGGTGAAGTTTCATTCTAATAAATCCATCCATTTAATAATAATCTTATAACAACAAGACATGGGTGAATCACTGTGACCTGGACAGCAAAAGACAAAGCGTGATGAAGTAAAGGAAGTGATGCTCACATGGCTTCAGGAGCAGCCGAAAAACCTCTTCTCTGCAGGAATGCAGAAACCAGTTGGATACAACAAATGCATCATCTTGCATGGAGACCTCGGCTAGTAACAAGCCAGTGCCCTGGGTGCCTCCTTTCCTTGCTATGTTACTGAGTCTGTCTACTAAAGGTGTACTAATGAATTTAGTGCATGTTAGGAATAGAATGGATACAGGGTATTTAACATGTGCTCATTTTTAACATGTGCTAAATTCATTAGCACACCTTAGTAGACAGACCCCCTATATCTGAATTCAAGAATGCTTGGGACAAGCACATAGAATCTTTAAGGGACAGGAAGGGATGATCGATGCTAAAGATGAGCAGACTGGATAAGCCATATGGTCCTTCATTGTTATCATTTTCTGTGTTTCTATGTAAATGACAGCAGTCTGCCCAGTAAAGTGGTTCGGTTTGTAACTGCAGCTCCAAGCAGGTTACTCGGTCCCTCATGCTTTTTTCTTGCAAACCATGATGGCAGATAAAAGACCTTTCTATGGTGCATTCAGTCTGCCCAGCAAGATGGTCGGAGTTGTACTTGTTTCTTGTTATGGTTATTTAAGCTGCACATTGCTTCCATCCTCTTTCTATATAATGATCCTCTGTGTTTATCCCGCACATTAAAAAAAATAAAAATAAAAATAAAAATTCCCCCACCTTTATTGTCCCCACCATCTCCCCCCAGGCATCCACCATCCTCTCTATGGAAAGGAATCACCTGTTGATTATGCTTTAGTCAACCACCCTGCAATTTCACTTCATGTTCTTAGTTCTGAAGTCCAAAAAAGTTTATTGACCATTTGTTTTGAGTGGATATACTTCCTCTTTATCATTTAAGGATTCTTTCTGTTTATCCCACAAGAAAGGAGACTCATACCACAACCACAAAGAGCGTCAATGGGAGAATAGGTCTCTGGCTATTGTTGTTACTACTAGGTCACTCCTTCTTTTGGCAGAGTATTTAGGACCTTAGGTGATAATTCTATAAATTTGCACCGTAAATGAAGAAGACCTGAATATGTATACGCATAGAGGAGAGGAGGAACAGGGGAGATATGATATAGACGTTTAAATACTTAAAAGGTATTAATATAGAACCAAATCTTTTCTGGAGAAAGGAAAATGGTAGAACTAGAGGGCATGAACTGAAGTTGTGGGGTGGCAGACTTTGGAAATTCTTAGGAAATGTTAGGAAATTATTTTTCATGGAGAGGGTGGTGGATGCCTGGAATGCCCTCCTGAGGGAGGTGGTGGAGAAGAAAACAGTGACAGAATTCAAAAGATCGTGGGATGAACACAGAACAGATAAGAACTTAAGAATAGCCTCGCTGGGCCAGACCAATGGTCCATCGAACCCAGTAGCCTGTCTTCATAGTGGCCAATCCACTAGTACCTGGCCAAAAACCATTCTACTGATCTCTAATCAGAAAATGAAGTGTATAATTGGAAGAAACAAGGCCGGTACTGGACAGACTTGAACGATTTGTGTCCTGTATATGGCTATTTGGCTTAGGATGGGCTGGGGAAGGCTTTGATAAGAACTCCAGTAATTTGAGATGGTCCAGAGAGGCAGGAGTAAGCTTCGACATCAACTCCAGTAGTTGGAACCTAAGCACATTACTGGGCAGACTTATACAGCCTATAACCCAGAAATATCAATGAACAAAGATAATTGAACTTAATCATGGATTTGTAATGCATGCACCTACTGAGCAGACTGGATG
This sequence comes from Geotrypetes seraphini, assembly GCF_902459505.1. Taxonomy (NCBI): domain Eukaryota; kingdom Metazoa; phylum Chordata; class Amphibia; order Gymnophiona; family Dermophiidae; genus Geotrypetes; species Geotrypetes seraphini. Next base: position 21,769,805 of record NC_047096.1, read on the forward strand.
GACGATTTAGGTCTTTATCTGCTGTCAATTACTATGTTATATTGAAACATAGAAACATGACGGCAGATAAAGGCCAAATGGCCCACCTAGTCTGCCCATTCACAGTAACCATTATCTCTTTCTCTCTCCAAGAGATTCCACGTGCCTATCCCAGGCCCTTTTGAATTCAGACAGTCTCTGTCTCCACCACCTCTTCCAGGAGACTGTTCCACGCATCTACCACCCTTTCTGTAAAAAAATATTTCCTCAGATTACTCCGGAGCCTATCACCTCTTAACTTCATCCTATACCCTCTCATTGCAGAGATTCCTTTCAAATGAAAGAGGCTCGACTCATGCACATTTATATTACGTAGGTATTTAAACGTCTCTATCATATCTCCCCTCTCCTGCCTTTCCTTCAGAGTATACAGATTGAGATCTTTAAGTCTGTCCCCATACGCCTTATCACGAAGACCACTCAATACATTGTGCACAAAATTAAAGGTATGGCTACTTATGGCAACTCATTGGCAGGTATAAGTGGGCATGCCTAAATGTACCATGCCACACGCACAACTTATATTATTCCATAAGTTCTCATGTTGCTCGGTGAAACACCCATGACACAACTCTGATCCACCCCATGCATGTGCATGCCAAGGGATTTAGGCACACTTTATAAAGAGCGCTTACTACTTAATATAGTAAATGCCAGTTATTGGTCCCAATCACCTGCAGAAATACTATTACTGTATTTTATAAATACAGTGAGGGCCTGATTCTCTATAGCGTGTGCTAAAGTTAGAGGTTCATAGTTAGTCGCGTGCGAGACATCAGCGCGCCGACAATCGAGCGCTGACAGTTCAGCGCAAGAAAGAAGCACGCCGCGGGAAAACTTAGTTTTAAAGAGCTCCGAACCGGGGTGTGAGTGGGGAACCCCCCCATTTTACTGTATAGTGTTCGCACTGCTGTTGGGGGGAGGGGGGTTGGGGGGTTGGAGCCCTCCATTATAGTGAAAACGGAACTTTCTCCAAATTTTTTTGGGAAAAGTTCCATTTTCTCTATACTGTGGGGGGTTGCACCCCCCCAATGGCAGCGTGAACACTATGCAGTAAAGTGTGTGTGGGGGGGTTTCTCCCCATACCCCCTGACGGAGCTCTTTAAAACTAAGTTTTCCCGCAGCGCGCTTCTTTCTTGCGGCGAATTGTCAGTGCTCGATTGTCGGTGCGCTGGTGTCTGGCGTGCGATTATCCTGTCACCAAGTTAGATGGCAGTAGGTGCACTGCTATCCCCTAACTAACCAATGGCAGAGCACATAAAAAAAAAATTAGGTGCGCTGCACTAATGCGCCTCTCTCAGGCGTAAAAAGGCGCACAGGGATTCCTAAGCACGCGTAAGGCAGGCAGAGGCATGGCTTGCACTGGAAGTTGCCTTAAGCGTGCTTAGGCATTGCTATGCACCTCTGAATGCACATGGTAGGCTTCTGAAATGTAAGCCAGCAAAATGCCGCCATACATTTCACATGCCTATACAAAACTATAGGCGCGATTCTCCTACATGCGCCTGTATGCCTACAATGTAGGCACGCTCTAGAGAATCAGGCCCTATGTGCAAAAAGTTGCACTTAAGTTGCACTTAAGCCCAACTTACAGAATTTCCCTGTAAGCCATTGTAGGCATAAAATGAGGCACAGTCCTTTTTTGGATGCTGTCATGATATGCTTTGGAGCCCACACAGATTTCTTTCATGAGTGATTGGTAACAAGGAAAGCAGCTCCTGGCAGCAGCTGGGGAGGAGGAAAGAGATGAAGCTCCCCCCTCCCCCCTAGAAGGTGCAATTAAAGCTCCCGAGTTACCCAGCAGACTGTCGACTTCCAAAGGAACCTGATTTATCATTTTCCTACCAGTTACCATAAATACATCTCTGGATATTAATAGAAAAAGTGTCCTTTACACTTTTTCAGATTATTAATCTTTCTTCAGTAGCGAGGTGAATTTATTTCAAAGTCAGGATTGATTTTATTACTCAGGAGAAAGGAATTTTCAGTCGTGTCTGCAGGTAAAACAGTGTTTTACCCAGGCAAAGGGGAGTTTCAAAAATGACCCAACCACATGCATTATTTTACCCACAATAGAGGGAGGTGAGTGGGGTGGAGGTTTGAAAATACGTGCACTTTTTGAATTTTCATATTTACTTGGGCAACCAACCACAGAAAAAGGAGGTACAACTGTGTGCAGATTCTTTTTTTTTTAATTATTTTATTTATTAAATTTTTATAATAATACAAGTATACAATGATAACTTGATACAGATCAGAGATGAAGAAATTAAAATTAACAAAATAAGATATAGACAAGTAATATTTAACTCTTATTTAGCCCACATTATTTGGAGATCAAGAAAGGAAATAAATTTCAAATCAACTATTTAGATCATTAGAGTAATGACATAAGATAACCCATTTCACAACCAGGTGGAAGGTCATATCTAATTAGTCATGGTAACCACACCTTCTTTAGAAGTAATAAATTCTAATAACTGTTTGGGCTCAAAAAATAAAAAATTCTTATTTTGAAATAGCACATAACATTTTGAGGGAAATTTAACAAGAAATGTAGCCCCTAGAGCAAGAACTCTTGGTTTTAAGGCCAAGAATTCTTTTCTACGTCTCTGGTTTTTTTGAGCTAAATCAGGAAAAATTCGTACATTAGAGCCCAAGTAAATTCTGTTGTTCTTGAACGATATTCAGTGTGAAAGTCTACGTATATTTTCACTTAGAAAACTGGTGCAAAATCCACAGCTAAGATTGCGCTTGGGCTTTGTTGATATGTGGGCAATTTGAAAATCATTTCTATAATGCCATCTCTCCTATCTGCTTCCTCTTGGTGTGCTAAATATTTCGGCAGGATTTTATAACTCCATGTTGCAGCAGGAACACTGGGACAATGAAAATTATGTGACTCCTTTAAGCTATGCAAGATCTTGATTCAAATAGTTACTTTAATTCAGATGAAGTTACCTGGAGATCACTGAGATTATGTGGCATGCACTTTATGCAAGACTCATCCCCCCCCCCCAAAAAAAGAGTGACTTCACTGTTATTTAGAATCCCTGAACCGCAGCCAAAGTGGCTGAACTTGGCTGGAGGATGTAGCGAGGGTAAGAGGTGCCTGGGGCAATGGCGCACCTCCTCCCCCACTCTTCTCCTCCGCCAAACCCATCTGCTCTTCCTTCCCCCCCCCGCCGCTGCATGTGTGTGCCCCTGTTCCCTTCCCTCCTCCCCATATCTCTTTAATGTTCCCGGCACGAGCATCAACCCTAACCTGCTGCTCACACCAGCTTTGGCTCTTCCTCTGATGCAACTTCCTAGGCGTGAGTCCAGGAAATGACGTCGGAGGAAGAACTGACGCTGCTGCTCACGCTGGAAAACGTTAAAGAGGTTCAGGGGAAAAGAAAGGGCACATGCGCACGGTAGTGGGAGGGCGGGGAAGAAATATGGGAGGGAGGGAGGCGGAGAGGGGGACGGGTGCTGGTGCCCCCACCAAGATGGCGTGCGGGACAGACCGCCCTGCCTCCCCCCTTTACTACTTGACTGCACATTGACCTCTATTTTAAAAGCATTTACACATTTAAATATTGTGTTTCCCCAAAAATAAGACAGTGTCTTATATTTATTTGGGGCCCAATAAAGGTACTATGTCTTATTTTTGGGTAGGGCTTATTTTTTTTCATATACATGATCATCTCTCCCTTCCCCTCCTTCACCCCAGTTCTTCCTCTTTCCTTTCCCCCACATGTGCAACATCTTTCCTCCCCTCTCACCCATCCCCTTGTGCCTTCCATCTGCAGCATCTTTCTTTCCCTCCATCCCTCCCATCCCCCTGTGCAGCAAAACACTTTGCCCATCTTCCATCCTTCCCTCCCTCCCATCCCTCGTGCAGCAGAACCCTTGAGCACCCGCCATACAGCCGAACTGCCGATGACCCTCAAATCCTTCCTTCCCAACCGATCCCCCGCCGACCGCGACCATAAATACCTTGCTGCAGAGGAACGTCGGGCCGGCAGCACTCACAGGCTGCTTCGCGGCCTTCTCGCTGGGGCCGTCCGTGTACTGATGACCGTAACGTAAGCAGGTAGGGCTAGTTTCAGTTAGGGCGCTGGTCTTTGACCAGAGGGCCGCCACGTGAGCGAACTGCTGGGCACGACGGACCACTGGTCTGACCCAGCAGCGGCAATTCTTATGTTCTGTAAGCGGCACATCTAGAATCTACCCGGGCACAAAGTTTGCAATACACCGCAACATACAATTACAACAGCAAAATATTCAAATATCAGTACACATTATATATTCCGTTTTCTATACCGTTCTCCCAGGAAAGCTCAAAACGGTTTACATGAGTTTATTCAGGTACTCCAGCATATTTTCGCTGTGGGCTCACAATCTATCTAATGTACCTGGGGCAATGGGGGGGGGGGGGAGAGGATTTAAGGGCAAATTCTATAAGAGCCCAACAGGTAGGCGCCTAATTAGGCACTGTTCAGTGCGATTCAAGTACAATTGGGTTTAATGATTCATGCTCATAAGTGAATGAATCAGGCTGAGCGGAACCTATTTTGGAGGTGCCCAAGAAATAGGCCAGCTCTAGGCACAACTAAAAGGTAAGCGCCTAGCTGAGCGCATAAGCACGCTTAAGAGCGGTGATTCTGTAAGAAGGTGCCTAACACGTAGCCAAGCCCACGTCTAACGTGCATAGCGCCTATTATTTTGAAGGCCGCCTAAATTTTTAGAGGCGCCTTGTTACAGAATCGCGCTTTCTTGATAGGCGCCTAGGTTTCAATCAGTGCCGATTAAAAAGCTTAATTAAGCTTGCTGTTCAATTTAGATAGGCGCCTGTCTAGCTGGGCGCCTCTGAAATTGGAGCCTAGCTTTAGGCATTGGTTACAGAATTTGGGCCTAAGTGACTTGCCCAGGGTGACAAGGAGAAGCGTGGGCTTGAACCCACAACCCCAGGGGGCTGTAGCTTTAACCACTGCGCCACACTCTACAACAGGAAAATATCCAAATATCAGTATACATTATGACACAGTAAACTACTCACAACGCAACACAATATACATTAAAACATCTTAATAGACAGCATAGGGGACAAGTAGAAGTGAAGCATATAAACAGATAAGATAAAGCAAGAACTCCAGTGACAAGAATGATTAACGGGAGGAAAAATTTGCACGTGTAGTCAGAAATATGAATTGACCCCAAAATATCCACAAAGAAGAAAATCCAGAGAAAACCAAAAAATAACTCTGTGGAGTGACGATGTTCCTAAATGGACTTTATTTGAAAATGTCAAAGTTCGAAAGGTACACTGAAATCATCCACATAAAAATAAATCATCCACATAAGAGCGTTAAAGGACCTAGTCCACTTGGGATACAGGACCCAACACAGTCCGCGTTTCGACAAAAAGTCTTCTTCAGGGGTCCCTGGGGGTCCTAAAAAGGTGAATACGTGGGAAACAATTGTGTGGTGAGCCGGAAGTGAGACCCCCTGAAGAAGACTTTTTGTCGAAACGCGGACCGTGTTGGGTCCTGTATCCCTAGCGGACTAGGTCCTTTAAGGCTCTTATGTGGATGATTTATTTTTATGTGGATGGAATTATTTTATGAGGATGATTTCAGTGTACCTTTGGAACTTTGACACTTTCAAATAAAGTCCATTTAGGAACATCGTCACTCCACAGAGTTTTTTTTGGGTTTTGTCAGAAATATTATAACACAGGCCATACTTTCAACTCCCAGTACAGCAAATAAGAATGAGGACATAGCAAATTAAAATATTCAGGCTTTGCTGCTGGCCATCACTGACCTACTACTCTGTCTCAACTATCCCTCGCCTTCTCAAAGCAGCTGCTTCCATTTCCTCCACCCTTAATTGCCTTTAATAAGAAATCCACTCAAGGCAGTGGACAACAGGTGCTGCTTGACACAGGTAATGTATATTGTAGTAATATAGCACAGTTATACATAATAAAATCAGCAAATGTCACTGTGACACAGAGAACAGTGAAAGAACTTGGAAAGCCAGATTTAATTATAATAGGAATAACTGCCTTGGTGCTCTCTGAGTTCAAGGGGCAGTCAATTACATTTTTATAGAGAAATGAAATACATACAGTGGCACAGTAGAATGCTCAAATGAAAGAAATGGGACTCCTCTGCTTTTGACCCAAGTGAGCGGACATCAGGATGTTTTCCATTCCTGCTCCGTTTGGTTGCATGGGCTGATGGAAGAGGCAGATGCCAGATTCTGGGAGGATTTCATTGAGCTGCTCTGCCTTCCTTCTCATCCTGGCAAGCTTTTTTCCTCCTTTTCTGCATTTGTCTGAAAGCCCAAACCCCACAGTCACATTTGCTTATTCCAAACATTCATCTCATAATGAGAAGAGGAGCTTTGAGATTGCTTTAGGTCATCGGAGGTGTTTTGGTTCAATGCCGAGGCTTTATCAAAGGCATACTAAGGGCTAGATTCACTAAGCAAACCCATCGTGTACCGATCGGTTTGTGACCCCTTTGCGACCCGTTTTTTCCTCTGACCCGATTCACTAACCTCATGGCCGATCATCCTCCGATCCAATCTGCATATACAAATGAGGGGAAACAGCATGCAATGTAGACAGGCAGCGATTCACTAAACCAAAACTGGGACACCACCTGGGCTGGCCGATCAAGAAACGAGCGACTTCTGGGGACCGGTTGCTCACGTCCTTTCCGACTGCATCTCCTGCTCTCTGCCCCGACTCTCTGCCGTGAATGACTGGTAAAATTATTTCAGTTGTTTCTTTTAGAAAAATCAGTAAAGACACAATTATTTGATAGATTTGTAACTTAAGTTTTTTATGGTTTTTATCAATTATAATTATAGTAGATGACGGCAGATAAAGACCCGAATGGTCCATCCAGTCTGCCCAACCTGATTCAATTTAAATTTTTTTTTTTTTTTTTTTTTCTTCTTAGCTATTTCTGGGCGAGAATCCAAAGCTTTACCCGGTACTATGCTTGGGTTCCAACTGCCGAAATCTCTGTTAAGACTTACTCCAGCCCATCTACACCCTCCCAGCCATTGAAGCCCTCCCCTGCCCATCCTCCTCCAAACGGCCATGCACAGACACAGACCGTACAAGTCTGCCCAGTAACTGGCCTTAGTTCAATTTTTAATATTATTTTCTGATTCTAGATCCTCTGTGTTCATCCCACGCTTCTTTGAACTCAGTCACCGTTTTCCTCTCCACCACCTCTCTCGGGAGCGCATTCCAGGCATCCACCACCCTCTCCGTAAAGTAGAATTTCCTAACATTGCCCCTGAATCTACCACCCCTCAACCTCAAATTATGTCCTCTGGTTTTACCATTTTCCTTTCTCTGGAAAAGATTTTGTTCTACGTTAATACCCTTTAAGTATTTGAACGTCTGAATCATATCTCCCCTGTCTCTCCTTTCCTTTCTTATGTATTTCTTATGACTTGTACAAATTTGCTGACGATCAGCTTTCTTTCATTGTAAACCGCCTAGAACCGCCAAGGTCTGGCGGTATATAAGAATAAAGTTGTTGTTGTTGTTTATAGGCATCCATTTATAGAATTTGTCCCTGAGTGACATTTGCAACAGCACTAACTACATCAGGGCTGCCCAAGTCCGGTCCTCGAGATCTACTGGCAGGCCAGGTTTTCAGGGTATCCACAATGAACATGCATGAGAGAGATTTGCATACCAAGAAGGCAGTGCAGGCAAATCTCTCATAAGAACATAAGAAATGCCTTCACCGGATCAGACCGAGGTCCATCTTGTCCGGCGATCCGCGCACGCGGTGGCCCAGTTAGGTACTCCTTTTTGGAGACCCGGATTTCCCGTATCCCTCAATATGATTTGCAAGAAGGCGTGCATCCAACTTGCGCTTGAAACTCGGAACAGTAGTCTCCGCCACAACCTCCTCCGGGAGAGCATTCCAAGCGCCAACCACTCGCTGTGTGAAACAGAACTTCCTAACATTTGTCCTAAACCTGCTGCCACTTAGTTTCAGGCTATGACCCCCGTGTCCGTGTCACCTCCGAAAATGTTAGTAATGCTGTTTCCTGGTCTATTTTATCAAATCCTTTTAATATTTTAAAAAGTCTCTATCAAATCCCCTCGCAATCTTCTCTTCTCGAGGGTGAATAGTCCCAGTTTTCTCAGGCGTTCTTTGTAGCTCAAATTTTCCATACCTTTGACTAGTTTGGTGGCTCGCCTCTGCACCCTCTCCATGCATATTCATCGTGGATATCCTGAAAAACCTGGCCTACCAGTAGATCTCGAGGACCGGACTTAGGCAGCCCTGATCTACATCTTTTTGAAATGTGTGATTTTGTATTTTTGATGGTTGTTTTTTTGTGGGGTTTTTTTACGGTTTCAAGTTTCAAGTTATACTAAAATTTGATATACCGCCTATCAAACTTCTAGGCTGGGTAATGAACATTGTGACAAAAAAGATATAGTGAAACGATGGGGATGGAGATAAGAAGTACATTTCAAAGTAGGAAAAAGAGCCATTTAAGGGAGGGGATTTGATTGTTTTGGACCCGTTGATTAACACCGTACGTGCATTTGATGCACATTGTCACTTTTATTTCTATTGTTATGGACGGGGAGCAGATGATGTGATATGATATGAGCAAATTTTAATTAGCCTGTTCATTTGGCTGATAATTGAGAGCTCTGCAATATGACCTGTACTTGAATTATCCCTTCAATCATTTGGGAAATGTATTACTAACTACAGCGCTCACAATTAAATACCACAATATAATAGTGCTGAATTTATATATATCCTATATAATAAAACCCTAAGCGCGCATGCGCACTTAGGGTTTTGTGTTCCCTGCCACTGTGGTGTGTGATCCGTGGACGGATTCTATTTTAGAATGCGGCGGCAGGGAACACTCTGGAGCTTCCCCCCTCCCGCCCTCACTCACTGCGAAACAAACCGCTGTCGCCACCGCAGGCGAGGAGGAATAGCAGCGGCCTCTCTTCCATGCTTCCCGGAAGCAGCCTGTATTTTGTTGGCTCTGCCGGTGACTCGCTGACCTGCATACCGGTGGGGAGCGGACAATGTAAGGATGACGCACAACCCGCGGAAGGGGAGGGGGAGAAGAGGGTATGAAATCGAGGGAAAAGCAAGGGAGAGGGCCGATCTTTTACCTGAGGGAAGAGGTAATGAGGCAGCTATGCTAAATTACGGGGGCCAGAACTGGGAGGTGAGAGATAATGCATCTTAAGGGGTAGGGAGAGACCTTGATCAAAGGGAAGAGGATGAGCTGGGGCAGATGAACTGGAGGGGGAGAGGGAAAGGGGGCTGCTTTGGTGGAGGGGTGTGCTGGGAGGCAGACAGCTTTGCTTGGGGAGGGATACAGAAGGGGGCCACGGAGAGACAGTCAGGGAGGAACTAGAGGAGGAGAGGGAAAGGAGGCTGCTTTGGGGGGGAGAGTGTGCTGGGAGGCAGACAGCTTTGCTTGGGGGGGAGACAGAAGGGGGCCACGGAGAGACAGTCAGGGAGGAACTGGAGGGGGGGAGAGGGAAAGGAGGCTCTTTCTAGCACCCAATGTGTGTGTATATATTTTTAATAATTTTAAATATATATTTAAAATTATTAAAAAATATTTCAAAATATTTCACAATTGAAAAATATTGTGCAATGTGCTCCGTGCTCCAATTGAAAGGTCACAAGTGAATAATAAGACTAATTGTTTTGGGAACCATTATCACATCATTTTGTTCACAGCATCTGCCAATTTAGTATTATTATCACACATTATAACACCACCAGATTATACCACGGCGAAGTACAGGTGAAATATACTAGGCAGTTAAGACAATGTCAGTAATGTCAATGATGATTACAAAAAAATCCAAAAAACCCCAAAACCCAATCACTTATCTGAAGAATCTTTTATCCGGGAACTGATGGGATGTGCTCTACAAAGTCTGGCTCTGGTTTTCCAAAACCTCAACCGTACACCATGATAATAATATTCAAAAAACAATGTTCACAAATTTCTTTAATTATGCAAATATTGTTCCAAATAATCCTTTGTTCTCCAACTCCGGCAGAGTTTCACAGCGCTTCATCAGTTAGAACAGGAAACATGGAATAATAGGGTTACCGTATTTTCACCCATATACCGCGCACCCGTGTAAAACGCGCACACGGGTATAGCGCGCGGGGAATACAAATTTATGTTAAAAAAACCTCCTCCCGCCTACTACGAACTAGCATCCTCCCCCCCGCTCGCTTACCCGCGTTTTACAACTTTTTTTTTCAATCCGATCCGACATCCCCCTGCAAACCGGCATCCTCCTCCCCCCCCGCTCGCATCACCCCCCTCCCCCGCGATCCTACATCCCCCCAGCACCGCAAAACATCTCTTACCCGATTGGGCACTGGCACCAGCACCAATGCACAGGATGTGCCAGTGCCAGTGCCCGAAGATCCTCCCTCGTTGGTTTGGGCTGGGCTGGGCTGGGCGGTGCGGTGCGGGAGAGATCCTCCTTCTTCCTGCGCCGGGCTGGACTAGGCTTTGAGCATTTGCGCATGTTCAAAGTGCTCAAAGCCTAGTCCAGCCCGGCGCAGGAAGAAGGAGGATCTCTCCCGCACCGCACCGCCCAGCCCAGCCCAGCCCAAACCAACGAGGGAGGATCTTTGGGCACTGGCACTGGCACATCCTGTGCATTGGTGCTGGTGCTGGTGCCGGTGCCCAATCGGGTAAGAGATGTTTTGCGGTGCTGGGGGGGATGTAGGATCGTGGGGGAGGGGGGGTGATGCAAGCGGGGGGGAGGATGCCGGTTCGCAGAGGGGATGCCGATCGGATTGAAAAAAAAAAGTTGTAAAACGCACTCACACGTGTAACGCGCACGGTTATGCATGGTTTGTAAAATCGTGTATAACGCGCATGTTATATGCGTGAAAATATGGTAAGTGTCTGCATGCCAAACTCGGACACACAAAAATGCAGGCACATTGCACCATATTATTTAATTTTGAAAAATATTATTCAATCATTTTAAATATATGTATGTATAAATTTTTTTTCCAGCACTATTGTATTGTACTGTTCTTGAATTACTCAGGTTATTGAACTGAGTGCCCCCTCTATAGTTATATATGTACATCTGCACATAACGGTGGGGGGGGGGAGTTTGTAGGTAGATTATTATATTTGAGGGATAAGTAGAAGCACTGTGTGCTAAGCATGCCTATGTTGTATCTCTGCTAGAGAATGACACAGGGACAAATTTTTTCCCGTCCCGGCGAGTTCTTTTCCTGTTGCTGCCCCATTCCTACAACCTCTGTTCTCACCTGCAACAAGCCTCAAACACTTTAAAATCATAAGTAGCAACATTCTAGAGCTCAGATTGTGATGTCATAATGCCTCATTCCACCAATGCCTAAGCTCCGTCCTCATCTGCACAAGCCTCAAACACTTTAAATCATAAGTAGCAACATTCTAGAGCTCGGATTGTGATGTCATAATGCCTCATTCCACCAATGCCTAAGCTCTATCCTCATCTGCACAAGCCTCAAACACTTTAAAATCATAAGTAGCAACATTCTAGAGCTCAGATTGTGATGTCATAATGCCTCATTCCACCAATGCCTAAGCTCCGTCCTCATCTGCATAAGCCTCAAACACTTTAAAATCATAAGTATTTGAGGCTTGTGCAGTTAGGCAGAGCTTACAGGAATGGGGCAGGGACAGTGACGATGACAAAGCTTGCGGGGAAATTGAGTTCCTAGTCTCTGCAACCTGGTGGAAGGAAGAAAACCAATAGGACACTATCATACCAGGCTACAAATTATATCACAGTGATAGGGTATTCTAATTTCCAGAACATTTCTAAATATATTTTAAAAACAAATAAACATAGGCCCTATACAGATCCCTGGGGTACTCTGCCTTTCACCTTTCTTCATTGAGAACATTTTCCTTTTAACTCTATTCTCTGTCGTCTACTTTTTAACTTCTTATTGTAGAGCTTTTCCATTTACTCAGGAGTCTCTCATAAGAACATAAGAACATAAGAACTGCCATCTCCGGATCAGACCTTCGGTCCATCAAGTCCGGCGATCCGCACACGCGGAGGCCCTGCCAGGTGTACACCTGGCGTAATTTATAGTCCACCATATCTTTATATGCCTCTCTTAAGGAGATATGCATCTAGTTTGCTCTTGAAGCCTAGGACGGTCGATTCCGCAATAATCTCCTCTGGGAGGGCATTCCAGGTGTCAACCACTCTCTGAGTGAAGCAGAACTTCCTGACATTAGTCCTGAACCTGTCTCCCCTTAGCTTCATTACATGTCCTCTAGTCCGTGTCAAATTGGACAATGTAAATAATCTTCTCTGCTCTATTTTGTCGATTCCTTTCAGTATTTTGAAGGTCTCGATCATATCCCCACGCAGTTTCTCAAGGGAGAACAATCCTAGTGTTATAAGTCTATCCTCGTATTCCAGTTTCTCCATACCCTTCACCAGTTTTGTTGCTCGTCTCTGCACCCTCTCCAGCAGTTTTATATCCTTCTTTAGGTAGGGAGACCAATGTTGGACGCAGTATTCCAAGTGTGGTCTGACCATTGCCCTATAAAGCGGCATTATAACTTTCTCCGATCTACTCGAGATTCCTTTCTTTATCATGATGGAATTTGTCAAAAGCTTTCTGATATGAAAGTGAGGGGAAAATGTTTTGTTTCATCCAGCAACAAAAAAAATATTTTTCTGTTGTTTATGTATAGTAGAATTAATAATATGAAAGGGACATAGAGAAAAGTTGTTGAATTAGCAAAAGTTTGAACATGTCAGTGGTAGGATATGTACCTGCAATAAATTTTCTGAAGAGCAATATCCTGCCTCTCCCAAGTGTCTTCTTTAAATGTTAATTGCTCTATGAATGCTTAATTAGGCCTTCTGATTTTAGATTATAACTGATAAAAACACCCCACCCTATACAAAAGAGAAAAAAAAATAAAAAAGGTGTTTATTGATAACAAGGGAAAAACACATTCTCTCCTAGTACTCTGTCATCCTGTCTTTGACTTGGTATGTGTCCTCCAGTCATTTGAGAAAGATTCCTAAGCGATATATTACATTTATTTGATTGTACTGGGAAAGGTATCTAGCAACAGTATCCAGGCTGCAAAAACACTGATAAACACAGATTTTTAAAACTTTCAATGACCCCTGATTAAGGGCTGGCACAACTAGGCAAGACTATATAAACACCTACTGCAACAGCTTCTAGGGAGGCAGCCAAAAGCAGCTAGAGTCCAAACAAAACAATACACCCTGACAGCTGTGCATAAAACAGTTACTTACCTGTAACAGAGATTCTCCTTGGACAGCAGTTTCCTCCTTCAACCGTGACACATTCACAAAGGCCTAGATTCACTAAACTTACCATTCCTGTACCGATGGTATTGCAATCGTTTCCCGACCAGATTATATCCCCGACCCGATTCGCTAAACAGCTGTGCGATCAATCTCCGACCCGATCTGATCCGCACATGCAAATGAGGGGAAATTGCCTGCATAAGTAGGAAGGCAGCGATTCACTAAACAGAAGAAGGAAAGTGATTGGGTTTGCCAATCCAAAAAGAAGCGACTGCTGAGGACCAGTCACTCACGTCCTTGCCGACTGTCCTGCTCTCTGCCACCCTGAAATCTCAGCCTTGCAGTACTGAAATCCCAGTATCAAAAATAAAACCATCAAAATAAAATATCTCCCTTGTGCAAAAAGCGTAGTGTGAGCCCGTGGGTTTAAACCGCGGGTTTAAAATGGGGCTGCACTACGGCGTGTTCTGTTCCGTGTTGTTCTGTAGTCTGGCTGCAAAGCGTGTTCTATTCCATTGAAACGATTCCTGAAGTCCACTCGTGGGGCCAGCGAGTGCAGTTTTGACCTCAAGCTTGTGTGGAGAGCAAGTGCTTGCGCGGATTACATCTATAGGCAAAGAGGATGGTCTGCGCATGCGTCTGGATCACTCTGCAGCGATCCGTGGGGTCCCTGTAGGGCGTGCATCTGATCACTTAGCTTGCATGGGGACTCTTTAGTGAATCGGTCGCCCAGAAAGACTCGGCCACGGATCGCCCACGGATTGCACAGATTGGTGAGTTTAGTGAATCTAGGCCAAAGTCTTCAAGGCCACTGAGCTATTGGCTGAATGAATTCTGGGATTTTGTTAATTAAGAGCTCAACTGTTTTGTAAGCTCGATGCGCTGGAGCGCCATCCTGTTCAAAATTAAAGTACTTGGAAATGTTTTGAATTTCAGGCAGAAGTTTCTGCTGCAGTAGGATGTTTTGGGGTTATTTGGAAAAATGTTGGGGTCTCTTTTTTTTCCAGACACTGCTTATAAACTATTGGTGCCTAACTGTAGGGGAATAATTTAGGGCTTTGGGCTTCCAGTGCACTTTGAACAGAATTCTGATGACCTTTTCTTCCTTATCTCATCGCTGCTGCAGCTGAAGTGATTTTATTCAAGGAGGGGCTGGGGTTTCTGTCCCCCAGCTGTGCTCTCTCTTCTGTAGAAGGTGTGAATAAATGCCTTGAAGGGCTATTGTCAGCGATGCTTAAATTGACATAAGATATTCATAACAAAGTATAGGAGGAAGTTGTCACATTGCATTAGCCAGGAGTGTCAAATGTTGGTCCTCGAGGGCCGCAATCCAGTTGAGTTTTCAGGATTTCCCCAATGAATATGCATGAGATCTATTTGCATGCACTGCTTTCATTGTATGTTAATAGATCTCATGCATATTCATTAGGGAAATCCTGAAAACCTGACTGGTCTTTGACCTAAGAGCCGCCACATGAGCAGACTGCTGGTTACGATGGACCACTGGTTTGACCCAGCAGCGGCAATTCTTATGTTCTTATATGTGCTTTACCCAGAGGACAGACAGACGTGTGTTTAATCAGCTTATATAATTTTCCCAATAGTTAAAAGTACACTTCCTGTTACACATTGCAGCTCCTTTAAGTGCCAAAGACTTCACAATGGTAAAAATGCCATGTTATGCATGTAAACGGGTTTGTTTGTTTTTTTACCCATATGAAATAGCCAGGAAATTATCATCATTATGGGTCTTTAGAAAATCAGTTTTATTGCATTTCATTTTGCATTAGTTATTAAGGCACAATTTTTGGCAGGATACCAAAAGGACACCCTATGGAAAGATGTCAGTTATAACAGAAAGGCATCAGAAATATGCTTTTTTGCAATGTCACTGACAGAGAGTCATCAGCACCTAGACCTAGCAAATTATGGTTTTCTTTTTATAAAGCTGCTGTAAAAATTGGCCTATGTGTGCCCTTAAGCAAATCTTACCAGTGCTAAAGCCATTTTTGCTCTGGTTGTAAAAAATAACTCTTCTTTGGTATTCATTTCATTTAGGGATGTGTACTAAAATCCCACTGAAATCAATGGAAAAGAGAAAGCAATAAAAAATATATTGACATCTTGTGGGCACTACTGGTATTGCAGCCTCTGATTACTTCATTATACATATTCAGTGTGGCCAATGCTAATACTGCAGACTCTGGCCAAATATTTATTTATTCATTCAATTTTCTATACCGTTCTCCTAGGAGAGCTCAGAATGGTTTACAAAACATAGCTTAATCATAATTTGTCCATACTGAATTTTATATCATGTTGTAAAAGCAAAACCCTTTCCACATTGCACATTTCCATCTCAACACCTTTCCCAGAAGGCATGACTCATTTAAACCAAGTAAGAAATGAGAAGTTCATCAGTGGGACAGACAGAGAATTACACCTGAGTCAATGGAAGGTTAATGACTTGCCCAAGATCATAAAGAGCAGCAGTGGGATTTGAACTCTAGTTTTTGCCAGCTAGGCTAATCATTTACATAAGAAGATAAGAATAGCTTTACTGGATCAGACCAATGGTCCATCAAGCTCAATAGGCCGTTCTCATGGTAGCTAGTCACTAGTATCGGGCCAAAACCCAAAGAATAGCAACATTCCATGCTACTGATCCAGGGCATGCAGTGGCTTCCCCCATGTCTTTCTCAATAATAGACTATGGACTTGTCCTCCAGGAAATTGTCCAAACCCTTCTTAAAACAAGCTACGCCATCTGCTCTTACCACAACCTCTGGCAATGCGTTCCAGAGCTTAATTATTCTCTGAATGAAAAAATATTTCCTCCTATTGGTTTTAAAAATATTTCCCTGCAAATTCATCAAGTGTCCCCCTAGTCTTTGCAATTTTTGATGGAGTGAAAAATCAATCCACTTGTACCTGTTCTACTCCACTCAGGATTTTGTAGACTTTCATCAAATCTCCCCACAGCTGTCTCTTCAAGCTGAAGAGCCCTAACTCTTTTAGTCTTTCTTCATATGAGAGGCGTTGCATCCCCTTTATCATCTTAGTTGCTCTTCTTTGACCCTTTTCTAGTGCCACTATATCTTTCTTGAGATAAGGAGACCAAAATTGAATGTAATACTCCAGGTGAGGTCACACCATGGAACGATACAGAGGCATTAAAACATTCTTAGTCTTGTTAACCATCCCATTTTATATAATTCCTACCACCCTGTTTGCTTTCTTGGCCACTGACGCACATTAGGTGGAAGGTTTCATTGCATTGTCTACAATGACACCCAGATCCTTTTCTTGGGTGCAAACTCCCAAGATGGACCCTAACATCTGGTAACTGTGATTTGGGCTATTCTTCCCAATTTGCATCACTTTGCATTTGTCCACATTTGCCCAGTCTTCCGATTTCCTATGGTCTGCCTGCAATTTTTCACAATCCCCATGCGTTTCAACAACTTTGAACAGTTTAGTGTCATCTGCAAATGTAATTCCCTCACTCATCGTTCCAATTTCCAGATCTTTTATAAATAAATTAAATAGCACTGGTCCCAGCACAGAACCCTGTGGCACTCCACTGTTTACTCTCCTCCATTGAGAAAAATGACCATTTAACCCTACCCTTTGTTTTCTATCCGATAACCAATTCCTAATTTACAACTGAACTTTGCCACCTATCCCATGACTCTTTAATTTTCTCAGGAGCCTCTCATGAGGAACTTAGTCAAAAGCTTTCTGAAAATCTAGAAACACTAAATCAACTGGTTCACCTTTATCCACATGTTTATTCACACCTACAGCAGAGGAGAGCATGTTGCACAATTACAAATATACATAATCTCATTTGAACATAATCACAACTGCAGAAAAGAAAGCCGGAGCTGAATAATTAACATTTCTTGGACTCTCCTGAAACCCTAGGGATTCTCTCTCCTTCAAAGTCCACAGTATTTTCCAAAGATCAGCTGTACTTGTAATCCCAAAATTGCTCTGTTTACCCTAAGAATTAGGAGAATGGGTATTCAGCCTGATCTGTCTGCCTTAGGGGACCATTAACATCATAAAATGTATTAATATTCACCCAGAAGCTTAGAAGATAATCTGAGCAGTGCTGCCTCCATTTAAGGAGAAGCATTATAAAGGAATCTCCGGAGTACAGGCCTCCTGTGTGCCATCTATTACTGGTTAAATATGCCATTTGCATATTACCAATGATTTAGGCATTGCTCAAACTTAAATCGGTAATAACATTTTATTAGAATAAATTGAGCCTCCTTTAAAGCTTAATTGATACAGAAATTCTCCTTTCTGAAAGATATGCCAAAGAAAAATCAAAGCAGTTTCATATTACCACCGTCAATTTTGAGCTCTGGTTATTCAGATATGGCTGAATAAGAAATGTCATAAAAGGGATTATTTCCAAGTGTTGAAAAAGACACATAGCAGGGCTCAAAAAAGGTGTGTAGGAAGGAGAAGGGGAGCGACCACAGACAATTTGGACTAAATTCTGTATATGCCACCAAAACACTGGCACCTAAAAAAATTGAGCGCTAAGAGCCAGATTTTATAAACAGTACCTAAGCACCTGCAGTTATCAATCAATCGCTAGGTGTCCTTTGTGAAATCCCACAACAAAAGAAACAAACAAATTCTACAGAAACACAGGGGAAACCAAAAAAACAAAACTATGAATACGAGGTTCTTGATGTCAAAAATGTATTATAGTAATTCTTCACAAATATTCAAAATGGTGCAGACAATGTCAATCCATACAACACCTGTCAATGAAATGTGGTGCAGACCCGACAATTTCCGTGTTTCGTCTTTGAATGCCTTCTTCAGGGGTCCAGTTGCCAAATACCACAATACTTACCTCCTCTTCTACGAAACCGTACTAGCTGTTTTTAGCGCAGAGAGCCGCGCTGAATGGCCCGCGCTGCTTCCAACGCTCATAGGAACTCCATGAGTGTCAGGAGCAGTGCGGACCATTCAATGTGGCTCTCTGCGCTAAAAAACGCTAGCGCGGTTTCGTAGAAGAAGGGGTTAGTAATGCAATAACAGCATACAATGGTGTGTCAATGCGCAAGAAGGGAAAATTGAAGCGAGATGGCGAAGGCTCAACTGCCGAAACACGGACCGTGTAGAGTCCGCACCACATTTCATTGATGTACGTTGTATGGATTGTCATTATCTGCACCATTTGAATATTTGTGAAGAACTACTATAATACACTTGACATCAAGAACCTTGTATCATAAGAACATAAGAATTGCTATTCTGGGACAGACTGAAGGTCCATCAAGCCCAGTATCCTGTTCCCAACAGTAGCCAACCCAGGTCCTATCTAGATCCCAAGTAGTAAAATAGATTTTATACTGCTTATCCTAGGAATAAGCAGTGGATTTCCCCAACAAACAAAGAAAAACTGCAGACAAGAGTGCAAGATGCAGGCTAAGGGCTCCTTTTATCAAGGCGCGCTATGGGGGTTAGTGCGTCGGACATGTCATCATGCGCTAACCCCCGCGGCAGCCTAAAATCCTAATGCCTCATCAATGGAGGCATTAGATACTAGCGTGGCAGGCGGTTTAACGTGCGGTATTCCCCGTGTTAAACCGCTACCGCGCCTTTGTAAAAGGACCCCTAAGTTTATTAAAACAAATATAAATTGCGGTTACATAGAAACATAGAAGATGACGTCAGATAAGGGCCATAGCCCATCAGGTCTGCCCACTCTACTGACCCACCCCCAAGTCTACTATCCTAGGGATCCCACTCCTGGTGACAGGTTCCCTTGGCTTAACCCTCTAAGGGATCCCACATGGGCATCCCATTTGCTCTTAAATTCTTGCACGCTGTTTGCCTCGATCACCACCTTTTTACAAACCAGGGGACCCGACACGGTCCGTGTTTCGGTTGACATGCCTTCATCGGGGGGTCCCTAATTTGAACGGTAGCACATAAAACCGCAACTAAAATAAACTTGGGGCTCCTTTTACTAAGGCGTGCTAGCGTTTTTAGCGCATGCAGGAAATTACCGTGCGCTACGTGGAATAACTAACGCCAGCTCAATGCTGGCGTTAATGTCTAGCACGCGCGGCAATGTAGCGAGCGCTATTCCACGCGTTAAAGCCCTAACGCAGCTTCGTAAAAGGAGCCCTTAGTCCTGTGTAAAAAAAACGAATTAGTCGCCGTAGCAGTAATGCCGTACAGGGTATTGTCTGCAGTTTTTCTTTCTTTGTTCTGACTGTTTTTTTTACTGCAGACCAGTTGGATTGTTTTTTTGTTTCCGTGGATTTCCCCAAGCAATCTCAATAACGGCCTACGGACTTCTATTTTAGGAAATTATCCAAACCTTTTTTTAAATATGATTTTTAAGTATGATTTAAAGCATGTTGTATTTCTGAATTGATGGTATTAGACTTACTTTGCATCCTAATGTGAATTGGTGTGGCTATCATTTGATTTGATGTGTATATGGTTTTGCCTTGATTTTTTGATATTTTATATTGGGGGATGTCTATGATGTTGCCCACTGTAAGCCCTTCTAATTGTATGGCAAACACCTTATTGGTAAGCTTCTACCAGTCCCAAATGTACGTATTGCAAATATATATTTTCAGTGGACTGGATCATAAAGATCACTAGCATTTATGGGTTAGCCTCAGCCCCACCACTCCACCGCTGTGCTATCTCGTGACCGCGGGGAGATTTATGTGGCGCTTCATCACTGGCTGTCCATGTTATAGTTTAATATGTTATATTCCTTATTTTTTAATATTTTGGAAAGTATATTCTGTAATTCTAATTTAACGCAAGTAATAGTATATGTACTTAGCTTATATCAGCCACCGCCTGGGAGTCTGACCCGACATGGCATGTTTCGCACCCTCCGGTGCTGTGTATAGTAAAAAGGAGGCCGTTAGCATCATTCTTATCTAACCCCCCCCCCCTCCTTTATATGAACAATATCTCTTCAATTCCCGTTCATTTTAACAACACTAGTGCTTACCGAGGTCGCGCGTGTCATCCGACTCAAGTTCAGTATCTAGAGAAAGATGGCGGCGGCGGCCGACCCCGGGGTTAATATACTCTCAGCTATAATTCATAATCAAATCCCTCCCCCCCAGGGCTCATTGGTTAAGCCATTAACCAATCACCGAAATCCACTCAATCTCCCCATTCAATCCATGAGGTTCAACTGTATTCAATGAAAAAATGTATCTCTGTTCACTTTCATTCAGCTTTTTATGGTCTTTCCCACCATCCCTCCCAGTCACTCTGCTTATGACCCGCCATTTAATCTCATCAAGTTTATGGTTATGTGCAATCCAGTGGTCTACCAGAGGGGCATTAGTGACTCCATTCAAAATCCGTGATTTGTGTTCTGTTAGTCTGACACGGATTGCCCTATGTATAACAAATCACATGGGCACACAATAACATATATCACATCTTGTGAGGTGCAGTCCGTGTCAGTCATAGAACACAAAATAATATCCCTCCCGGGGACCTTCCATGATTTCCCTTCAATGGTAGATGAACACCATTGACATTTGCCACATCTCCTGTGTTGAACCCCATCTTTCCTAGGTGCCACCCCATATTTTTGGAAATTACATTTCTGTCCCAGCATGGTGCGTCTAGAGTATGCCATCCTAGGGAATTGTTGTAAAATTTGGTGAGTCTGTACGATGTACCAATGTCGTTTTATCTTTGTAACCACATAAATCCCCGCGGTCATGAGATAGCACAGCGGTGGAGTGGTAGGGCTGAGGCTAACCCATAAATGCTAGTGATCTTTATGATCCGGTCCACTGAAAATATATATTTGCAATATGATGTTGTCCAGACATGTGTACGTTATATGTGGAAATTGTAGGGAAACAAGATTTTATGTATGTGACTTGGAAACCGCATAGTTGTACGCGGTATATAAATTTTTAAATAAATAAATACACAATATCAACCGGTTCACCTTTATCCACATGTTCATTCGCCCCTTCAAAGGAATGCAGGAGATTGATGAGGCAAGATTTCCCTAGACTACAACCCTGGTGACTTTCTCTCATTTATCCATGCATATGTATATGTTTTCTCATTCTGTTTGGTTATAATAGGCTCTACTATTTTGCCCGGCACCGACGTCAGACTAGGATTCACACACCTAGGGGAGTGCGGGAAGATTTTTCAACCATGGCAGAGCTTTTTGTCACGCTTTAATGGTGTATGCGTGTGGCCTCCGCCTCCGGTGGAGAGTTCGGGCTTTGGGATTTATTTTTAGGGTGTTTGGTGTGTGCAGAGTTGACCAGATTCTGAGACTCCTTGCAGCACTCTTGAAGGATTCTTTAGCAATAAGTGCTTGGAGAGTGTATAGCGCTGGATGGCTATTATTTTAGTGGTTTTTGCAGCAATTTGGTGGAAGTTTGTTCTCTGCTTCTGACGAACAGTCTGTTATTAATTTTATTTTGTTTGCAAAAGAGGCTGGGTGGTCTCATGGGTTGGTGACTCAGTCTGTAGCAGGGGTGGCTTTTGTATTCAAGTTATTGAGTAGGCCTAATCCTACTTTTTAGTTCGTAAGCTGTTGTCAGGGTATGTTCAGGGAGGGGCTCCTTCCTTTTCATAGAGGGTATGTTCCTCTATTTATGGGGCTGGATAGTTTTTTTCAGTGGCCATTTTTGGAGCTATGCAGTTTCTGTGCTTCCTAGTTTACTGGCGGACCTCTGCATATGGTTGTGAGGGTAATCCTTCATATTTTGGGCTGGGAAGCATGCAGCAGAATCGCGGTGGGGGTCCAATCTTGGCCTTTCAAGACGGCATCACCATCCAATGGCTGGGACTTCATGGAATGCCCTGGGACCAATTGCTACCAACTTTGTATGCTGCTCAGCGTTTTTCTTACCCTGATGTAATTTATGAACATTTGGGAGGCAATGATTTGTGTCGGGTTAAGGAGACTGATTTTAATTTGGCAAATGATGTGGTATTTAATTTTATCGTCGTGTTCTTTTCTTTGTACCAGGGTGGTGTGGTCCCATATTATTCCCCGTTTGGTGCGGAGGGAGGCTAGAAGTGTAAAGGGTGTGGAGCGCCTTAGGAGGTATGTTAATGTTGACGTATCTAAAACTGTGGAGTCTTCGGGGAGTTTGATACTGATGCATGATTTGTTGACAGCGGACTGTCCTGGTCTGTACCGTCCTGATGGTATTCATTTATCAGACATTTGGCCTTGATATGTTCTTTAGTACGGTTTAGGATTTGTTCAAATTTCCTTTTAGAGGTGTTGCTGGCCACAGCTGAGATTAATTGGGGGGGGAGAGGAGTGGTGACAAGCTTAGGCGCAAAAGGAGTATGCTTCCAAAAGGCCATGGCATTTGGGATAAAGGTGTTATAAGGAATTATGAGGTACGGAATACTTGTGTGTGATACTGCCGTGGGTAGATGAGGCCAGGTGATGCCACAGGTCTCATGGGAGGGGGATATTGTGTGGTATGACCATTGAATTCATCTATGACTTTGACAATGCAGCTGGGTCGCTAGCTGACAGTAAAGATTTATTGCAAGGCTGAACTGGAAGAAGGGTTAAGTTTGCGCAAGTTTGTTGTACTGCTATTTCAAGAATCTAATATAATAAAACCCTAAGCCGTGCATGCGCACTCCCACCTGCGTGCTCCCATTTTCTGTGAGCTGTAGGGCACCGCAGGTAGGAGTGCGCATGCACGCAAATCTCTCTCTCTCTTTCTCTCTTCCCCCCGAGGAGGATGTCGGCCGTGGCGGCTGTTGGCCTACTGGCTGGGCCGAAGTTTAAAGTACTGAGTGTATGGAGGGGCAGGAGAAGCTAGACTGAGGAAAAAAATGATTATGCACAGGGAAATGGAGGGAGAGGGAATGCTGCGGCTGTTGCACAGGGAAGTAGAGAAGGAGATAGGAAGAAAGACACAGGGACAGGGGTAGGGAGAGAGACAGAAAGACAGACAGACAAAGGGGGCCAGGGAGGGAGAGAGACAGAAAGAAAGACAGCAGGAGGAAGAGAGACAGAAAGAAAAAGACAGGGGTAGGGAGAGAAACAGAAAGAAATATATTCTAGCACCAACGGGAGGAAGGGAGACAGAAAGAAAAGAAGAAAGACACAGGGACAGGGAGAGACACAGAAAGACAGACAGATAAAGGGGGCCAGGGAGAGAGACAGACAGAAAGAAAGACAGCGGGACAGAGAGAGAGACAGAAATAAAGTCAAACAGACATATATTCTAGCATCCGTTAATGTAAAGGGCTAAAATACTAGTTGTTAAATAAAGCTGCAGCTAAGCAGTTTCTTCCAATATTTTGTTATCGTTCTTAAGGTAGAAGCGATTGTTGGTGTGAATGAAGCAGTGCGATTGTCATAAGTTAAAAATTACAGGACTGACCTGGGCATATGCATTATTTGTTGGGCTTTATTAATCACCTTTATGAAGAAACTCATCTCAGCAACTCAAACATCCTCCTCCTACAGTAGTTTCAAGTTTTAAGTTTCATTTGAGTTTGATGAATCGCTTATTTAGGGGTCCTTTTCTCAAGCTGCGGTAGGGGTTTAACGCGCGTAATTCCGTGTGTTAAACCGCCTGCCGCGCTTGCCGCTAACGCCTGCATTGAGCGGGCGTTAGTTTTTTAGCCATACAATTTAAAAGTTAGAATAATGGGCTAGACAAATAGACTTACAGACCGACTAATACACAAGGTAAGAGGGAACAGAACTGCAATTCAGTGTTTTAAAGTACAGAGGAGAACCATAGGGAGGGAAGAGTGCAATCAAAGAAAGAAACTAATATAAGGTTTAAACCTAATTTAAAGATTAAAAGCATAAGAACATAAGAATTGCCATCTCTGGATCAGACCCTGGGTCCACCAAGTCAGGTGATCTGCACACGCGGAGGCCCCGCCAGGTGTACCCTGGCATACTTTTAGTCCCCATATCACTGTTTGCTTCTCAAGGGAGATGTGCATCTAATTTACACTTTCTATGTTTCTTTAACCATAAGGCTCTATGACATCATAATGCAGGTGTAAAGAGCCTTAGCCTATAGGGAGAGGACATGCAAATATTAAGAACCTTAACCAATAGGGAGAGGAGGAGATAGTGGATGCTGCAGATGGGAATACTGGATGGTCCATTTGGCCTTTAGCTGCCATCATGTTTCTATGTTTATATAACCATAAGGCTCTATGACATCATAATGCAGGTGTAAAGAGCCTTAGCCTATAGGGAGAGGACATGCAAATATTAAGAACATAAGAATTGCCATCTCTGGATCAGACCCTGGGTCCACCAAGTCCGGTGATCCGCACACGCGGAGGCCCCGCCAGGTGTACCCTGGCCTAGTTTTAGTCCCCAAATCACTGTATGCTTCTCAAGGGAGATGTGCATTAGAGAATGACACGGTGACAAAATTCATCACCGTTCCCGTCCCCGCGGATAACCGCGGGAAACCATCTTCATGTCATTCTTTAAGGAGAGAGGGAAGAATCAGAGTATGAATGGCCACAACCACTGACCCGCAAGCTTTGCTTTGAAGAATGCTGGTGTAGAAGGACTGAGGTTGAAACAGACACTACAGAATGACAGTCTCTGGTTTCCAGAGCAGATATTGTGATGTCATAATGCCTCATTCCACCAGTGCCTAAGAGCCAATCGCATCAGTGAAGTCACAATGGCTTCATTATCCTTGGCTCATATAAGAATCAGAGTATGAATGGCCACAACCACTGACCCGCAAGCTTTGCTCAGAAGAATGCTGGTGTAGAAGGACTGAGGTTGAAATAGACACTAGAAAATGACATGGGATTATTTCCCGCGGTTATCCGCGGGGATGGGAACGGTGATGAATTTTGTCACCGTGTCATTCTCTGATGTGCATCTTATTTACCCTTACCCATATCACTCTATGCCACTCTAGTTTACCCTCTCTTAAATGCTGAGGCATGGCGTTCCAAAGCTGCGGTGCCATCACTGAAAACATATCATGTCGTCGTGTTCCAATAACTTAACACTTTTTATTTGCCTTCCAGCCCTCTAAAAGTTAAATGCATTGACTCCTACCTGAGATGCTATATCTCTGGAAGATCTCTCGTGGAAGCTGCGTAGTCTTCGTTGTATCTGATTGGAGTGAATGCCATTTTTCTTTTTATTCTCTTTCTCTCTCTCTTATATCATAATTGTCAAACCTTTCTAACACATCCCTCTCCCTACCATTTTCTGGGTCTTTTGCTAAGGTGCACTGGCCGATTTAGCGCATGCTAACTGCCAACGCGTCCATAGAATATAACGGACGCGTTATTTAGCATGCGCTAGCTCGGCTAGCGCACCTTCGTAAAAGAACCCCTTGATTATTTCACATGCAGCGAGAGAAACGTGAAGCCCCTTCAGTTCTCTGCAAACATTTAGCAGCACATTCTCATGTTAAAAAAATAAAATAAAAAATCACTGTACAAAGGAGACAGGACCATATTTTCCATAATAGGCCTGAATAGTCATCTTTGTAAAACTTGCTTTGATGTTTTAACATCCTAATTCTCCGTCTTGTAATTTTCTACTATTAGGTCCTGCATGCCAATAATGTGTTTTTCACAATTGGAACGAAAGCTGACCCTAATTGTAAACTTTTCCTGAAATGCCAATATTTTCTGAATCTAAAAGCCATATCGTTAAGGCTGTCTAGGCTTTTCCTGACAACTTACCTCCAGGGAAGCATCATATCAGCAATTTCTTTCTTGCTGGCACACAACAGGAATAAAGACAGTGTTAAGAATCAGCTCCTAGATGGATAACCCTATTCAATCTGTACAACTTTATGTTAAGAATTAGCTCCTATTTCTTGTGCTACCCTATATTGCTGTAACAGGTTGATAATTCCAGGTGATATGAAGAGGAGGAGGAGGAAATCTTCACTCTTACGGGTCCCACGGTGACAAGAGGACATCCGCTAAAACTTAGGGGAGGAAGATTTCATGGGGACACCAGGAAATACTTCTTTACCGAGAGGGTGATTGATAGATGGAATGGTCTTCCACGTCAGGTAGTCGAGTCTAGTAGCATGCTCGACTTCAAGAGACGATGGGACAAACATGTGGGGTCGCTACAGAGGTATGACAGAGGATAGTTTCTCGAGGGTGGAAGGGATCATGATTGGGCAGACTTGTTGGGCCGTCGGACCTTTTCTGCCGTCATATTCTATGTTTCTATGAATAACCTTATGTAACATGTTTTATCCTACACAGCACTTCTTTATAGTACTTTTAAGAACATAAGAAGTTGCCTCCACTGGGTCAGACCAGAGGTCCATCCCTCTCAGCGGTCCGCTCCCGCGGTGGCCCATCAGATCCGCGACCTGAGAAGTGGTTTCTGACCACTTCTATAACCTACCTCAAGTTCTATCTGTACCCCTCTATCCCCTTGTCCTCCAGGAACCTATCCAAACCTTCCTTGAACCCCTGTACAGAGTTCTGGCTTATCACCTCCTCCGGAAGCTTGTTCCATGTGTTCACCACCCTCTGGGTAAAAAAGAACTTCCTGGCATTTGTTCTAAACCTGTCCCCTTTCAATTTCTCCGAGTGACCCCTAGTGCTTGTGGCTCCCCACAGTTTGAAGAATCTGTCCTTATTCACTTTCTCTATGCCCTTTAGGATTTTGAAGGTTTCTATCATGTCCCCTCTAAGTCTCCTCTTCTCCAGGGAGAACAGCCCCAGCGTTTTTAACCTGTCAGCATATGAGAAATTTTCCATACCTTTTATCAGTTTAGTCGCCCTCCTCTGCACTCCCTCGAGTACCGCCATGTCCTTCTTGAGGTACGGCGACCAGTATTGAACACAGTATTGAACCCGTCTAGAACTCTGATTTGTGAGGATTCAGTAGTATATCCTATCATTCTCTGCAAGAAGCTCCCCAACTCCCCGTATGTTCTGTCTGTCCAAATTAGATTGTAAGCTCTTTTAAGCAGGGACCATCTGTTACATGTTAAATGTACAGCACTGCATATGATTTTCAGTGCCATAAAAATGATAGATAGAAGTAGTACGAGTATATAAGATTGAACACAACAACAGAATTTAAGGAATTTGCAAAATCCTTTCTCCTGGCTGCATGCCCCATCACATGCAAGCCACAAAGCTCTCTTTTCACATTCAAAGTACTCATTCAGATTGTGCCTTTACAGCGTGTCGGTCTGTTTTTCTCTATTACAATGACCACACCAGCCTATTATAGGTATATCCAGGAGAACAGCTTTGAAGGCAAAGCATCTCACCCAAGACATTCTTGGCAGCCAAGAATGATGTTGTGTCTACTAGACAGTCTTGGCAACCAGACCCCAGGAAAACCACTTTAATATCTAGGTTGGTACAGATTTCAGTACTCGCATCATCTCTCCTCCAATGCACAATTATAGTCAAAAGATGCATTAAAAAACCATCTTAGGATGGTGCATTGTAAGTGTTTTAACAACCTCTGGCCATGTATTTGAGAATGGGACCCATGAGACTTAGAGCCTGAGGACTGAGTAAAGTCTAGGCTGCTGCACACAAATGATTCACTCTTGAATGGCTAGGGTGCCCTGCATTTGTCTCCCTATATAGGGGGGGGGGGTCTTTGATATCAGCATTGAAATCTCCTGTTATTGTGATTAGGCTGTTACATGTATATATTCATTAAATATCATGATACAAGGCTGCTTGACTTTATGGTCTTCATCATAATGAACTTTTCAATATTTTCCTTCAGAGTAAGCTGCACAACTGCTTCAGAGGATAGTTATGTAATACTGAAATGGGGGACAAGCCCTTAGTTCACACGCATGTCATATTATGAGTGGAAACAACAATGTTCTAGACCAGTGTTCTTCAACCACCGGTCCATGGACCAGTGCCGGTCCACAGAAATTTCCTGCCGGTCCACAGGGCCAGCACATGCATCAGGCCCAAAACAGTGTTCTTCAACCGCTAGTCCACGGTGTGATCGATGCGGCGTTATCTTCGAGCCAGCTCCCTGATTCAGTGCACAAAGCCACGGGCAGTGGCTCCTACGGGCATCCTGCGCCTGAACCGAAAGCCTTCTCTCTGATGTTGCAATGTCAGAGGGAAGGCTTCCAGATGAGGCAAGAGACGCGCAAGGTGCAATTAGTACTATTATGGGGGCGGGGTCTGTGGTGGACAATGGGTAGAGATGGGCGGGGTCTGGCCCACGACTTAGTCCAGTGTTCTTCAACCGCCGGTCCACAGAATAATTGTTTTATTTATACCGATCCATAGATGTAAAAAGGTTGAAAAACACTGTTCCAGACCTTCATTTTATTTTTTTCAAAAACCTTTAAAACCCTTCATGAGTTGTCCATGTACTTAGCACGCACTAAGACTTTTATGTTAACTGGTTAGCTATTCTATTTTACATTTACAAAGACTTTTTTCCTTCATCGGTCCCTTGAGGAAAGTGTTTTACCGAAACACTGCCCGTGTTGGGTCTGTTTAATACAAATTTGGACAGTGTTTTAAAGGTTTTTTGAAGAAAAAAAACCCACGAAGGTCTAGAACATTGTTGTTTCCACAGTTCTGTTTGGTTGGGTTTGCCATTTCCTCTGTGGAAACTTGGGTTTTCTCCTCTTGTCTTTTGTTGGTTTGACATATTATGAGACTGCTTCATGTGGTTTCTCTGGCCTAATCCAAATCTTGTGACTGTGCATGGTTGAATAACTTTTGACCATACTTTTTTTTTTTCTTCTTCAAAATTCTAGAAAGAATGAATGAAGGTCAGCATGGGGTTTTGAACAGACAAACCCCAATAGAGAAGTGTTTGTGACCCCCTTCTCTTGCAACTCTCTCTGAGATCAAATTAGAAATGATTGCTTCATGATTCCTTTCACCTAAATTGCTTTTTGAAGTGCAACTCAGCCTATCAATAGCTCCTGTGTATTAGAGAATGACACGGTGACAAAATTCATCACCGTCCCCGTCCCCGCGGATAACCGCGGGAAACCATCTTCATGTCATTCTTTAAGGAAAGAGGGAAGAATCAGAGTATAATTGGGCACAACCACTGACCCGCAAGCTTTGCTTTGAAGAATGCTGGTGTAGAAGGACTGAGGTTGAAATAGACACTAGAAAATGACATGGGATTATTTCCCGCGGTTATCCGCAGGGACGGGAACGATGATGAATTTTGTCACCGTGTCATTCTCTACTGTGTATCTATGTTCTTCAACCATACCCATGAAATTTAACTTTGAAAAACGGAAAACTTAGGTTTGTATTTCTACTTTGGTGGACCTCTTTTGATTTTAAAAGTGCTAGGTTGCTCCACACTCCTTTCTCCATCCTCCATGCCCTGATGGATAAAATTAATCTGACATATAACAGAGGACAGAAAAGATGTTAATAGTAAGGAAGGGGAGGAGGGTGAGTGATGCAGTGACCATAAAAGAGGGAATGGGACCAATGGAAAAGGAACATAGAAGGGAAAGTGCAGGGTATGGAAAAGGGAAGGAAGAAGTGGGGATAATTCTTATTGGCAGTGATCGTACAGTTCCATAATAAAACACTTTAAAAACAAAACAAAACAAAACACCAACTTCCATAATAAAATGTTTCAAGAGCATTTCAAATACAATTGCTGGAATTATTATTATTATTATTTTAGGGAACCAGTTGTGCAAATAAAGGACTAGAGAAAGTGAATAATTATTAGGAACAAGCATGGGCTCAAAGGAGTCAGGAGCAGGAAGTCCTGGCAGATGAACCTCATCGGATTTTTGTGAAGGTTGACCATTAAACTATCAAAAATAGATAAAATTGTCGTTTATTCTGATAGGATAGCTCATTTTCAAAGTTGGAAGATGATGTTGAGAAAGAATATTTATGTGTAAATAAGTAAGACACTAGTAGAACTTATCAACAAATCATAGATCACATAATCCAATTGTAACATCATAATAAATGGACTTTCTCAGAGATCGGTTTGGACTACTATTACATGATAATACATAGGGAAGTAGCCCTATCAAGGATCTCTGCAAAAGGGCTTATCATTGACTGTACACAGGACTAGTGCTGGATAACATTTCTCTATGGTTGAAAAGCCTACAGCAAGATTTCTTCAACAGTAACTGCTCCCCTTTCCAAGTCGCTTAGGATGGCAATGCTCTGTGTGGTAAAACAGCTGGCATTCTCTTGGTTTACTATTTCTAATCTCTGTTCTGTAATTAAACAGCATAAAACTGTACATGCAGCAGCAAAGCAGTGCTCGGAATAGTTAATGTCTGTACTGGGTAAAGGTCTGTGCAGTACCAATAAAGAACGTTACAGGGAAAGAAAGAATATGAGGTAAACCAGTGCAAAAAATAAAAAGAAGCGGAAAAAACGCTATAAACAACAACAACAAAAAAATACAAATACAAATAAAAACAAAGTGTGAGAAGTATAAAACTCATGCTTTGCTTTTTAAATAGAAAAGTAGGCTCAAGCCCAAACTCTGCTGCCGGGTTATTGGTTTTTACCAACTGATTTCAGCACCATAAACAGCTCCTCCTTGTCGAGAATATTTTCCAGCACCGTGACCGTACCCTACCGCTATATAGTACATTTCCCAGCAGGTAGTAGGCCAGCTGGCAATTACTTTCTTTGTTATATTGGAGATTTGAGGATAAACTGTCTTTATCATTTGACTGAACCAACACCACCACCACCACCGCACCAGTCACTGAGATAGTATAGCGGTAGGTTGGCTAGGTGATAAATTCTATAGGAAGTGAATGTTTTCAAGCATTTTCCGACACTTTTTCTGTAAAAAAAAAAATCTTCATGAAATATAGCTTCGTAAAATATTTAAAATGTTTGCTTGATCCAACTGCTTTGACTGAATTATCTTAAAATACGTTTACAATATTGTTATTTAACGTCCAGTCCAGAAAGGCAAGTTTATGAAAATTGGGTTCGGGCCTTGGTCCAGGAGGGCTGCCGAAAGTTGAAAACTTGACTTGGCCATTTTGCAAGATTGCAGAATAAAAACTCGGCTAGACCAGAATATTTTTTGCATTAGCGTATTCAGTGATTTGTGCTGAGCTCGCGGCTCTCTTTCTTTTCTGGGCTCAGCGCCACTTTCGGGATTCAAAGCCATTAGAGCGTTTTTGCAAGTTCCGTAACAGCACTACAGAGCCGCTGTGCTTTGGGAGGTGCTGATGGCGCTTTCCATGGGCTCATGGTCTCTGTGGGCAGAGCCTCTCAAGAGCAGTTTAGGCATTTCTCTTGCCTTAAAATGAAATGAACAGTGACACGAAATGATGTTGCTGAAATCAGTTTAAAATTATTTCATGCACAGATATGGGAAATGTTGATATATGACAAGGGGATTTTGAAATACAGCTGATGAAATGTGGGGAATTTAAAATGTGGTCTCTTTCTCTGTGTGTGCTGCCTTCTCTTTCTTCTCATTCAACAGAACATCACCCCTTCTTGACCTCTTCCTTAGGCTTCTAGTCTGTTTTATAGGGGGGGGGGGCTTTTTGACCAGGGATCTCAAAGTCCCTCCTTGAGGTCCGCAATCCAGTAGGGTTTTCAGGATTTCCCCAATGAATATATATTGAAAGCAGTGCATGCACATAGATCTCATGCATATTCATTGGAGAAATTCTGAAAACCCGACTGGATTGCGGACCTCAAGGCGGGACTTTGAGACCCCTGATTTGAAGGTATTGGTACCTATTTTGGTAGAGAACTAAAAATCATATGTGACGACATAAAGGTGAGGGATCTTTTCCAGATAAGACCCGCCACTAATGGAAAAAGTGGACGCGCCGAAAGTTAAGCCCCGCCACCTTTTGCCAGCGCATGCCACCTTGATCAGTGAAAATGGAAACTGTGGACCATTTTTTTAAGGGCTCCGGCGTGGGGGGGGGGCGTGGGGGGGGAAACCCCCCCCACTTTACTTTCTACAGATCGCATCTATTTTTTATAATTTTTTTTGGGTGGCGGGGGTTAACTTTTTGGTTGGGCTTATCTGGAAAAGATCCGTCTGGATCTTTTCCAGATAAGCCCCGCCACTAATGGAAAAAGTGGACGCGCCAAAAGTTAAGCCCTGCCACCTTTTGCCAGCACACGCCACCTTGACCAGTGAAGTTCTCAGCACAATGGCCACACAACGCGGCGCAATGTGTATAAAGTAAAGTGTGTGGGGGGTTCCCCCCATGCCCCCCCATCAGAGCACCCAAAAAAGATTATAAAAAAGAGGATATGAAACTTAACATTATCAAAAAATGGGATAAACTGTCGACCATTTTTTTAAGGGCTCCGACAGGGAGGCGTGGGGGGACCCCCCCCCACTTTACTTTCTACAGATCGTGCCTCTTTTTTATAATTTTTTTGGGGTGACGGGGGTTAATTTTCTGGCGGGGCTTATCTGGAAAAGATCCAAGGTGAGACCACTGTTAAGTCAGTTATCACCGTATGGCAGCCAGTTCACGTACGCATATTTCTATCCTGCATGCGTGTTTACATTCATCCATTATTGATATGTCATTGATAATTTATTCCTATACACGACTCCCTCCGTATTCGTGGGGGGTGCGGGCAGAACATAGCCGTGAATACGGAAAAACCATGAATAACTTTTTTCATGTTATTCGCGGTTTCAGTAAAATAAACCTGAAATAAACCACGAATAACCCGACCTGCGATTTGCTCCATACAACGCCAGGAGCAGCGGTTTCCTTCAGGAACCAGCGGGAGCAGCGGTTTCCAATGTGAAATGCCGGGTTCAGTGATGAAAATTAGGGGGCAGAGTCAGCAGCCGAAAAATCACGAATAAGCGAATCCACGGATATGGAACCCAGATATGGAGGGAGAAGTGTATATACATTGCCTATACTTTTTTTCTTTGTTGATATATCAGTATTTGTGTTTGCAACATGGAAAGCACATCCACAAAACACAGCCAGTAAGATCCCAAAAATTGTGCAAAGAATTATATAAATATACACCATCCTGAGGATTGTTATGGGTACAGAAGGTGTGAATTTAGTGGAAATCATCTTATCAGCAGCAGCAA
Source organism: Geotrypetes seraphini (assembly GCF_902459505.1). NCBI lineage: Eukaryota > Metazoa > Chordata > Amphibia > Gymnophiona > Dermophiidae > Geotrypetes > Geotrypetes seraphini. The sequence goes on from NC_047096.1 coordinate 21,803,266, forward strand.
AAAAAGAGAATTCATTCCAGTGTTCAAGCTTGCAATCTATGGCTTCCCTCAATCATCCAGTATTTTGCTCTACACAGAACCCTCATGATCAATCACAAGTTTTGTTATCAAAATGTAAATGAAATGCATTTGAGAATAAATTGTCTTCTCCTGGCTTGTTTCCCCCTATTTTCTCTCTTCTCCATTCATCTCCTGTTTTCTCACCCTGTCTCTTTCTCTGCTTTCCTCATTCTCCTTTTACCAAAAACACACACTGTGCCTCTTACTGAGTGCTACCCCTACTGTAGAAACCAGTGCTCCCTTCCTGCTTCATTTCTTTTCCCATTAAAGCATTCTTGTTGTATCTGGAAGGTGTTTTATCAGTTTGCTTCACTTTGTAAAACATACAGTATGTTCCACTTAGAAATGATCTATTCAGCTAAGGAAATAGCTCTCAAAACCGCTCATACATAAGCCCTTAGCAGTAAGAGTTATTTTACGCATTGACCTCTGTGTCTGTTTTAGACTTGAATATCCAGGTCTTCAGTGGCTGCCAGATATTATTCAGGTACTATTGAACTCGTACCTGGATAGGTACCTGGACAAGCTTTGTCTTACCCACTTTCCTGAATACCGTGTTTCCCCCCAAATAAGAGTGTCATATTAATTTTGGGGCCCAAAAACATACTAGGGTTTACCTATTTTCAGGGGATGTCTTATTTTTTTTCATTTACAATGATCATCTCTCCCTTCCTCTCCTCCACCCCAATTCTCCCTCTTTCCTTTCTCTCCCCCACATGTACAGCATCTTTCCTCCCCTCTCACCCATCCCCTTGTGACTTCCCTCTGCAACATCTTTCTATCCCTCCCTCTCATCCCCTATGCATCAGAACCCTTGCACAGCTTCTATCCCTCCCACCCCCCATGCAGTAGAACCCTCGAGCAGCATCTTTCTTTCTCCCCCCCACCACGCAGCTGAATCCCTGCTGACCCTCCCATCTTTCCATCTCTCTCTCCCATCCGAACCCTCCCACCAACTCTCCCACCATGAGACAACTGACATACCTCCCTCCTAACAGCAGTGTCGGCAGCACTCTAAACAGGCTGCTTCATGGCCTTCCCCGCCGGGGCCTTCCCTATGCAGTGTTGCTGATGACATCTGCTGTTAGGAGGGTGGTATGTCGGTTAGGAGGCAGGTATGTCGGTTGTCTCGTGGTGGGAGGGTTGGTGGGGTTTGGATGGGAGGGAGAGATGGAAAGATGGGATGATCAGTGGGAGTTTGGCGGGGGGAGGTAGGAAGGGGGTGGGAGTGCTGCTGCTGGTGAATCCAGGGATGGAGCCGGGGACATTCAGGAGGGGTTTCAGGGTCAATCTAACTAGGGCTTATTTTTGGGATAGGGCATATAATAAGACATGCTAGGTCTTATTTTTGGGGTAGGTCTTATTTTCAGGGAAACACGGTAGTTATTTGGAGTCTAGGCATTTCCCTTGCTCCACATTAACTCCGCCCTCAGACCACCCTTGCACTTAAGGAGGAAGTTATCAACATGGGCTACCACAAAGATGGGTTATTTTACCATTAACTTGTGCTTTGTTAGCACAGCTCCCATTTTATGCAATGAGACCTAGTTATTAATAACTATAGTTAACAGTAAAATAACCCATTTTAATGGTAGCCCACAATAATGATGCCCCCTCCCTTTATTAAGAAAAAAGAAATGTCTGTAGAAATTGAAATCACTGCTTTATGTAATAAAGGTGAGCCAAGTATAGGGCAATCAAGCCATTGCAACATCACTGATCAGGTTGGCTCTTATTGGTGGAATGAGGCATTATGACATCACAATATCAGCTCTACTTTCCAGCAGGGCCTCCCAAGGTGGACAGGTTGGAAGCGGAGGATCGTGTTTGATTCAACAACAGCGACAACATTGAATTATACTGGGGTATTCCCATTTTGCTCTCTTTTGGTGACTTTGTCTTTTTTTTGGAGATTAATTATATCTACAGACAGATAGGCAGATATGGATCCCTTTTACATAATTGTTTCAGACATTCTTTATGTTGGAGAGCAGAAATTCTTTCCATAGTAACCACAGGGCTTTTTGCCTCCAAAATTATATCTAGCTGAATTCTATATTCAGCACAAAGGGATATAGTATACATTATATTATCCAGTGCAGAAAATGTGACAAGGAATGCTACACAAGCGAACTGGGTCAGAGGATAAAGACCAGAATAAACCTACACACACATAAGATTGCACGTCACAGAACAGGATGACATTGTTGTGGGGGGAACATTTTTTCTAGGTCAGACAATTGCATCAGTTACATTCTGAGCAGAATACTAAAAGGGATCTGCAAAACTGCAACAGAGCACGCAAGACATTTGAAATTAAAATAGCAGTGGTACATGCACAAAGGGACTTTGAGATATTCAAGTCGGCATTCAGCTAGGGCAGTCAAAGTTTTGTTGTTGGGGGGGGGGGTCTTTTTTTTTTTTTTTTTTTTTTTAAAGCTTGCAGCCATAGCTGAAATAAATTCAAATATTTAGCACTGGTATCTGGATCCTTCCTTTATCCAGATAGATATCTGGTAAGTGGGCTGAATATCACTGTTAACTGGATACGTCTTGGGACCATCTTTGCTCTACTCATGAACCACCCTGGCCCTATCCAGGTAGTGCTGGGGTGGTCTTGAGTAATTTTCAGCAGCAGCATCTAGATAAGTAAAAGCAGGTATTACTATAGCAAGATTAACCCTTTGAGGTTCCCTAGGATAAGAACATACGAATAGCCTTACTGGTCAGACCAATGGTCCATCAAGCCCAGTAGCCCGTTCTCAAGGTGGCCAATCCAGATCACTAGTACCTGGCTAAAACTCAAGGAGTAGCGACATTCCATGCTACCAATACAGGGCAAGCAGTCCCCCATGTCTTCCTCAATAACAGACTATGGACTTTTCCTCCAGGAACTTGTCCAAACCTTTCTTAAAACCAGCTACGCTATCCACTCTAACCACATCCTCTGGTACCGCGTCCCAGAGCTTAACTATTCTCTGAGTGAAAAAATATTTCCTCCTATTGGTTTTAAAAGTATTTCCCTGTAACTTCATCAAATGTCCCCTAGTCTTTGTAATTTTTGACGGAGTGAAAAATCGATCCACTTGCAAACAAGCACATTGCCTCCCCCCCCTCCATTATAACATAAATCCTATATAATAAAAGGCTAACTCGCGCATGCGCATTCCTATCTGCGTGCTTCCATGATCAGTAGTTCCGTGGCCGCAGGAATGCGCATGCGCGAGTCCCCAGCTTTACTTTCCAGCACCTACCACTCACCGCCAGAGCTGGACTTCATGCTCTCAGTGTGCGACACTCCCTGCTCTCCAGCAATGGCATGGCGGTTTCCCCAAATTAAAAAAGAGACTACGGCGGTGCAGATAATGGGGGAAGCCGAAGAAGTCAGATGTTTGCAATGGCCCCGCACTCGCGGTCTCGCTGGCTCCCTTGCTGGGGTTTATCGCGGTGGCGGCTCCTCTTGCGTCTGGCCCTGTGTACTTACTAGACATAAAGCAGACATGTCAAACTCTGGTCCATGGGCCAAATGTGGCCTACAGGGTACAAAAATTTGGCCCGCCAAACAATTCCTACCGTTGCCGAAATTTGCCCCATCGTTCCTTCCCTTCCTCCATCAGGTACAGTTCAGCTCTGCCTATGTTAAAAGGAGCTGCTTTGAAATTGGAGCCCTGCCGCCACCGTAACACGTTCCCTCTGCCGCGGTCCCATATGTCAGAGAAGGGGCAGGACCAAGGCAGAGGGGAAAGTGCTACGGCAGTGGCAGGGCTCCGATTTCGACGTGGCTCCTTTTAACATTGGTGGAGCTGCACTGCACCTGATGGAGGGAGGGAAGGAAAGGTGGTTGTACGCTGTTGAGCCCCTCTTTGCCCTCAGCCCCTCTCCTAACTCACTATCTGCGCATTGTGGATGCTCCCTCCTGTCTCAGACCACTGGGGGGAGGTGCCTGTCTTCAGCTGCCGGGATGGAGGGAGGGAAGAAGAAAGAAGGGGCCCTGGCAAGCGAGTTATCAAAAGCCAACCATAGCCTGGGACCCCTACATGATATGAATAATGACCAGACAACAAAAGGTAAGAAAAATAATTTTATTTTCTGTTTTGTGATTACAATATGTCAGATTTGAAATGTGTCTTGAGGGAGGCTGCCGCGGCGGCTTTGGACAGAGGGGTACCATTTTCGTGGGAGCCGGCCTTCGGAGAGGCTTGGGACGCGGGGACGGATGCGGGAGGGGCTGCCGCTGCGAAGGGCTTTGGTGGGGGAGCCAGCCAGACCGCGAGTGTGGGGCCGCTGTAAGCGCGGATTGGTCAAGGAGCTGCCGCTGCCGAGGCTTTGAAATTGCTCTCCCACCGTCACTCCCTCCCACCCCGGCTCTGCATCTGCCCCTACCCAGGTTCAAAAGCAGGAGAGGTGATCATCTAGCACCCGTTAATCTAACAGCCTTAAACACTAGTACATTATAAATTCCCACAAACAGGACTCCAAATGATTCTAAGTGAAATGAAACCAACAGAGGAGGAAGCAGCCAGTAAAAAGCGCTGCTCACTGACTCCCCCTGCCTACTGGCAAAGAATGGGCATAGGATAGGGAGAATAGAGAGACCTCTGTGGGCAGCAGTGATACTGGTCCCTCCCTTACTCCCCCTATCCCATACATACACAAACACATACAGTACAAACACTCTTCTTTTGACCTACAGATTAATTAGCAGGAAAATATCTGTATTATTTGGGAGCCATTAGATTAGGACATCTGAGAGTGCCTCTGTCAAATTTTTGGCCTTAGGCATGTGCCTAGTTTGCCTAGGCTTAATCCTGCCCCAGATACTCCCATCCAGATAAGTGGCTTTGAATATTAGGCCAATTATTTTCCTCACTTATTCCAGATGTAGCAGTAATCAAACGTGTACTGGAGAGGTTCTGCTGACCTTCAATTCTAGTGGACTGATATGACAACCATACTATATCATTCAGATTACATGTGTAAAACCAAAATCCAATTCCTTTTAACAGCAAGGATTGTTAGATGGATGGGAACTGGGCCCTGATTTTGCAGACTGTCATTCTTTTCGATGCTCTGATGAAAGCTGCAGAGAGAGCTACAGATGACAAATATATCAATCAACGCAGCTTTGCCACTAATTTCATCTGGAAGAAAATGAGTGTGCAACAGATAGATTCCAAGGCTTGGAACTTCAGTACCTGAATAATTAAATCCAAGAATCTTAAGTGCAACCATTAAACAGGTTATTTTGATTTCCCCTTGAGACAGACCCTTCTGGATCAAAATTTGGATGAGTCAGGTGTCCAAGTTTTTTGTTTGCACTTTAATTAACTAGTTACATTTATGAGTCACCAAGATCAACATATACCTATCTCAAGAGAACAAGGAACAAATTAAAACAGTCTAATAATACACATTAATTGGATCCTGCAAGGACTTATGGAACCCCAAACCCTATAACCAAAGCTATAACAATTTGGTCATATGACAGTAGACCCTCAGTGACACCCATGGGGATTGGTAGATGCTGGATAAATGTAGTTTCTGGTTGCTTTAAAGTTACTATTAAAAATAGGCCTAACTAATACAATGCCCCATACTATGCCATACCATAAACTGTTCCAGACAAAGTTTGGGTATACTCAGGTGTGACATACCAAGTTTACACTTAAATTTCCACCAGAAATGGATTTTCATTTTTATTTAAAGTATTACAGTATTTCTTTGATTTTATTTATTTTTTGCTGGTTGCTTGAGAGTTCTGGTTACTTGAGTTCCGGTTAACAGAGTTAACAGAGTTTATTATAACAAATGCTTTTGTGGGTTATATAGATAGGAAATAGAGAATGACACGGTGACAAAATTCATCACCATTCCCGTCCTCGCGGATAACCACGGGAAATCAACTTCATGTCATTCTTTAAGGAGAGAGGAAAGAATCAGAGTATGAATGGCCACAACCACTGACCCGCAAGCTTTGCTTTGAAGAATGCTGGTGTAGAAGGACTGAGGTTGAAACAGACACTACAGAATGACAGTCTCTGGTATCCAGAGCAGATATTGTGATGTCATAATGCCTCATTCTACCAGTGCCTAAGAGCCAATCACATCAGTGATGTCACAATGGCTTCATTATCCTTGGCTCACATAAGAATCAGAGTATGAATGGCCACAACCACTGACCCGCAAGCTTTGCTTTGAAGAATGCTGGTGTAGAAGGACTGAGGTTGAAACAGACACTAGAAAATGACATGGGATTATTTCCCGCGGTTATCCACGGGGACGGGAACGGTGATGAATTTTGTCACCATGTTATTCTCTAATAGGAAACACATGCACTGAGCAAATTTCTGTCAAAGTTATGTGGTTTAAAAAAAAAAAAAATCCCTTATTTCACAGTTTTTTTTTCTGTTGTGCCTTCTCTCTCTGGCCTTTATGAAATTATCGCAAGTCATTCTTAGACATTTATATGAGTGTTGAATGAAAAGTAATGCCTCTGCTTCCATAATTCACCAACAGCCGGCAGCACTGATGCACAACACATATTCACTTGTTCCTGAAATCTCTGCCTTCGCCTCGTTTGGCGAGAAGTGTCTGTGTGAAGAGGCTATTTTGCTATGCAACCTGCCTCGATAGACTTTCTGACTGTTTAACGAATCTCTCCAATTGAAATTCACCGCCGCATGCATGTTGTTTCTGGCGACGATTGTGTGGATGCGAATACTCTGCATTGCTGGGCCAAAACATGTACAGGTTGTGAAGCAGAAAGGGCTCAAAAGCAAATAGGACAACCCATGATAGCAATGGACGAGGGTTACACAAGTAGATGAAGTTGTAAAGAACAATCGAAGGATCACTCAAAATGTTACATTGTAATCTTGAAAACTTTGAAAGAATGATTGAGAAGAGGTTGGTAGCACAAGAAAGACATTTGATTGCAATGTGACAATGTTAAACCTTGCATAGCACGAAATACCAAGAGGCAATTGAGAAGATGGGTCACATAGTCTTTCAATATATTAGTACTGGAGGCAGTAGGAGACGGAGTATAATAGACAAGGAAAACCAAAACCTCCTACTATTAACGAATTGCCAACTGTGGAATCCGTTGTTAGGTTTAGGTGCCATTTTGGATTTAGATTGAAGCAACGTAGCTCTCGACGCAGCCTCAGCAAAACAAGGCCCCCTTATCAGGTGACGACTGCGCCAGCTTCTCAGCATCAGCTTTGCAGAACTAAAGGAAAGTGTGTCTTCACCAATCGCTCTTTTTTGGATCGGCAAACACAATCGGTATTTCTTCTGCTGGCAGAAGCCATTTTGTGCATCGATCACTTCACCTAGTTTTCTTGGCATTTCAATACTAATCCCCTCATTTGCATGCTTGGATTGGAGAATGAGTGATTGCTCAGAAAAACACACGGACAGCAGTTTTGTGCGTCGGGTCGAGGAATCCGATCAGTCACAAAACCGGTCAAACTGGTTTAGCGATGATAGGTAAGTTTAGTGCATCCCCTAGTAAGTGCAAGCTTAATTCAAATCCCACTATAGCGGTATGTTATCTTGGCCAAGTTACTTAACCCTTCATTGCTTCTTATGCAAATTTACATTGCAAGACCTCTGGGGACAGGAAAATATCTGAATGTAATTTGCCTTGAGCTACAATTGAAAAAAAAATCATATACTATCCCTCCCCCCCAAAAAATAAAAGAGTAGCAAATTCCTAAAATTTAATTTTAGAAGGCAAATGGTGTCAACCTTTGTCCCCGACAATCCTTAAATCTGTCAACTAGAGCAGAATGCTCCCTGAGCCAAAGCACATTTTTGCATGCAAAAGGTGGAAATTGCCTCATTCCTTTTGCAAACCTTTTGCCTTTCCTCTTGTTCAATAAAGCTGGTCATTTTGCTCTGAAGGTATCAATCTAATTTTCCACCCCGCTACCTTAAAGATTACTCTTTGACAAACCCAAGAATACTGCAACACTATGTCTGCATTCCAATCTTTTCACATTGTTTTATACACAAATGTATCAGCGGTGTGTTGAAATGTGAATGCAAAGTAGGGACAACCCAATATTCATTCCCAAGCTCTCGTCAGGACTTGCCTCATAACAGAGAGACCCTTTCAATTACATTCCATTTCCCCATGAAATATGTCACAATTATCTCTCAAAGCAGCTGAAGCCCTCAGAACATCAGAAAAAAATAAATATTAATGTTTCTGTGCATCCTGGTTAAAGCTATAGGGAAAGGTCAAGTTCAAAGCCATTTACATGGATAGATAGTGATATATGCACATATATTTGCCCTCTAAAAATTACCCTCCCTTAATATGATTAAAAGGTATACCTGGTGTTTCATGATGTATGTTCTTTTAATGGCATTTAAAGAAAGCATTTTATTGTATTTAGACCAGGAAGAAGAGGAATTATGGGTGTAGATTGCATTTTCACATCTATATCCATTATTTTCCATGGGAAAGGTACCCAGAGAAAAAGCAAGAGCAAATGCCTCACAGTGAGAGTATGCATATGTACTTTCATTCTGAAAATGGGTACAAAGTCAGGACGAGTGTCAAAGTATCAATGGATTTTGTTCCAGCATGGACAAGTTGAAAATTGCCCCATGGGAGCTGTAATGAAATTGCCTGAGGACTTTCTGCCCAAAAATTCCGGCAAACCATGGGAAAGTGGGCTCTTGTACACGCACACATTTGTTCCTGCCTTCCAGTTAACTACATCCTTTTTTGCTCAGGTGAAAGTGGCAGTTCTGTAACGGATCTGCATGATTTCATCCCCTCCCTTGAAGCCGATATGTGGAGTCCCGCAAGGCTCACCCCTCTCTCCTATCCTTTTCAATATTTACATGTCCTCTTTGAAACTCCTTCATCTATCCCCCCTGGAAACTCTCTACACCTATGCTGACGATATCCTCATCCTCCTTGAGACCGACTCGAACCTCACTAACCTTGCTGAGAACATATCCGCATGTATAATGAACCTTCAATCCTGGGCACATTCTGTACAAATGAAATTGAACGAGTCCAAAACAAAACTACTTTGGCTCGGCCCAATATTAGGTCATTTAACCACCTCCATCCCATTATCTTCCGGCTCCATTCTTCAGCTTGAGTTCTCAAGCAAAGTCCTGGCATCATCATAGACTCCTCTCTCTCCTTCAATGACCACCTCAACTTCTTGGTAAAAAAATGCTTCTTTAGTCTTCATATACTGAGGAAAGTGAGATCGTACTTTCATCATTCTCACTTCGTCGTCCTTGTTCAATCCACCATCCTCTCTAGACTGGATTATTGCAATTCCATCTATTTAAGCCTAACTAAAAAAAGACTCCATAGACTTCAGCTAATCCAGAACGCCGCGGCCAAGCTTATTTTTTGCTAAAGGCAAGTTTGACCACGTCTCCCCACTCTTGTCCAAACTTCACTGGCTCCCAGTTCACTCCAGAGTCCTCTTTAAATGTGCCTGTTTAGCTTTCAAGATCCTACATGGCATCCTCCCTCCCGTTATCCCACTCTTCTGGAACTCCTCTAACCCTAATTCCACTAGATCCTCTCAAAAACTGAAACTATCATTCCCCTCTGCAAAAGGTATATCTCGCGTAGGAAAACTAGGAACATCCCTCCACTTTAGAACCACAGACCTCTGGAACAACCTCACATCCCCGCTCAGAATTTCAAGCTCCCTTCAATCCTTCCGCAAACACCTGAAAACTTGGCTCTTTTCAAAAATCTAACACCTCCCGCTCTTTGGTACCCTGTCCCTCTTTATCTTCCTAACTCCTTTCCTATAACCCTTCATTGTAGCTCCTTTTCAACCTAACCCTGTAAACCGTGCCGAGCTCTACGCTTGTGGAGATGGCGCGGTATACAAACCTAAGGTTTAGTTTAGTTTAGTTTATCTGCAATGGCGGGAGGGAAGGGGAGAAGGGACAATTTTCAAACTCTCAATTTCTTTTCTTTTTTTTTCTATTTATTGTCTTTTATTTACATCAAAGCAAACAAACTTTGAAAAAGAAATTAAAATACAACTCCTGAAAGCAAATTTTTCCATATCTTAGTTACAACAATACAGTCCACAAAAAATAAAAAAGAAAAGAGGGAGAAAAAACCTTTCACAACCAAGGGAAGTTGGAACTTAGAAAAGGCAAAAGGAAATATGGAGACTGTTAATTAAATCAAATTTATGTTCGATCAGGTTCGTGGGCAATGGGTTCACTATCCGTTTTTTGGGAAACTGCCTTGCCTTCCAGGAAAAATTGTAATTGTTCAGGTTCATAAAAAACATAACAATTACTTTGATAGGAAATACAACATTTACATGGAAAACGTAGTTGAAAGGCAGCCTCCAAATTCAAAACTGCTTGATGAAAGGTTAAAAACTTATTTCGTCGAGATTCTGTCCATTTAGAAACATCTGGAAATATAGCAACCTTAGAGCCAAAAAAACTCAGCTTTTTCAGTTTTATAGAATAGTCGAAGAATTGCTTCTTTGTCTTGAAAAAAGACAAATGTCACTAACAGTGTGTCTCTAGCATTAATTTCTACCTGGGAAGATTCCAGGAATCCAGTAATGTCCAGTCCAATTGGTTCTTCAGCCACTATCTTCTTCCTTGCTTAAGTTAAGATAATACAGTTTCTGAAGTGAGACATATTTGTCTCTGAATATTTCAAGACTGAGGTCAAAAATAATTGAAACATTTCCTTAGGAGAATACAATCTGGAGACAGGAAAGTTAAGGAGGCGCAAATTGAGATTCCGATTAGCATTCTCCAGATTTTCTATTTTCCTAATTAACATATTCCTATCTCTTAAATGTTGACCAGATTGATTTTTAACTTCAGAGACTGACTCTTCAGCTTGATCTAATCTAACTGAATGTTGCTGTAGTTTTTCCTCTAAAGTTTTAATTTTTTTGTGGAGTCAATGAGAGGAACAATAAACAGGGAGCATACCTGATGCAAATTTTCAATAGCTGCCCAGAGCGCCTCCATGTCCATGACAACGGGCTTCACAAGCGGCTTTAGGGGTGGAATAATAGGAAATCCTGATGCTGAATTCAATTCCATATTCTGAGAGTCTTCCACCTCTCCCAATGCCAACTGAGAGCCCGAACCTACACGCAAGAGCGTCTCCCGCGAGGCGCTCCTCTGCGGTGTTAGTCCTTCCGGGGTCAGAGGGGATACCGGCAGTGCCATCAGGGAAAAAACTCCCAACACTCTGTCGGATCATCCTGCATTCCTCTGGGCCGTGGAGGGATTCCTGGTCCTGCCGGGCTCAATGAAATCTCGTCATCCAAGACGGGGGTCTGCCCACCCCCGGCAGCAGATACACCCTGAGTAACAGGCACAGCAAAGGTGGTGATTGCTGTTTGCCGCGATGTTGAAGTAGCAGCTGAAGCGGGAAAAACTGTCCTCTGCCTCCCTCTTCTCTTCGGCATGCTCTGAAAAAGGTATTTCAAAGAAGGTAATCAGGTAACTTTAGTCTTTAAAGCCTAGAGCGGGGAGCCTCCAACTATGCGACCTTCTCCATCGCCATTTTGGTTTTTTCTCCCCAATTATCTTCCCAAACTCTCCATTTCTACATTAAAATATGTTGCTTTATCTGCACAACTGAGTGACAATTGCCTTCCCCACATTTCGAAAAGTACAAATAGTTGTGTGCATCCAGAAAATTATATATGAGAAGAAGCACTTAACTTTAGCCCGACGGTTACTCGACCGTTTCACTGCTTAGTTTCCTCAGGGGCCGTGCCACTTCATTCACAGATAGTCTTCACCAAGCCACAAAACAGCATTCAAATTTTAGAAATGTCACCGGTAGCTTACTTTTCTATAATCCACACAACTATTTGTCACACAGTTTGAAATTAATGTACTGTATACAGTGGCGTACCAAGGGGGGCGGGGGAGGGGGGGCGTTCCATCCCGGGTGCAGCCTTAGGGGGGATGCACAGCCAGACAGGTCCAGAAAATTCCTGGGCTGCGACGGCACTCAGCGGCATCAGCACCCACCACCCCTCCGTGATGGCACTCAGCGGCATCGACGCCCCACCCCCCTCCGTGATGGCACTCAGCTGCATCGGCGCCCCCCCTGCCCCGCGACAGCACTCAAGTTCGGCCTCTTCCCGGCATCAGCAGAACTTCAGATCGGCAACAGGTGCTCAGTCAAAAGCTTCCCCTGACTGAACTGCCTGGGCGGAAACAGGAAGCTGAGTCAGGGGAAGCTTTTGACTGAGCACTGTTGCCGATCTGAAGTTCTGCTGATGCCGGGAGAAGGAGGCCGAACTTGATTGCTGTCGCGGGCGGCGGGGGGGGGGGTGGTGGGGGTGCCGATGCCGCTGAGTGCCGTCGCAGCCCAGGAATTTTCCGGACCTATCCAGCTGTGCACCCCCCCTAAGGCTGCACCTGGGACGGACTCCCCCCTCAACAAACAAAGCAGTGTTCCGTTGCCTAGGTGTAGAGACATCCTTAAAGAAACATTTTGCTTCTGGTGCAGGCTGGGCTTTAGGAAGAGGAATATAATAAATCTTCTGTAAAGGTGGTAATCCAGAATTAAGCTATTTAAATATCCCCCCTTAAGAGCCTGTTTCACTTGTACCTGTGCTGTTTACCTCAACATACCCACTTTAGCTGCCACAGAATTTTCTAGATTCTAAAAAAAATTCAGTTGGAACTAACTGAGAATACCTGAGAGAGAGCTTCAAGCAAAGTCCAGATAGTGTCAAGTGTTACTTTCTTTGGTTTTAACCAGCAAGAGCACGGAGAAAGCTGAGACACCAGACAGGGCCCCAACAATGATGCCCCTGGGCCTTCCATTACTTAACTGTCAAGATGTTAAGATTAAGTGCAGTAAGTGCTGAGAAATATAAGAACATAAGAATTGCCATAGTGGGACAGACCGAAGGTCCATCAAGCCCAGTATCCTGTTTCCAACAGTGGCCAACCCAGGTCCCAAGTACTTGGCAGAAACCTGAAGAGTAGCAACATTCCAGAGCTGAGATTGTGATGTCATAAAGCCTCATTCTATCAATGCCTAAGAGCCAGCATCATCAGTGATGTCACAATAGTTGACTCATATAAGAACAAAAGAATTGCCACACTGGGACAGACCGAAGGTTCATCAAGCCCAGTATCCTGTTTCCAACAGTGGCCAACCCAGGTCCCAAGTACTTGGCAGAAACCTGAAGAGTAGCAACATTCCAGAGCTGAGATTGTGATGTCATAAAGCCTCATTCTATCAATGCCTAAGAGCCAGCATCATCAGTGATGTCACAATAGTTGACTCATATAAAAACATAAGAATTGCCACACTGGGACAGACCGAAGGTCCATCAAGCCCAGTATCCTGTTTCCAACAGTGGCCAATCCAGGTCCCCTAGTACCTAGGTAGATCCCAAGTAGTAAAACTGATTTTACGCTACTTATCCTAGGAATAAACAGTGGATTTCCCCAAGCCATCTCAATAATAGCCTATGGACTTCTCTTTTAGGAAACTATCCAAACCTTTTTAAAACACCGCTAAGCTAACTGATTTCATCACATTCTCCTGCAACAAATTCCAATATTGTATGAAACAAAACATCATATATATTTGTAATGATTAGAAATACATTGAAATTCATGTGGGATAATGAGTGTACAAAATAAATATCACCAAAGTGCAAAAAAATGTGCATAATGGAGTATGAAAAATTGCTAGTATTTAACCTTAGGGTCTTCAGAAGGCCAGCTGGGTCATAAGACTGAGGCTGGCTGGACTCCTCATTAGTCCCGTTGGTTTTTCTGTTTGTCCTTATGAGTGTTTAAATATTATTACTTTGTTTCATTTATTTTTTTCTTCTTTATACTTAATTTCTTCAATTCATAAATTGAATTTCTTATATAAATATATGCCTTGCTCATCATACTGTAAAAACTCGTGTACTTAGCTTGCTTAGCAGTAACACCTCTTATGACCTCTTATGACCCAGCTGGCCTTCTGAAGACCCTGAGGTTAAATACTAGCAATTTTTCATACTCCATTATGCACATTTTTTTGCACTTTGGTGATATTTATATTGTATGATTGTGGATTGAAAACAGTAACATCAACAGTAATTTTCATTGTTTTACAAAATGGCACAAGTTAACAAGGATAATGAGTGTGGCAGATGGCAATGAAAAAGTCAAAGGCACAATATGTAAGGGAGGAAATATACTCTTTTGGTGCCCTAAACAGCACTTGTTTGCTTAATGGTTAATCCAGGGCTGATCAGCAGCAAGGGAGAACAGCAGCCAATCTCCCGATGGCTATGAAGTGCAGTACTTCTCCTTATTGACACCCAAGTTCTAACACCATCATCCATCACTGTGCTGGAGGTGCTGCAGAGCCAATTAATTGGTCCTCCTAAAAAGTATTCTCTCCTCTTTGGCCCTGCCAAGCTCCTCAATCCTCAAGCCTCAAGGAAAGCAAACAATATGTTGGGCATCATTAAGAAGGGTATCACGACCAGGACGAAGGAAATCATCCTGCCACTGTATCGTGCAATGGTGCGCCCGCGTCTGGAATACTGTGTCCAGTACTGGTCGCCGTACCTCAAGAAGGACATGGCAGTACTTGAGGGAGTCCAGAGAAGAGCAACTAAGCTAATAAAGGGTATGGAAAACCTCTCATATACTGACAGATTGAAAAAACTGGAGCTGTTCTCCCTGGAGAAGCGGAGACTTAGGGGAGACATGATAGAAACCTTCAAGATCATGAAGGGCATAGAAAAAGTAGACAGGGACAGATTTTTCAAATTATGGGGAACCACAAGTACAAGGGGGCACTCAGAGAAACTGAAAGGGGACAGGTTTAGGATAAACGCTAGGAAGTTCTTTTTCACCCAGAAGGTGGTGGATACATGGAACGCACTTCCGGAGGCTGTGATAGGCAGGAGCACGTTGCAGGGCTTCAAAGAAGGTTTGGATAGGTTCCTAGAGGACAAAGGGATTGAGGGGTACAGATAGGAGTAGAGGTAGGTTATAGGGATAGGAGTGAGAGGCAAGTTATAGGAATAGTCAGGGACCACTGATCAGGCAATAGGCCTGATGGGCCGCCGCGGGAGCGGACCCCTGGGAGAGATGGACCTCTGGTCTGCCTCAGAGGAGGCAACTTCTTATGTTCTTATGTTCCTCTGTCCTAAATTGCAGAGATTGTATGCGGTAACAGTTCTTTTTTGTTCCTACAGGCACAGGAGGAAAAGTCCTTTTTGAATAATCCAAAAATAAAGTTCACTTTGAAACCTTGGAAATCTTCAGAGACCCCTGAGGTGAAACTGAGTTGTGAGGAGCTTGATAAAAATCTTGAATTTGACAAGTCCTGTTAGGAAAGGTAAACTGTTAGCAGGTCTCTTAATCTTAGCACTAAGTAGAACTCATGTTGACTGATCACTCCCTCCGAGGGAACATCATCTCTGCAGAAAGTCTGATCATTTCATCTATTTGGGGATTCTCTGAATGTCCAGGCATTGTCAGAAAAATGAGCAACTCATCCACTAGCAGTTATCAGAGAGAGAGAGAGACAGAAAAAAACCCCAACTCAAATGTTTTTGTTCACCTTTTTAAAAAACATTCTTGCCTTATGGGGTAAACCAAGCAAAGCCCAATCTGCTCCCCTTTTCTTTGGAATCATCGATAAAGTCTTTAGGGATAAGTAATTAAACTAACCATGCTCTTACGAATCCTATGGTTAGTTTTTACCTATGAAGTTTATATCAATAATCAAAGCATGAACGACCCAGATTGGTTTTGCTTTGCTTTTTCTCCCTGGAAAAATTACCCACAGAGATTTGTGCCTGCTATCTCTGCAGGTTGTTTTTCCATCAGAAGCATGCATGCTGCATGTTTGATTATAGATAAGTATACGAGGGGGGTGCTGAAAAGTTCTCAGCTCAAACAACCAACTTCCTAAATTCTGAGCGTTATTTTGCCACTGTAGCTGAAAAGAGCGTTATCTTATTTTGTTAAGTGCCAATTTGCAGAAATGAAATTCTATTTTGACATTGGGCTAGGTTCACAAAGCAAACCGATCATGTACCGATCGGTTTTGCGACCAGATTTCCCTCCTGTACTATTCACTGAAATCTCCTGTGATCCGCTTCGTATCCGTGCATGCAAATGAGGAGAAACGCATGCAAAGAGGACAGGGATGCGATTCACCAACTAAAATTTTAAAATGACTGGGCTGGCCGATCAACCCAAGAAGCGACTCCTGGGGACCAGTCGAAAACGTCTTTCCAATTCTCCAGCTCCATAGAAGCCCTGCTCTCTGCCCTGATCTGTCTCCTGCCTGCTCTCCCCGAATGTTGCCCTGCTCTGTCCCAATCTGTCATCTGTCTGCTCGCCCTGAATGCCACCCTGCTCTGCCCCATCTGTCCTGCCTGCTCCTGCTCTTGCCGTTCCCTGCAGTGCGAGTCCGTGGTTTTAACCCGCGGGTTTAAAGTGGGTTAAAACTACGGGCTCACTGGGCTACAAAAGTTAAAAAAAATTTTTTTTTTAAACTCGCAGCTCACGGGGGTCTTGAAGCATCTGTGTAGGCCAGATGAGGGCGTTCCTCCGAGCAACCCTCATTTGAATGTTTTCAAGTTGTGAATTCGTCGGACCTGAGAAGATTGGCCACAGATCGCCCAGGAAAAACGGGTTAGTGAATCTAGTCCATTGTTTGAGATCATTGATTGAACCATATCCGCATCATTCTCTTCTTGGTTGAGCCAAAAACTTTTCAGCACCCCTCATATTCCATCTTTTCCTTCCCAGCCAAATGTTACCCTTGGCAATGCCTCAAAACAATGACAACAGAAGTCTCCACTTATACAATACCATTGCATTCATTCTTTTACCTAGAAAGAGCTGGTTTTCCCCAGTAAAAAGTTTATTGCTTGTGGAAATGAATGTCATTACTGTTCTCTCCATAAATAAAGAAATGTTTGATTAATTTCCAAGACACAAATACCTAAAGGCAGAGTCATCCATGCAAACAAGAAGAGATCTGAAAGAATCAATACCAGCCTTCCATTGCCTATCAGTGTTCAGCATTCGCCTCTGTAAACTGGTTGCAAGGGCTTTAGAATGAAAATTAGTTTAATGCTAAAATTAAAGGAGCCGTGTGCTTATTTTTGTTTTTATTTAGAGCTTCAATTTATTATCTCTCCATCTCAGCAAGTTCAAGAAAAGACTGTGACTATAACATCCATGACAGGTTGGTACTATTACTATTTATCATCTATATAGTACTGAAAGGTGCACGCCGCTTATAATCCAACTTGGACAGACAAGGGTTAAAGATGCGGAACCCAAAGTGAGAGAAGTTAGCAGCAGAAGGCAGCACAGAATCTTACAACCATGCAACAGTACTATAAAGTCACTGACTTTCCCTTTTGAGTCTTTATGCTCTTTGCAAAATCCCCATTTCTGTGTTTCTAAAGCACAAGGACAAAAACTGAACATTAGAAGATGCATTTGGTATGCGTTTATTTGGCGCCGCTTCCGGGAGTGCTCATTGTAGGGTCCCATAGTGGGGTTTGAGTTGGGTGTTGGCGCCGCTTCCGGGAATGCTCATTGTAGGGTCCCATAGTGGGGTTTGAGTTGGGTGTTGTGTATGGGTTCTTGGGATCTTTGGTTTAATGGGACTGGTTGGGGATTGTTCTATTGCTTTTTTTTTGCCCTTTCCTTGCTTTTCTTTCTGTGCTTGGAGACCTACCTTGGTTTGTGGTTTGTGTCAGGGGATCTGTCCCGGGGGGGAGGGGGGGATGCAATGTTTACTGTGGGGCTTTCTTGATATTTGCTGTATTTTCGCTGGGGTTTGGATAGTGTTCTTTTGTTGTTGTTTTTGGTTGTGCTTTCTTGTACATTTCATTAGTTTTGTCTGTGTTTACTGGTGTTCTTCATTTTTCTTCACTACATAATAAATAAAAGCGTTTATTGAAAAAAAACCTGCATATTATTTTCATTCCACAGTGGCCAAGAAGTTCTATTTTTCCAGTAAGTACTAAGCATTGAACTTACTGACTTGTCTTTTCTGAATCCAAGCTCAAGGTGAGTTACATATGGGTCTTCCTAGTCTGCCTATCCATGCCACCTGCTATCCCTTCCTCTGCCTTAGAGACTAGAGATCCAATGTACTTGTCCCAAGTTTTCTTGAATTCAGATACAGTTTTCTTCACAAGCTCCTCCAGATAAATAAGTAATATCCCTGGTCAAAGTGATCGGCCCAAGGATCCTTAGTGGAAGAAGCAGGATTTGAACCCTTATTTTTCTAACAGTATTTTCTGATACAGTGGTACCTTGGAATCCGAACTTAATCCGTTCCAGAACCCCATTCGAGTTCCAAAATATTTGCGTTCCAAGACAATTTTTCCCATTGAAAAGAATAGAAACTGGATTAATCCGTTCCTTGGTTCCACAAACTCTGCAAGATCGGGCCTACCTGGCAGAAACAGCAAGATCGGGACCCCCAGCAGCAGAGGCAGCAAGATCGGGACCCCCAGAAGCAGAGGCAGCAAGATTGGGATCCCCAGCGGCAAGACAGCAAGATCGGCAACGGCAGCTGCAAGTGGTGTTCAGCCCAAAGCTTCCCTCCCAGGCGGAAACAGGAAGCTGCGTCAGAGGGGAAGCTTTGGGCTGAGCACTGCTTGCAGTTCGGATTCCAAAGCAGCATTCAGACTCCGGGACAAAAATGAAGAAAAAAAAAAAGTTCAGATTCCAAATTGTTCAAGTTCTGGGGCGTTCGGATTCCGAGATACCACTTTACTCTGATGATTAGGCTACTCCTCCATTCTGTAAACTCAACAGAGGAGTTTATCAATTGCCCACTCTCTTCCCCACAAAGAAAGAGGGAGAAAAGGAAGGTGGTGTCTCATTAAGAGAGAAAGCGAGAGACGCACCTCTTTTTGGACGAGGAAAATGATGTCCTCTTCACTCACAGAGAAAGACTCTTGGAGAAAATCATCCATTCCAGTAACTTAGGAACCTGTTTGCAAAGTTGCAATAGACACTAAAATGGGCCTAATGCAGCTTAAAATGGCGCTCAGGCATCCTGCACTAAATGCCAAGGACCGAATTCTAAATATGGTGCTTAAAAAAATCGTGCTTAATTGCTATTCTATAAATGGTGCTTAAAGTTAGACCCAATTTATAGAATAGCATTTAGGCCCAGTGGTGTAGTGAGGGTGAGAGGCGCCCAGTGCCCCTAGGCCTCGTCTCTGCCCTCCCCTGCTCCTTCCCCAATCCCCCCTGCTGCATGCAAGCCCCCCTTCCTTCCCTATGTGGGGCACCTGGAAGTGACATCAGCAGGAGGAATGATGCAGTCGCAAGGAGCACATTGAAGTTGTTATTCGCAGCAGTGAACAACTAGAGGTACAGGGAAGGGGGTGCGCAATTGGTGAGGGGAGGAGGGGTGCCGGGGCATACCGTCCCCCCTCCCCCACCCCCTTACTACACCATTGCTTATGCCAAAGAGCTATACCTATGAGGGGCCGCTGAAATATTAGCCCAACC
Source organism: Geotrypetes seraphini (assembly GCF_902459505.1). Taxonomy (NCBI): domain Eukaryota; kingdom Metazoa; phylum Chordata; class Amphibia; order Gymnophiona; family Dermophiidae; genus Geotrypetes; species Geotrypetes seraphini. The sequence continues at coordinate 21,822,853 of NC_047096.1, forward strand.
AAGAAGAGAATGAGGTGAAGCCATGAAACGTACAAGTTATTCCACACTATTCTTGACACTTTTCGTTTCAATGGGGCAAATGCATCTAGCAAATGGGCACAAGTATAGGGAAACCAAGCCATTGTGACATCACCAATGAGGATGGCTCTTAGGCACTGGTGGAATGAGGCATTATGACATCACAATACGAGGAGCCACTGAGAAGTTTTCAGCCCAGCCAAGAAGAGAATGATGTGGAGCCATGAAACGTACAAGTTATTCCACACTTTCCTTGACACTTTTCATTTCATATCATTGAAGTGAAAAGTGTCTTTATGGCTCCAGATCATTCTTTTCTCGGATGACCTGAGAACTTTTCAGTGGCCCCTCATAACTTTAGGCAGATCCATTTGCACCAACAGAAATTTGGTGGTAATCCTTGCACCTAAAGTTAGGTGCAAATGCCCCTTATTCTGTGAGTACAGTAAGTGTGGATCCCGTGCATAATTACATGCATAATTATAAATTAAATCCAATTAACACTGATAATTGTTTGTTAAGAAGCCAATTATCAGCGCTAATTGGCTCATTATTTAATTAAGTTGTGCAAATGAATTGGGCATGTGTCTAAATTTGCGTATGCATCTCAAAGCGCCATATAGAATCCGGGGGTCAATGTGCACATGCTAACCATAAGCTTTAAAAAAAATAATTTAAAAAAAAGTTTGGGGGGCGTCTCTGGAGAGAGAGGGCATTCCTGCGCTAATCAGTTAGCTAGTCAGTTATGAATGGTGTAGCAAGGGAAGGAGGTGTTGGCATCCGACATCAGCACTCCATGTGCTCTTCCTCCAAGGCCATCCCCCATATTCCTTCCCCACAGTGTGCCCTCCCCCTCCCACACACACATCACAGCCTGTTCAGCGCTGAATCAACCACGGTGCATGGTCCCTGTGACTCTCGTTTTCACTGTTCCAGCACGTCTCCCCCTGAGGTCACCCACCACCAATCATGCAGCTCAATTTCTCCCACAAATTGCAGGCAAACACTCCCCAAACCGCAGAGACTCAACCCTCCCCCTCTCCTCCTGTTTTATATGATTCAGCATTTTAGGGGAGCAGTGCCTCCCCACAACTCCAAAATGTGATGCCCCCCAACCCTTCCTAAATTCAATCCTACCTCTTTCCTCCCTGTGTCCCGTCCCCTCTTGGAATGGTACAATTCATTGCGGCCAGATTATTATGGCTGTGATGTTACATCCAGTCCTGAGCACATCTTACAGCTCCACCCCTTCCCCTAACTATAAAGTATATGGAAGGCTTGCCATGTGTTTAGTTTGATCCTGCCCATGATAACAGATCCTACTTGGCAGTACATATAGTTAGCAATAAGAAAACTGTATAATTCTTGTAGTTTTCGAAGAATTACAAAGAAAAATTAAATAAAGGGATATGGAAATATTAACACTGTGTGTACATATGTGCTGTGTGTGTGTATTTTTCCTTTGCTGAGTGTGAAGAGGGAGTTAGGGTGTAACTAGGGTTACCAGACATCCGGATATATCCGGGTAGCTTTTCAAAACCTGGCACTTTGTCTGAGTTTTGAAAAGATTCCAGCTCTGGAGGGCATCTGTACATGCAAAAACGGTAGCAGAACGAGACTTGGGGGTAATCGTCAGTGAGGACATGAAGTCTGCCAATCAAGTGGAGCAGGCTTTGTCCAAGGCAAGACAAATCATGGGTTGCATACGAAGGGGTTTCGTCAGCCGTAAGGCGGAAGTCATTATGCCATTGTATAGATCCATGGTGAGGCCCCACCTGGAATACTGTGTGCAATTCTGGAGGCCGCATTATCGCATGGATGTGCTGAGACTGGAGTCGGTGCAGAGAATGGCCACCCGGATAGTCTCGGGACTCAAGGATCTTCCATATGAAGAACGGCTTGACAAATTACAGCTATACTCGCTCGAGGAGCGCAGAGAAAGGGGGGACATGATCGAGACGTTCAAGTATCTTACGGGCCGCATCGAGGCAGAGGAAGATATCTTCTTTTTCAAGGGTCCCACTACAACAAGAGGGCATCCGTGGAAAATCAGGGGCGGGACACTACGAGGTGACACCAGGAAATTCTTTTTCACTGAAAAAGATCGCTGGAATAGTCTTCCAATACAGGTGATTGAGGCCAGCAGCGTGCCTGATTTTAAGGCCAAATGGGATCGGCACATGGGATCTATTCACAGGGCAAAGATAGGGGAGGGACATTAGGGTGGGCAGACTAGATGGGCCATGGCCCTTATCTGCCGTCTATTTCTATGTTTCTATGTGTGTGACATCATCGTGTCATACCAGATGCCCTCTGAGCATGAGAACAGGTTGAGGGGGGCGAGGCTAGGGCAGAACATGGCGTGACTTGGGCGAACGGGGCAGGGCTGGATAGAACTGGGTGGGCCTGGGGGTGCAGGGCCATGGGTTTGGATTTTACAATTGTAAAATCTGGTAACCCTAGGTCTAGCCATTTGCAGGGTGATAGGGCAGTCGCAGGATGTAGAGTTTGGAGATGGAGCAGCTTGCAGGGTGAAGTGGCAACGGGATAGCTTTTGGGCTGCAGGGACAGTTTGCGAACGGGATATTTGCAAAGGGGGGTAGTCCTTGGGCTGTAGAAGCCGATTGGGGGTGGGGCATCTCTGACGGTGGTATGCTTTTGAGGTGGGGCAATTTGGAGGCTGTAAGAAGAGGGAATTCCTTTTAAACTGCCCTGCCCTGATAGCTACATTTCACTCCCAAGTTTCTATGCTACAGAAGCTGATCTTTTCTTATAGAAATCCATTGGACTACATTTGGGGGAAGGCTTATTTATCTAGAACCCATGGCTCACCCTCATTTTCAAATTCAGTGTGTATTTTGTACCAGTCCCCTCCCCCCACATGCCAAGTTTAATTCCATTCAATTAGTTTTTCTACGCTACAGAAGATGGAACTCCTCCCCTAGAAATGCATTAGATATATATATTTTTTTTTTATTTTTTTTTTTGGGGGGGCGTTGTTTATATCTCTGGAAACCTAGATCTGATTGGCCTATTTTCAAACCTTTTGTGCATTTTTACTGGGTTTCCCTTATGCCACTTCATCCGATTCTACTAAATGTTCAGAGAGGTATTTTGACCCTTTTTTTTAAATAATTCTCTTTAGCTTCCATTGGGTTAGGAAACATAAAAATCAAAACATTTACTAGCTGCTTCATGGCACAATTTGGGATTTCAATGATTTAAATTCTGTGCTGAGTTCCACTTCTTCATTCTATTTCACACTTCACAGATTTCACAAATTCCTCCTTCTTGAAATTTTTTCTTCTAGTATGGGTTTAACTTGGTGCTTTGGGAATCATGGCCCTTAATCCAATAGATAAATCTTTTGTGCATCTTACTTACTCAGACTTCAGAAATGCCACTTAGTAAAGCTTCAGGATTTGAAAGTGCGTGTCTTCTTACCTGAAATGATCTTCTAACTCAGCCTCTCCTGAATCATGGTTCCAGAGGTTGTACAATAGGGTTTCACATAGAGTTACCAGATTTGTTCATGCAAAGAAGAGGACTCGTGGCCCCACCCTGTTCCAACTCCAGCCCCACCCCCACACAAACCTCATCTCGTCTTCCTAGGGCTACCAGATGTCTGGAGGATTACCCTGGCCATATCTTCCTTTTTGAGGACATGTCTGGGGTCCGGACGGCTTTTCAAAACCTGATGGCAGCCATTCAGGAAGCTGGATGCCGAAAAGATCACTCCTGCCCTGCACCACTGGCCATGAGATTGGAGGAGGCAGCCAGCAGCCGTCCAGCGAGGTAGGTATTTACCAACGAGGGAGGAATTTAAGGGGGATTTTAAAAGCTATAGGGGAGGGGGGGGAGGATGATGATTGTAAGATAGGCTGCTCCATTTAAGCAAGCTGCACCCACTAGGCCGGTTTGCAAAATCGATGTATAAGCCGCAGCCTATATATGGGGAAATCCGGTAAGCTTCTTTGGACAGCACTGAAACTTATTGCTGTCTGAGTAAAGTTTAAATGTATGCAGTCTTGAGGAAATTTTTTAAAAGCTGCAGCCATAGAGTAGACACGCCTGATGGTGTGAAAAAAACGAGGAAGGACTTAGTGAAGCTGGATGAATGGTCTGAAATTTGGCAGCTACGATTTAATGCTAAGAAATGCAAGGTCATGCATTTGGGCTGCAAAAACCTGAGAGAACGGTACAGTTTAGGGAGTAAAGAACTTTTGTGCACAAAAGAGGAGCGGGACTTGGGTGCCATAGTATGTGATGACCTTAAAGTGGCCAAAAAGGTTGTAGCGAAAGCCCGCCCTCACCACTCTTCCTAAAATGCCCCTTTTAGCTCTGGGCATACAGCAGCACTGAAAAGGCCTAAGTTGTTTTTAAATGCCTCTAAAATCCAGTTCGATTATCGGCACCCGGACCACTTGTCTTACTGATCGTCCAAGTGCCGATTTAGGCCGGTTTTTAGACGTATTTCCATTTCGATTATGAGACCCCTTTAGTTCTAGTTCATTCCCATGGTTAAGTCGTGGAACATGAGGGAAAATACTTGAATATCTGGTTGGTAAAACCTCTTAGATAACCTTGATAGGCGGTATATAAAAATCCTAATAAACTTGAATAAATCTAATAAACTAAAACGAAGAGCTTCACATATCTATTCTCGTTGATTCTGTCCCGCTTCCCAGCCCAACACAGGATCCAATCAGTCAGCATATTTCCTTTTGGCATAGAGGAATATCTCTGCATGAAACAGTGAGCTCCGTTCGAAACTCATCCTTTCCCTCCGCCATCACTTCCCCTCATCCCCTGTTCCCCGGCCTCTTCAGTCTCCGCTTTGCAAGCAGCGCATGTGGTTCCAGGCTAGGAAGAGATCCTGAAGTATGTACCAGCTGGCAGGGAATGGAGATGAATGAGTTTAGCTAAGAGACAATTTGAGAACGGATAAATACAGGCAACAAGTTATTCACCACAGCAATTTGTAAACGGCGTTAAAAAGCCCAAGACAGATTGTTTCACATCATCCGTTTTCCCATTTGCGGGGTGACAGCAGTGTGTAAGTGTCAAAGATGGATGACTGCAAAGCAGCTCCTACAACGTGCAGCTCTGCCATTGATCAGTTTAGCTTACAGAACACTGTGCGTCAGCCCCACTCATTCAAGCACATTTAGACACGAGTCTGCAAACCTCGGGAAAAGCATCCCATGAACAGTGCTCATGGTTCACTAGGCAGAGGAGAGAGAGCACAGGCTGCTGCTGCTGGGAGTTTAATCAGAGAATCCGTTTCTGCTGTACCCGGAGAATGAATAATTTATCATACACAGACATCTCTGTAATATGAACGCTGCAACATCTCCTGCCATGTCTGTATCGATCAAGCCCTTCAAGCAAAGTTTAAGGAACATTCCACAAAAGTAGCTCATCCGTATCCATGACCTTCTGGGGGCAGAGGAGACATTTACGTCCAAACTGAAACAAATCTGGGGAATGAAAATAAGGGTCAAAAACGCACAGGTTAAAGCAGTGGTTCCCAACCCTGCCTGGAGGACCACCAGCCCAGTCGAGTTTTTGGGAAAGCCCTAATGAATATGTATGAGAGAGATTTGCATGCCTGCCACCGCCATTATATGCAAATCACTCTCATACATATTCATTAGGGCTGTCCCAAAAAAAAAAACGACTGGCCCGGTGGTCTTCCAGGACAGGGTTGGGAGCCTCTGGTTTAAAGGCCCAGCAAAGCACAGGAAACCAAACAAGCAGCAAAATGCCCACTTGTGTGACATAACGGGACACGGCCCCCTTTCCTCTATTTGCAAACTCATGCATGTGAAAGGGAACTGGGTATGAAATACATGTAAAAGCACACAGGAAGGGGTGTGTGTGTATGCGTGGTGGATTAAAGAACGCATGCATATGGACAGACATACAGACAGACTGCTGGGACTTCTCCAAAAGGCACTAGTGCTTGGGCAAAACTTATTTATTTAATTTTCTCTACGGTTCTCCCAGGGGGAGCTCAGAACGGTTTACATGAATTCATTCAGGTACTCAGGCATTTTTTCCCTGTCTGTCCTGATGGGCTCACATTCTATCTAATATACTTGGGGCAATGGGGGTGGGGATTAAGTGATTTGCCCAGGGTCACAAGGAGCAGCGTGGGTTTGAATCCACAACCTCAGGGTTAAGAACATAAGAACATAAGCAGTGCCTCCGCCGGGTCAGACCACAGGTCCATCCTGCCCAGCCGTCCGCTCCTGCGGCGGCCCAAACAGGTCAAGACCTGTCTGAATCCCCAGAGGGGGTCCCCTTGCCACCCTGGTTTCCCATTTAAGTCCTAGCTTCCCATCGAAGTCCTAACCCTCCGGTCTTGCACATGCACGACCTGGTTGGGTTTCTATACTTATTACCTGGTTAGTTTTCTATACCTGTGTTACATCCCAGCACCTCTCTCAGTATCCCACGATCCCTTTATCCCTCAGGAATCCGTTCAATCTGATAAAGGGAATGGAAAATCTCCCATATACCGACAGATTGAAGCAGTTGGGACTTTTCTCCCTGGAGAAGCGAAGACTTAGAGGAGACATGATAGAAACCTTCAAGATCCTGAAGGGCATAGAAAAAGTAGACAGAGACAGATTTTTCAAATTAAGGGGCACCACAAGTACAAGGGGGCATTGGGGGAAATTGAAAGGGGACAGGTTTAGAACAAACGCTAGGAAGTTCTTTTTCACTCAGAGGGTGGTAGATACATGGAACGCGCTTCCAGAGGCTGTTGTGGACAAGAATACACTAAATGGATTCAAAGAAGGTTTGGATAGATTCCTAGAAGAAAAAGGGATTGGGGGGTACAGATAGGTATAGACCATTGCTCAGGCAATGGGCCTGATGGGCCGCCGCGGGAGCGGACCGCTGAGCAGGATGGACCTATGGTCTGCCTCAGCGGAGGCAACTTCTTATGTTCTTATGTTCTTATGTTCAATCCCTGTTTGAATCCTTGTACCGTACTCTGCCTGATCACTTCCTCCGGTAGCGCATTCCAAGTGTCCACGACCCTTTGGGTGAAAAAAAACTTCCTTGCATTTGTTTTGAACCTATCTCCCTTCAGTTTCTCCGAATGCCCCCTCGTACCTGTTGTCCCCTTCAGCCTGAAGAATCTGTCCCTATCCACCCTCTCTATGCCCCTCATGATCTTGAAGGTCTCTATCATATCTCCCCTGAGCCTCCTTTTTTCCAGAGAGAAGAGCCCCAGCCTATCCCCAGGTTGCTTTACACAGCGCCACAATCGCCCCTGAAAATACATTTCCCCCCAGTTTTTCAACCAGCACTCATTCTGAATCTGCATTATATTATTAGCATCAGTATAATATCCATCTGCTGTGTTTTCTCTGTAGGAACAATAAGATATTATAAGGCTGCTTGGCTTGCTTAGGTCACAGGCGTTCTGTGGGGAGAGAAAAAGCATCCTGTTTCATTGCTGAATAAAGCATCTGTGCAGAGAGCACAATGGGGAAAGAGCCTCTGTCCTTAATTCCTCCTCTCTCAGGAAAGCTGCACGTGCCCCCTTCCTCACACTGAGCCATCTATAGCATTCTAGACCCGGAGTCGAGGTCCTCGGTGCAGGGAACACTGGCCAAGAGAAAAGAGAAGTAGTGACAGAGAAGATGCCCTTTACTTTTTTCCATTTGCAAAATGTCTGTCCAGCAGCTCTAGGTAAAAGTTAAGACAGGTTTGGCTTTATAAGGAAGACCAGATGAAAATCGGTTGATCTCTAGGTCTTAGCAGCCCCCACCTCTATTTCCCACCAGCCTTTATTCTCTGACTCCCCAGCTGCAACTCTGAATAGCAGCAATTCTTCATGCTTCTCTCTCCCAGAAATCCCTTCTTTCAGAAAACAGGCAAAAATCTATGATGTGAGGATTTGGCAGATAGGTCACTACAGAGCCTATACAATCTATAGAAATATAGAAGAAAAATGTGCATTCATTCAAAATCAGATTTTTCTTTTTGAGGGGGCTGATGCTCTCTTTCGGTTTGTTTTTTGTTTTGCTTTTTCATCGGGTAGCTGCACTTGTGTGTGTGTGGGGGTGAGCATCGGGGTGTTTGGATGTCTAGAGGTGTGCTTGTTGTGGTCTGAGGTGAGGGCTTGGGATTTGCGTGTGTTTGTCTGGAGGGGTTTGCTATTTCAAAATGTCATTGTGATGGGCATCCACCCATGGGGTTTCTTGTATTGAGCAACATTTGTTGTCATAGTCTCCCGTGCTGTTTTCTGGCTGCTCTGTTTTATGTTTCTGATTATTCTGCTCCTGGTTATATGTTCCTTTGCAGTTGTTAATAAAGATAATTAGAAAAAAAAAAAATCTTATTTCCTATGACACTGGCAAACAAAAATATGAAATTTTGTTTCTTCATGTGCCATCAATAGTTTCAAAAAGATATACAAAGGATGGAATCGGTCCAGAAGAAGGCTACTAAAATGGTGTGTGGTCTTCATCATAAGGCGTATGGGGACAGATTTAAAAATCTCAATCTGTATACTTTGGAGGAAAGGCGGGAGTTCCTATGAGCATCGGGAGCAGCACGGAACATTCAGCGCGGCCCTCTGTGCTAATAACCGCTATCTTGGTTTAGTAAAAGGGGGGCTTATGTGATGTAAATGCGCATGAGTCGAGTCTCTTTCATTTGAAAGGAAGCTCTGGAATGAGAGGGCATAGGATGAACTTAAGAAGTGATAGGCTCAGGAATAATCTAAGGAAATACTTTATACAGAAAAGGTGGTAGATACGTGGAATAGCCTCCCAAAAGAGGTGGTGGAGACAGAAACTGTGTCTGATTTCACAAAAGCCTGGGATAGGCACGAGGGATCTCTTAGATAGAGGAAGAGATAAAGGTTACTGCAGATGAACAGGCTGGATGGGCCAATAGGCCTTTATTTGCCATCGTATTACTATGTTTCTCTAACCATAAAACTCTATGACATCACAATGCAGGTGTAATGAGCCTTAGCCAATAGGGAGAGGAAGAAATAGTGGATGCTACAGATGGGCAGGCAGGATGGGCCATTAGGCCTTTATTTGCCATCATGTTACTATGTTTCTCTAACCATAAAGCTCTATGACATCACAATGCAGGTGTAATGAGCCTTAGCCAATAGTGAGAGGAAGAAATAGTGGATGCTACAGATGGGCAGACAGGATGGGCCATTTGGCCTTTATCTGCCATCGTATTACTGTTTCTCTAACCATAAAACTCTATGACATAACAATGCAGGTGTAATGAGCCTTAACCAATAGGGAGAGGAAGAAATAGTGGATGCTACAGATGGGCAGACAGGATGGGCCATTTGGCCTTTATCTGCCATCATATTACTATGTTTCTCTAACCATAAAACTCTATGACATCACAATGCAGGTGTAATGAGCCTTAGCCAATAGGGAGAGGAAGAAATAGTGGATGCTACAGATGGGCCATTTGGCCTTTATCTGCCATCATGTTTCTATGTTTCTCTAACCATAAAACTCTATGACATCACAATGCAGGTGTAATGAGCCTTAGCCAATAGGGAGAGGAAGAAATAGTGGATGCTACAGATGGGCCATTTGGCCTTTATCTGCCATCATGTTTCTATGTTTCTCTAACCATAAACTCTATGACATCACAATGCAGGTGTAATGAGCCTTAGCCAATAGGGAGAGGAAGAAATAGTGGATGCTACAGATGGGCCATTTGGCCTTTATCTGCCATCATGTTTCTATGTTTCTAGATAACACTCTCATCCTCCCTGTCTTGTCTACTCGCAACCTCGGGGTAATCTTTGGCTCCTCTCTCTCCTTCTCCGCTCAGGTCCAACAAACTGCTAAAACCTGTCACTTCCTCTATAATACTACCAAAATCCGACCTCTCCTCTCTGAGCACACTACCAAATCCCTTATCCACGCTCTCATCACCTCTCGCTTAGACTACTGCAACGTACTTCTCTCAGGCCTTCTGCTCAGGTCTGCGAAAGCCACCATGCTCACATTACCTCTGCTCAAGTCACTTCATTGGCTCCCTGTCTGTTTTCAAATACAGTTCAAGCTCCTCTTGTTCCTCTGACTTACAAGTGTATTCACTCTGTAGTCCCTCAACATCTCTCCTCACTTATCTCCCCCTATGCTCCCCCCATTAAGTCTGTTTGTCAGGAATGCCCCTCTTATCTGTACCTTTCTCCTCCACTGCCAACTCCAGACTCCGTCCCTTCTTTCTTGCTGCATCGTATGCCTAGAACAGGCTACCAGAGTCAATATATCTTGCTCCTTCTCTAGCAGCATTCAAAGCCAAGCTAAAAGCCCACTTTTTTGAAACTGTTTTCTACTCTTAATTCCCACTCACCATCAGTTACCTTTACCCATCGCATCATTCCTTCTGCTAAAAACACCAACCCTTAGATATCCTTTGTGTCTGTCCAAATTATATTGCAAGCTCTTCTGAGCAGGGACCGTCTATTGAATGTTAAATGTACAGTGCTGCATATACCTTTCAGCACTATAGAAATGCTAAATAGTAGTAGTAGTGTGCTCTTTTCAAAGAATATGCACCATTTGCAAAGATCACACACTTTTTGTGAATACGGTTTACGAGCATAATTCGTTCCAGAAGCATGCTCGTAAACCAAAATACTCGTATATCAAAGCGAGTTTCCCCATAGGAAATAATAGAAACTAACTTTGATACGTTCCCCCCCCCCCCCCCGAGGCCAGCGGCGCTGCTTCCCCCCCAAGAACCGGCATTGCTCCCCCCGCTCATGAAGGCCCCCCGCGTGATCCGCCATCCCCCCACTTGTTTCGCCCCCCCCCCGCGATCCAGCAACCCCTCCCGCTCGCATTGCACCCCCTCCCCACCACGATTCGGCATCCCCTAAGCATCCACCCACCCACCCGATCATATTTCTTACCCCCGTTTGGCACCGGCACCGGCACCAACGCACAGGACATGCCGGTGCCCGAAGATCTGCCTCCTTCGCGCTGGGCCTTGAGCAACTGATGCTTAGGCCATCTGTGAATAGTATATGCTCTTTACAAATACTGCGCACTCCTTCCCAATAATGTGTACTCTTTGGAGCTGATTCTATAAACGCTGCCTACATCAGCCGGCACCTAGAAAAATGGCGCCGGCTGCATGTCATTCACACTTAGACACTGTTCACAGAATTGCGGCTAGCGGAGCTTATGTAAAAACTTAGGCACCTGAAATGTAGGTGAGGGTTTTAAAGGCCTACATTTCGGGTGACCTGTGTTTTTGGAGAATCACGCTTAGAAGCGCCTAAGTCATGCTCCACCCATTGAAACGCCCACTTAGGTATTAGGCACCCCTAAGCTCTATAGAATCGGATCGGCACCTATCGCCTAATTAATAAAAACAAAACAATTATTGAGGTTATCAATTTACACCTCCTTTTGCTAAGCTGCGATAGATGTTTCTACCGCAGCCCAGATCGCTAAATGCTCTGACACTCATAAGAATTCTTTGAGCATTTAGCACTCCAGGCCGTGGTAGAAACCTCTTTCACGGCTTAGTAAAAGTGTGTGTGGGGGGGAGGGGGGGGGGTTAGTGACATTGCTCCCATCACAACACAAGGGGAAAAAAAAGAAACAAATAAAACGAACATTCCCAATAATGACAGAGAAACAATTTGGAAAGAAAATTTTCTGATTGAAAACCTCTAATAAACTGTAGATTTATAGGACAGAGGACATGATGGGAAGACCCATATAATCTACCCGGTGTTACTTCTGTCGCTATGCCAGAAGTCCAGTCGGCCTCTGGCTTACCTCTCATTTCTTTGCAGCTGGCAACCCACTGTGCTCACCATGGGCTTTTTGAATTCTGGTATTTATTATATTTCCATCACATCAATGCTTAGGGGGAGATAGGAAAGCCATCTAGCTGAATTCAGCTATGAACTAGGTGGTGAATGTCCTGATTCTAATATTGTGTGACTTATCCTCAAATTTCAAGATAACACACGTACTGGCATGGAGGGTTCTGCTCAGAGAGTCCCATTTGCTGCTACTTATTTTTTTTTTGAAAATATTTTTATTGAATGAACCAGTCACGAGAAGGACAATCAGCAGCCAAGCCAAAAGATAATAACAGCATAGATACAATAATCAGGCATACAATACAGCTAGGCCAGAGATCATACAGTCAAATATAGCCGTCTCAGGAAAGGTCGCAATTTTCATGTTTAAAACAGAACAACAGGAAAACAAACCTCCCTCCCGTCCCCCGCCCCAACCCCCCCCCCGTCCCCCCCCCCCTTGCATCCTAAGGAACTAACCCAGCTTAGAACGAGTCCCAGCACTCCACATAAGCCACTGATTGCCAGCTAGTGGCATCCTTCTTGCGTTGCCGCTCCCAGACCGCCATTTGGGACATACTAGCTCTCCATTGTTGGAACGTAGGGCACACACTACCCACCCAGTGTTGCAAAATTAGCTTCTTAACGAGCCCTAGGGCCACCAGCACAAAGCGTTGCAGAGGCGCAGAAATACCAGCCTCAGTTAGGGGAGCCGTGACACCAAGCAGCAGAGTCTTGTACGACCATTCCAGGGAGCACCCCAAAACATCCTCCACCTCTTGAAGTGCACGTACCCACAGCGATCCCACCACAGAGCATTCCAAAAAATGATGCACCAGCGTCCCCTTGAGAGCAGGACACCTGGTACAAAAGGCATCAGGCCACAGACCCATAGTGTATCCAACGCTGCGGGTGATATAAGCCCTATGCACGATCTTAAGATGAATTTCATGTAAGGCAACGTTGGGAGTCGCCCCCGCTCCATCCGCAAAGCATTGTGACAACTCAGCACCCGTAACCTCTTCACCCAACTCAGAGCTCCAGCCATCCGCCATTCGGGACAGAAAAACCTCAGCAGGCCTCCAATCTCTCCCCAGTTTGTACCAAGCCGAGAGCGAGTTAAATTCAAAGGAGAGGGAAAGGAAAGCCTTATCCAGCGAGGAAAAGGAGGGCAACTTCCCGGACGGCAGCCGAAGCGAAGAACAATAACTACGTAGTTGTAGATAGAACAGTACGGACCCTGCAGTCCACGCCCAGTGCTCCTGACATGCAAAAAAATCCGGCAGTCGCCCCGAGCCCAGCTCCACAAGCTGGCCAACAAATCGGCACCCGGATCGGCTAGCCCGCACAAAGAAGACATGTGCACCCGCAGGGAAAGCAGGATTAGCCACGAACTCCATGAAAGGGGAGGGGCCCGACGAGCCCCCCACTTCTCTGCGCCACCACCCCCAAGCAGTCCGCAAAGGTCGCAACAAAGAAGCACAAGTGCCAGCCCCGGGTCTCAAGAGATTAAACACGGATACCGGGTCCGCCAACATGGACCAAAAACCCCTCGGGGCAAACTTAGTTTCCCCTGTGTAGATTTCGTGCACCCAGCGAAGCAAAGCCGCCACATTATAGAGTCGGAGATCCGGGAGATTTACCCCTCCCTGAGACCGTTCTCTAATAAGCTTTGGGTAACCAATTCGCGCCCGTTTAGAGCGCCATATGAAAGAGGAAACAATGCCTTTATATTTCCTAAGATCTCTACATGTGACCCATAGAGGCACCATCTGCAAAGGATAGAGCAGCTTTGGCAAGAGGACCATCTTAAAAAGAGCAACGCGACCAAGAAAAGAAATCGGAAAGTCCATCCACCGCTTGCAAAGCGTTCCAACCGCATCTAGTTTGTCAAGCACATTTTTTCTATATACCACACGAGGATCCGCATGCAGAAACACTCCCAGGTATTTAAGCGTGCCCCCAGACCATTTTAATGGGAAAGAAGGGTCATGGTGAGCCACACAGTGAGAGTGAACCGCCAAAGCTTCCGACTTTTCAAAATTAATACTCAAACCGGAAAACATGCCAAATTGTTGGATAATCTGAATTAGTGCAGGCACTCCCGTAATAACATCCCCCAAAAATATAAGCATGTCATCAGCAAACAAATTGATTCTAAATTCTTGCGTCCCCAGATGTATACCCCGCAATTTTGTAGTGTGCCTGATCTTAATCGCTAGAGGTTCAAGGGCCAGTACGAACAGCATAGGAGAGAGCGGGCATCCCTGACGCGTGCCTCGAGCTAGGGAAAAGGAGGAGGTGAGCGCCCCATTCACCAAGATCTGTGCAGTCGGCTGCTCATATAGTGAACGAACCCCGGCCAGAAAGCTCCCCATGATACCCATCTGTGGTAAAATCCAGAATAGATAATCCCAGAGAACTTTATCAAATGCCTTTTCCGCATCCAGGCTGACAATAAGGGCATTCTCCTGACCCTGGTGTCTCCGGAGCAGCGCCGGGTTCTGAAGTACAGATAGGGCTCGCAAAACATTAGCTGAAGAATACCGCCCTGGGACAAATCCAGCCTGGTCCGGGTGAACCAGACCGGGCAGGACCTTGCCAAGTCGTGCAGCCATAATGGCCGCAAAGAGCTTAATATCTTGATTCAACAGAGATATAGGCCGATAGGACCCCAGCTGGTCTTCCGCCCGTCCAGGTTTCGGTAATACAACAATGTGAGCGTGAGTAAGCCGATGCGGAGGCAAACCCCCCTCACACATGGCCTGACATAAAGCCTGAAAGGGACCAATAATCCTCTCCCCCAGTAATTTGTAGTATTCGGGGCCCAGTCCATCCGGGCCAGGAGCTTTCGCAAGCTTTAAAGCCCGTATAGCTCTCTGGATCTCAATGCCCTGCACTGGAGCGTTAAGTGCATCCCTCTGGTCCTGGGACAACTCAGGGAGGGGAAGGCCACGAAAAAACTCTGCTCTCTGCTCAGTGTCACAGCTCCCCCGATCATAGAGAGCCCGATAAAACTGTACAAAACTCTGTTGGATAGCCTCGGGCGAAGTTGCCTCAGAGCCATCAGGAGCCCAGATTTTGGGAATATGTCGCCTGCGGGCCCTGCGATTAACCAAGGAGGCCAACAATTTCCCTGCCTTGTTGCCCCACCTATGCAAACGGTATTTATACATCTGAATATCCCGCAGGGCTCTCTGTGCCAGTAAATCATTAATTTGACGTCGCAGCTCCACGTATTGACTCTTGAGGGCTGAGGAACTCTTTCTATGCAACTCCCCCCGCACCTGACCCAACTGACGGGACAGATCCAGCAGTGCCTTATCCTGTGCCTTCCGCTTATGGGAGGTGTAAGCCATAATTTTACCCCTTAGAACAGCTTTACTAGCCTCCCAGTATATCACCTCGGAAACATCAGCAGAGGAGTTATCGGTGAGATAAGAATCCCATTGGTTCGCCAAAAAAGTGCGGAAATCTTTATCCTCATACAAAGTGGGATTCATTCTCCAGCCCGACAAGGTCCTCTGGGGCGCCTGGTGATCAAGAAGCTCCATCCAGACCATGTGATGATCGGAGAGTACTCCATCCTCAATCGTCACTCTACGGACTCCGGACACAAGGGGTGGGGCAACTAGCAAATAATCCAATCTACTGTGTGCTTTATGCACTGGTGAATAGAAAGTAAAATCAGATTCGTCTGGATGGAGCGTGCGCCAAAGGTCCACAAGGCCCAACTGCGAAGCAACAAAGTTGATCCCCTTGTGTTCCCCTTGATGTAAGCGAGGCCTGGGAGGTTTACAGTCAATTAGGGGGTCAGCAGTAATGTTGAAATCCCCACCGAGCACCAGTTGGTACTCAGAAAAGGGAGCAAGGGCAGCAACTAATACAGAGAAAAAACGGTGAGAATACACATTAGGGGCATAGATAGAGCAAAAAACATATTTCGTTCCCTGAAACACCCCTGCCCAAATTACATACCGACCCTCAGAATCCGAAATCATTTTGTGCATAGTACAGGTATGTTTCTTATGGAAAAGCACAGCTACACCCCGCTGTCTGTTATTAAAGGAAGCAAAAACAAATTCACCCACCCAATCCCTGCGGAGCTTAGCATGCTCAGACGCGTTGAGATGTGTCTCTTGAAGAAGCAAGACATCCACCTGTAGTTTCCTACAGTACTGAAGTACCTTACTACGCTTAACAGGAGAGTGTAACCCATCTACATTAAAGCTAGCAATCTTAACCCCCGGCATAATAACCAGCTATACCCAAACTACACAAAAAAGACCAAAGATCATACGGGACGGCAGCACCAGCCTCCCAGCCGAGCCGGCGCTCCGTCCACTCATACAAAAGTTCAGACTGAGCCAGATTCCTAGGATGCACCCCATACCCCAAACTACCCACCAACTCAATATTCAACTTCTTCAAACAAACCCCCCCCCTGCAGACAAAAGAACCCACCCTCCTCCCCTCCAACAAACCCCCCACCTTATTCCCCATCCACACTGGCGACCACACCCCCATGCCACCAACACCCACCGCACTCAAACACCGATGCTCACACTCCCCCCCCTCCCCCAGCCCCCCCCCCCACGCAGCCCCCGCCACAAGCACCGGTCGCAGCCATGCCCAAATCAGCCTAAGATAAAACAGTGGAGAACAGAGGACAGGAAAACATCCCAGCCCCCGGACAAAAAGACCAAACACAAAGGGCACAAAATAGTAAAAGAGATCCAAGACAGCCAGCCCCACAGATTAACACAAAACAAGGCAGCTAGCTCTCCTGGGCAGGTCTAAAAGGGATTCAGAATAATGTCATCAGAAGTCCAGTCCTGCTCAAAAGCCGGCTGAAAGGGGTAGGAGCATCTTCTCCCCAAGTATCTTGCCAGCAAACCACCAAAGGCCCCTCAGCACGCATCCGGCAGTAACGCAACCAAATCCAAGCCAAGAAGCTCCATCCCCAGGGCAGCAAGGTAATCCAAACAAGCAAGAATAGTCTTCGTCCTAGAGGAGTCCAGGAGAAAGCATAGGAGGCCCGAAGGCTCACTTCCAAAGCAAAAGTCTCCAAATCCTCCGACAGGGATGCCCCTTGAAGAACAAGTTCATCACTGAGCAGGGAGACTCTCGATGAAGCGCTTCAGCTCCTCCGCCTTAGATACCGTAAAGGTGCGGTTCTCATGGGTCAAGCGCACCTTAGCCGGGTAGAGAAAGGCAAATCGGATTCCCCTGGAAACCAGTTGAGAGCAATAAGGCGTGAAGGTTCTTCTCAACTCCGCCACTTTAGTAGAGAAATCCTGAAAGATCAGTAGCTTAGCACCCTCATACAGCAGATGTCGCGCCCGCTTAAACAAATCAAGTAAGCGGGCTTTAACAGCATAATTGTGGAAGCGGGCCAGCACAGCTCGAGGTCTACCATCCGGATCACGCCTGTGCCCCACCCGATGAACACGCTCCACTACCACAGGTCCCTCAGCGTCCGGAAAGCCAAGCTCCTTGGGCAGCCACTGTTCAATCAAGTGCTTAAGCTCAGAATCTGGTACAGTCTCTGGTATTCCAATAAATCTAAGATTCTTTCTGCGAGCCCGGTTTTCCTGATCTTCCACTTTCTCCTCCAGCTGGGAAACCCGGGCCTCCAGAGAAGCAAGCCTGCCATCAGCTATTCCAGCCCTGTCTTCTTGAGCCGATAGTCGCTCCTCTACTTGTTGCAGTTGTGCAGCCTGCCCCACCAGGGTATCTTTAAGGTCATCCATAGAGGCATGCAGCTTTGCCAGTTTTTCATCAAGCAGCTGCGAAAGGTGCCTCATGGAGACCTGCATCACCTCGTCCGGGGATTGGGCCGTCACGGCGTCCGTTTGGGTCTCCGCCATCTTACTCGCCGGGCTCCCAGAGGTCTTTGTCGGCCGCGAAACCTTTGGCGGCATACTCCGCCGCTGAAGAGTGCAAGTTACGGTGGTGCTCAGCCCCCGGTCGGTCCCGGTGCCTAGCGACAGCTGTGCCAGTAAGGATCTATCAGAAGTCTAACAAGAGCTGATCAGAGGCACACCGGGAGAAGAGGAAGTCAGTGAAAAACAAGGGAGGCAGAGCAGTTCTCAGTGGTTCTCATTGTGCAAGCTCACCAGCCAGCACGTGGTCTCCCGCCATTTTGTGCGTCGGGCTCCCCAAGGACCATGTCGGCCGCGAAATTGCTGGCGGCTTACTTCGCCGCTGGGTCGTGCAAGCCGCGAGTGCAGCCCTCCGCCGGTTCCCGTTGCTTAGCAACGGCTGCGCCGCATATTTAAGAGCCCGTGCCGGTCCGGAGTGCGCCGGGAGGGGAGGAAGTCGGGGGAAGCAGAGCGGAGCTCAGTGTGCAGACGTCCGCTCAGGAACCAGCCATCACGTGACCCCCCCATTTGCTGCTACTTATAGCCACTTTATGTCCTGACATCTTAGACTCTGTTATCATAATTTTTTCCATTTTTAATTTTAATGTTTATTCATGATCAATTAATTAAAAAAAAAAAAAATGCATTTGTATTCGGTTCCCAAGATTATGTAGTTAAAAACCAGAGGAAGGTTTGTGTCCATTCTGCTCAGCTACTGGGGGTGGGGAGGCTAGTGCTTGCATGATCTATTCATTCTTGTAGCCCTGCACATCCCAAAATCCTGCCTGTTAAAAAAGGATGCATGTAGGGAACACTTTTGTTATGTTCCTTGTATTATTTTGTTTCCTTAAATTTTTTTCCACACCTACCACATTGCTTCACTTTATGTTTTGATATGTCAACAGAGAACTGTGCTGGATAAAGGAGCAGTAAGCCCCTCCCCCCAAAAAAAAACTCTCCTCCCCCAATTTTTCTTGTTCCTCCAAGACCCCCTCCCCCAATCACTATCATCTTTAAGTCAATGGCTCTCCGTCTCTTACCCCATCCATGATCAACTGATGTCATTTTGAATCTCAGCACCAGGGGGCAGGAGCAATTTAACATCTCTCTTGCCCCCCCTGATGAGATGAGAGATCTGAAGTCGTAAAGAACCCCCTCCCATGAAGCTTGAGGGTATTGGAGGGCACAGGATTAGAAACCCATTCAAACTTTCACTGTAGGTGTGTAGAAGTGGACTCCAAAATGAGACAGGCATCAACAGGGTGGTTACTTAATACTTGAAGCCACTGCCCATTTATCATAGGGGGAGGAGTTGGCAGTGGGGAGGGGGTGGTGCTGATAACATTAACATGCTTTCACTGCCTATTCGTTCTCTCCCCTCCCTCCTTACCTCCCTTTTATTGTCTTTATTTCAACTTTGATGTAATTTTGAATCTTCCCCTCCCCCAGTACCTTTTGTATCGTTTCATAGTTTATTTAAATTGTGATTAAAGGCTTATCCAAAGGTACAAAGCCTTGTACATAGTAATTTAAAATAGCTGGGAGACAAACATTTTAAATAATTAGACATACACCGACTAAACAAACATACTTATGGCCTGAAAACATTGGGAAAAAAGGGAAGAACTACAATATCAGTTTTGTCCATATTTTTGTCCTCTTCCTGTTGTTATATTGCCCCATTTTTCTTTTTTTAAAAAAAATCTCCAATTTTAGCAATTGTAAACCGTCCAGATATTTGTTTGACGGTTGGTATATCAAAGTGTAAATAAACTTGGAAACTTGGAAGAATGCACATATTTTTCTGACTACAATATGAATGAAGTGTACACGGGGACTTCATCTGGTCCCCATCCCCAGTTAGTTCGGATTCATCTGCACCCCAATATTAGAATCAGGACATTCACCACCTAGTTCATCTGCACCCCACTCCCAGTTTGGATTCATCTCCACCCTATCCCCATTCCCCATCATTTTGCTACCATCTCCCCCACACTTTTCTTTCCTATCCCCTATCCCTATCCCATTTGAGTGATCTTGTAAAATCAAGAAAAACATATTCTGGTATTAACACTTTATGTTAAGTAAGTAAGTAAAAATATTAAGTAAACAAGTAAGTACATACTGGTATGTAGGCTGTTTTCTTAAATATCAACGTCCATAACATTCTCACTGTTCCATTGAGTTGACACTAGAAAGGAGCACAGGATGTAATTTAGTTCCCATCTCCACCTGTCCTGTCAGTTTTGATCTATCCTCACCCCATCCAAGGCACAAATGAATCTTTTGTCACCAATACAGAGGATTTCCCATGGTCCCTATCCCTGGGCACACCTCTAATATGAATATGATATTGGAGGTATGCAGTAGAGATTGACATGAGGACAGATTTTTCTCCATCCCCACGGGAACTCGTTTTCCCATCCCGTCCTGGCGAGTTCTTTTCCTCTCCCTGCCCCATTCCTGCAAGCTCTGTCCTCGTCTGCACAAGCCTCAAACACTTTAAAATCATAAGTAGCAACATTCTAGAGCTCAGATTGTGATGTCATAATGCCTCATTCCACCAATGCCTAAGCTCCGTCCTCATCTGCACAAGCCTCAAACACTTTAAAATCATAAGTAGCAACATTCTAGAGCTCAGATTGTGATGTCATAATGCCTCATTCCACCAATGCCTAAGCTCCGTCCTCATCTGCACAAGCCTCAAACATTTTAAAATCATAAGTAGCAACATTCTAGAGCTCGGATTGTGATGTCATAATGCCTCATTCCACCAATGCCTAAGCTCCGCCCTCATCTGCACAAGCTTCAAACACTGTAATTTCATAAATGCTTGAGGCATGTATGGTTATGGAAGGAATGGGGCAGGGACAGGAACAACGACAAAACTTGCAGGGACGGGGAAAATATGTTCCTACGGGAACGGGGAAAAATTTATCCCCGTGTCATTCTCTGGAATACAGCCCTTTAGTGGATCCTGTGTTCACAGAGGAGGGAGCATTAAAGCACATTTATACTACTACTCTTCGTAACAGTCCTACTTGTGAGAGGCTTTTCCTATAAATAAAAGGAAAGGAAATCACTCATTATTTCTACATGGCCCCCCCACAGTCACCTGCTCTACTGTCCCCATGGATTCCCTGATCATCGAGCTCTATCTAGGCTTTCTGCCACCATTAGCCCCTGTTGTGCCCTAGCTCCCTCATAACAACTGTCTTACTGTTCTCCCTGCAGCTCCGGAACTCTCCCCTCCAGCAGAAAAATCCATTTCAACCTTAAAACAGTTCCGTGGTCTCGGTTACCCCCCGCAGAGTGACCTTGTGCTCACCGCATCACTGGGTATGCTCCAGGGGGGCATTAGCTGTGAGTAAATTACCAGCAGTTTTAAAATCTAGTAACTGTGATCTCATAATGAGAAGGAGCTCCACACCGAGAGGGAATAACACAGCACCGTCGTATTTTTACCACTTGCTATCTGCTCACCATTAATTTTCATTACCATGTAAATGAGATTTGGCCCAAGAGGTCCACTACAGCTTCTCAGGAGACTCTCTCACTTTATAGCAAGAAAACATACTTTAAATCTCTTTAATTCAGATTCAGGCCAAAGTTGCTCTAACAGTTTCTGCAGTCTAGATAAAAGTTCCTTGGCTTCCAGGGGCAATAGAACACCTTTGGTTGGAGGAGCCAAACAAACCAATTTCTGGCCTCACCCTCAAGGTTTCTAGTTGCTGATACTGTGTTAGGCAAAATATTGGTTAGATCATAGCCCCAAAGCCCACCCCATTCCACTATGTCATTGGTTTCTATCAAAACTCAAGCTCTGCTTTGTAAAAGATGTTTCCCCCTGCAGGGTATTTGTGACAGCACCTCCCTGTGGAAGGAAGAAAAATCCTTAGCTTTTTAGACATTTCACATCATGTAATGTCACCCATGTCAAGGATCAGTTCATCTGTTTGTCCATCCACATGCAACAGCCAACATGTATATTCCAATGAAATTAATAGAAGTACCGGGAGGCATCCCTAGGTCCTGCAGCCAGAGCTGTGCCAGTAGTGTGTAGGGTTGCCAACTGGCTCCAGATTCGCCTGACAAAGTTGTTCCAGCCCTGGGTTTGACCTACTGGATGCAGGACTTGTAGTCTTGCTTTTCTTGGGGACTCCAGTTTGGAAATCAGAACTAGAAGTCCCTATATGCAATAAGATAAAATCTGGACTGGTTGGGTAAAACCAAAACTAGCTGGTACGCCAGAGGGGTTTCCCAGCTCCCACCAGCAAAGGTCAGCCAGAGGCACAGCACAGTGCCAGAGGGAGCTCCAGCTCTCCCTGGTGAGGTTCAGGACAGAACCATGGCAGCACATGGTGGTAATCCATAGCACGAGACCAAAAAACTTGTGGAGAATCAATGTCCAAGTTGATGGCCTTGAGCCTGGGAGCTTGGAGCACGACACTGTCAATTGGAGCGTGTCGGTTTTATATAGAGATCTTTTGTTTCAATCCACAAGTTTAATTTTAGGACCAGTAGGGACCCCTGAAGAAGACAATTGTGTCGAAACACGGACCGTGTAGGGTCCATATTTTCTAGAGGTTCCGGCCCTGGATGTATTTGTGTGGATTAATCATTTGCCCTAATAAAGCTATCAACTTGGACATAGCATTTCTAGTCTTTAAGGTCCTACTATATAATACCCCTCAATTTATATCCAGAATGATTATTCCATATCATTCAAATCGATCCCTTCGATCGTCACAACAAGAGTTATTATTGGTCCCTTCTTTAAAAATTGTGGGAACAAGGAGAAACGATATGTTCTCTTGTTTTAGCTCCTCAACTCTGGAACACTCTGCCTCTTTTTATTAGAAAGGATAGAGATCTTGTCTCTTTTAAAAAACTTTTAAAAACTTTCTTATTCAATGATGCCTTTATCGATTAATTAATCTCTTTTTTTTTTTTTTTTTTTTTCTTTTTCCCCTCCCTTTGTTTTTTTCCTTAATATATGTTTTTTCCTCCATTAAGAGAAAAACTTGTAACTTTTTCCCCCCTTTCCCTCTTTTCATGTTTGTTTCCCCCCTTTCCCTCTTTTCATGTTTGTTTTTAACATTATGTATAGAGATCTTTTCTGTTTTATGTAATTATTTAACAAATATTTATTTTGCTGTTATTAATGTATTACTAATATGATTGTATGTTCTCTTATAATCTGTTTTCTTAATTGTACATCGCTTAGAATGTTTTAAATAGGCGATTCATCAAAAATAAAGTGAACTTGAACATCGATTCTCCACAAGTGTTTTGGGCTCCTTATGTGTTTTTTTGTTGAGAGAATAGGGTCAATTTCTTTTTATTGCTTCGGGGGAGGGGGTAATCAATAGTACACCAGTGTGGCCTCTACCAATATAATTCACAGGCTAGCCCCACCCACATCCCCCTCCCCTGGGGCTGCTGTCTCCATGAAGAGTTATTCTACTTGTCATACCTTAGTAAAAGGGGATACAGAGAAGAGGAAATGAGGCAGTACTGGAGCAGAGCATGCTCACTGCACTCTTGGAAATTCTCACCTTGTCCTCAGGCAGTTTCACCAAGATGAAATATTGTCTTACTGACATTAACCCTTTATTTGGCATTGTTGTTCAGGGTTTATAGACAAAACCGCCGAAGACAAAGGCGCGCAACGACAACTGAGCGCAAGACGGAAGCACGCGCCGAAGAAAAAGAGTGTTTTTAGGGGCTATGACGGGGTTTTTTGCTGGGGAACCCCCCCCCAGTTTACTTAATACAGATTGTGGGGGGTTTGGGGGATTGTAACCTCCCTCATTATATTGGAAACTTAACTGTTTCCCTGTTTTTTAGGGAAAAAGTGAAGTTTTCAGTAAAATGTGGGGGGTTACAACCCCCAAACCCCCCCCAATGCGGCGCGATCTGTATAAAGTAAAGTGTGGGGGGGGTTCCCCCCCACGCCCCCCATCGGAGCCCTTTAAAACAATCATTTTCTTCGGCGCGCGACTCCGCGCTGTGCTCAGTTGTCTGCACGCGTCTTTGTCCCGGCGCGCTTTTGACCTGACACCGTTGCTCAGTAGTGGGGCAGGTCTACGGGTCCAGATTTTACGTACCTAAGATCTGGTAACCCTAAGCTTACATATTGGATTCAGGTACTTATTTTGAACCGGGTGCAAAGGAGGGTTAAGTGACTTGTCACAAGAAGCTCCAGTGGGCATCAAACTCAGTTCCTCAGGTTGCCGCACTGAGCATTAGACTACTCCTCCACACCTTCTGACAGGTAAAAGATAACTCGGGCACTGCAGACCCTGACAGTGATACCTTGTCACAGTTCCTTACTGAAGGGATGCAGCGCTGAGAACCACACCGTTCCACAAATGCCAACCCCCTCAAGCAAACAATTGGCTAGACCTGTCTCGGTGTTCTCTGGAGATGAGTCTGCAGTTCTAATGGATCACAGAGTTCACTGAACAAACAAAAAGCCAGAAATCAAATTTATCCACCAGTCTAAAAATGTGCTTTTCCTCCACACTCTATGTGCTCCTATATTATTCAGGAGCACAGAGTGATAAAAGCTGCCGAGGCTTTGATGGCATTTCGGGGTGAAGCATTTCTCATCTTTATGCTTTTGAACTTTTTCTTGCTGTAAAATGATATAGCAGGGGAAGAGGTTTGGGTGGTAAGGGTGTCCGCACAGCAGCATTTCAAGTGCAGACTTTTTAAGGTATGCAGTATGCATCCAAAGTCAATAGTGGGTGATTACAATGGTCCGGCCGATACCCAGGAAGTGTCTTAACATTGTATACAGGGATGTGTGGAGGCCATTATCAGATTATTGTAAAGAATGAGTATATATTTTTCTTCCCTGATTAGTACAAATGGAAATTGGGCAGAGGGAGGGGGGTATTTATTATTGGAAAATGTTTTTATGAAATATAAAAGGATAGGAGGGAAGGGGATAAATTTAATTTGATAAGATTAATTGTAGAATTTCAAGTGCTACATATCTATGTTAAAATGTTAATACCAATGTTGATGTACTTGATGTAAGTTATAAAATGAATAAAGAATTATAAAAAAAAGGGATTCTGCCATCTTCAGGCTGCTAATAAGAGAATGTGCAGTGTCCGACAAATTTGTTTCTCTTCTTCTTTGACTCTATACAGGCCGTTTTCTTTTCTCTTTTGTTGTACGCTAGCATTATAGATTTCAGGAGATTAAGATCAATATGGAGACTCCTGAATCAAGTCAAGAAGAATATATTTCCTAACTACTAAGAATGGCAGGGCAATAAATCTTCGAGTTCTTTCAGCTTCCTTGTAATGAAGGCTGTACCCGGGTCTCTTTTTTCAAAGGGCACTTGCTGGTATAGTATTGACATCTTTTCTATTTCCTGTTAAAATTGACCCGTGGTCCCCAAGTACTAATGGAACAGCCCAGGCTTGGCACACCCCAAACAAACACATAGGGAATATCCACCCCCCCCCCCCCAGACAGAAGCAGCATCTCCCAGAGTCCCACGTGAGGGCATTGCAGGTCTGCCTCAGGAGAATCTAGAAAACATGCCGTAACCAGCTCATAATAGCCCTGCCCCTGCAAAATATGAGAGACACGGGCTACAGAAGCTGACATGTCCAGACATGGAAGGTGGAAAGCACACACCTTAGGTCTGCTTTGGTGATCTGAGTATGTTGGCAGTCTGAATTTGCAGCAGCATCTCTGGTATCCTTTGTACTTTCCACAGTACAGTAAGAAATGCATGTCGCACGGTGCAAAGAATCTGGCTTCTCGGAACTGCAAGCTCACTTTGGGTCCGCAGATTTCTAAGTCTGGATCTGGTGAGGCTTTATCCATGTAATGCCAAGATGAAGTTTCTGTTTAAGGATTTGTAGCGGAGGGGCTTGACTAGTGCATCCCACCACTCTTTAAGGACAACCATGCATGTGAGCAGCAGCAGCAGCAGCAAAAAAAAAAAAAAAAGCACCGACTGTACGAAACAGCTATCTATTATTCCTACAGAGGGAGTCAATGGAACAGACTGTACTAACAGATAATTACTGTTCCATGAGAGGTTGTATGTGTGACATGCTGTACCATACAAGCATCTCCTGTTCTATGAGAGGGAAGTCGATGTCACACATAATGTTCCAAACAACCACCAACTTTCGAAGCAGATAAAGATCAAAATGGCCCCATCCAGTCTATTCACTTGAGAGTCATACACTTTGAGCAGATGCATTTATAAATCCTTATATACACAACCCAACACTCTCATACATGCTACCCAAACTCTGTCAAAGTGATGGTCTCTACTTCTTTTGATGGTTAGACCATTTCAGATGCTGCCATCTTTAATTTTGCTTCCCCCCCCCCCCCCGAAACAGTTTCATTCTGTTTTATCCAGCAATGTCAGTGAGGCAGTTTTACAAATATTCTAGCCTCCCTGCGGCTCACTGAAGTTTGGGTTCCAACCATGGTCCTTCCCTGCCCTCTTAGCAGACTGTTGTGTTACTTTTGAATAGGACTGTAATCGTTGCTCCATAAAGGTCACCCTAATGCGGGAAGGAGTAAAACGCGGACCTCACGGACCTTGCGGATCTAAAACCGCATGTCCTTAAAAATCCAAGGTCCATGCATTGACGTCAAATCCTTAAAAATCCGAGGTCCGCGCCACTTTTGAGGTCCCTGCCACTTTTAGTCTCTGGCTCTGACAGAGCTCTATGACAATTTAACTCTGACAGATCCTAATGCTTTTCCCTCCCTATGCTAGGATCCGTCAGAGTTAAATTGTCATAGAGCTCTGTCAGAGCCAGAGACTAAAAGTGACAGGGACCTCAAAAGTGGCGCGGACCTCGGATTTTTAAGGATGTGACGTGCAGTTCAGATCCGTGAGGGGGCCTGAGCTGAGCTGCAGGGAAAGCAAAGGCAGACTTGTCAATGCACGGACTTCGGATTTTTAAGGACGTGCGGTTTTAGATCCGCGAGGTCCGTAAGGTCCGTGTTTTACCCCTTCCCCCCCTAATGCTTTCTTTGAGATCTGATGAAGTCATTTCATTTCCACACACCATGCAGTATTTACTGTTCCATGAGAGAAAGTCAATTAAAACACATTGTCCAAAGTGAGAAAATTACTGCTAGTGAGCAAATGAGAACTTTGATTTTTTTAAAAATTATTTACTGTTTCAAATGAGTGAGAGTCAATTTAATAAAAATGTAGTCTAATTGTTAGAATTGCATATTAAATGGGGAAATCCTGAAAATCTGACTGGGTTGCAGCCCTTGAAGAACAAGGTTGGCAACCCCTGAATTAGGTGTTGTTGTTGCATGATGATTGACTGTAATATTCCCTCCATCCCCAACCCCTTCGTTCTGTGAATACTGTCTCTGCATGGAACAGTCTCCCGAAAGAGGTGGTGAAGACAGAGACTGTGTCTGATTTCAAGAAAGCCTGAGATAGGCACGTGGGATCTCTTAGAGAGTGGAAGAGATAATGGTTACTGCAGATGGACAGACTGGATGGGCCATTTGTCCTTTATCTGCCATCATGTTACTATGTTTCTATAATCATAAAGCTCTATGACATCACAATGCAGGTGTAAAAAGCCTTAGCCAATAGGGAGAGGAAGAGATAATGGTTACTGCAGATGGGCAGACTGGATGGGCCATTTGGCCTTTATCTGCCATCATGTTTCTATGCAGTATCCCCAACCTTTGCTGACTCAAGGATCAACCCCAGACCCCTCAGCACTGCCATTGAGTCATTGGGTTGACCTTAGTAGATCCATTTCAATACTGGTATTTTGTGTACCCACCCTGTAGCAAAAGAATGAATATAATGACTTACAGAGGAGCTCTATTTGGGTAATAAATCTCCTTTACGTCTGAACCCTGGGCCTGGAGGACAGAACCATGTCGTGCAGAGATGGATTATTGACTCCTGCAGAGTCTCTGGGAAAAAAAAATGTCAAAATGATTAATACTCTGAAGACTTATTTTAACTGCTTCTGAAGAAAGTAGCAGATAAGTTCCAAAGCAACCCTGAAGGGTCAAGGAGAAGAAAGGCAAGGACTGATTTATCAAGGCTATACTTCAGTGAGAAAGTCAAAGTAGTCGGAATATGTCCACTTCTCAGCTACTTATTCAGGGCTTTTCCGAGGACAGACAGTGGTTTCTCTTAGGCTAAACAGCTAGTGCAGATGTCTTACACAGTATAGGCAGGTCCTACATTACTGTAGCTGTGTAAGCCCAACAGGAATAGCTTTGCCAATGGCAAGCTTGGCAGGTGCAATGTACACTAGAGGTCTGCACGGGAATGGGGATCCCGGGGATCCCGCGGGAATCCTCCCATAACCCACGGGACTCCCACGGGGACCCCCCTCTGGCCCACGGGACTCCCACGGGGATGGAAGGCTTTGGAAGCAGGGTTCATCCATATAATATAATGGACACGTCAGCCTTAGTAAAAGAGGGGGTTTATAAGTCAATTACCTGAACAGAAAACAAAAAAAGGGTTCCATCAAAGAGATTTCACAAGGAAAACAGCAAAAGAAACTGTGGAATTGATGATCCTGTCAGAAGTAATTGCTGCTTTTTATGGGGACGGGCGGGGATGGAGGTAATTCCTTGGGTGGGGATGGAGAGGATCGTGACGGGGACGGGTGGGATTTCTGTCCCCGTGCAACTCTCTAATGTACACTGTGGTGGCCACTGCTAGGAAAGCGATGGCGATCACTGTTCCCTCTGAGCTGAACAGTAATTTAGAGTGGATTTTAGAATTTAGAATTTAGAATTTTTATATATTCTGCATAAAGCGCAGTGCGAGCCCATGTTCCGTTCCATAATCTGGCTGCACAAAAATTGAAATCGTTCCTTTTAAAATGTCCACTCATAGGGCCAGCAAGTAAACTGCAGCCACCCCTCCCCCTTTATTTTGAACTCGCTTGTGCGAAGACCAAGCGCCTGCGCAAATTGCATCTACAACCAACAAGGTTAATCTGCGCATGCGCCTTGATCACTCTACAGGGTACGTCCAATCAGATCATTTGCATGCAGAATCTGTTTTGAATCGGTCGCTCGGCAAAACTCAGCCATGAATCGCCCAACAACGATCCAGATTGGTGAGTTTAGTGAATCTAGGCCTTAATCTGAATTCATGAAAGCTTGGGACAAGTACATAAGATCTCTGAGAAAGAACAAAGGGAGAGTAGATGCCATGGATGGGCAGACTGGATAGACCATATTTTTAACAGTTTTGGATAACCTAAGTCAGCACATGAAGGCATCCTATGTAATCCAGATAAGGTATCTGCATAACAGCCTACATATTGCCACTGCAAGGATCTCGCTGATGATTGCAGCACTATCTGGATATTTGATATTGATCATCATCTAGATACAAGCATAGAGTATCCATATGTTTTCAGCCGCCATGACTGATCTTTAAATCCAATGCTGATCGCACGGTGGTTGAATCTTGATCCAATATTTTTGGCAAGCATTTCTTACCTTATTTGTCCCGTCCGTGTGAGGGAGTCTAAAGCAAGAGACTCTCATAGGTAGAGGAAATAGCTGATTTGGGCCTTTGCATTGATTCCTGTTATCACTAGTGTCAACAAGGTGCATTTATGGAAGGACATGGAGATTGAGAAAAATGGGTTGCACTTAGAATCGCCAACTGGATCCAAATTTACCTGACATGGTTGATCTAGTCCTGGTTGTACCCTATTACATTGTTGTATATTTAAAGCTTTTATACCGCTAACTAATGACTATGAAGTCAATTCAGAGTAATTTACATAAGCAGCTTTGATAGACATAAGAATATTAACTTCAGTAATGATGATACAGTATATGAGTTACATTATTTGAACTATAGACAAGGAGGAACACTGTCCTGCTGGAGTTATGACAAAAGAGCTTAGTAATGGTGTTACATACAAAATGTCCATTATATAGTACATATACACATACAAATTATTTACCTCAGTCTATCCTTTGATTAACTCAACAATTAAGAATGAAAACAAAATGTGGAACCATTTCCTGGGCTTCCAAGAGTATAAAATTGTAAAGTCTATTAATACAGGAACAATTCAAAAATATCACAATTTGATTTTTAGGATATTTGTGATATTTTTGAATTGTTCCTATGCTAATAGACTTTACAGTTTTGTACTCTTGGAAGCCCAGGAACTGGTTCCACATTTTGTTTTCAGTATTACCCGATCTTTGTGGTACCCAGGTCCATTTCTGTACTTGGTAGGACTGTCCTCGTGACGTAGACCACTCCACAGCATCATTTTGCAATCAACAATTAAGAATACAATAACCCTATATCCAATCATTATACTTATTTATATCATTAACCTCTATAAATATACAGGTACATACTAAACCTTTTAGGTGTCATTTAAATATCCTGCTTAATCCTATCATGTATGAGCTATAGTCACCATATTATTACTCCCCCCCCCCCTTGGATTAGTCCATTATTAATTAAATTAAAGTAAAGCAAAACTACAAGTCCCTGCATACATTGGGTTAAACCCAGGACTGGATTAACTCTGTTGGGTGAATCTGGATCCAGCTGACAACTTTAGTTGCACTATGTCGCGCTGCGCCACAAGCTGAAAACTTCCTCTTAAAAAAAACCTGCCTCTGCTTGGCAGCTCTGCTCTCAGCAAGTGAGACGTTGGAACAGACGCCTATGTTCAACAAGGCACCATTATCATAGAACATCTATGCTTGAAAAGCTTCTGGGGCTTCATAAATAAAGGTATTCCCTGTAGGCGAGGTCCAGGACTTGTTTAATTCAGCTGGAATTTTTAAAGAGAAAACTAGACAGCAGACACTGAACACAGAGCATCAGAAAGAGATGTGCAAGTCGGCGCACATTTGAAATTTATGAGTATGAATTTAATTCTTTCTCCTGTTCCATTCACTGACTTCTCAAAAGCATTTAGCTTCCGTATCTAGCTCTGGAACACAGGAGTTAACACGGAAAAAGAGCTTTGAGCTGCCGGGCTGAGGGCGGCGGGGAAGAGGGAGAACCAGATCTTGTTCTGAGGTGCACAATTTGCATTTCGGCTGAGTGCTTTTGCCTGGATGTGGAAGAAAAGCGGGTGAAGAAGGGAAGGGAAGAGGGGAGAGAAAACTTGGGAAAGGGGTTAACCCATCTTGGGTAAATGACTTCATGCAGATGGATGAGAAATGATAACAAATATGAATGATTAAACAGCTACAGCTTATCGCCATTTTGGTCCAGTGTGTCTTTCATAATTAGATTGTAAGCTCTTTGGAGCAGGGCCCACCTCGTGTGTACAGTGCTGCATGCATCTGGTAGTGCTATAGAAATAATATCTTTTCAGTTACCGCCCCCCTCTCTGTGGAATGCCCTCCCATTAGATGTTTGATTAGAGAACTCGCTTGAAAAATTTAAAGCCAAACTTAAAACCTTCCTCTTTAAAGATGCCTTTATTCTTTAGTATTAGCTGCAGCCTCTTAATTCCTTGATTCAAGTGAAGCTTTGAAACATCTAATACTTCTTTTGAAATGATTCCCCTCCTAATGTTTTTGCCACTCCCCATTTACCGTCCTTTTTTTATTAATTTTACTTCGATGTATTTTAAACAACCTTTCCCTCCCCTACTTTCCTTCCGTCTCATGTACGTTAATCCGAATTCGTCTAGTATTTTTAATATTTGATAAAATATTGCTTTTATTTACCTATTTTAATTGTCCCTTACAATCTTTTTATATTGTACACCGTCTGGACATTTGTTTTGATAGACGGTATATCAAAAATAAAGAAACTTGAAACTTGTAGTAGTAGTAGCAGCTACAAACCTCCTCTGTTCAAGCTTATAGATTACACAATTAGGAATCATTGTTCACAAGTTTTATGCAGTTAAAGCCAGCTGTTAACAGCACACATACAACTGATTCAATACTTTCCTTGCTGTCCGGCTACACTGTGTGCATAATAGATAAGAACTGAGCTGGGTTTGGGCATGCCTGGGCAGGCTTCAGAAATTCATTCCATTAGCAGGGCACCAGTTTACCGCGATGCTGCCGTCCTGATCTCTACCCTTGCCATGAGTATGATATCTGAGCTACACGCTGTTTGTGATCATTTTGCCATGGTATAGGTTTCTTGTTTCTTCATCAGTAATAGCTGAGCTTGAAACATTTACACACGTGACTCCTGAAGCAGGTGCGATTGCCGAAACACGGCCCATGTCAGGTCTGACAGTAAAACATGTTCCATTCCAATCGGGCCCTTCGTGCTTTTTGCTGCTTTGCGCTACTGCGCTTTGAATTCCCTCTTTTCCATTGACTTGCCAAGGAATTAGCCAGTCCCTGTGGAATCATCACGTTCTTTGGGGGTCAAGCTGGTGGGCAGTGGTGGCAGTGGCAGTGGCAGTGCAGACAGTCCTACTCGGTTCTCACTCATCTCCCTTATTACTATCCTTCTACACCACCTGGGGGCTTGAAGGAGGACAGTGATGGTACAATGCATGGGTCACTTCCTCCTCTTCTCCTGCCCAGTGCTTGAATGTTGCATTGTTCATTCTTTGGGCAGAGGACAAGAAAAATGTAGTCTAATGACCTCCTCCAAGCCCTTAACCAAGGGGGGTGGGGGAGGGGGTAGTTTTGGCATCAGAAAGGGACTTGTGGTGGTGGTGGCAATGGCAGTAAGGGAGTGAGGGTGAAGAAAGAACATGACTTGGGGACTATGTGGATGGAGGTGGTGCAAAGGAGCTGTACAGGGGTGCAGGGAATGAATTAGGGGATCATGGAGTATGAGCGAGGAGATTATAGGAGGGTATAAGTGCAGGAATGGACTCAGGAAACATGTAGGATGTGCGCATGGAGAGAAAGTGCCTGAGAAAGAGAGCATTGGAGGGGGTGCAGGCTGTGAGTGAGGGGATTGGAGAGGGTGGGGGGTTGTGGGGAAGACGGAAATTAGAGGTCAGATACAGGAAGAGAGTGATAAGATCCAAAGAGGTGTGGGAAGGTAGGCAGAGTGAGGGAACAAGGGATGTGCCGATCACAGGTGACACTGTGGGATGTGAGAGGGGATTCGAGGTGGGAGGCGGGGAGAGAGTGAAGAGATCAAAGAGGCTCCGAGGGGCTGGAGAGCTGTGGCATGTGAGAGATCATTCTTTTCTGCTCCATGATCCCAGATCACCTTTTCTTCTCTAGCATTCCCTCTTTTTCTTCCATTCCTCATTCCCCTGCTTCTTCCATTTCTCCCTCTGCTCCATTATTCTCGGTCGCCTTCACTCCTCTCTCACTCTCTCTCTCTTCACTCCCATTTAGTCTTCAATCCCCCTATCTCTCTGTCCATTCCTTCTCAATGTCCTTTTTTCTGAAAATCCTCTCCCTCTTCATCCCTCAGGTCCTTTCCATATTCCGCCCCCCCCCCCCCCCCCCGCTATCCCCTCCAAGCAACAATTATTAAGATCTTTCCCCTGGAAAAGGGCCTAATAAATAAATTGTGCACTTAGGAAATACCAGAAAATGATATTTATATACATTTTTGAATTAATTTAATATGCCAATATGTGCAGATCTAAGAAAATGTGTCATATGATTGCTGCAGGATTTTGAAAAATCTTTTGCATTAAGCCAGGGCCTGTGCTCATTAGTGTGGCATTCAGTTACATTTTAGTAAATAATAATAATAATAATTTTATTTCTTATATACCGCTATACCATAAGTTCAAAGAGGTTTACAACAAGTTACATACAATGAGAGTAAGAGATGTTTACAACAAGAAGTAAGAGATGTTTACAACGAGATGCATACAATGAGTGTATGAGATGTAAGGGGAACAGAAAAAGTACTTTCTGGGATACAAATTGCAAATGGAAGAGAACCAAGATGGTTTCAATCAAAAGGAAGTATCTAGTCAGAGATTGGGGTGAAGGGAAAAACAATTTGGGTGGAATACCTATACAAATGGGAAGAAGGATGAGTTAATCTAAAATCAAGAGAATTGGGGATTGGGATGAGGATGGCTGAGGGAGATTGGGCAAGAATTAGGAATTAGAATTTGTTAAAGAGACGGGTCTTCAGTGATTTTCTGAAGTCGGCGTAAGAAGTGGCCTCGAGAATGGGTTTTTACGAGCCATGTGTTCAGTTTGGCTGCCTGGAATGATAACATTCTGTCTAGGAACTTCTTATAAACAACTCCATCCATGTAAACAGCTCTCCTAAATCTGACTGCACAAGATTTAACCAGTTAACCTTCCAGGATTTTAACCAGTTAGGTTTGTGCATGCTGCCAGCACTGAATATTGACCCCCCCCCTAGACTGAGTTAAAAATATATTCAGATAGGTCTCCTTGAAAAGAGAAGGCTTTTACCAAAGGAGGGGGTGGGGGGTGCAGATGTTCTTCTGCCCTTTAGAAATATGAGGGAAACTATATAAACTGACACTTAGAGGTATTCTTTAAGGGGTGACCCATCAAATGCGTGCACGACAATAGCGCCCCGACAATTTCATGCAAGACAAATGTGTGCACTGAATGAGAGGTGACCCGCCAAATGCACTCTGACGGTGGATACTATTTTGTCTTTGTGAAGATTACGAAGTCACCCTCTTTTTTGAGGGTGGGTCCCTCCTCCCCCACTACACTTAAAATATTCACTTGGTTTCTAGTGTTTGGGTAAGGTTTGATGATTATGGGAACCCTTTACATAAGTGGATATCTGGAAGGCCCTGATTTGCCCAGACTTCACAGGCCCCACCCCTTGGGAGGGGCTTGAGGCGCCTCAGGCTTCCTAATGTCGTCAATACTTCTTGAGTCCTTATTGTAGGTTTACGGCTTGAAACTTTGAAAGAACATTAATATTAAACAGCATTCAATATGACGAAGCAGTTCAAAGATTGTATTAAAATAATAGTCAACTAGTCCGTAAGCACCATAGAGTAGGGCCAGTCTGTACAATACTGCATATGATTAATAGCACCCTTGGAATGCTAAACAACAGTAATACGAGTAACATAAGACAAGACAGGGCAATCTTAAAATACCTGCAACAATTCGTGGGCTGGCAGGAAATTGTGGCGTTTCTGCACTCACGAGTGCACTCTTCACCTCCATTCAAAACAAAAACCCTAGTGTAGATTTCCTATCTCCCCGACCACAATCTTCCCATTTTTTTTTCTCACAAACAGCACACACACTTTTTTTATTTATTCAATTTGCTATACCGTTCTCCCAGAAGAGCTCAGAACGGTTTACATGAGTTTATTCAGGTACTCAAGTATATTTTTCCTGGACTAAGCTGGAGCAATTTTCAAAGCATCTTTTCATGCTGACAAACATTGTGCTTCCTTACCTAAAAAAAACATTTGGAAAACTGACCCCCAAATGTTTTTGGTTAGGTTCTCCATTTTTGGATCAGATTGCCTCATCTCTCTATCTTTCAAGTGTTAGACTCAGTCTCTGCCATGTATGGGAATGGCATCGGGTAGGGGGAAGCCACCTTTCCAGTGGTTCAGGATTCAGAACACAAGCAGAGTACAGTGATAGGCATGGCATTGCTGGCAGACTTTATGTGGTTTCGGGCAATCATGAAAGTGGATACTTCAAATTATTTTTAATAGACAATTATAGGTTATTAATAACTGTAAGCTGTAAAGCCATTTCTTGCCTCAAAGCTCTTTAGCTGGCTTATTAGTGATTCTGCAGTTCTTTTTCATGCATACGATAGCACAGGTAGGGCATTCAGTCTCTCTTCTAAGAACCAATTTGAGGTCTCTGATAGAGAATGATACAGGGACAAATTTGTCCCTGTGGGATCTATCTCCATCCTCATCCCATCCCCTCAAGTTCTGTCCCTGTACCATCCTTGCAGGCTCTGTCCTCATCTGTACAAGCCTCGAACACTTATGATTTTAAAGTGTTCATGGCTCATGCAGATGAGGACAAAGCTTGCAGAGATGGGGCACGGACAGAACTCGCAGGGACGAGGACAAATTTGTTCCCGTGTCATTTTCTAGTCTCTGATTATGTTTATTAAAATATTTGATATCCCACCATTATAAAAAATGTCAAAGTGACTTACAATAAAATATAAAATACTAAAATTAATTAAATAAGGAACCAGTGTCGTACCGAGGGGGCATGCCGGTGGGGGGGTGTCTGCCCCAGGTGCAGACCATAAAGGGGTGCTCCCGGGGTTGGTATCATGAGGGAGAAATGTTAGGTCAGGGGGAGGAAGGGAGAGAGAAATGTTAGGTCTGGGGGAGGAAGGGAGAGAGAGATGCAGTATCTCTTTTATTTGTTCTGTCTTATTCAGCATCAAGGGGGTAGGGAAGAAGAACAGAAAAGAGAGGGAGAAATGTTGAACCATGGGGGGGGGAGGGGTGCAGAGAGAAGAAGAAGAGATGGCAGGGCAGGAAGAAAGAGAGTTGGGATAAGAAGATGCTAGGGGATGGGGAGAAAGGGACAGAGAGATATAGACTGACAAGGGTGGAGAGAGGAGCTCTTTAGCTTGGAGAAGAGACGGCTAAGGAGAGATATGATTGAAGTTTACAAAATCCTGAGTGAAGTAGAACAGGTACAAGTGGATCGATTTTTCACTCCGTCAAAATTACAAAGACTAGGGGACACTATATGAAGTTACAGGGAAATACTTTTAAAACCAATAGGAGGAAATATTTTTCACTCAGAGAATAGTTAAGCTCTGGAACGCATTGCCAGAGGTTGTGGTAACAGCGTATAGCATAGCTGGTTTTAAGAAAGGTTTCGACAAGTTCCTGGAGGAAAAGTCCATAGTCTGTTAGGGGGAAAGCCACTGCTATAGTCTGTTATGGGGAAAGTCACTGGTTGCCCTAGATTGGTACCATGGAATATTGCTACTCCTTGGGTTTTGGCCAGGTACTAGGGACCTGGATTAGCCACTGTGAGAACAGGCCATTGGGCTTGATGGACCATTGGTCTGACCCAGTAAGGCTATTCTTATGTTTGTTCTGGTGGGCTCACAATCTATCTAATTTACTTGGGGCAATGGGGGGATTAAGTGACTTGCTCAGGGTCACAAGGAGCAGTGTGGTTTGCTGGAGCTACCAACCTCTGTTAACTGTTTTACCATCCTTGTCAGACAATGTCCTGCCATGGCATGTTTGCAAACACCTTGTATAAAAACACTTTAATATATATGTAAACTTGTAATCTATTCTGAGATAAGTTGCAGCTATACTCTCTCAAGGAACGCAAAGAGAGGGGAGACATGATAGAGACGTTCAAATATATTACTGACCGTACTGAGGTGGAAGAAGACATCTTTTTCCTTACAGGACCTAAGATAACAAGAGGGCATCCGTTAAAAATCAAGGGTGGGAGATTTCATGGTGACATTAGGAAGTATTTCTTCACCGAAAGGGTGGTTAATCATTGGAATGATCTTCCACTTCAGGTAGTTGAGGCCAGCAACGTGCTCGATTTTAAGAAAAGATGGGATAAACATGTGGGTTCACTTCGAGGAAGTGCTTAGGGGGGAGGGTTCTTGTGTGGGAAGACTTGGGCTGAAGGCCCTTTTTTCTGGCGTCATATTCTATGTTTCTATGAGCTCCCCTGGGAGGATGGGATATAAAACCAAATAAATAAATATTCACCGTGGGCACTTTACCCTCTAAGCTGGGTGAGAGTCCTCCAACTGAATTATTGACATTGCCAGATTTCCTCTATAAAAAAGAGGACACCTGGTCCCAACCCGTTCTGCCTCAGCCCCGCCACCACACAAACCTCCCAGAGCTCAGGACTGCATCCGCACGTGCGTGGACATTGACGCGGTGATGTCATGCATATACATATGATATCATTGTGTTGACGTCTACGCATGCGCAGGCACCCTCCAGACTTCGGGGACTTCCAAAACCCAGACAAATTGACAGGTTTTGGAAATCACTCCGGGCACCAGACAGTCTTCTAAAAAGAGGACATGTCCGGATTTTCCCAGACATCTGGTAACCCTATCGTTGCGGGATGGTGTTTCAACATTGTGTCTTCCATCACTAGGGACAGGCAGATTTGTTGGAGTCCTGCAGAGTTTGCCTGTTGTTCACTATTGAAAATATGATGGTGAAACTGCACCCTCTGCTGGCAGGACTATGCATGGAGGACTTCCGCTTAGCTTAGAGGGAACAGTGACTGTGGATCTTCCAAAACCATACCTAGTTGAAAATCCTGAGGATTCTACAGCAGTGGTTCTTAACCTTTTTTGAATCATGGACCCCTTTAAGAATCTGGAGAAAGCTATGGACCCCCTTCCCCTGAAATATTCACATACATACAACTTTGCATGCAATGAATATAATATACTTTATCGAGATTAGATTGTTTCGTACATATATATGACTAGTCATTAAGCCCGTTACATTAACGGGTGCTAGAATACATGTCTGTCTGTCTCCCTTCCGCTGACTCTCTTTCTCTCTCCATGGCCCCCTTTCTCTGTCTGTCTTTCTGTTCCTCTCCCTGCCCCTGTGTCTTTCTTTCTTTCTGTCTCCCTCCCTCCCGCTGTCTGTCTGTCATTTTCCCCCATTTTCCTGTGCAGCAGCATTTCCATCCCACTTACCTATGCAGCAGCAACAGCATTTCCCTCCTATCCCCCCCTTTCTTGTGCAGAAGCAGCAGCGGTATTTCCCTTCCCCTCCAAGTCCCTGTATAGCAGTAGCAGCATTTTCCCCCACCCCCCTTTCCCTTCTCTTACCACGATCTGGCCTGCTCCGTTTGGCCCCTCCCCCTTCTTTTAGTGCCGTTGCTCTGCTCGATCTGGCCTGCTCCTGACCCTCCCACCGCCGACAAACCTCTGGGCGAAGGTGAACGCCAGTCCCAAGTCTGGGCGATCCTCCCAAACTTGACCTCCCTTACCCGGGTTGCGTTAGCCAGTGCTAATGTGTGCAAGCGGCTGTAGCACCGGCTTCTCCACCCGGACCCTGAGCACGCGCCGCGCTCCGCCCCTTAGCTACCCGGAAGTACCGGGCTTCACTCGCCTGCTCCCAGTGGGCCAAGAGAGAGGGGGGAGTGGCTGCCGTGGTGATCTGGCCGACTCCCTGGTGACAGGAGCCGCGGCGGCACCTTTAAAGTGAAAAAATAACTGTGGCAAGGGAGCCGGCCAACTGGCAGTTCAAGTTGGAGCTTTGGTCTGACCTGCTCCCTGCCCGCCTTGCCATATTGTATTTTTTTATTTGAAAGACGCGGCGGTGGCTCCTCTCATGATCCCCACCTGCGTCGGAAGTCTGACCCAGGCGGGGATCGTGAGAGGAGCCACCGCCGCTTCTTTCAACTAAAAAATACAATACGGTAGGGAGCAGGCCAGACTGAAGCTCCAACTTGAACTGCCAGTTGGCCGGCTCCCTTGCCACAGTTATTTTTTCACTTTAAAGGTGCCGCCGCGGCTCCTGTCACCAGGGAGTCGGCCAGATCACCACGGCAGCCACTCCCCCCTCTCTCTTGGCCCACTGGGAGCAGGCGAGTTCAGGTGAAAGGAAGAACTACATACCTGTTTAGCTCGTGGTTTTAAAGTTAGGCGGCCAGGCCAGGTCTTCAAAGCAGCTGCAGCCGCGGGTTTAAAGTTAGGCGGTCAGGTATTCAGAGCGGCAGGGGGAGGCAACCTTTTATTCAATGTCTGCCGGGTAAAGCGCCGTGCCGAGTAGAGGAAGCAAACGCCGTGGCAGGAGAGCAGGGAGTGAGTTTTTCCTATGCGGTTGTTTGGGGGGGGGGGGGGTTGTGAACAGGAAGTCGAGCAGAGGCGGGAGTGAGCTGTTCAGCTTCCCCTATCTTGGCAAACCGCTCTGGAGAAAATGTAGTGAAGTGCCGCGTGGGGCCGTAGAAAGAGCGGGGCATGCTGCAGTCTTGGCGGCCACGGACATACGGATTACGGAAGCACGCTGATAAGACTGCGCATGCGCCGCTTACGGTTTTATTATATAGATATACACAAAGTATTATTAAACTTTAAAGTAAATAATCCAAAAAAACTTCTTTATATGCAAAAGGTAATGGCCGCTCATTATAATTATGAAATACAATCCTCTTGTGCAAATTAAAACAGATCTACTACTACTAGTAAATCTACTCTCTCGTTATCTGCGAGAAAAATCAACAGTATCGGGCTGTATGGTGACCAGTCATTCCCACGCCAGACAAAAATACGCTGACAATAGCGTGCAGACAATCCCGCGTAGGACGTATGCGCACCAGATTAAAACAGTAACTGTTAGCGCTGTGAGGGGTGGTAAGGGGGAACACTCCCCACTAAACTAACAGGTGTTTACGCTTCTGTTGGGGGGGAGGGGGGGAAGGAACCCTCCCCACTACAAGGGGGGAGGAACCCTCCCCACTACATTAAACACTGATGAATACCCAAAAAACTTGCCAAAACAGCAGTTTTCAGTGTAGTGGGGATTTACGCCTCCCCCCCAACCCCCTCACAGCGCTAACAGTTACGTTCTGAGCGCGATTTTCGGTGTGTTTTTGGCCAACGTGCTTACGCTACCGGGCTGTATAGTGAATATGTTAATTTTTATCTGACCCTCACGAACCCCCTGAAACCCATCCATGGACCACAGACCACAGGTTAAGAACCCCTGTTCTACACAGCAAGAGTTTCATTCATCATAATGAAATAACATTCCTGCAAAATGTTCATCATATCAGAAAAATAGTCTAAAGTAGAGTTCCACTGTATTCACCCAGGAGCTGACGGACATTAATAACTTGTAGAACTAATGGATTTTCTGCCATCCCTTAAGAAATCTGATAATTATACCATCAAGAAGATAAATGTAAATGTGATGGCCGTGGTGCATGCAAACAATAGCGAAAAATCATAGGCTGAAATGAAATTCTGACCTCGGAAAGCAAAAGAGTCTAAGTCTGAGCTTCCCAGACAATGATCAGAGGTGACACTATGGGGTCCACTAAAGAGACAATTAATTGAATCAATATTCAAAGCAAGCTATGCATTCACCAGCAGGCAGAGAGTGTATAATTTGCTTCTTCACAGAATTTTAGAAGTTATGTGGATAATATTGTGCCTTTTAAATCACTAAACAGACAGGCATTTGTATAATTAGGGGCCAGAGGGGCACCAGTTCAGGGGCAACGTTGGGCTGCTGAATGAATTAGTTATCTATTTAGTTCAGGCCTGGATGGCAAGCCTAAACCAAAGGAATAGTGGAGGCATACTTGCTGCTGATACAGGGGAGGAGTGGCCTAGTGGTTGGCTCAGCACCCTGAGGTTGTGAGTTCAATTCCCACGGCAGCTCCTTGTGACTCTGGGCAAGTCACTTAATTCTTCATCGCCACTCAGAAAAAAGTCCCGAACCGTCCCGTCCCTTTACATATTAAGTTACTGAACAGAAATAAAACATGGGTTGATATTCAAAGCGATTTAAATGGAGAGGTTCCCAGTCGTGCAAATCACTTGGACATATTCGGTGGCATTTCATCAGATTCCACTGAACATGCCTGGTTAGCACCTAAACCTAGGGTTACCAGATGTCTGGATTTCCCCGGACATGTCCGGGATCTGGACGGCTTTTCCCCCAAACCCAGCACTTTGTCCGGGTTTTGAAAAGCCTCTTCAAATTGCGTCGGGCAGGGAGGAAGTCCGATACCGACCAAAGCAGGCAGTGGGGGTTGGGGCTAGGGCGGGATTAGGGCGCTACAGGGTGGGGAAGGGCGGGTCTGTGGGCGGGTCTAGGGGGGGGGGTCCGGATTTTCCAATTGGAAAATCTGGCAACCCTATCTAAACCAGCTATTTTGTGAGAAGTCCGGAGGCAGGGTTGGCACTTGTGA
Organism: Geotrypetes seraphini; assembly: GCF_902459505.1. Taxonomy (NCBI): domain Eukaryota; kingdom Metazoa; phylum Chordata; class Amphibia; order Gymnophiona; family Dermophiidae; genus Geotrypetes; species Geotrypetes seraphini. The sequence goes on from NC_047096.1 coordinate 21,864,388, forward strand.
GGTTAAATGCTGATATTCAGTGCTTGATTGCATAAGGTAACGGCATAAATAGGACCACGGAAAGCACATTACTATCTCTACGCGGTTCGCCTTATGCAGTTAAATGCTGAATGTTACACTTAATCATATATGTGTTAGCTGGCCACATAAGCCTGGCTATTCAATGGCTGTGCCCAGACATGTGCGCTCACACTAAAGATGGCACTATTTAAATCTATTTCATTTATGGTTGGGAATCATATAACACAACTCTCCGATATTTTACCCAACCTCCAAAATATCCAGCGTTCGCCTCCGTAGAATTACAAATTGTTAAACATACTCTCATATATTTCAAATGTAACAAAATGTGGCCTCAGGTACACCTCCTCCACCCATAGTAGTGTCCAATATCAGTGGAAATACCGGTGTTTTCATTTTATTAAAATTTGGGAGCCATTAACGTCTTTTTGTCATGATTAAAGGCCATTTTTTTTATTAGTCATACAACAAATAGTAATGGGAGGGGGGAGAGATACAAATATAGGTTTCTTATTATGAATGAAGAGATTTGAGGAAGGGTGGGGAGAGGGTTACATATGTATGTTTAGATTATAATGATAAGATATGCAAGTGCTCTGATTAAGTGTGTTTATTATGATACGTTGTACACTTGAAGAAAGTTTTTAAAATGAATAAAGAATTAAAAAAAAAAAAAAAAAAAAGAAACTTGGAGAAACCCACAATCTCAGGGGGCTGAGGCTGTAACTCTAACCACTGCACCACACTATTATAATTGCAATACAGACTAATTTGATCCCTTGGAAATAAGTTTGATCAAGACAACTGGATATCTGTTTGTGCTCCTGATGCAGGTGCTAACTGAAACGGAGCTGCATCTTGCTTTCCTGAAGAAAAGCAATCGTTACCATATTTTGATTTAATTTATTACTTGATATACAGCTAATGATTAGAAAGTATTAAAGTGGTCTACAATATCTATTAACATCATAGCATAAACAATTAACCTCCCCACCCCCCAGTTTACAATTCTATTAATAAAACCATTAAAATAGCTCTGATCCCAACAAAAGCTTTCTTTGGAGAGTGGATACTCACCTCTTCCTGGTGTTGTGATGATGTGAGTGAGCCAAAGAAGGTGCTTTGGTAGGTTGAAAAGATTCGTTCCTACTAACCAACAACATATATTTGGTTCTTTTTTTTTCTTCTATTAAATTCTATGGCTAATGAATGCTTTCAAAAACACTTTTCACTCTTCATGCTCACTAGGACAAATGAATATACACTGTTCCAACCCAAGGAGTGGGTTTTTTCCCCCCCAAAGTCCTCGTATAACTGTCTCATATTTGTTAGGTGGCTATTTGACACTTTGGCTAATCAATTTTCCCATAGATGTTCTTCATAATGGCTTGTCTTCGTTCTCTGTCTATGGAATGAATGAAATCCTTATGGCATCTTTCAGATCTGTGGCATTCACCTTGTTAAAAAGCCATTAAATTGTAACAGCATGTCTCTCTTAAGAAGTATATTAATTTTGAATGGCACAGAAACGGCTATAAAATCTCTTTTAGGCACTGACATCTCTAGCCCTTTAAAACAGACGGCAGCCGTTCCTGCAGGAGTAGTGGCCATTGTAATAACTGTAATTAGATAATTTATGGAAGGTAACCGAAGAGGTCATTCTCTTGAAAAGTTTAGGGCATGAGAAAAAAATTGTCCAACAGCCTTACACAGAGTCCATTCCATAGGGCTGCCACCCATATTTACAGTCAGGTTCTGGATAGCAAAAATGTTTTGATATTTACAAAAAGAAAAGAAATTGCATTCGGGAGTCAATGTTTGATGGAGCAAGGTAACTTGTTCAGGGCCCTGAAACTGAAGATTTAACCCACTCTGGATGAATTTCTTTCTTGCCTGATTTACTGTTTTAGGATAAAGTACAGGGAAGCATGACACTTATCGGTTCATAGACAACGGCGCGAAAGACAAAAGCGCATGCCAACAATTGAGCGTAGCGCGCGCCGCCGCGCTGCTCTAAATTACAGTTTTTAGGGGCTCCGATGGGGGGGGTTTGTTGGGGAACCCCCCCAGTTTACTTAATAGACATCGCGCCGGCGTTATGGGGGATTTGGGGGGTTGTAACCCTCCACATTTTACTGTAAACTGAACTTTTTCCCTAAAAACAGGGAAAAAGTGAAGTTTTCAGTAAAATGTGGGGGGTAAAAGTGTTCCCTCTAAGCTGAGCAGGAGTCCTCCACCCACAGTCTCACCAATAGAGGGTGCTGTTTTACTGTCACATTTTTCAATTGTGAGGGACAGGCAAGTTCTGCAGGACTCCAGGGAACATACCTGTCCTTAGCGACTGAAAATATTCCACCCCCTAGTGGTAGCAATGCAGCTGGAGGACACCTGCTCAGCTTAGAGGGAACAGTACAACCCCCCACAACACCCCCACAACACGGCGCGATGTCTATTAAGTAAAATGGGGGGGTTCCCCCCCACACACCCCCCGTCGGAGCGCTAAAAACAGTAATTTAGAGCGGCGCTGCGGCGCGCGCTGCGCTCAATTGTCTGGGCGCACCTTTGTCCTGGCGCGCTTTTGACCTGACACCCACTTATCTAATCTCTTCTTTCTGAATATGAGTATTTGGGTGGCAGGACTTCCTGTTCCTCGCCATGGCTTGTTTTCCACTGATTCAATTCTCAGCACCAAGAATTTGGCACTTAGGCATTCTATAAAGTGCGCCTAACTTTAGGCGTGCTTGAGGCGACCAATTTAAGTGGATCTTGATCGATTTAAGGGTCTTAACAAGCGTTAATTGGAACTTAGATGGACTTCGGCGCAGATTTAGGGAATAGTAGCGTCTAAGTTTGTTGACATTGGGCGTAACATGGGTGTGGTTAAGGATAGGCACCACATAGATGCTAGTTAGGCGACAGAGAGCGTCTAAACAGTGTGGAAAATGTAGGCGTAGGAAAAGCTGGTCTAAGTGTAGTTTTTGCTTCATTTCAATGGAGTTAAGTTAGGCATATGTTAGGCTTAAGATAGGCTTTTAAACATGGCATACTGTGTTTTTATTATCCTTTTAAATGATGGTATACTTTGAGTTAATTATGTTAAAGCTTACAGTCCTGAAATAATGATAACAAATCAGAAAAAACCACCTTTTTATATATAACATCGTAGGGACGTCTATCTGGCATCTATATGGGGTTAGGCGCACTTTACAGAATCTAGGCCATAGCCACCCAAGACAACCATATTTGCATTATTTGAAAAAAAAAAAAGCTACAACAGCGTCACCTCATAACCGATCCCATTTGTTCAAAAGTTCTGCCTTGGTGAGGGATTCAATAATGCTCAGATAAGTTTTGCATTATGAATTGAAGATGTTGACTCAGAATATGATCTTTTTCACCCTTGAGATTCTGACGATCTTCTCGGCTCTGTGGTTTTTTGCCAACTTAAAAAGCAGCACTAAATTGAAAGAGAAGCCTTGATGTAATGTAATGTAATGTAATGTAATTTATTTCTTATATACCGCTACATCCGTTAGGTTCTAAGCGTTTTGAAGAAAATATACATTAAGATTATAAATGAGAAGTAAGAAGGTACTTAAAAAATTCCCTTACTGTCCCAAAGGCTCACAATCTAACTAAAGTACCTGGAAATTAATAAAGAAGAGAAAATAAAGATGGTTGAAAAAAGAAAAATTCTATGTGAATTATAGGATGGAAATTAAACAGACAGTGAAGAACTGTATGAAAAATACATATGGAATTCAGTTAGAGAGGGTAGGTTACAATCTATTTATGGTATTTGTTTAATTGGAAGGTGTTAAGGTGGGTAATTTGGGGGAAGGTTATCTGAAGGTAGGTGAATCTTCTGGAGGTAAAAGAGGAGGGGTTAAGATATTTGGATGAATTAGTATATGCAATTCTATGCAATGACATCTAGTGACTAATAACCTGGGCTAACAATAAAATAATACATCTTAACAGTAGCCCATACTGATAATATCCATCCCCCCAACACCCAGAATTTTAAATGTAGCCCTGTATTGTACTGATAGTCAGTGACGTTTTTGCATTCTGAATCTACTGGGACTGGTGCAAACCTTTTGTTGTCAATGTAGAATGCGTTACAGCAGGGGTGTCAAAGTCCCTCCTCGAGGGCCGCAATCCAGTCGGGTTTTCAGGATTTCCCCAATGAATATGCATGAGATCTATTTGCATGCAGTGCTTTCATTGTATGCTAATAGATCTCATGCATATTCATTGGGGAAATCCTGAAAACCCGACTGGATTGTGGCCCTCGAGGAGGGACTTTGACACCCCTGCGTTACAGTAATCCAGCCTTGATGTTATCATGGCCTTGAACCACTGTAACAAAACATATCTTCTCTATGTCCAGAGAGAGACAGTGTAGTTATCACAGATGAGAGAGACAGCTCCTGAGTGCTACTTGGTTTGGAGGATCCAGCTATACTCCATAGTTCCTGGCCTGTATTTCAATAGGGAGTTCATCGTTCCCAAAAGAGATTGTGATGTTAAGCATGTGGCTGCTTGTGCTAGGGACCCATAGCAGCTGTGTTTCACTTAAGCACAGAAACATTCTCAAATTACCGTTAGACAGGCAATCACTTTATTCAGAGCTGTACGTAAATCTGGTTCAATGGGTATGAGTAATTGCATGTCATTTGTGTAGATGTAGAACTGAGAACCCATTGACCAAATCAGTTCAGCTATTGGTCCGAGGTAGATGTTAAGCAAAATAGGCAATGATATGGACCCCTGTCTCAGCCAGGATCTACAGGCAGTCTCACCCAGTCTCCTAATAGCTGACAGGACAGAACTTGCAGGGACGGGATGGGAATGGAGATAGATCCCGCCGGGACAGGGACAAATTTGGCCCCGTGTCATTCTCTACTTCCACACACAGACTTATGGGACTCTTTTAACTTGATAACAGAGGAGGACCTTAACCAAATCCCGAGAGGCCACCTTCTCCTTTGACCTTTGCCCATTAAAGATGGTACAGATGACAAGCAGGTGCTTCAAAGAAAGGACCACATAAAATCATGACCTCTTCTCTTTCCAATGGGTAGCTAAGAAATAGCAATAGAAAGGCCTGAGGTGCACCTCTACTAAAAAGGAATGACCTTGATCGGGACAACCAGGAATGTACTGGCCAGTATTAAACAGCCCCAGTCAATATTCAAAGCAATTTAACTGGCCAGAAACAGCTCCTTGCTGGTTAAATCGCCTACTGGGGGCTAACCAGCCCTTTTCAGCTGCACATAATTGGGTAGTGCCCTTGAAAATACACAGTTAGCACCGAACTGAAAAACAGCTATTTTGGGGGCATTCCAGGGATGGAGTCAGCACTTAGCCAGGCCATGTTAACAGTCCTATCTTTGGCCCTTTTTTACTAAGCCACGGTAGAGGTTTCTACCATGACACAGGTTCTAAAAAGCAGCAAAGGGCAGCTGTAATCAATGTAAAGCGATAGATTCTCATAGACATACAAACTGAAGGAATCATCAAGAAGGGCAAGGTTGTCACTGGATCCAGATTTGCCCAACAGGGTGGATCCAGTCCTGGGTTTACCCCTCTTCTGGGACTTAGTCTTGCTTTATTTAGGAAATGTAACGGCAAAATCAGAACTACAAGTCCCAGCATGCAAAAGGGTAAACCCAGGACTGAATGCACTCTGTCAGCTGAATCTGCATCTAACTGGTAACCCTAATGGAGGGTAAGCAATTTTCAATTAGCCCATTTGCCTGGGTAAATGGCTTTGGGAAACTAGCCTCGGTATATACGTACAGGCAATCCCCGGGTTAAGAATGAGTTATGTTTTTAAAGCTGTTCTTAAGTCAAATTTGTAAGTCAAAATTGTATGTAACTCAGAACTTGTAGATTTTAAGATTCTTGATGCTTACCTCTGCTCCCAGTTGACAAAAGGACCAACTCCAGTGTTCCCTCTAAGGTACAGCATGAACAACCACACACTGTTCTTAATGTGGCCATGCATCATTCCTGAATCTGCTACAGGAGAAGTGTAGGAGTTTATGCCACTGGAAATACTGCTCAGTGAAATCAAATGAAACTACAATTGCATTCTTAAGTACGAGTCGTAACTCAGGCGTCTGTAATTCAGGGACTGCCTGTATGTGTGTGTGGACTTTAAAATGTATAATTTGCTATACTTACAGGATATATAAGTTTCCAAGTGTATTAAAATCTTACTATCCCTCACCATTGGTAATCCTTCTGGGCGTTTTACAATCTAAAATTCTACAGTATTGTTAGTAAACAGGTCGTTAGACAAAACACATATACAAGAACCCAAGGTTAAAATTGAAATACAATTTGTTTTATAAACGAGGGGATGGTAAATACAATTTGGTAATCTTGTATTCTGCAGTATTCCTCCAGTGTTTTTTCAACCAAATTTATTATTTTTATGTATTATCTGAAAATAAAAATGTTTTACGATCAAATGGTTTAAATTTTTCCAAAGAATTCCATAATCTTAGAGATAATGGTAGAGAGTTCCATAATTAAGGGCCAATTACTGAAAAAAAGGCAAAGTGATCAGTGGAATGGACTGCTGGTTGCTCCATGCATTTATGCCACCATTTTCCCTGGGAAACAGCATGGTTGGGAAGAGGGTAAGGAAGCTGTGCAGCTGGACAGGGAGGCGAAGAGGGGAAGGGTGCTGCTGAACTAGAGGGGGGTGGGGGGCGGGGTGGCTCTGGGCTGGAGGGAAACCTATTCACAGGAGTTTGCCCAGAGTCCATATTATATTACGTTACATTGGTGTCTTCCATCCCGCCAATACCTTTCAGTTCTAGGCGGTTTACAAGAAATTAACCTGGGCATTCCCAGGGAGATTCCAAGGTTGATAGCTATAGTATGCGTCGGGATCTGGGAAGGGTCGATACGGTTTGGTTAGATCATTGGTTCCCAACCCTGTCCTGTAGGACCACCAGGCCAATCGGGTTTTCAGGCTAGCCCTAATGAATATGCATGGAGCAGATTTGCCTGCCTGTCAGTTCCATTATATGCAAATCTCTCTCATGCATATTCATTAGGGCTAGCCTGAAAACCCGATTGGCCTGGTGGTCCTCCAGGACAGGGTTGAGAACCACTGGGTTAGATCATTTGACACATTTCTTGAATAGTATGCTTTTCAGTTCTTTCCTGAATGTTTTGTAGTTAGGCGTCGTGGTCAGCAGATTTGAGAGGTGGCGGTCTATTTTTGCTGCTCTGGTGGCTAGTAGACCGTCATATATATATTTTTTTGCTTCGCATGCCTTTGATTGGGTGGGTGGGTAAAGTGTGTTTGAGTTCTCCTTGGGCTGGATGTGTTTTTCCAGATTAGGCGGTTGTTCAGACAGCTTGGTCCATTTCCATGTCGGCCCCGTGAGTAGGATATCTAAAGATGTGTAAGCTGAGATCTCAAAGCTCCAGTCCAAAACATTAATAGATGGATGTTTGTAAGTTTCTGTGGAGCAGCACACTTTGAAAAACCCAGTTTAGAAAGGTAACAAACACTTTGATCTCGAAAAAGGGGCCCTGAAACTGACCCACTTGTTCGCACAGAGAAACATGGATCTCTGCAGCTGTGAATTAGCAATGCAAATATTTCTCTGTGTACATAACTAAAAGTCAGATCTGTTGAAGCCACAGCTTTGCAGCTATCTATCTTGAATAGTCTGTAAGCTCTGCTGAGCAGGGTCTGTCTCTTAAACGCTTGAGTACATCTTGTAGCACTATAAAAAATAATTCGTAGTAGTAATAGTGGTCTACAGTTATTTCTAATAATGATTCCAGCCATCAGAACCACCAGAGAGAGGATTTGGTCACCCTTTCATTTGAATATTTCCACTCCTGGCCCAGTACACACCTGAAGGATTCCGAAGAGTACCTGAACAGATAATCACAGGAGGATCTGGGAAATCCTGCTGCAATTCTGACCAGCAACAAAAGAATAAAAAAAAAAAAAGCAGCAGGTCTTGCCAACAGTTGACTATGTTTCTGTAGAGGCCTTTTCATTTCCCAGCTGCTGTGGTTTAAACTAGGATTACCTACAGGTTAGTCTCTCTTCTTCACACAATGAAAAGCTTACCGAAAACTACACATCAATAAACAAACGTAGAAAGACATTACCAGGGAGAGATTCTCTTCCCCTTGTAGCCCCAGCATTAGCACTGGATAAGCTGGTCTTTCCTATTAATCCCTCTTACCCCCCCCCCCTTCCCTCTACTACTCTCCATTTTTTTGAAAACAGGAAGCTTTTCCCACTACCTTTTTCCATTTTGATACTACTTGACATCCCATCTTTGGTGTTTCTGCCCCTGCACTCGGGAATTGTCTCCTGAACATTAGCGCTAAACCTTCTTTAGAAAAGTTTAAGCCCTTGCTTAAAATGTATTTCGTTTGCCTTGCCTTTCCTCTCACTCATCTTAGGGGGGCCGTGCTCAGGTTTGGGCTCACAGCTGATACCTTCCTGTTCTATAACAGGGGTGTCAAAGTCCCTCCTGGAGGGCCGCAATCCAGTCGGGTTTTCAGGATTTCCCCAATGAATATGCATGAGATCTATTAGCATACAATGAAAGCAGTGCATGCAAATAGATCTCATGCATATTCATTGGGGAAATCCTGAAAACCCGACTGGATTGCGGCCCTCCAGGAGGGACTTTGACATCCCTGTTCTGTACCTTCCTTTTGGGTGTCCTCATGTAAGCACTGTATCCCTTCCTCGTGGTTCTCCGTGGGTGTCATGTCTTGCCTATGAGGCATTGTTTGCTTTAATATTAGACATTCACATATATTCACCCTCCCCCCTCCCTCCATATTTTTATTGTTTATTTTTTTGAAACTGAACAATCTGAACTACAAATTCACCAAATTACACAGGTACTGAGGCTTCACCCCCAGACAATGATCTCAAGTTTTTAGCTTGAATTTAATATACTGTGCTACTAGAAAACAGTGAGCATTAATGCCTGGAACTGACTCAATTGGGCTCTTTCTTCTCCGAGTTTGTGCATTTCTTTGTCTGTCTGCCGTCTCCAGAAATGCTGGCAATGATTAATGGGCCTTTCAAAGGCAATCCTCCTTCCTGCTATCTGAATCAGTGCAGCATGTGGAGAAATGCAGGTACTCTGTGTAGGATGGGAGACATTATGTTCCTGCAATACGGGCTTGGATTAGAAGTCAACAGAATAGTCGGAGGTTGCAGGGAGGAAGACTTAGGAGTAATATTAGGAAATTCTTTTTCACGGAGAGGGTGGTGGATGGCTGGAACGCCCTACCGAGGGAGGTGGTTGAGGAAAACGGTGATGGAATTCAACCAAAGCGTGGGATAAACACAAAGGATCTCTAGAAAACAAACAAATAATATATAGAACTGAGGCCGGTATTGGACAGACTTGTACGGTTTGTGTCCCATATGTGGTGATTTGGTGTAGGATGGGCTGGGGAAGGCATCAATGGGAACTCCACTAACTTGGAACATGAGGACGTTACTGGCCAGACTTTACGGTAGATATCCTGCAAACAACGGGATGGTTGGATAGGCTGCAGTGAGCTTAGATGGCAACTTCAGCAGTTGGAACCTAGGACAACACCAGGTGGACTTTAGTCTACGGCCCAGAAGTATCAAGGATGAGGCAAGTTAATTTAATCATGTATTTCTAATGAGAATAACTAATGGGCAGACTGGATGGACCGTTCAGATCTTTATCTGACATTATTTACTCACGATACTATGCAATCTTTTCCCAAGGTATGGCAGGATGGAGAGAATTAAAAGGTTTAATTACATTACATTACATTAGTGATTTCTATTCCGCCATTACCTTGCGGTTCAAGGCGGATTACATCCAAACTAAAACAAGAATTACATTTCAACTTGAAGTAATAGATTAAATGACGAGATAAAATTTTAAGGGAGAATTATGGGTTTTAGATAATGTTTGGTAACTAGAAAAATTAGAGAGTACTAAGGGTTTATAGAGTGTTGGATGTTGGGGGTTAGGATTGATGTGCTGGATAGGTTTAACGTGTTTTTTGAAGAGTATGGTTTTAATTTCTTTCTTGAAGGTTTTGTAATCTGTGGATGAAGATAACAGAGTGGTGAATTGTTTGTCCAACTTTGCTGCTTTGGAGGCTATTAGGTTGTCATAAAGTTTTTTTCGTTTGATATTTTTGGATGGTGGGTAATAGAATAGTGAATGGGTTCTTCTGTGTCTGATTGAGGAGGAATGATTTAGTCTGTTATTCCAGTAAGTTGGGCTTTAATGTACCAAAAGCTGATGGGCCAAGATTGAAGGCGCTAGTATGGTATAAACGGACATGCTTTATGACTAAACTCTTTCATTTTTCCAATAATCCATCTCTGAATCTGAGAAATAATGACACTTTTCAGTATCCAGTCATTAAGAATGTAAGATACAATAGATCTTTTAACTCCACATGAGCTTATCAAGCAGCAAAACTTTGGAAAACTTTACCGACTAATATTAACTAGCAATCTAATTTTAAGATTTTAAAAAATGACCTAAAGACCTATCTATTTTAGAGAATGACACGGTGACAAAATTCATCACCGTTCCTGTCCCCGCAGATAACCGCGGGAAATAATCCCATGTCTTTTCTAGTGTCTATTTCAACCTCAGTCCTTCTACACCAGCATTCTTCTGAGCAAAGCTTGCGGGTCAGTGGTTGTGGCCATTCATACTCTGATTCTTATGTGAGCCAAGGATAATGAAGCTATTATGACATCACTGATGTGATTGGCTCTTAGGCACTGGTGGAATGAGGCATTATGACATCACAATATCTGCTCTGGATACCAGAGACTGTCATTCTGTAGTGTCTGTTTCAACCTCAGTCCTTCTACCCCAGCATTCGTCAAAGCAAAGCTTGCGGGTCAGTGGTTGTGGCCATTCATACTCTGATTCTTATGTGAGCCAAGGATAATGAAGCCATTGTGACATCACTGATGTGATTGGCTCTTAGGCACTGGTGGAATGAGGCATTATGACATCACAATATCTGCTCTGGATACCAGAGACTGTCATTCTGTAGTGTCTGTTTCAACCTCGGTCCTTCTACACCAGCATTCTTCAAAGCAAAGCTTGTGGGACAGTGGTTGTGGCCATTCATACTCTGATTCTTCCCTCTTTCCTTAAAGAATGACATGAAGATGGTTTCACGCGGTTATCCGCGGGGACGGGAACGGTGATGAATTTTGTCACCGTGTCATTCTCTAATCTATTTCAAGAATTTGTTATTAATAATACCTAAATATTGTTATACTTACATTATATTACATTACATTACATTAGAGACTTCTATTCCGCCTATACCTTGCAGTTCAAGGCGGATTACAAAAGAGCCAACTGGACATTTCCAGTGAATTTACAACAGTTTTGGGGTTTTGGGGTTTTTTTTTGGTTACAAGGGAGGAGAGGTACCTGGATTAATTCCAGAAGAACTTGCAAATTGGATATTAAATTGACTGTACATTACTGTGTGGTATAACAAATAGATTACAGTTAGAGTACAAATAAGATTACGTTACATTTCAGGGATCTGAATACTTGGTTGGTGTTTTGGGGAGGAAGAGATTTTGGGGGAGAATTTATCTAGGAGGAGGGGGAAGGGTTGGGTTAAGATATCTGGATAAATTTTATCTGTTTAATAATTTGTATCTTCATAATTATTTATGTAAACCGCTGTGAACTTCATAGGTATTGGCGGCATCTAAGTAAAAATTGTGTTGTATTTCATAACTTCTACTACGACTTATCATTTCTCTAGTGCTACCAGACATATGCAGTGCTGTACACCAAAAACATGGAAGAGACAGTCCCTGCTCAAAAGAGCTTACAATCTAGTTAAGACAGACAAACTGGACAATAGTGCTGAGGTGGGGGAATTACAGAGGGCGTGCTAAGACAGATATTGGTGCTTAGCAGGTGGGTTGGAGTTTGGAATTGAAAGCATCTTCAAAGAAGTTGGATTTGAATACTGCCAAAAACTGCGCTTGACATAGCGAGTCAGGCAGTTTGCTGCAGGCATACAGTGCAGCAAAATAGAAGGGACAGAGTTGTGGTAAAAGCGGATAGCGTAGCTGGTTTTAAGAAAGGTTTGGACAAATTCCTGGAGGAAAAGTCCATAGTCTGTTATTAAGACATGGGGGAAGCCTCTGCTTGTCCTGGATCAGTAGCATGGAATATTGCTACTCCTTGGGTTTTGGCCAGGTACAAGCGACCTGGATTAGCCAACGTGAGAACAGGCTACTGGGCTTGATGGACTATTGGTCTGACCCAGTAAGGCTATTCTTATGAGTTAGCCATAGAGGAGAAGGGTACAGATAAGAGAGACTTACCCTATGAGCGGAGTACTCATGGGTGGGGGTGGGGGGGACTGTAGGGAGAGATTAGAGAAGAGAGATATTGAGGAGCTGTGGAGTGAATATACTTTAGGGTTGTGAAAATTGCAATTTTTCCCAAGATTTTCATTGTGCATGATTAGAAAATAATTTTTAAAAAATTTTTAAAGCCCATCCTGGGGCGCTTCAAAGCCACTGATTACCTAAAGCTCCAATTTTCCTAAAAATTGCTATTATTTTTGTTTAACGGAGCAAATTTCTTGGTATCATAGCTACTGTATAACTTTTATGTTTTACACTCAGAAATGATATATTGATAAAAAGACATTTTATGTTGTCTGTTTTATTGAAAAAGAACAATGAATCAGTACAGAAATAATACTACAGAGTCTCCAATATGCTTATTATAACAAGTAGGGTCAAATTCCTTAGAACCCTACTAGAGAATGACACGGGCAAAAATTTTTCCCATCCCTGCGGGATCTCTTTATCCCCGTCCCATCCCCATGAACTCTGTCCCTGCCCCATTCCTGCAAGCTCTGTCCTCATCTGCACAAGCCTTGAACACTTTAAAATCATGTGTTCTAGGCTTGTGCGGTTAAAGTAGAGCTTGCAGGACAGGGATGGGATGGGGCTATTGAGATCCTGTGGGAACGAGGACAAATTTGTCCCCTACTACACAGTGCTACAACCACAAAAGAATAGGAAAACATTCTCCTGCCATCAAATAATGATAAAAAAGACATTTTATGCAAGAAGTCTAGTAGTATTTTATTAAATGAACCTTCAATATCTGCTCTTTATTGTGGAAAATAACAGAAATTTAACATACTTCGCTAATAGCTAAGCACACACACTTTGGTGTAGTTATCTACCAATGGCGTTCCAAACACTCAAGCATTTAGTCCTGGATTCTGTAAACATGCCGATAGCAGCAGCTGCCTTAAAAATGGCCGCCAATCCCATGTCATTCATGCAATGGCACCGTTTACAGAATCAGAGCTATGTGGAAGATAGGCGCTGGAAAGTAGACCAGGTGTTTTAAAGGCCTACGTCTCTGGCACCTATCTTCCGTAAGAATTGTATCCACGGAGATGCTTTATGACACCTTATGCCACTTCCAACGTTAGCCATGCATACGATGGATTTACGAAATTTTTTCAGTGATAAGAAATACTGTTTTATGGGGTGTCAGAAAGACCTTTGAAGACAAACTTCAAAAGATTCTTGAGATCTTCATTCATCCCCTATGGCTTTATAAATAGTCCTTTAAATAATTATTATATAAATAAGATCATAACTTAGCTTTTTTCTGTTATTTCTTTTTAACTTCTTTTTTTCTTTTTTTATTGAATGAGTTGCATTGCTTTCTCTAGCGGTCAGCATATATTGCTCCCCTGCCGACGCGCTGACCGCTAGAGAAAGCAATGCAACTCATTCAATAGAAAAAAAGAAAAAAAGAAGTTAAAAAGAAATAACAGAAAAAAGCTAAGTTATGATCTTATTTATATAATAATTATTTAAAGGACTATTTATAAAGCCATAGGGGATGAATGAAGATCTCAAGAATCTTTTGAAGTTTGTCTTCAAAGGTCTTTCTGACACCCCATAAAACAGTATTTCTTATCACTGAAAAAATTTCGTATTTTGGTGATCTGTCTTGAGTTCACTTATAGAATTGTTACGATGGATTTAGGCATTGTAAAATGCCTCTGTGGATGGGATATCGGTGGCCTATTAGGAGGTGTTTTTTGTTTATTAAAATTTGATATCCCGCAGAAGCTTACAACAGTTTTCTGTGGCTAACAATTAAAATATATATTCAAAAGAGGTAAGAAAGGAACTCCATGACATATAGGAAAGACCTATACAATCATATAAGAAGAGAAAAAAAAACGCACTTAGGTGCCTCCAATTTTTTTTTTTTTAAATTGCAGTTTAATTGGTTTTCATTGGCATAATCAATCAGTGCACCAATTAAGACGATTAAAACCAATTAAGTTAGGCGGTAGTAGAGTACCTACCTATGGTGTGCACTATTGAGAATTTGGGCCGCAATGTCTTCTTGAGATAGGATGAAACCTATGACGCTGTTCAACTTCTTGCAACAAAGACTAATGCTTGTGTGCGGACTTCACCTGCAGAAGAGGGCACAACTCTCTAAAACTAATCATAAGAACATAAGAATAGCCTTACTAGGTCAGACCAAAGGTCCATCAAATCCAGTAACCCGTTTTTCATGGTGGCCAATCCAGATCACTAGTACCTGCCAAAAACCCAAAGAGTAGCAACATTCCATGCTACTGATCCAGGGCAAGCAATGTCTTTCTCAATAACAGACTATGGACTTTTCCTCCAGGAAATTGTCCAAACCCTTCTTAAAACCAGCTACACTATCCGCTCTTAGCACAACCTCTGGCAAAGCATTCCAGAGCTTAACTATTCTCTGAGTGAAAAAATATTTCCTCCTATTGGTTTTAAAAGTATTTCCCTGTACCTTCATCGAGTGTCCCCTAGTCTTTGTCATATTTGATGAAGTGAAAAATCAATCCACTTGTACCCGTTCTACTCCATCCAGGATTTTGTGGACTTCAGTCATATCTCCCCTTCAGCTGTCTTTTTTCCATGCTGAAGAGCCCTAACCTTTTTAGTCTTTCCTTATATGAGAGGAGTTCCAACCCCTTTATCATTATGGTCACTCTTCTTTGAACCTTTTCTAGTGCCGCTATATGTTTCTTGAGATAAGGAGACCAGAGTTGAAAATACTCCAGGTGAGGTCCGCATTATAACATTCTTAGTCTTGTTAACCATCCCTTTTTTAATAATTCCTTGCATCATAATTGCATTTTTGGCTGCTGCCACACATGGGGGGGGGGGGAAGGTTTTATCGTATTGTCTACAATGACACCCAGATCCTTTTCTTGCATTGCACTAATCCAGTAAAACACTATGACCTGTAACTTATTTGTTCAACCTTATTTCTTCATTTCTAGAGACCAAGAGGCTGAAAAGTTGAGGAGTGCTGTTAGCACCATCAAAATGACAATATTAGTGATAAAGAGTTTCTACAAAGAACTGAGTTAGATTTTCTATGCATGAAGCCACCTGCAGCCTGCTTTCCTCCACCCCAATCTCTTCCATAGATGAATCAGTTGGAAAGGCTGAGCATCATTTCCTGACACGTTTGCAAGTTTTGTTGCCTCTCCTCTTAGTAACTTGCCTCTCCCTTCAACCCACATGTGGAAGTCAAAGGGGTTCGGCCTGCAGCTCCAGCCTTGCAAAGACTTGTACGGACTTCATGGAATGTCGAGGTGTTTTCATTTCACATCTCCAGCTGTTCGGTAACCCCACCCTCCAATTCCCAGCTCCATTGAAGCGTTCGTCAGACCCGAAGCAGCTAAGGATCCTGCACTTTCTGCATATCCAGCATCAGTAATCACACCCGCACCCTTCCATATTCCTATATTACGGAAAATGATAGAATAGTTTTAGGTTAGAAGGAGGAGGTATTCAGAGGTGAATCACTCACTACATACAGTAGTGTATTCAGTCCTAACCTTCGAGGGCCCAAAGGGGTCCGGTTTTCAGGCTACCCCTAAAGAATATACATGAGATAGATTTGCATACAGTGGAGATGGGGTACATGCAAATCTATCTCATGCGTATTGATTAGGGATATCCTGAAAACCTGACTGATTTGTGTCCTTAAGGACTGACAGTGAATAACTGCTCTGAGGGCTGGCATTAAACAGGTCCAGAAAGAAATTTAGAAGATTTATGGGCTCTGCGATAGTGTTTTTAGCAAGCACAGAATTTTAGCACGTGCTAAACCTGCGCTAGGTGGCTAGAACTAACGCCAGCTCAATGCTGGTGTTAGCGTCTAGCGCACGTGGCAATTCTGCGCACGCTAAGCATGCGCTAAAACCACTAGCGCGGCTTAGTAAAAGGAGCCCTATATCTTCTCCAGGTGTAGGCAAGTTTGGGGCCCCCCTGCAGCATGGAAGCCTTGTTTGCACTGTCCTATAGTCTCTGCCATCTTTGCGACAAGAGGAAGTTGAGTAATTTCCATATTTGGCATGGGGATGCTTTTCTCCCCAGACTGTCAGGGACTATCAGTCACCCTCTGCTTTTCTATTGTTATTCTATTACTGTCCTCAGCCCAGCCTTCCATGGAATCAGTCACAGCTTTATCTTCCCCAGCGAAAAGGCTTCTTGGTAATTCGTGCATGCCACTATGCGACTAATTCTGTTATTATGTCAGAGGGAAATTGAATCTTGGCTTTGGTGATGCATTTTATAGACATTTTCAGATGACTCTGGCTTGTCTGCTTGTCCTACATAAGAGAACAGAAAAAAAAAAAATAATAAGAAAGTGAGGCACAGACAAGGGAAGAAAACAGGAAAGTAAACTAGACAGGGAAAGTGTAGTTACTTACCTGTAACGTAGGTTCTCTGTGGACAGCAGGATAGTATATGTGGCTGACTCATCCTGCTTGTCCTAGGAGAAAGGAGAACTAGAACAAAGGAAGAATGGACCTGCAGTCAGCTCAGCTTTGCCCGGGATTCCACTCTATCTAGAGTATTGCATTCAATTCTGGTCTCCTTATCTCAAGAAAGATATAGCGGCGCTAGAAAAGGTTCAAAGAAGAGCGACCAAGATGGTAAAGGGGATGCAACTCCTCTCGTATGAGGAGAGACTAAAACGGTTAGGGCTCATCAGCTTGGAAAAGAGACGGCTGAGGGGAGATATGATTGGAGTCTACAAAATCCTGAGTGGAGTAGAACGGGTACAAGTGGATCAATTTTTCATTCCGTCAAAAATTGCAAAGACTAGGGGACACTCGATGAAGTTACAGGGAAATACTCTTAAAACCAATAGGAGGAAATATTTTTTCACGCAAGAGAATAGTTAAGCTCTGGAACGCGTTGCCAGAGTAAGTGGTAAGAGCAGATAGCGTAGCTGGTTTTAAGAAAGGTTTGGACAAGATCCTGGAGGAAAAGTCCATAGTCTGTTATTGAGACAGACATGGGGGAAGCCACTGCTTGCCCTGAATTGGTAGCATGGAATATTGCTACACCTTGGGTTTTGGCCAGGCACTAGGGACCTGGATTGGCCACCGTGAGAACAGGCTACTAGGCACCTCACTTTTAGTTGTGCCTAGGGCTGGCCTATTTCTTAGGCACCTCCAAATAGGTTCCACTCAGCGTGATTCATTAAACCGCACCTAATTTTAATTGAATTGCATTGAACAATGCCTAATTAGGCGCCTAACTTTTGGGCGCTTCTTATAGAATTTGCCCTTCAATCCCCATTACCCCAGGTTCATTAGACAGAGGGAGATCCCACCACGACAGTTAGGGAAAAATGCTTGAGGACATGAATAATTTATAACCTGCATAGAATTGTAGGATATCAATAATAATAAAAAGCTAGAGGCGCATGCACTCTTAAAAATTCGTGAGCGCTGGCGCCCTGAGGTGTGCTTCTGTGGCAACATTCTAAACCTCAGGGTGCATGCGGGGGCTGAAGGCGCGCGACTGTGCTCTCCAAACCTGGCTCCAGCGGCGTAGGCGGCTCCAGCAGCCCTCCACAAACCTCCCGGCTCCAGCGGCGTAGGCAGCATTATAAACACGCTGCTTTGCCCTTCTACTGCCGATTTCCTCTGCCGTCATCTCTGATGACATCATCGGAGACAGACGCGGCAGAGGAAATCGGCAGTAGAAGGCCGAAGAGCAGCATGTTTAAAGTGCTGCCTACGCGGCTGGAGCCTCGAGGTTTGTCGGTGGTGGGAGGGTCAGGAGCAGGCCAGATCGAGCAGGACAAGGCAGTAAAAGAAGGGGGAGGGGCCGAACGGAGCAGGGAAGAGAAGGTAAGAGAAGGGAAAGGGGGATGGGGGAAAATGCTGCTACTGTTTCTGCACAGGAAAGGGGGGGGATAGGAGGGAAATGCTGTTGCTGCTGCATAGGGAAGTGGGATGGAAATGCTGCTGCACAGGGAAATGGGGAAAAATGACAGACAGACAGACAGCGGGAGGGAGGGAGGGAGACATGGAGAGACAGGGAGAGGGAAAGGGGGCTGCTTTGGGGGAAGGTGTGTGCTGGGGGGAAACAGAAGGGGCCATGGAGAGATAGGGAAAGGGGGCTGCTTTGGGGGGAGGTGTGCTGGGGACAGACAGCTTTGCTCAGGGGGGGGAGGGGGAGACAGAACGATACAGACAGCGGCCAAGGAGAGAGAGATAAAGAAACACAGACAGACAGACACATCTATTCTAGCACCCGTTAATGTAACGGGCTTAAAGACTAGTACAGAATATAAATTGTTTAAAAAAAAAGAAAAAAAGAATTGCTCCCTAATAAACTGACTCTAGACTCTGCTTTCAGATACAGAAATGACAACTTGCACGTCTTAGTGTGAACAGAAAAAAAAAAACCCCATCCAACAGCATTTCTTTAAATCCCATCACAGGAAGTTTGACTAACATTATTTTACTGACTGTTGAGCTATTACTTTATAAAGCATTTTTCTTACTTGCCATCATGTTCCGCTGCTTACAAAGGGCTCATTTTTCTTTAAAATATTCAGATATCTTCTTTTTTTCCAGGGAATTGTGTCCTTTGTAAACCTCGAGAAGAAGATGCAGAAAGAAGAGAGAGAGTGAAAAATAACGAGATTGAAAGTGCAGACAAGAGACAGCAAAAGAGCAAAGAAAAGGTCAGAGCTCTGGTAAGAGAAAACAAGAGAGAAGAAAACCAAACAGAGGAAGTAGCGAGGAAGAAAGGTAGGAAGAGAGGATGAGGGAAGAAAAGGAAGCCTGACGGGGTGAAACTAGCCACATGGTTTATTGGAGCACTGGGACCAGGGTGTGAGTTGCCCATCTGATGGGTCCAATACATTTCAAGCAAGGGCAACTTTGAACCATGCAACTTCTAGAGCAGTGGTCTCAAACTCACACCCTTTGCAGAGCCACAATTTGGATTTGTAGGTACTTGGAGGGCTTCAGAAAATATAGTTAATGTCTTATTAAAGAAATGATAATTTTGCATGAGGTAAAACTCATTATAGTTTCTAAATCTTTCCTTTTGGCTAAGTCTCAATAATAATATTGTCAGTTATAGCTAAAGAGACATATGATCAAGAAACGGTTTTATTTTACTACGCTCATTGAGCTCCTATGAGCATTTGGAGCTGCGCAGGCGAAATGCGTTGGGCACTGCTCCTAGGAGCGTTTTCAATAAATGTAATTCATCTTCATTTGGTCTATCTGTTGTTTTGTCCTCCACGTTGGATTCCCTAGTGGACTGTCTGCCTTTGCTGTTGTCTCATAGATGTGGGAACATACAAGAAGGAAAAGGGGGATTTCGAAAATCCAGCTGGTTCCAACACACACCAAAGGATCACTTACTCATCAACCTGTTAATAAAGTGAACTACTTCCTTCCAATTAAACCCATGGAAAGTTTGTATATGACCCAGCATGTACTCACTCGCCTCCGTTATGCAAGCTCTTGCAGTGACTCTGCATACAATAACCCTACAGCAGAGATTGCAAAGAGCCCTTCCCAGAAACAGCCTTCCTTCCACAGTTAGTAATATATATTTTACTACTAAATAATAGCCTGCAATCTCCAGGGTTCTTCTTGAAGAGATTACTCTGAGCAGTGGAATACTTATTACTATACAGAAGAGGCAGAGAGATGGGGTAGAGAGGAACTGGACGTCCAGAAGTGCCAGAGGAGAGTTGGTTAGCATTCTCATCAGCGCTCAGTGAAAAATGAAAAACTGAATCAATCAGAATTAACTGGGAGATAAAGGAAAAAAAAAAAAAAGAAGCCATATGCCTCTGTAAAATCAAGAGCCCTGTGCATCAAAGTCTCACATGATTTCAGATCTGTGAAAGCATGTGTGAGGTTTATTTCAAGGTTTCTGTTTTTATAATTTCCCTGTAGATGCTCACTTCTCTCCCCTCCCTACCAAAGCCTTGCATCATTCCCCTGCTATCTGTCTCCTTCCAGTCTGGACTGAGTGGTGCAATAATGACATGACAGGGTAGTACAGGAGCAGAGAAGCACAGTGCCTCTTGGGCCTCCACCCATGGTGCCCTGACATAACTCTGGCCAACGCTCATTTTGGTGTCTTAAATGTTAGACCCGTTTCTGGGTATATTTGACCTGCTGATTCCAAAAATGGCACCAGTTTTCTCCTATCAGCAATAGGTTTTGAGATACTAGGGTTGCCAGATTGTCCAACTAGAAAATCCAGACCCCCCCTAGACCCGCCCAGTTTTACCCTTCCCTGCCCTGTAATGCCCTAATCCTGCCCCCAGCCCTGTCCTAGCCCTGCCCCCTCCCCACCCCCGCTGCCTGCTTTTATCGGGCAGGGAGGAAATCCATGCATGCGCAGATGCCATACATGTGCATGTGACATCATCACATGGCATCCGCACATGTGCAGATTTCCTCCCTGCCCGACGCAATTTGAGGAGGCTTTTCATAACCCGGACAAAGTGCCAGCTGCGGAAACCCTGAGAGAACAAGACAGTCCCTGCTCGAAAGAGCTTACAATCTAACAGACAAGACAGACAAACAGGGTGCCATGGATACAGTTAAGGGGAATGGTTACTCTGCTAATATACTCAGGATGAAAACCTCCAGGAGCAAATAAATCTCAAATAAGCATGTGGAAATGCGTTGTCTATGGTGATTCTGCCTGCTCCTTGCTCTGCTCTCTTTATTCAAACTGTGCTGAAAGTCTTTTGTCATCCATGAGCATCTCTTGAATAGATTCTTTTCATGACAATTGTGTTATTCAGGTGAATCAGAAAAACTGCTGCTGTTTGTCCCAGGGATGCTATAGGAACGGATAGATCCCTAGCTCAAGAAGAAAGAGCTAGGCAGAGCAGAGCAATGCCACACAGCAAGGATTACGTATCACACCTGGGCCTCGGTGGCTGTTTGTTTCCTCTTCCTTAGGGCAGAACTTCCTGTTTCTAGAGGAAGTGGTCCTCAGGCAGAGAACCTGGGCTCCATCACTCTGCTGTCTCTAGTCTGTCCAAATAGGCAGAAGATTGTAGGCCTGAGGAGCAGTGGGTGGTTGAGGCTCATGCCTGCTACGCTGGTTAGTCCCTAACAGCATTCAGAAGAATTAAGAGTCAGGAAAATGTCGGGATTCATTTTTTTATTCAACTAACTCAGTACCTCTGTGACTAGCTTTCAAGAGCTACGATGTCTTCAGCAGGTCAGCCGAAGATGGGCACGGAGGTGTTGAGTTAGCCCAATAAAACGGTGTCGCCTACACTGCCTTTACCCTTTTTCGTCCCACATTTCCAAGCAAGATCGTAACAGGGCTAATAGCATTCAGGAGAGCACCGGCTGCTGTTAAGCATGAGAACAGCACAGGCCAAGCTTTGTGAGAACAAATAAACAGGCCTACTCTGCAGGATCATCCACAAACACAAGGCAATGCAATTGCAGCCAGTGTGTCACCTTGGGTTAAATACGACTGTGCAGCATGCATGTATGACAGCGGACAATCTTTTGACAAAATAAAGTGGCAGGCTTAGAGTTGCCAAGTTATCCAGTTCCAGGAGAGAGATTTTGGGCTACTCTGCAGGGTTTTTTTTAGAGCTCAGTTATCATGCATTTTGATACCTGCAGTATTGATTTCAGTGGTAATAGCAGAGATGAACATTTCACCATGCACTGTGGTATTAGTGCAAAGTAGGACAGGCCAAAATCCCCCTCCTAGGGCTGGGTAACTTGGCAGCTCTGGTAGATATAAGGGAAGGCCTGGGCTGTAGTTGTTTCTAGCCTTACTCTAACAGAAGAGACAGGAGATAAGCTGAAGTAACTTGTAACAAAGCTAAATAAAATCAGAACCATAACCCTGGATGCCGAGTCCCATTTTCCACTTGGTTTGCAAATCTGAATAGGGGGGTGAGTCATACATTTATACACTTGCTTCACTATAATTGATGTAACATTCTTAAAAGCAGTCATGGTTTGGGTGGGAGACATACTTAAATCATGAGAAAACTTCCTGTTCAGCTCCCACCTGACTAACCAGAAAAATCTGAGACATGATGTCTAGAAGGCAGAGGCATGTTAAGCAAATCCAAAAGAACCCAGAAAATTCAGATCAGGTTTAGGATTGGAACGCTAAACATGCAGCTGAAGCAGTGCCCAAAGCACTGTCCTTTGCTGGATATGGCTATGGGAAGGAACCAACTCAGGCTGTTCTAAGGACAGGAACACATGAATAGATTCCATAGTAATATAGTAACATAGTAACATAGTAGATGACGGCAGATAAAGACCCGAATGGTCCATCCAGTCTGCCCAACCTGATTCAATTTAAATTTTTTTTTTTTTTTTTAAATTTTTTTCTTCTTAGCTATTTCTGGGCAAGAATCCAAAGCTTTACCCGGTACTGTGCTTGGGTTCCAACTGCCGAAATCTCTGTTAAGACTTACTCCAGCCCATCTACACCCTCCCAGCCATTGAAGCCCTCCCCTGCCCATCCTCCTCCAAACGGCCATGCACAGACACAGACCGTACAAGTCTGCCCAGTAACTGGCCTAGTTCAATATTTAATATTATTTTCTGATTCTAAATCTTCTGTGTTCATCCCACGCTTCTTTGAACTCAGTCACAGTTTTACTCTCCACCACCTCTCTCGGGAGCGCATTCCAGGCATCCACTACCCTCTCCGTAAAGTAGAATTTCCTAACATTGCCCCTGAATCTACCACCCCTCAACCTCAAATTATGTCCTCTTATTATTCATCTGAACTGGTTCTGACTTAGGTTTGGACTCTGAACATCTGCTACTGCTATTAATTGTTTCTTGAGCGCTACAAGATGTACAGAGTCACAAAGGAGACAGTCCCTTCTCGTAAGAGCTTACAATCTGCACAAACCAGACAGACAAACAGGATGCCAGGGTGGAGATACAGTTAGGGGTAGGGTTAGCAGACATCTGGGAAAACTCGGACATGTCCTCTTTTTAGAGGACTGGCCGGACATTCCAAGACTCGGCATTACTTACAATACTCGCATACCCAAATTTCTAACCTCAGTTTATATTCGAGTACATACGGCAAAATCCAGGGGACAAATTGCTGCACCATTAAAAGTCAATCAAAGAAAAAGGAGGCTGAGTTTGGGATGGCACCACTTAGGTGTCTAATTTATCACGTCGCATCTGCACATGCGCAGATGCATTCCAGACTCGGACTGAAGAGACGAGGTTAGCGTGCGGCTGCGGTTGGGAGGCGGAACAGGGCGGGGCCGGGCGCAGAAAGGGCGGAGCCATGCTTCCTCTTTTTCCAGCTGCAAAATCTGGTAACCCTAGTCTTAAATGCTGTGGGGCTGCACAAATAGCAGGTGTGGCTTGAAATGTTTAATGTGGACATTTTAACTTATTATGGATATTCAATGGTGTTAAAATGGAAATTGTCACTGAGCTGTTTCAAATGACACATTCGCCATGCTGATGAATGTTTAAAGCCTGGTCCCTTTTCAAGGTTTTCTTTTTGCTTCAATCAGTACCCAAAAGCTGCTGTGTTTGCTTCTGGAGAAAAATTTGCTTTAAAGGTCATTTCTTATGAATTTGGAAGAGAATTCTTCGCTAAGTGTGAATGACTGAAGGAAAGCATATTATGTTAATGTTCATTTTCACATCTGTTTCCTATTCTCTGAACCAGGCCCCAGCTCGCTGCAGGCTCGGAGGTGTTTACCAAGGACGCTTGCCAAAGGATTGCTGCAGTCATAAGAGGGGGCTCTGCATCTCGTAATTAACTTACCTTTCTACAGAGACATCGCCCTAATCTCTCCATATATTTATCCTGTATACAGTATAGCATGCTGCAGAACGCATCTGCATTAGCTCAGCACGCACCAAAAATCCTACCTTAACATTTTATTGACTGCAGTCAAATAGCACTGTTGCTGTGTTAGTCCAATTGAATACCTAGAAACAAAAGCTCAATCTAAAAACCTGTAAGCGGGTCCTTGATATGGACTAACTGGGGTTTAACAGATGTCCGGGAAAACCCAGACATGTCCTCTTTTTAGAGGACTGTCCGGGCTCCCGGCCGGACTTTTCAAAACCCGGCATTTGTCCGGGCTTTGGAAAGCCCCCGACGAGCTCCGGCCGCATCTGGAGGGACTCATAGGGAAGTCATCCCATCCCCTTTATCATTTTCATCACCCCTCTCTGCACCTTTTCTAATTCTGCTATATCTATATCTACTATATGCAGTCTGTTCCCTCTAAGCTGAGCAGGTGTCCTCCAGCTGCATTGCTACCACTAGGGGGTGGAATATTTTCAGTCGCTAAGGACAGGTATGTTCCCTGGAGTCCTGCAGAACTTGCCTGTCCCTCACAATTGAAAAATGTGACAGTAAAACAGCACCCTCTATTGGTGAGACTGTGGGTGGAGGACTCCTGCTCAGCTTAGAGGGAATACTCGGCGGCCAGAGCAACGGCATAAATGGGACAGCATACAACACAGTCCTATATTTGTGTGGCAACCCATGGCAGGTTAAGTGCTGAAAATCGACTTAGCTGGCTGTTTGTTAGTTGGCTACACATAAACTGGATGTTAAGTGTCGAAGTCCAGACATGGCCCAGCATTGACTATCTGGGGATAACGCTGGTGGCTGTCAGCAAAAACACTCACCACCGCTGGCTGAATATTGACTCCCCTGAAATATGAACTTCATCGCACAGTTTAGCCGTGCACATTTACGCCTGTTTCTCAGCAGCTGTCAGTGCGCGTGGCTGCGTTTGATTTATTGGGGGGATATGAATTTGGATCGCAATCATACAGGTTTAGTGAATTTATAAAATAGCTTCCAAATAGGCATCTTCTTGGCCTCTCAAACTCGTCAACCTGCTATAAATTATCTTCCGTGTGCCCTTCATCCTATATCTGCCACAAGATGCAAGCTATGACTGATCAGCAAAACATGATTCACAGTTTCTTTACCTTTCTCTGTGTACAGCAGCACACAACCATGCTGGGAAGATTAATGGTGGCAGATACTCACCTGCTCCCTTGAATAATTTTCCCTAAAAGAGGCCACTTACTAGCAATTCATTATCTAGTCCTATTAGCATAAACAGGTCTATGGCAGCCCCATTGCTTCGGTTGCTCTCTCCTGCTGCATTATCTAGTCTTCACTGAAAGCCATGTACAGTAGTTTCTTGAATTAATCAATCTCTCCCTAATGACATTTGTTTATCAGCTGTTAAAATAATAAATGCTAAAAAAAAACCCCAAAAAACAACAATCCAAAAATCAAAATCAGCAACAATATTTAAGGGTTATAATTTCTTACACATTGGACCTGGAATGGATTCAGACTCGTACTGAAGCATTTGCATTCTGTTGGTTAAGACCATGAAAATCTGAGCTGGTGAAAGAGTTAATCTAATATAATAAAATGATAGGCCGCGCATGCGCACTAAAAAAACGTGTTCCCTGATCCATCGCGAAAATACGAGTGCGCATGCGCGGGTTTTACGTCACTACCTACTCGCTTTGTACGTCACAGCCTCCCTGCTCTACACAAGCCCGACCGCAGCCAGATGACGATCTCCGTTCCTCCTGCCGCTGCCGATCTCCGTTCCTCCTTTGACACCCACCCCCTTTTCTTCCCACGGGCCCGAATGGCGATTCCAGCAGCGTGTGCATCAGTCTTCACACATTGCTTCGGGCCCTTCTACTGCCCTGATTTGCTCTGCCGTGTCTCTGATGATGTCATCAGGGACGTGCCAGAGTAAATCAGGGCAGTAGAAGGACCCGAAGCAGCGTGTGGAGACTGATGCAAGCGCTGCTGGAATCATCACGTTTGTAGTCCGGACCGCGGGAAGGGAAAGGGGGGGGGTAGAGGAAACGCTAATGCTGTTGCACAGGGAACGGGTGGAGGGGGGAGGGAAATGGAGGGGGAGAGAATGCTGCTTTGGACAGACAGACAGAGAGAGGAAGGGAAACACAAAGAAAATAAGAAAGACACAGGGGCAGGTGCACAGGGAACTGTTGTGGGGGGAGGGAAATGGAGGGGGATGGAATGCTGGTTTGGACAGACAGACAGAGGGAGAAAGAAGAAAGACACAGGGGCAGGGAGATACACAGAAAGACAGACAGGCAAAGGGGGCAAGGGACAGAGACAGACATAAAGGACAGCGGGAGCCACGTCAGGAGGGGTGCGGGATGCGGCAGTGGGAACTTTTCCAATGGGTGCAACAGGGCGGCTGTTGGGAACCTCTGATCAGGGACAGAGCAAGGTAAGAGTATCATAGGGATAAGAAGGAGGAGGGGTGATAAAAAAGGAAGGCATGCCTACTGCTGGACAGGGGGAGAAGGAAAGAGATGCTGATGGACAGGGGGGGTGAAGAAAAAGGAACAGAGGACAGCCAAGGAAAAAGAAAGGCAGAAAGAAAGAAAGCGGCTAAGGAGAGAGAGAGAGAAAGAAATAAAGACAGACACACACACATATGTTCTAGCACCCGTTAATGTAACGGGCTTAAAGACTAGTATATTATATATTTCTTTGCAAATAGATCTCATGCATATTCATTATGGAAATCCTGAAGATCGAACCGGGTTGTGGCCCTCAAGGACTGACACTGATCTAGGGTAAGGCCCTGTTGAACAGTCAAGCTTTGATTAGGTAGACTTCGGGGACTGCCCAAAGTGAAGCAATTTGGGGAGTACACTAGGGCCTTTGCTATGCATAAGCAGATCGGTTCTTCCCTAGGCTTACCAGGCGTCTGGGAAAACCCAGACATGTCCTCTATTTAGAGGACTGTCTGGGCGCCCGGACGGACTTTCCAAAACCCAGCATTTGTTCGGGTTTTGGAAAGCCCTGACAAGTTCCCGGCCGCATTTAGAGGGCCCCTGAGCATGCTTGGATGATGTCACACACATCTGCGCATGCTCCAGGCCCTCCAGACACAGCTGGAGCTGGTTGTAGAAGAGAGGAGGCTTGCTGGGGGTGGAACGGGGCATGACTGGGGGGCGGAACGTGCAGAGCGGGGCTGGAGGCAGAGGCTGGAGGCGGAATGGGGCAGGGTTATGTGGCCTGGGTTTTCTTTTTCAAAATATGGTAATCCTATTTTTCCCTGATCACTGTTGTCAAGTGCCTCAAATCTCAGGAGCAGAAAACATCCCTACCCTTTCCTCCCAGAGAAAGGGGGAGGGGCAGGGCAGGATTAACCAATAGGCCCAGTAGGCACGTGCCTAGGGCCCGAAATGATCACGGGGATCCGATGAAGGAGGGCATCGATTGGCAACGCGGCCCCCCCGCCCCCCCCCCAATCAGCAACGCGGCTCCCCCCCAATCGATGGAAAGTAAGACAAGCAAGCAACGCAGGTAAGAAAGGCAACGGGAACTGTAATCTTGCAAGTGGTGCTGCTTGCCCAAAGCTTCCCTCTGACGCAGCTTCCTGTTTCCGCCTGGGCGCATGGTGGAGTGAAGCAGGGCAGGGGGCCCTCGACAAATTAAACCTGCCCTGGGTAGGGGTAGGTAAGACTAGGGTAAACAGAACAAAGATATAATCTACTCCCCAAATCCAGGGGTTAATATAGAAAGCCTTGCATTAGAGCCACACACCTAAGCTTGCTTGCTGATACGATAAGATAATTAAATGCGCATTTACACTGCCCAGAACTTGTATGTTAATTAGGGAGGCACAGCAGACACCTGCGCATATGGTTCTGTGCAGCAAGTAGTGGGCATATGTCCGAGCAAAACAAAAGTGTCAGCCCACATCTGCGCATAAGCTGGCATAAGAACATAAGAACATAAGCAGTGCCTCCGCCGGGTCAGACCATAGGTCCATCCCGCCCAGCAGTCCGCTCCCGCGGCGGCCCGAACAGGTCACGGCCTGTCTGAGTCACCAGAAGGGGCCCCCTTGCCACCTTGGTTTCCCATTGAGTCCTATCTTCCCATCGAAGTCCTAACCCTCCGGTCTTGCACATCCACGACCTGGTTGGATTTCTATACTTATTTCCTGGTTAGCTTTCTATACCTGTGTTACATCCCAGAACCTCTCTCAGTATCCCACGATCCCCCTATCCCTCAGGAATCCGTCCAATCCCTGTTATTCTGTAGATCCAAAAACACAACGATAATGCTTTAACCCCACATCCACTTTTCTCAGGGTTTCTCCGTCCACTTAATTCCTTATATTTTAAGGACTTCAATAGTGATAGTTTAACTATTTCATAGCTCAGTGATTTATATGCGAGCTTTGCCATTAGTCATTTTATAAAGTGATTTTCTTTTCACTTATTTATTAACGTGCTTACTTATTTAAATTTTATACGGTTACACTTTCATTCCTTTCGTTTTTAAACTCTCCTCCCACTTGACTCTTTCCACCAATCACTAACACCCCTAGACCAACGCTCTATCATATACTTGGGACTCCTTTTACCAAGCTGCGTTAGCGGTATAACGCACGTAATAGCGCGCGCTAATTTGCTGGTTGCTCTAGCCGCTACCGCCTCCTCTTGAGCAGGTGGTAGTTTTTCGGCTAGCACAGGGGTTAGCGCGTGCTAAAAAGTTGCGTGGGATAAAGCCGCTAATGCGGCTTCGTAAAAGGAGCCCTTGGTCTCACATAGGAGACCAAGATCAATCACTGTTTACATATATAAATCTTATAATACTCTCAAAATGATCTCACAGAAAACACAGCATGCTCAATTACAGCGGTGACATCCACTCAATCTCTGCATTGAAACTCAGAGGAGTCACCATTCTCAATTTATAGATCTAATGTTCCTTATAATTTGACTAAGTCTTAAAATCGGCTCTACTCTCTGGTACCACAGATGTCAATAATAGAACTTTATTTATTCCATTTTTTAGCCCGTCCTCCCAAAGGAGCCCAGAACGGGTTACAAAGTACATCCATAATAATCAATTTAGGACAGAGATGACATAATTTACATAAATTACAATATAGACATGACAGTAAAACATAGGCACTAAGTAGCATCTGGTGAGATTAGGTGGCGTAGGTGCGTTGACTGAATGGCATTTCTGGGTGCATGACTTTAAGGCGATGGGTTTGTAAAGAGGAAGGTTTTCACGGCCCTCCTGGAGCTCCAAAGTCCATCTAGTGATCTAACAGATGGGGGGATGGTGTGCCAAAGTCTGGGTATGAAATGTGAGTAGGAGCGTTTGCGGGCTGTTTCAGTTGTTTTGAGGGAGCGGCCCGGAGGTATGGTCAGTCATTTTTCTCCTTGGGACCTCAGTGGTCGCTTTGGGAAGTAGATTTGTAGTTTAGTTTTCATGTAGTACGGAATCGTTTCACGGAAGGTTTTGAAAACGAATGTTATCAAAGTGTACCCTGTCATATATATTTATATACTTATTAAATGAAATTGAAGTAGCACTCAATTCACTCAAACAATGATGAACAAATAATTTCAAAGTTCATTCATAGCTTCTGAATGAACTTCGAAATTGTTTGTTCAACTTTGTTTGAGTTAATTGAGTGCTACTTCAATTTCATTCAATAAGCATTTACCCTTTTGAGGTTGGCGATTAGTAGTTTCTACACTTCCCTATTGTTTTGGATATTGTCCAATCTATCATCCTCTCCAGATTGGACTATTGCAACTCTATCTACTTAAGCCTAACTAAGAAAAACCTCCACAGACTCCAACGGATTCAGAATGCCGTGGCCAAGCTCATCTTCGCTAAAAGTAAATTTGACCATGTCTCCCCGCTCCTGGCCAAGCTCCACTGGCTTCCGATAATCGCCAGGATCCACTATAAATGCGCCTGTTTAACTTTCAAAATCCTATATGGTATCCTCCCTCCCTTTATCCCTCTTTCTTGGAATTCCTCAAACCCTAATACCACCAGATCCTCCCACAAATTAAAACTATCCTTCCCCTCGCTAAAAGGCATTTCCCACACAGGAAAGCTAGGGACCTCCCTTCACTTCAAAATCACTGAGCTCTGGAACAACCTTACCTCCCCTCTTCAGAACTTGAGCTCTCTCTAAGTTTTCCGCAAACATCTGAAAACTTGGCTTTTCTCAAAAAATGTAAATCTCCCTCCAACTTAGGGATCAAGGAAACTCATATATCTTGGCATCCCAAGTCCTCTAAATTTTCTTCACACTTCTACCTCTAACCCTCTGTTGTAGTTCCTTCCTATTTCTCCTACTGTAAACCGCGTCGAGCTCTACGAACGTAGAGATGATGCGGTATACAAACCTAAGGATTAGATTAGATTAGATATATTTATATATATTCACTAGTCTTATAGCCCGTTACAATAACGGGTGCTAGAATATATGTGTGTGTGTCTCTTTTTATTTCTTTCTCTCTCTCTCTCTCCTTAGCCGCTTTCTTTCTTTCTGTCTTTCTTTTTCCTTGGCTGTCCATCACCACCCCTTGCCTGCTCCCCCTGTCCATTCTCCCTTCCTTTTACCTCCCCTGTGTCCACCACCACCCCTTCACAGGTCTCCTTATGCAGCAGCAGCCCTTCTCCCTTTGTTTTACCTCCCCCCTGTCCAGCAGCACCTTCCTTCTCCCCCTGTCCAACATTAGGCCTCCGTTCCTTTTTCTTCACACACACCCCATCCATCAGCACCTCTTTCCTTCTCCCCCTGTCCAGCAGTAGGCGTCCGTTCCTTTTTCTCCCCCCCTCCTCCTTCTTAATCCCTATGATACACTTACCTTGCTCTGCCCGTGATCAGAGGCTCCCGACAGCCGCCCAGTTGCACCCATTGGAAAAGTTCCCTCTGCGGCATCCCGCACCCCTCCTGACGCGACTCCCGCTGTCCCGCACCTGCCCCTGTGTCTTTCTTCTTGTCTTTCTGTGTCCCTCCCTCCATCTGTCTGTCCAAAGCAGCATTTCCTCCCCCCACACCAGTTCCCTGTGCACCTGCCCCTGTGTCTTTCTTCTTGTCTTTCTGTGTCCCTTCCTCCCCCTGTCTGTCTGTCCAAAGCAGCATTCCCTCCCCCCACACCAGTTCCCTGTGCACCTGCCCCTGTGTCTTTCTTCTTGTCTTTCTGTCTTCCTTCCTCCCTCTGTCTGTCTGTGCAAAGCTGCATTCCCTCTCCCCACACCAGTTCCCTGTGTCTGCATTAGCGTTTCCTCTACCTTCTTTCCCTTCCCACAGTCGCGGGCCTGAGTCATTTGGTGCCCCCCCCTCTTCCCTTACCGCGGGCCCGACTGGCGATTTAAGCAGAGTGTCAGCAGTCTTCACACGCTGCTTCGGGCCCTTCTACTGCCCTGATTTGCTCCGGACGTGCCAGAGTAAATCAGGGCAGTAGAAGGGCTCGAAGCAGCGTGTGAAGAGTGCTGACACTCTGCTTAAATCGCCAGTCGGGCCCGCGGTAATGGAAGAGGGGGGGGGCGGCAAATGAGTCGGGTCCCGGACAGCGGTGCTCCACGTAGCTCTCGGCCAGAGGCGCAGTCACGCTAGCCTACTGCCGTAGGAGCGCGTTTTGGTGCGGGCCAGGCTCTGGGAGAGCTCACGCAGACCTCCATCACGAAAAACAGCACTACCGGCCAAAGTTTATTTTTAAAGTTTAAAGCCGCTGCGGCGGCTCCTCGCACTATCGCTGTCTGCGTCGAAAGCCTTCTCCGACGCAGGTGTGGCTGATGAGAGGAGCCGCCGCAGCGGCGTTAAACTTTAAAATAAACTTCGGTCGGTAATGCTGTTTTTCCTTGATGGAGATGTGCGCAAGCAGGGAGGCGAGTTCCGTAGCGGGAGTAGGTGAGAGGGAGCTTTAGAAGTGGATTGGCAGCCGCCAGAGCTCCTAACTTTGTTTCTTTAGGCAGCCCCGGTTGTTTCCTTTGATTCAATGTTCATTAGGGTTCGCCGGTCGCCGCACCATGAGAGCCGGGTGAGAGCTGCTACCCTCAGCTGTTTTTATTTTTTGTTTGTTTGTTTTTGTAGTTGAAAGCCGCCGCCGCAATTAGGGTTCGCCGGCCGCCAGCACCGTGCGAGCCGGGTGAGAGCGGCGACCCCCAGCTGTGTATTATTTATTTATTTTTTTTTAGTTGAAAGCCGCCGCCGCAGCTCCTCTCGATCCTGGTGCAGTTTGAGAGAGGAGCCGTGGCGGCAGCTTGAGCATAAGTGCGATGGACGCAGAACCATGCACAGTGAGAGCCGGGGCCGCGCATGCACACTCTCATGTTCACGACAGATCAGGGAACACGTTTTTTTAGTGCGCATGCGCGGCCTAGCATTTTATTATATTAGATTATTTATTAACTGGATCTTCAGATGTGCCACCATTCGGCTATTCTTGCACCATTTGGAGTGTTTGCACTGCACTTTCATTGATCCATTTTAGATATCAAATTTCTCATCTTGCTTCATATCTCTTATCACTTGGTTCTATATATATATTTTTACCATATCAAATAATTGACTTCTCTGAATATTAGTTCAGAGATGTCGGCTTGGGACTAAGTTCTTCCAACATGTTTCGCCTGATCAGCTGCCTCAAGGATGCCCCACAGGAACCAGGGGCATGAAACTTACAAGTTGCTCCACACTGTTCTTGACAGCTTTCATTTCATATTGAAATGAAAGAAAAGTGTGGAATAACTTGTAAGTTTCATGGCTCCACATCATTCTCTTCTTGGCTGGGCTGAGAACTTCTTCGTGGCTCCTCGTATTGTGATGTCATAATGCCTCATTCTAGCAATGCCTAAGAGCTAACCTCATTGGTGATGTCACAATGGCTTGGTTTCCCTATACTTGTGCCCATTTGCTAGATGCAGTTGCCTCATTGAAACGAAAAGTACCAAGAAAAGTGTGGAATAACTTGTACATTTCATGGCTCCACATCATTCTCTTCTTGGCTGGGCTAAGAACTTTTCAGCGGCCCCTTGTAGTGAAAAATAATCTAAGCTATAGGTGTTATGTTATATTATGTTAGGTTTCTTATTGAGCTTCCACCCAGGAAAAGAGTTCAGGTCTCATTGTGGACAATATGTTGGAATCCTTGGCTCATTGTGTGCGGCGGTCAAAAAGGCAAATAGAGTTAGGAATTATTAAGAAAGAACAGGGAAATGAACTGGAGAATGTAATAATATCTTTGTGTTCTTCCATGGTGAGACTTCACATCAAGTACCGTATGCAATTCTGGTCATCATGTCTCAAAAATAATATAGTGAAACTGTAAAAGGGGCAGAGAAGTGTAACAAAACTGGTAAAGGGAATGGACCGAAACCCCTGTGAGGAAGGGCAAAAGAGGTTAGGATGCTTCTGCTCGAAAAAGAAATGATTGAGGGAAGATGATAGAGGTCTACAAATCCTGTGTGGTTTGGAAAGTGTTAATCCATTGTTTACGTTCTGCAATGCACTCTGGGAGATGTAGTAAAAGCAGTTATCTGTTTTGGGGTTTTTTTTTTAAAGGTTTGGACTAGTTCCTGGAGAAAAGTCCATAAACCATTATGAAACAGACTTGTGAAAAGCCGCTGCCAGGTATCTGTGCCCTAGCTTGGTCACCATTGGAAAGAAGACACTGGACATGAGGGACCTTTGAGTTGACCCAGTATAGGAATTCTTATGTTCTGTTTTTTGTGTACATATTTCTTTTTTTTCCCCCCATATCTTTATTCATTTTAAAAACCAACACCAAGTACAACATATAATCAAACAACATACAAAATGAACAGCACTTAATTCCATCAAAGAAAATAATAAATGCATATATCTTCCCTCCCGCCCACCCATCCTTTCATATAATATAAAGATAAGCAAGAGTAATACAAATGACCAAAACCAACAAATTACAATCAAATAATAATTTAAAGGCATAACCCCCCTCCCTCCTCACCCCTAATATTTCTTAATAGGAAAGTAAGATTATTATTTCATTTCCAACCATGCATAGTTTAGGCTCTCTGGGTAATTTTCAAAAATCCTTTCTACTCAGGAAAATTGTTATTAGCATAAATGGCTTTGAAAACGATC
The DNA here is from genome assembly GCF_902459505.1 of Geotrypetes seraphini. Lineage (NCBI taxonomy): Eukaryota > Metazoa > Chordata > Amphibia > Gymnophiona > Dermophiidae > Geotrypetes > Geotrypetes seraphini. The sequence goes on from NC_047096.1 coordinate 21,898,758, forward strand.
CTTTCTTTGTTTAGTGATGTGTTGTTACAAGCTTGTTCTGGAAAATGTGGTGTGTCATCAACACAGCTGTTGAGTCGGGTGATCCAAATCTCAGGGGCTAGGGGAGGGAGAGGTGCAAGGCTGGAGGTGTGTCTTTGCACCAGCTATAGATTCAAAATAGACAATGACACTGTGACAGAATTTGTCACCGTTCCCCGTCCCTGCAGATACCTGCGGGAAATCATCCCTTCTCGTTCTTTAGCGACTATGTCAACCTCAGTCCTTCTACACCAGCACCCTTCAATGCAAGGCTTGAGGGTCCGTGGTTGCATCCAGTGGGTGAGCGGTGCCCCTCCCCCACCCTCTTCTCCACCCCCACGCTCCTTCCTGACCCCCCTTTCTGCGTGCGTTCCCTTCCCCCATACCTCTTTAATTTTCCCAATGTAAGCAGCATCACAAATTTGCTGCCTGAGTTGTGTCAGCTCTCCGATATCACTTCCTAGGTGCAGGACCCAGAAGTGACATCAGAGAGAGCCGACATTGACATGGGCAGCAAGTTCGTGATACTGCTCACGCCGGGAAAATTAAAGAGGTATGAGAAAAGGGGCATGCGGCAGGGGGGTTCGAGAAGGAGCAGGGGGGGGTGGAGAGGAGGATGGGTGCCACGACCTACCAAGATAGTGCCCGGCGTGGGTCCACCCCCCCCCTTGCTACACCACTGGTTGTGCCCATTCATTCTCTGATTCTTCCCCTTCTCTTGAAAGAATGACATGGGGATAGTTTCCCGCATTATCCATGGCGGCAGGAACGATGACAAATTCTGTCACTGTGTCATTCTCTAATTCAAAGCCCAATGCCATAGTCATTTATATTCTAGAGTTGGTTAGTAACTCTAGAATATAAATGTGCTGCCAATGTTTCTGAAGATATTGGACTTTCTAGACAACTCCAGGTATGCCCGCTCCACCTTCTCTATGCAGATCTGATCTTGTCAAACTCCAAGCAATAGGGTTGAGGTTTAGATTTTGACAGTCATTTGCAAAGATTCACAAAGATTCTCATTGCTATGAAAATTTATGAGTTGCTGCAAATGTCCAGCAGGTTTTTGGGGTTTTTTTAATTTTTTTACAGGGCCAGCACTGAATATCCTCAAGAGCAGGGACAGGAAAAATAACCTTAGGGAGATTTCTGCAAACAGCTGGCAGGGTCAAGATAAAAAGTATTTGTGAAAATAAAAGAAGAAACACAGCGAAAAGTGAATGTAAAACCGAGACTACGCAAAGGCAGATAGAGCACGTCTGTTTCCAGATGGCATGCAGTATTCTACAGGGAGGAGAGGAAACCACGAGAGGCAATTTGAAAGAAACTGGAAGATTATCAGGACCTTAGAAATGGTGCAAAGAGAGGTATGAAATCATCTGAGGCACAAAAACATATTTACCACATCAATTAAGAGGAAAAGACTAGGTAACTTGCCCTGGGAATAATCATCTTCAAAGATCTTTTGTTTGCCAGTCAGTGTAATAAGAAGAGAGGGAAAGCTAAAGGAAGATTCTATAAAAAGCACTAAAAATTAGATGCAAAAAAACAGGGCACTTTTACAAAGGTGCGCTAAGCATTTTAGTGCATGCTAATGCATGCATGTTAGTCTATCTAGCATCGAACACCATGGTACTTTCGACAAGTTGTGGCACTCTATAAGCCTAACCAATCTATATGATCCGAAAATCAAAAACTAGTCATTCCAATGGTGTAGGGACATTATGCAGACACTAGAGCAATGACTTTCTGTATTGTTGGTGTTAAAATGTGGAATGCTCGGGTGGGCCAATTGCGACTGTGTGTAAATCGGTTTCAGTTTAAGAAACAGTTAAAAACTCAGCTGTTTGTTACGGCATTTTTAGGCTTTATTAGTCGGCATTTGAAGAGAAGAATCTGCTTAACCATGTTTGCCATTGTAATTAGTGATTTACTAGTTGAAGAGAAGAAATTGTTTAATTATGTAGATTTTATGATATGATATGATATGTTTCTATCTTATGTATGTTTTAATTGATGTAAACCGTTTAGTTTTTTTGTAAATGGTACAAAAAAAGTTGTAAATAAATACTCCCACCCCCCTTTTACAAAACTGTGATAGTGATTTTTAGTTCAGGCTGGTGCGCTGAATACTCTGCACTGCTCCTGATGCTCATATGCATCTGGAGCAGCCCAGAGCATTCAGTGTGCTGCCCTGCGCTAAAAACTGCTATCGCGTTGTTGTTTTTTTTAAGGTGGGGGGGGGAATTAGCTTAAATGGCTTGGAAATAGAGAATGACACGGTGACTGTTACCCACAAGTAGCTGCGGGAAACCCGCAGGAATGGGGAGGAAAAAAACCCTGGTTGCCGCGGGTAAGGGGATAAGGCGTGAATTATTATTATTATTATTATTATTAGGTTCTTATATCCCGCCATACCCAAAGAGTTCTAGGCGGTTCACATCCGTTACATTAGGATCCGGTCTGAACACGGATTTTCAAAAATTTTGTCGGAATTGCAGGTAGCGCGGAAGGAGGCAAAGTAGTTTTAGCACAGGTTTATCATAGTTGGGTTAGGAGATAAAAAGGAGGGAGTGGGAAACCAGGAGAGGGGGGGGAGAGGAAGGTGGGGGTGGGGGGGGGGGGTTGGAGTGTATGCGGGGAGTAAGGACTAAGGGTCATGTTCGCGGAAGAGGTGTGTTTTGAGAAGTTTTCTGAAGTCTAGGTAGGTCGGGGCCTCTAGCATCATTTGGGCTAGCCAAGGGTTCAGCTTGGCCGCCTGGAAGGCGAAGGTTTTGTCGATGAATCTTTTTAGCTGGCATGATTTTATGGAGGGGAAGGTAAACAACTGGATTCTGCGGGATTTCTTGTTGGTGCAATACATATTGAAATGTGGGGAGAGGTATTTTGGTGAGAGACCAAATACTGTCTTGTAACAGATGCAGGCGAACTTGAAGAGGACTCGGGATTCGAAGGGTAGCCAGTGCAATTGGTGGTAGAAGGGGGTGATGTGTTCCCATTTGAATGGCCTCGTCCCCGCAGTAAAGTACCTGCCGTGTTGTTCCCCTTCCCACCCCTCCTGGTCAACAGTCCTCCTCATGATCGCGACGCTCGCTCTCTCACGATCACCGGTGGCAAAAAAAAAAAAAAAATCCTGGCATCTCTTCCCCATCTCCCTCTCCGCCCCTCACCTTCATGGGTGCTTTTCAGAGTTTTCTCTTTCTGAGGTGTCTAGACGTAGTAACCGTTCTCACAAGTCCAGCGCGACTGTCCCAGAGCTTCTCTTCTGATGCGCTATATTATATTATTTGTAATCATTTTAACATCAGATTCTATAGTGGGTGATTGTCAATTTATCTGTTTCATCCCAATGGTCTTATGAGTTATAGCGGTATAGAACATGGTGAATAAATAAATACATATTCTATAAAGAAAAGCACCCATCTACTATTCTTTATACAATTCTAGTGCAACAGGTCAAATATACATCTAAATTTTAGGCAGAAGCAAATACGCTAGTCATATATTCTAGATTGCTAAAGATTATAACATATTTTCATCTCCACCCAGCCCATACTGCCCATGTGAGCATCCACTTGCAAAGTACACATCCTTGAACAGAGGTGCATACTTAATACTTTGCCAGAAACTGATCATCTATGCACACATGAGTTCATATAAACACAAATGACTAGAACGCCGGCATTGACATACATTCTAACTCCCCAAATCTAGACCGCTTCTTCTGGAATTTCCTCTTAGAGGTCTACATGAAATGTCTAGGTGGGCTACCCAAATAACAGGCACTGTATAACTTGAAATATCTAATATGAAAGTCCTAAGCTGTACGCCTACAGGGTGGTGCCACTGACTATAAGTACTGTATAATTTGAAATTGCCTAAGTTAGACATTTCAAATTGCATGTTTTCTGTGCGGCTACATATTGACCTCATTGATTTTCCTGCTAACTTCTTGAAAGAGCAGAAAGAACAGCAGTAGAAACAAAGGTAAATCAATCAGTGTGATCTTTGGTAGAAGTCCAAATCCAGCTCATAGAAAATAGAGAGACAGAACACCAACCTCCAAGCCAGTGTATTCCAGGTGTTCGTACTCTGGATTAAGGAGCCTGAGGATCTACTTTCTTTGATTGTTTCTCTCTTCTGATCTGACATCAGCTTGTCCTCAGCTGACACTGTCCTCACATAATCTGTCTGTTTTCCAACTTCCTGGACAGAAATATTGTGCTAAGAATTCTTCTCTTGCACATCAATAACCTCCCCCCCCCCAAAAAAAAAAGCCCTGGATCTCTGTTCCCAATAATCCTGATCTTGGGAACCATTCCCCAATGCCTGGACACTCCCACTAAACCAGGGATCTCAAAGTCCTTCCTTGAGGGCCGAAATCCAGTTGGGTTTTCAGGATTTCCTCAATGAATATGCATTGAAAGCAGTGCATGCACATAGATCTCATGCATATTCATTGGGGAAATCCTGAAAACCCAACAGGATTGCAGCCCTCAAGGAGGGAGTTTGAGACCCCTGCCCTAAGCCCCAGGAAAGGTGGGAAAGAAAGGATCCTCAGAACACCTAAGATATGACTTTTGTCAAACAAACACTCCTTCACTTTTCTCTTTTCAGGATGGCATGATTTTTTTTTTCTTCCCTTGAGTCCACAATTAGGTAGCAACAATCTGCCCCCCCTCCTTTCCCTATCTTCCCTGCCATGTGCGCGCCTCCCCCTTCCCTTCCCCCATTGTTAACTGCCACAAGTAACAGCTTCAATGTGCTCCTCGTGACCCAGGCGGCTCTCCCTCTGACATCACTTCCTTTGCGCCACACCCAGAAGCGATGTCAGTGGAAGAGCTGATACTGTCACAAGTAACGCGTTGAAGTTGGTGGTCACAGCAGTGACCAATTAAAGGTACAGAGAAGGGAAGGGGGGCATGACAAGGGGGAGGAGTGGGGAAATGGGGAGGGGTAGAGAGGCGGAGAGGAGGAGGGATGCCAGTTCCCCCACCAAGATGGCGTCTGGGGCGGACCGCCCTCTCGCCCCCGCCTTACTACGCCACTGGCTTAATGTTAGGTGGAATCACATCAGATATCTGTGATACGAGTAGAAGAACTCTTTTTTTAAAAAAAATTTAAATATAACAATTTATATTACATATAGTATTCTAAAGTAATATGAGTCCACATCAAGGGAGAGAAATAGGTCATAACCAACAGGAAAAAAAGAAAAAAGCCTGTAAATTTCTTATTTTAAGTTTTAGTTTGGAACATCCGTCTCTCTATCTATCAGGAATCTTTCCAACTGGTCAGGTTTGAAAAAGGCATATGACATATTTAAATAAATAACAAATTGTATAGGTATTTTTTGTCAAAATTTTTACTTTTTAAGTATACAACTAATAGACAAAAAAATCCCTACCTATAGGAGGAAATATTTTTTCATTCAGAGAATAGTTGCCAGAAGATGTGGTAAGAGCGGATAGCGTAGCTGGTTTTAAGAAAGGTATGGACAAGTTCCTGGAGGAAAAGTCCATAGTCTGTTATTCTAATCTAATCTAATTTCCATTTTATATACCGGATCATTCCAGCAAGGACTTGAGCCGGTAAACAACGTTTAAAAGAATATAATATAAAACAATAATGAAGGTAATAGAAAAATTTTCAATAAATTAGATCAGTCCTCAGTTAAGAAAAACATGGGGGAAGCTGCTGCTTGCCCTGGATCAGTAGCATGGAATGTTGCTACTCTTTGGGTTTTGGCTAGGTACTAGTGACCTGGATTGGCCACCGTGAGAATGGGCTTGATGGACCATTGGTCTGACCCAGTAAGGCTATTCTTATGTTCTAAATAGGTAAATACAGAAGGAAGAGAGGGGGAAAAGGTGGCTTACTAGTTTGGATAGGATGGGGAGCATTAATGCTCAAAGGCGTCTTTAAAGAGGAAACATTTTTAATGCCCCTTTAAATTTGTCTACATTTTCCTCTTCATTAATGTGAATGGGCAAAGAATTCCAAATGAGGAGGGCCGGTATTGAAAATATTGCCTTGCGGTGAGTGCTAATAATCTTTAACAAGAATAATAAGTGTTGGGTAATAGATCTGAGAGCCCTGGAGGGAACATGAGGGATGAGAAGTTTGTCTATGAAGGCAGGTTTCTTAGTTTTATGAGTTTTGGAAAGTTAACTAAGCCAAATACTGAACTTGCATATTCAATGCTGGTGCCTGGGCATTGAATTTACAGGGATAAAGCCAGAAGCGACCCCCCCAAAAACTCAAAACGCTGGCCACTGCTGGCTGAATATCTACCCCTAAGTTCTTTATTCCCTAACTGGTCTATTTTGATCTTTGTCTGTCTCATCTACTAAATGAATTTTGCTTCTCCTGAGATATTTTTCGGTAAGAAGAACCATGTTTCTTAGGGCATCAGGAAGCCTGGCTCCATATAGAACACTGCACAGATCTGAAGGAATGAGGAAGTGAGGGCTACAAATTAGAATGTCTTATCAAAGCCGGCCCAACCTTTAGGCAAGACTAGGCAGCCACCTAGGGCAGCAGCTTCTTAGGGCAGAGGTTTCTTGGGGGATAGCAAAAAGCATCTGCAGTCTAAGCAAAACAATCAGTCCTCACAGCCACAGAAACTTAAAGAACCATCAGCACATTCTTGAATCTGCATTTTATAGGATTTCCGTGTGATGATAATCATCGAGTTCAGTTATCAAAATCATGGGGGGGGGGGGAGGGGACTGCAGCAAAAGGTGTGAAAGTCATTAGGGGGGGGGGGGTGTAAGGCTGAAGGTACACCTAGGGCATCAACTGCCTTTGCACCAGCTCTGTGTCTTACCCTGGAGTATCAATGCACTTGTTACACCAGCAAAATAGAAATTACATTGGTAGGGACTAGGGAGTTTCAAGAATGGTATCACTTCCATTGAGCAACCCTAGGGGGCGCTGGCAACCACAATATACATTACAACCTCCTTAGCTTTCTGGAGTTTGATTGACCCAAAATGATTCAAAAGCAGGCAGGGAAGTGTCCTATTTCTCTGGATATGCTGTGGCCAAAAGCCCCTTGCATTGCTGCCTTTCTTAATGAAAGATAAGAACACGGACTATCTTTTAATGGCATCCAGTTTTATATATTGTTTGTTATTCTTCTCTGGCTCTGGCTCGGATGGGGTGGGGGGGGGGGGGATGAAGGTCTTGCTATACCTGAAAACTTTTTGTGAGTGATCTGCTGCTGGTTTTCTAGTTCTCGAATCACGTTTTTGTTTTATATTGTGGTTCTCTCTGTGTTATTGGTGCTTTTTAGCTTGCTCAATAAAAATGATTTGAAACATATCATCAGGACTCGTTCCTTTAAAGATATGAACAAAAAGTCCTTCAGAAACAAGTCAGTGCATAAATCTCACTGTTCTCAGACCATCATGGCATATTAGATATTTAATCCTATCGATCAGAGAGCAGTCTTGATTCTGGCAGTATAGTCTGATCATCAGTGCCACAAGAGTATGCACTGCAATGTATACCAGGACCAACCTGCTAAGCGTTTTTCTATAGCTACTACTACTAGTTATCATTTCTGTAGCACCGAAAAGCGTACACTGCACTGTACAATCAACATGTAATAAATGGTCCCTACTCAGAAGAGTTTGCAATCTAATTGGGCAGACAGATAGGACATACAGGGATTGGGGAGTTTCTTGCAGAGAGAATGATGGGTAATTTATGGTGTGTGGGAGTTAGGAGTTGAAGGCAGCATCACTGGCATATAGTGAGGGTAGGAAGCGCCCCCCCCATGCCCTCCTCTCTTCCCCCCCTCCCCCCGCACTTTCTTCTTCACCTCCCACACCATACTCGCGCCCTCTTCATTCCCCCCATACCTCTTTAAATCTTCACCAACGCGAGCTCAGGGTTACCAGATTTCCGGATTTTCCCGGACACGGCCTCCTTTTGAGGACATATCAGGGGGTCTGGACGGCTTTTCAAAACCTGGCACTTTGTCCGGGTTTTGAAAAGCCTCCTCAAATCGGCATCGGGCAGAGAGGAAGTCCGCGCACGACAAGAGCAGGCAGCGGGGGGCGGGAATAGGTTATTACAGGGCAGGGATGGGCGGAACTGGGCAGGCCTGGGGGCGGGTCTAGGGGGGGTCCAGATTTTCCGATTGGGAAATCCTGCTGCTCACGTCGGTGTTGGCTTTCTCTCTGACATCAAGTTTCAAGTTTATTCGGATTTTATATACCGCCTATCAAGGTTATTTAAGTGGTTTTTACAATCAGGTACTCAAGCATTTTCCCTATCTGTCCCGGTGGGCTCACAATCTATCTAACGTACCTTCACTTTCTGGCCCCATGACTAGCAAGAGATTTCAGACGGGAGGGCATGAGCGTGGCATAAGGGGGCAGAGAGGTGCCTGTGCTTCTATCAAGATGGCACCTGGGGCGGTCTGCCCCCTTTACTATGTTACTGGGCAGCATTGAAAAAGTGGGCTTTTAGCTTGGATTTGAATATTGCCAGAGACAGTTTGTTCCATGGATATGGCACAAGATAGAAGAGACAGAGTCTGGAGATGGCAGTGGAGGAGAAGGGTATGGATACGAGGGACTTGCCCGATGAACAGAGTTCATGGGGAGGGGGGAGCACAGGGGGAGAGAAGTGTAGAGAAATATTGAGGGTCTGCAGAGTGAGCAAACTTGTAGGTCAGTAAGAAGAGTTTGAACTGTATTCGGAAATGGATGGGGAGCCAGTGAAGTGACTTGAGGAGTATTTTGCATGGATTGGAGGGCAGAGAGATGGTTGAGTGGAAGACCTGAGAGAAGCGAATTGCTATAGTCTAAGTGAGAGGTGATGAGAGTGTGGTTAGAGCTACAGCCTCGGCACCCTGAAGTTATGGGTTCAAACCCCGCACTGCTTCTTGTGACCCTGGGCAAGTCACTCAATCCTCCATTGCCCCAGGTACGTTAGATAGATTTTGAGCCCACTGGGACAGATAGGGAAAATACTTCATTATCTGTTTGTAAATCACCTAGATAACCTTGATAGGCGGTATATAAATACCTAAATAAATAAAATTTTTGGTAAATTGCTCAGAAAGGAGAGGTCGGAATTTTATTTTATTTTTTTTTATAAATTCTTTATTTGTTTTTAATTCAAATATAGAGTGTAAACATATAAACAACCAAGTAATATCTCAACCTACACTCCATTCCAACAAATAATATACAGTTATTAAATCCCACCTCCCTTCCCCCCCCTCCCCTCCTGGATGTGTATAACAACCTTTCCTAAATCAAATTGAAATATTATTAATATTTCATAACTTGCAAAATTTTGTTAATGGCCCCAAATTTCCTTAAATATATAAACTGTTATTATTATTATTATTATTAAATTTACTATGGTGCCCTCTCTGTATAGAATGAATGTTTTCAAACTTATAAATTTGACATAAGGACTCCTACCAAGAACTATAATTCAAGTTATCCCAATTTTTCATTATCAGCTGCATTTATATGTTTCTTAGTTAATAACATTGTTCCAAATAATATTATATCATATGATAGTGATAAAGGAACTGCCAATACCATAGTAATTTGACCCCAAATAGATTTCCAGAATTTGAATATCAAAGGACAATAGTATAGCAAATGATCCAACGTCCCTATATCAAGATGACAATGCCAGCATCTATTAGATTTGGAACTATCTAACCTTTGCAACCTAACCGGGGTCCAAAAAGATCTATGTAATAAGAAAAACCAAGTCTGTCTCATAGATGCTGATGCTGTACATCTTAACCTCCAATTCCAAATTCGTGGCCATTGAGATGCAGAAATCTGCTGCTTTGTCTCAATGCTCCAAAGGAGAGGTCAGAATTTTAACTTTTTTCTTTACAAGACTTATCTTTCTTCTACCCAGTTGGAATGCTACAGTTGCCTTTTGTTCCTTGACTTAAGAGCTTCTCAATGCCAAAACTGTCAGACTGTTGCAACCCCGATGTCACTTCTCTGCGGTTTATTTAGTATTTCTGTGAATAACGGACCATTTTCATTCTTTAATAAGATGCAATTTTTTCAAGTGCATTTTTATGAGTTAGCTGGAATATTAAAATTGACGTTTGTTCTGCTCTGACACTCGTAGGAGGCTCCACAGTGCAGAAACACAGGAAATTATTTTTAGGCAAAGACAATACTCAAATTCTTCAGTGTGAGTGAAGCTGTCTAAGAGAAGCTGTGAGACAGCGATGTGCCTGTATTAGTCAGAAGGGTTACCTGCTGGATGGTGACAAGAGACCACAGAGAAGACCCTATTTCTTTAGCATGTGGGACAGACCGTGCACCCCTCGTCTGGTCCACCTTTGGTGAGGATTTGGGGAGCCAGTACTAATCGCAGTCCACAGGATATGTCACTTGTTCATTTTTTGATGCTCTGCTATCATAAGCACATTTCAGAGAACATGTAACATAGTATGTACGGCGTGTGACAGTGCGAGGTATTTCCCAATTTAAACAAAATAAACCAGATCACTTAAAAGTGAAAATCCTTTCATCGCTCCCTTGTAAAATATTTAGTCGTGTACCCAAAAAGCACCACCACACAGCTTCTTGAGACAAACAATAGGAGTTGCAGTTTTAGTGACCTGCAGAATGGCACAGGGCAGCTCCTAGATCAGCGTGTCGCAAACCTTTTTAAGCTCGCCACACTAATGTGAGGGGCTGTGGCTGGAGGGCACCCGGAAATGCACGGATGTCCTTGCTGTGGCCCTGAGCCTCCCATTACCGCCTGTGAGGGGGGGGGGGGGGTGCTGCAGAAGGAGAGGTAAGGGGAAGGAGCAGAGGCGCTGGTGAGGGCATTCAGAAAAGTTGAAAGGGGACAGATTCAAAATGAATGCTAGGAAGTTCTTCTTTACCCAACGTGTGGTGGACACCTGGAATGCGCTTCCAGAGGGCGTAATAGGGCAGAGTACGGTACTAGGGTTTAAGAAAGGATAGGACAATTTCCTGCTGGAAAAGGGGATAGAAGGCCTCTCTAATCTCTAATCAGCAACTGCATTCTCGTAACAAGTTTGCTGTCCTTCTACAATTCGACCTCTCCGCAGCTTTTGACGTTGTCCACCACGACATTCTAATTTTCCAACTCTCCGAGATAGGCATTAGCTCCATAGTTCTTGATTGGTTCTCCAAATTCTTGCGCTCCCGCTCTTACATGGTTAACATGAGCGGCACCTCATCCTCCCCCTGGACCCCGACTTGTGGTGTCCCACAAGGCTCACCCCTCTCCCCAATCCTCTTTAACATTTACATGTCCTCCCTGAAACTACTCCAACTATCCCCCCTTGAAACTCTTTACACTTACGCTGATGACATCCTTGTCCTCCTTGAGACCGACTCGAACCTCACTAACCTCTCCACGAACATATCCTTATGCATAAAGAACCTCCAATCCTGGGCATTCGCAATGCATATGAAACTAAACGAGTCCAAAACAAAACTCCTTTGGCTCGGCCCAAAATTAGACCATCTACCTTCCTCCATCCCATTGTCCTCCGGCCCCCCATTACAGCTCGAGTTCTCAAGCAAAGTTCTGGGTGTCACCTTAGACTCTTCTCTATCCTTCAACGAACATCTCCAATCCCTGGTGAAGAAATGCTTCTTCAGCCTTCACATGCTAAGGAAAGTCAGACCCTATTTTCACCAAAAACACTTCGCAGTCCTAGTACAATCCATCATCCTCTCCAGATTAGATTATTGCAATTCTATCTACCTCAGCCTAACCAAGAAAAGCCTCCACAGACTTCAGCGGATTCAGAACGCCGCAGCTAAGCTTGTTTTCGCGAAAAGCAAATTTGATCACGTCTCACCACTCCTGTCTAAGCTCCATTGGCTCCCAGTAATCCCCAGAATCCACTTCAAATGTGCGTGTCTGGCCTACAAGATCCTACATGGCATCCTTCCTGCCGTTATCCCTCTATCCTGAAACTCCCCAACCCCTACTTCCTCCAGATCCTCCCAAATTTTTAAACTAACCTTCCCTTCCATAAAAGGTATTTCCCATGCAGGCAAACTTGGGTCATCCCTCCCCTTTAGAATCACTGAGATCTGGAATAACCTCACCTCCCCACTCCGAACCTCAAGCTCCCTCCAACTCTTCCGCAAACACCTAAAAACCTGGCTATTCTCAAAACTGTAACACTTCCCCCCTCTTAGGCCTCTCACCTTCCCCCTTTACACCTAACTCTTTAATCTCTCCACTGTAGTTCCTCTCTCATCCTTCTTCCTGTAAACCGTGCCGAGCTCCGCATTCATGGAGATGGTGCGGTATATAAACCCAAGGTTTAGTTTAGTTTAGTTTATAGAAGGGTATATATAGAGGATTACTGCACAGGTTCTGGACCTGTTGGGCCGCCGCGTGAGCTGGCTGCTGGGCACGATGGACCTCAGATCTGACCCAGCGGAAGCAATGCTTATGTTCTTATGTCCTATAAGCTGTCAGCCAGCGCCTCTCCTCCTCACCAGCATCTCGCGGCCCACCTGAAATCTGCCAGGGCATACTAGTGTGCCATGGCACACAGTTTGCGATGCACTGTCCTAGATAAGAAGGGAGTAAGCACCTTCACGGGAATTACTGTCTAGCTGTACTATAGTTCCCATAAACTACACAGAGGCCCTTTTACTAAGTGGTAGTAAGCACTAATGTGTGCTCACCACTGTTTAAAAACAGTGCTAGCGGACTGTGCTCAGGACCCATGCGCTGACTGCGGGCTCAGTGCGTGCCACCCACATGCTAAAAATACATTTTACTTTTTAGTGTGGGGAGCATGCTTGGAGGCAGGGAGCTGGCGTGCCCTGTGCTAATCGGCTAGCATGTGGACATTGGTGATTAACACAGGATTGGCACAACAGCCCTTACCACCTACAAACGGTAAGTGCTCATGCGCTAATGGCCACATGGTAATTTCAAAAATGGCATGTGCCCATTTTAGAGCCACCCCAAGAATTGGCCTCAGTGCATGGGGATGGGGTAACCCGTGTGCTAAAAAATAGTGCAGGCCACTTTTTAGTGTAGCTTAGTAAAAGGGCCCCAATTTTTAAATACTAGGGCTAGGGGGCTTCTTTTCAAGGTAGTAAGTGGTAGATTTCAAACAAATAGGAGAAAATGTTTCTTCACTCAATGTGTAATTAATTCTGGAATTCATTATCAAAGAATTCAGTGAAAGCAGGGTTTAAAAAAGGTTTGGATAATTTCCTAAAACAGAAGTAAGTCCATAGGCCAGTATTAAGCTGGACTTGGGGGAAAACAAAAACAAAAACTGTGGATACAGATGTTCTGGAGATAATTTATTAAATACTAACATATAAAACCATAAAAATTCAATTAAAAAAGTACAATGATAAAAAATACTGTGATAAAAATCCAAGTGTTTAATAAATATCTCCAGAACATCTGTATCCACAGTTTTTGTTTTCATCGGTGGATTGTTTTCACTGTGGATCATTAGGTCTCCCCATTTTTCTTTGTTGGACTTGGGGGAAAGCCACTGCTTATTGCTAGAATAAAAATCTGTTTTTCTTCTTGGGATCTTGCCTGCGTTGGCCACTGTTGGAAACAGAATATTAGGCTTGATGGACCTTTGGTCTATCTCAGTATGGCAGCTTTTTTGGTCTTATGTTCTAAGGCCAGTAATGGATCTGGTGTTTGAACTGAAGAGGGAAGTGAGGGAGAGATCTGGCAATGGAAGATATAGGTACCCCATGTTCTAGACCAGGGGCAGGCAATTTCGGTCCTCAAGAGCCAGAGCCAGATCAAGTTTTCAGGATATCCACAATGAATATGTATGAGATGGATTTGCATGCACTGCCTCCTTGAGATGCAAATTTATCTCATTCATATTTATTATGGATATCCTGAAAACCTGACCTGGCTCCGGCTCTCAAGGACCAGAATTGCCTACCCTTGTTCTAGGTCATAGAGCCTTTTCTTACTTTATGTGCTGTGGGTGTCCCCTGGCGTGCTGTGGGTGTTTTCTCTCTATCCAATGGCATGCTGTGGTTGTCCCCTCCCTATCCAATGGTGTGCTGTGGGTATCCCCTACCTATCCAATGGCGTGCTGTGTGTGTCCTCTCTCTATCCAATTGAGTAGTAAGGTAGGGCGAGAGGCTGACCACTCCAAGCACCATCTTCACGGGGGAGCCAGCGCTGGCGCCTCTCCTCTTCCACTTGCTGCTCGCACTGGCCTCAGCTCCATTCTAACATCACACCCTGGTCATGACATCAGAAGGGAGCCAAGGCCAGCACGAGCAGAATCGAAGCTGAGGACAAATTCAGCCTTTGAATCTTTAAAAGAAACTGGTTGCAGTGCAATTTCATGCGCAGTCTAATGTATCATGTTTGGTTCATCAGGGTCTGTATTGTGTTACTCTGCTTTTATTTTTAAGTCCTTTCAGTTCTATATGGCCGGACAGACACCGAGAGTAAATGAGGAGAAAAAGATGATGATTCCAGATTTACAGCTAGTTCAACATGCAGTAACTCACCGTACCTGTTTCTTAGTAATGGGCCCAAAATTGTGGAATGCTTTTCCTTGGTATCTGCCTTATTGTAACTCTTTCCAGCAATTCAAAAAGCAGGTGAAGAGTCATCTGTTTATTAAGCTCCTGTCTTAAAGATCTGAGGTGACGTGATCAGCTAAATTTATAATGACTGTATCTGGGAATTTACACACATCTGCAGTGATTCAGTTTTGCTGCTGGCCTCACAGGCTTCCCTCTGCCGCGTCCTTCCCTTGCTGTTGTCACGTCCTGTTTCCTGTCTGGGGGAGGCGGCAGAGGGAAGTCTACAGGGCCAGTGCCAGCAGCAGATATGAATTGCTGCAGGTGCTGGGCGCATGTAAGGTACACTGGGGAGGGATGTTATGGATGAAAAAGTTGACAGGGTAGCGTGGTACCATCACTGGATGAGCCGGAGCCAAAAAATGTATGGGCCTATGCCCACCCATATCTACGCCACTGCACCAAACATCAATGGTAACTGTATAGCTTCTGGCAACCCTCTTACACCAGCGTCTGCAGTGTTTAAATATCAGGGGATAATTATTACAAACAAGCCATTTCTTGTATAATAACCCTGGGTTACGTATGAGCATCAGATCAGAGCTGCACAAATATATTTTTACGAACTGTGATTTGAGGGCAAATCCAGAATTAATCAAACTAAAAGGCTGGAGGTATATAATCCACTCATTCAGCAAACTTCTCATAGTTAATAAACAGAGCACACAGCTACATTTATTTATTCACTTATTTAAAATATTTATAATCTGCACCATTTATGATTCTGGGCAGAGTACAGTGAGAACATACATAATTATAATCATAGAAACATAAAAATAGACGGCAGATAAGGGCTACGGCCCATCTAGTCTGCCCACCCCAATGGCCCTCCCCTACCTTTCTCTGTGAATAGATCCCACATGTCTATCCCATTTGGCCTTAAAATCAGGCACGCTGCTGGCCTCAATAACCTGAAGTGGAAGACTATTCCAGCGATCAACCACCCTTTCAGTGAAAAATAATTTCCTGGTGTCCCCGTGCAGTTTCCCGCCCCTGATTTTCCACGGATGCCCCCTTGTTGCCGCGGGACCCTTGAAAAAGAAGATATCTTCTTCCGCCTCAATGCGGCCCGTGAGATACTTGAATGTCTCGATCATGTCACCCCTCTCTCTGCGTTCCTCATACTATGCTGTACAAAACACAACCTACAAATTACAATAAATAAATAATCACTAAAAATAACACTTCTATACAATCTTAGATCTGCATTAAAACTGTATTCTCTTCATGTCATATGTGTAAGGTGAAAAAAAAAAGCTTTCTTGGATAGTTATGCTTTTTTGACATCTTATGAAAAATTGATACACAAGTAACAGATCTCAGTTGTACAGGAAAATTGTGAAGGGTTTACCTGAAATTTGGACACTTTAACAGGGGGTCACTTCTGTCAAATAACTCTTTCTATTCAAGTTTATTACTGATTTGATTAATCGCCTTTCATGTTTTCTAGGCGATGCACATTAAAATATAGAAATAAAGAAAACATTAACAATTGAAACGAGTAACATAGATCAAGACAGATTCCCTATTACAGTGGTCTCAAACCCGCGGCTCGGGAGCCACATGAGGCCTGCCAGGTGCTATATTGAGGCCCTCACTATATTTATCATAATCACAAAAGTAAAATAAAACAGTTTCTTGATCATATGTTTCTTTAGCTATAAATGACAATATTATTATTAATATTGCATGGAACCTTTTCAATTTTTGATCGAGCTCAGCTTAAGCACTTCACTCAGTGTGATTTTTGATAACATCCACTTTCGGTTGGCGGGGTCTCCTGAAGCAGACGCCGAAACGGGGCCGCGTCGGGACCCTGGAAAGTTGTACTTTGTGCATACAAGCTAAGTAAAATTTTTTTAGCATATCCTGAATGCAATCATTATTTTTGCACGTTTTGAAAATTTTGCGAGTCACTCCAATTAAGTGCTGATACAGTTAACAATTTATATCTACTCTCAGTAGTTGGACTCGTTTTTACAAATCACTATGCTATGATTGGATATACAACTCTTTTTCCAAGAGAGGGTTACCTCCCTCTCTTCAGAGTTACATGCCTCTGAGCTAAGTTTGAGTACTTACGAGTCCTTCTCTTTGGAGGTTTAATTAACTTGAGTCAGACTCTTTAATTACAATATTATTATTAAGACTTAGCCAAAAGGAAAGATTTATAAACTATAAAGAGTTTTACATCATGCAAAATTGTCATTTCTTTAATAAGACATTAACTATTTTTTTTTTCTGAGGCCCTTCAAGTACCTACAAATCCAAAATGTGGCCCTGCAAAAGTTTTGAGTTTGAGACCACTGCCTTTAACTGTATCCTTGGCATCCTGTTTGCCTTTGGGAAGCAGAGCCGAGATAGTGATGTCATAATGCCTCATTCCACCAATAAGAGCCAACCTCATCAGTGATGTCACAATGGCTTGATTGTCCTATTCTCCCCTCTGCCCTCCAACCCAGCCAACAGATTAACCGTTCCCCTTAACTTAGTGGTCTCAAACTCGCGGCCCACCAGGTGCTATTTTGAGGCCCTCGGTATGTTTATCATAATCACAAAAGTAAAATAAAACAGTTTCTTGATCATATGTCTCTTTAGCTATAAATGACAATATTATTATTAAGACTTAGCCAAAAGGAAAAATTTATAAACTATAAAGAGTTTTACCTCATGCAAAATTGTCATTTCTTTAATAAGACATTAACTATTTTTTTTCTGAGGCCCTCCAAGTACCTACAAATCCAAAATGTGGCCCTGCAAAGGGATTAAGTTTGAGACCACTGCCCTAATATATACCAGTAAAATTCCTCAGAGTAGGAAATAACACGGGAAACTTGACAATAGTCGCCTTCCGCATTCTCCTTTTCCTATTTAGGGTTTCAGAAAATAGCTGGTGCCTTCCAAAGGGAGGACTTAAGAATAGAAAATTTCTTAATTTCCTTTGTTTTTGAGCAGGTCGCAAACACACTTTTGTGATTCTACTTTCGAAATTCTCAATTGCCATTTCTGGGGAAAAGAGTTTGGATTTACCCCGATATCGCTAGGCCGGCACAAGATCGGTGAAAACTTTTTCTGGCAATGAAAACTGGAACAGTGATGCTGGGCGCTACTTTCCTATTGGCCGATCCCTGTAAATGTTTAAGGCTCCTTTTACTAAGCACGCGCAGAATTGCCCCGTGCGCTAGACGCTAACGTCAGCATTGAGCTGGCGTTAGTTCTAGTCGCATAGTGTGGGTTTAACGAGCGCTAAAAACACTATCGCAGCTTAGTAAAAGGAATCCTTAGTGAAGTACCTTGGAGTCAAATGGGTTTTTTTTGTTCCTGAACACTTGCGTGCATTTGTTAATATAAAGAAGTTGTCTACTGGTGGTGTTTAAGTGAACATTTTATTTGTTTAACGGGAATTTTCTGTTAAGCCAATTCCTTTTTACTATTATTGCCATTAGTTTCTCTTCACTATTTTCTGGATCTCTTCTGTGATTAGATTGTGGTCTAAGAAAGTTTAACTTTTGTTACCTATGTGATTTGAATTAATGCTGAAATTTTTTTTCCCCCTCTGTTTTTCTTTTTTTTTAAAAAAAAAATTCTTTATTGATTTTTAATCAAAAACAGTGTCATATTCCACATATTACACTATTATCTATATAGGTAACATAAATATCATTCAATAATTTCATTTTCCTGCATATAATAATATCATAATATATCCTAATATACAATACAAATAATGTCTTGTTAATAATTTTAAAATTCAATAAAGAAATAATTAAAAAAAAGAATCTTTACCTTGAGCCTCCTTTTTCTTTGTCAGCTGGGTCACATAGCACCTCATGGATTTCTTCCTTCTGCTCCTCTCCATGTTGGAGAACAGGGTTCTGTTTTATACTCTGTAGAAGGAGTAAAGCAGCTTGGTAGGTTCTGAGGCAGGTCCCAGTGACTGGTTCTCTTTTACCGTGTCCCCCCCCCCCCCCCACAAATAAGACCTATCCCGAAAATAAGCCCTGGCATGATTTTTAAAGATGGTCCTAATATAAGCCCTACCCCAAAAATAAGCCCTAATTAAGATCGACCCTCGAAGCCCCTCCCGAATGTCCCCGACACTCCCCAACTCCATCCCTGACACTGAGGCTGTACTCTACACACTATACCACACCCCCCCACGCTTGGCACCATTTTGAGGTATGGCACCAGTGGAACAGGAAAAACTGGGGGGGGGGTCATCTCTTCCCCATTTGAGCTCCTTGGCGATGAGTTAAAGGCAGGGCAGGGGAATTTTTTGAATATTTTGTAGCTTAAATTTTGCTTTCATGCGAGTCAGTAAGTGGATCAGAATGAAAAATTGAACATTTAATGCATTTTTGTTTGTTTCCAACATATGAGCTCAGGAATGTCATTGACATTTCTAATTTCCTTTTCAATGATAGCCCATTCCTTCAATTTACATATTTAAATGGCAGTGAAATTGTCCTCTGTAGGGGCATCATGAGAGGTGACCTGTTAATTTCTCCGTTAACATACGCCAAAAATCTACCTGGGAAACTGAATACCACAAAGTTCCTGAAACAATATATAATCCTGTGACGCCTAGAAATGACCATTTGCATATGGTGAAATACAGAGCCTTCTTTCTTTATATTTTAAATATCGGTAATTGTGATCACCAAGTGCTATACAAAAGCAACACTGGTTGTGCATCAAGCTTCTTCTGTTTGGGGAGGGGGGGAAATGATTGTTTTATGTATTAATTGTGTATTTAAAGTGCCTTCTTTGTAGTATTTATGTCTAAATTAATTGTATGACAACCTGAAGAGAGGGTTTCACTATAACCCTCCCCACGAAATCTTGGATCAATTATTCGGGTGGCCACGTCGTATAGAGTTACACAGTTTTGAGGGATTGTGCCCTGAGGAAACCCGGATAGGGTGAAACATGTTGGCAGTACTCTGTCCCTCTTGGCTGAACCACCCAAGATAAGTGTAACAAATTTTACTAACTATTTATTGAATGAACACACGAGCAAACTATAGCATTGCACAAAAAAATCTCTAAAAATGAATGACCCGATGACGATAGGGGGCGTAAAGCCAGTTGCTATGAGATATTATTGAGCATCTGGTGGCACCTCTGAGGGCCTGAAGGAAGCTTATTGAGCAGTTTGGATATAGAAGATTTCGTGGGGAGGGTTATAGTGAAACCCTCTCTTTAGGTTGTCATAGTACACATTCTTCTACAATTATACTTTAGTTATAAGCCTATATACTAATTAAATTAATTGTATGGCACTGACAAAGTTTGAAAATTAATAAAGATTTTTTTTTTAAAAAAAAGCTTCTTCTGAAGAGACGGGGATGCCCGCATATCCAGAACATACATCATATTAACCTCAGTATGGAGAAGTATTGCTTCAATGCTTAGGCAATGAACTACACTGAGGGAGGCATGTTCAGGTCTTTCAAGGTCTCTTCACATCATTTAATCAGTATTTTGTTTTAAAGATAAAATATATGTTTAAACTTGCTGTGTTGATCATAGCCCTTTACAATACTTTATTTCTGCATGGTGTTAGCCTTGTTCTCAACTCTGCCTGTTACAGAACTAGTAATTGAACAGAAATGGCAACATTAAACATTATTACAAATCCGTTCCTCAACTTAAGTTTGCTTTAGATCAGTGGTCTCAAACTCAAAGCCTTTGCAGGGCCACATTTTGGATTTGGAGGTACTTGAAGGGCCTCAGAAAAAAAATTGTTAATGTCTTATTAAAGAAATGACAATTTTGTATGAGGTAAAACTCTTTATAGTTTATAAATATTTCCTTTTGGCTTAGTCTTAATAATAATGTCATTTATAGCTAAAGACACATATCTAATCTAATCTAATCTAATCCTTAGGTTTGTATACCGCATCATCTCCACGTTCGTAGAGCTCGACGCGGTTTACAGTAGGAGAAATAGGAAGGAACTACAACAGAGGGTTAGAGGTAGAAGTGTGAAGAAAATTTAGAGGACTTGGGGATGCCAAGATATAAGAGTTTCCTTGATTCCTAAGTTGGAGGGAGACTTACATTTTTTTGAGAAAAGCCAGGTTTTCAGATGTTTGCGGAAAACTTGGAGAGAGCTCAAGTCCCGAAGAGGGGAGGTAAGGTTTTTCCAGAGCTCAGTGATTTTGAAGTGGAGGGAGGTCCCTAGCTTTCCTGTGTGGGAAATGCCTTTTAGCGAGGGGAAGGATAGTTTTAATTTGTGGGAGGATCTGGTGGTATTAGGGTTTGAGGAATTCCAAGAAAGAGGGATAAAGGGAGGGAGGATACCATATAGGATTTTGAAAGTTAAACAGGCGCATTTATAGTGGACCCTGGCGATTATCGGAAGCCAGTGGAGCTTGGCCAGGAGCGGGGAGACATGGTCAAATTTACTTTTAGCGAAGATGAGCTTGGCCGCGGCATTCTGAATCCGATCAAGAAACTTTTTTATTTTACTTTTGTGATTATGATAAATATACTGAGGGCCTCAAAATAGTACCTGGCGGGCCGCATGTGGCCCCCGGGCCGCGAGTTTGAGACCACTGCTTTAGATGAACAAAATAAACAAGGGCAAGTTAAATTTCAGAGGACTAACTCCTTGTGCAGGGTTTATAATGGGAATTCCCAGGTGATTTTAATCAAGCACAGCATGGGTATGGGGGGGGGGTAGAAATATGTAAAAACAAGATAGGCTGTGGGGGTAATAGCAAAGTTACCTTTTGAGATGCCTGAGAATATGCTTTGCTTTTATGGTAGAGACCTCTAGTGGCTCTAAAGGAGTAGTGTAGCATGACCTTTTTATGCCACTCACTCTTTTCAGAAAAGAGGAGGGCTTCACACTTGGAGAGAATATCCGTCCCAAGGGCACTTCCATATCTGTCTTTTTCACTGCACCACAATCTGCTTATATGTAACCAGATAGGTCAGGGGATCACAATAGAACCCTAGTTCTAAGGGATCAAGAACTATAAGGAGCTTGATCAGAGGAAGATCCTGGGAAGCACAGAATTTAAGAAAGGAGCATCTGATGCCTGCATCTGAGACCTACCTCCAAAGAACATAAGAATAGCCTTACTGGGACAGACCAATGGTCCATCTAGCCCAGTATCCTGTCTTCGCAGAGACCAATCCAAGTCACAAGTACCTGGCAAACACCCAAATAGTAGCAGCATTCCATGCTACTGACCCATGTCTGTCTCAACAAGTATATCAAAGAGTGAACTGTATCTTACTGCTGGCTTCTGAGTTTGTTACTTTTGCCAACCAATCAAAGACTTTTACTAAGGTTTTCTGGTTTAGAACAAACCCTAGGTTGGACTGAAATTCAGTAGAAGTGAGAGAGAGGAAAGAGTGATCAAAGGAACCCACTGCCCCTCCCCCCGCCCCTCAGCTATGCTGGTCCTGATCTAGAACCCCAAATTCCAGAGAAGAAAACCCTTACCAGATACAGTGTTTTCTCACTGACATGTATTCTTAGTTTCTCCTACAGAAAAACCTTAGTAGTGATGGAGTATATATGCACCTCTCCTCCACCAAGGAAGAACATACAAGATCTTGCTAATAAATAAACATAAACATAGAAAATGATAGTGAATTATGACTATACTGCCTATCCGATTGTCCTATTCATACTAACTACCAAGTTCTACAATCCCTTCCTTTTCCTCAGAGATGCTCTGTGCATGGCCCATGCTTTCATTAATTCAGATTCAGTCATTGTCTACACTAAGCCCTGAATATGTATACCCTAGAGGAAAGAAGGGACAGGGGAGATATGATTCAGACGTTCATATACTTGAAGGGTATTAACGTAGAACAAAATCTTTTCCAGAGAAAGGAAAATGGTAAAACCAGAGGACATAATTTGAGGTTGAGGGGTGGTAGATTCAAAGGCAATGTTAGGAAATTCTACTTTACGGAGAGGGTGGTGGAGAGTAAAACTGTGACTGAGTTCAAAGAAGCGTGGGATGAACACAGAGGATCTAGAATCAGAAAATAATATTAAATATTGAACTAAGGCCAGTACTGGGCAGACATGCACGGTCTATGTCTGTGTATGGCCGTTTGGTGGGGGATGGGCTGGGGAAGGCTTTAGTGGCTGGGAGGGTGTAGATGGGCTGGAGTAGGTTTTGACAGAGATTTCGGCAGTAGGAACCCAAGCACAGAACCGGGTAGAGCTTTGGATTCTTGCCCAGAAATAGCTAAGAAAAAAAAATTAGAAAATTTAAATTGAATCAGGTTGGGCGGACTGGATGGACCATTTGGGTCTTTATCTGCCGTCCTCTACTATGTTATTATGTTACTAATGTTTTTAGCGCACGCATGAAATTACCGCACGCTACACCACGTGGTATGCTTCTAGAATAACACCAGCTCAATGCTGGCATTAAGGTCTAGCGCGCATGGCAATTTTAACGCACCTTAGTAAAAGGAGCCCTAAGTTTCGGGTTTGCCCCACTTTGCTGCTTTTTAATACTACTGCTGAGCTTAACAGTACATTGTAATTCTTGTGCACTCGACAAATAAAACAACGGTCTTCGATACAGAAGGAAACTTCTTTTGGTGGCTGGCCAAAGAACAAACAGATTCATTAAACATTACATTTACGCTGATGATTTTACAATTGTTTTTCCAGTAAATTTTCTTTCCCCATCTGAGATCCTAAGGGTGGAATCTGTTTTATCTATTGTAGATGGACGGATGTCTGATTTCAAATTAAAGTTTAACAGAGATAAAACAAAAATGTTTTTCTAGCTACTCCAACTAAATGTGACACTGACAGTATTACTTTAGGAGGGAATGTTTATTACATTACATTACATTACATTTGTGATTTCTATTCCGCTTGTACCTTGCGGTTCAAAGCGGATTACATAAGAAGAAGCTGGACATTTCCAGGAGGGTACGTGACATTTAGGGTAAGACATAGTTACAGAATGAGTATAGACTTGGTAACATTGGATGAAAGCAGTTATATTACATTACATATCAAATCTTTTTCCAGGCGTTGGTAGGTAATATGAATCGGTAGGATGAATTAGGTTTTTTTTTTGTTTTTTTTTTGTTTGTTTTTTTGGTCGGTTGAGGATATGGTGTCAGGGAGTGGGTAACCTGGTCGGTGTATGTGGAAGAGGAGATTAGGTGTTTTGAATATGCTTTTTGAAAAGTAGCGTTTTGAGTTCTTTGCGGAATGCTTTGAAGTCAGATGTTGAGGTTAACAATCTGGTTATGGAGGGTTCGAGTTTTGCTGCATGCGTTGCTATGAGGTTTATCCGTTAGCCTCTTCTATTAGAATACATGGGGTTTACATTGACAGAAATCTGTCTGTGTCATTGCAAGTGAATCAAGTTGAACAAAAAGGTATTTTATGTTGTGGAAACTAAAATCTATTAGATCATATTTTGATAGAATTCCTTTTCAGTTATTAGTTCAATCTTTAGTTTTGAGTCTTTTAGATTATTGTAATATTGTTTATTTAGCAGGACAACAATCTTTTTTTTCTGAAAATTATGTATTATTCAGAATACAGCAGATCAATTTTTAATTTGAAGAAATATGAACATGTATCTCCTTTTTATCGACGATTGCACTGGCTTCCTATAAAGGCTAGAGTTTTATTTAAGCCTGGGTGTTTTATATTTAAAGCGTTGTAGGGTTTAATGCCAAATTATATGGTGAATCAATTCTCATATGCCTCTCGGATTCATCCATTACATAATTTATCTTTTTTCAAGTTCCCTGTAGTTAAAGGTTGTACTCATACAAGATATACTGTATGTGTTGCCAAATTATCTTATCAAGCTGCATATTGGGATTCTGAGTTTGGACCACTTGCTAAAATGTCTATGACTTATCTGCATTTTAGAAAACTTTTAAAAACTTGTTTACCAAATATTTATAGATTTTAATGATGTTAATGTATTTAAAGGTAATTGAATTGTAATTCACTGTTAATATTCAGATATAAATCCTTGATAATGAAAGCTTATTTTCAGAATAAGCAGACTAAATTTTGCGGAGATAATGTATTGATTTTTCCAGATGTGGCCCAAGCAACACAATTGAGAAGAAAATCCTTTTTAGCTTTGAAATCTAGGGTGTTGGCTTTAGGAGCCACATTTTATTTAAAATTTCCTTGTAAATGCTTGATTAAATTTAAGGAAAATGATTATGTTTATTGGGACTCAACTCAATTAGAACAATTTTTGCAACATCAAGAATCCATTAGTATTTCCTCTGCTACCACATAATTAATTATTTGGAGTTTTGAATTTCTAAACACTAATATGTTTGGTCTATATGATCATGTTTATGTGACTTTTGCTAGAATATATAGTACTTGCTCTCCCATAGTTATGAGGACTAGAGGAATTGATGTGATAGCTTTGTGGTTGATGTATTAATTTTATTTATGTTCCTTACTTTATTATTATGTATATGTAATAATGTTATAAAACTCGAATAAAAAATAAAAAAAAAATATTCAGATATATCTTATGCACATCGCATTGAACTGCAAGATATTTGCAATATTGTAATCAATTTTTATGTTATGTTTTGTCAAAGTATCATTGTAATTTTTTCAATGAGGCTTATCCCTCGTTCTGCTGCTTCATTAACAACAGTCAGTTTAGATGGCTGATTCCAAAGTTCCTTGAAAACTGGATCATCGGTCCACTCTGTGGGACGTTTCTTCAGGAATAGAAGATATAGAAGAACTTATCTTAAAGTGCATTACGGGAGCGCCTCCACCGACATGGCATGTTTCCTATTAACTTCCTCAGGGTCGAGGCTCCCAGCATGAGATTAGCAAGCAGTTCTCATGTCGTAATCCATTGAATTTCCTTCAGGCTACTCTGAAGGAAATTCAATGGAGCCGCGACACGAGAACTGCTTGCTGGTCTCATGCTGGGAGCCTCGACCTTGATGAAAACTTTGAAGCATGGCATGTCGATGGAGGCGCTTCTTTAATGCACTTTAAGATAAGTTCTTCGATATCTTCTATTTATTGTTGCTAAATCTGCACTTTATATATAAGAAGAAAAATTAAGAAAAAATCTAGAAACAGGATCCACTGAAGACAATGGCTCTTATTATCCTCATATGAATCCGCTATAATGAAACTCTGTGCGGCCGTGATCCGTGATCCATGCGGCGGTTTCCCCAGCAACGTTCCTGCCCCGATCTCCGACGCTGGCTGACTTCTGACAGTGCCTCTCTTTCTCACCCCTGGACCAGCAGCGGCAGCAGCTGTGGGGCACTTGCTAGGCTGGCCCACTTTGATAATGTGAGGTGGCTGGCCTAGCAAAAGCCCCGAGGCTGCCCGAGGATGTGTCTGCTGGTCTCAAAGTGGTGATTCTGAGATTGGCTTGTCTATGTGGGAAGTTTTTGGGAACCCCTATTAGACACTGAGGCCTTTTCTCCTTTTTCTTTAGGTACTGTAGGTTGTGCTGAATAACATTGGATGTTGTTTTTGGATATGTGGTATTTGGACATCCTTTCTTGTTAGTGAATGCTATTGTCCAGTAACACATGCTAAGCTTTAGTAAAAGCACCCCCTAAATAAATACAAAGGATTCAAAAAAGAGAAATGAATGAACCTTTAGAGACAACCATGTGCCAATTGGTGAGAACGTAAATGGGATTATCATATCATGTACAGTTTAAAAACAATTTCTAGAACGTTTTTCTAGGTGGTATCGTATGTCTGAGAGGAATCTAAACTGAAAGACTCACATTATAAAGGGGAAGGGAATACGGACTTGTATACTGTCTTTTTTGTGGCTTTGACATTCAAAGCAGTGGGCACTGGAGGATTAAGTGACTTGCCCAGGGTCATCTGAGGTGAAGTATAGTACTTTATCTCAACCTAGCCGGGTCAAAAACAAAAAGTCTCTGGTGGCCCCAGGGGGCCCTGATATACCCTCATATTAAAAAAAAAAAATCCCTGGTGATCTATGTGGATCACAGCCCTTCCCTATTTATCTCTCCTCCTCTCTTTTGGCAATCTCTGGTAGCCCAAAAGACCCCCCAAACCCCTTCATTCCTGATCTATCTAAATCAGGAGGCAAGAGCAACACCCATTTCTTCCTACCTCTAGCGCTGCCAGCTTGAAAAACAACAGCACGTGACCCCTTGAAATATGTTTAAATGTACACTAGGGGTTAGCCTGCCAATTGAGAAGTACCCCCTTATTTAGGCAGGCTGACCCCCCTACAAGTTTATTCCAATGTACTGCATAAGGTCAGGCAGTGCAGTTTCTAAAAAACAGTGGAAGAGATGCTGTGAGACACTTCCCCAGGATCAGGTAAATATTAAAGTCATGGATTTGATATACTGCCTTTCTGCGGTGCAACCAAAGTAGGATACGTATTTTATATGGAGGTATAGGCAGTCCCTGAGTTTCAGATGCCCAACTTAAGTAGGACTCACATTTAAGAACGTGGTCATGGCTTCATTTGATTTCACTGAGCAGGATTTCCAGGGGCATAGACTCCTACACTTCTCCTACAGCAGATTGAGGAATGATGAAGGGCCACATTAAGAACATGTGGTTTTAACTTGTGCATGCTGTTAACCGATTCCCCTGTACGTACTCTTATTCACATGTACTCGATATCCCTACATTGTGACTTTATGTAACCAAAGACTTCATTGTTATTTTTTTTCGCTGACTGTCCAGCTCTTCTTGTTGTAAACCGCCTCGAACTACTATGGCTTTGGCGGTATATAAAAAATAAAATTATTATTATTATTACCTTAGAGGGAACACTGGTAGGGGCAGTTGGCCCTTTTGTCAGCTGGGAGCAGACATAAGCAGCAAGAATCTTAAAATCTACAAGCTCTGAGTTACATACTAATCCAACTTAAGAACAGCTTTAAAAATGTAACTCATTCTTAACCCAGGGATTGCCTGCACTTTCGCTGTTCCTAGTGGACTCACACTCTAAGTTTTGTACTTGGGGCAATGAAGGGTTAAGTGACTTACCCAGAGCCACAAGGAGCAGCAGTATGCAGGAACTGAACCCAGTTACCCCTGTTTCTCAGTCCATTGCACTAACCATTAGGGTACTCCTCCACTGGTATTACTGGTTCACTTGGGTGCTACAGGTTTTGATGATGTCTGGTTGGGAATCCACACACCCCTCCCCCACCCCCTTTTTCCCCCCCTATGCTGGGTATCTGGTCCAGGGATGCCCTGGAGCTGACTGCTTCCTTAAAAAGAGGAAATCCTTTTTCTTTTCTCCTTTCCTAAATGCTGAGTGGGAATTGGCACATGGACTGATAGGAAAGGAGAAAAACAAACAACATCTGCTCAGTGCAGTAAACTCTGGCATAGAGTGGCCCTGTGCTCAGTTTTTTTCTGTCGATGCCAGCCATCTGTTTACTGCATCGTAAGTACAACTTTTAGCATGTACATTAGGAAACTGCATTGAGGCTCAGCTCAGCTCGCATTTCTAATACATGGCGTATTAAAATGGCCTCTGGGTGAGTAAACTTAAATAAATCCAATTTAGATTAGTGGTTTGGCTGCAGTAACACTATAATCCTCTCTATTACCTTTTAATATTGATATTGCTGGATAAATTATACAGCTGAATTGACATTATCCACATAAGAACATCACGAGCTTTCGCTAGGGACATTTGTTTGTTAGCATACATTTGGTTCATTTACATACCATACCTTGATTATAATAATAACTTTATTTTGTATACCGCCATACCCAGAGAGTTCTAGGCGGTTCACAGCAATTAATAATGTTACAAAAGAAGATACCATTGGGAATTAACATTTTTTGGAATGAACATGTCATTTAAGTTGACAAGAATTAACATTTTTTGGGGTGTACAGGTCAATGAAGTTGACAGAATATCCAATAGTGCATGCAAACTTGATTGCACACACAAACTTAGAATACACATGTGTGGAATCAATCTGGGTGGATTAGAATGTTACAATGCACACACAGCACATGCATTAAAATCAAACGGAAAACTACACACAAATGCCAGGAGTAATTTGGAAAATCCCAAAATGAACAGAATATTTTTATGGCCATGCATATCCCTAGATTTTATACATGACAAATAAAGTTCTAGAATGAGAACTAAACAGACTAAGAACATAACATAAGAACATAAGCACTGCCTCCGCTGGGCCAGACCTGAGGTCCATCGTGCCCAGCAGCCTGCACACGCAGCAGCCCAACAGGTCCAGGACCTGTGCAGTAATCCTCTGTCTGTACCTTTCTATTCCCTTTTCCAGCAGGTTGCAAATAAATAGTAAATTAAAAAGAGAAAACAATATTGATGGTGATATTTGGGTAACTTTATTCTTTATTTATACTATATATTTTGAATGATATTTATGTAAGTAATACCTACTGTTCTTTTATTTGTATGACACTGTTTTAGATTAAAAATCAATAAAGATTTTTAAAAAAGAGAGAGAGAAAACAAACAAACAAAAAAAGCTTCTTTCCCTGCCATTTGTAGGCCTCTCTGACGGGAACCCCCTCATCAACAAGTAATAAGGCAGCAAACCAATTTCATGCTTGTTGTTTCATTGTTACTGACAGCGGTTATTTCTGTTTCTAATCTTGTATTTCAAAACTGCAGGCATCTCCACATTTGTATCGATTCCCTGATTGATGCCTGAAGCTGTCGAAAGGGTTCTCTGTGCCTGAAAAGTCCTGAAGCTTTTATAAACCGCCTGTCTTAAAATCCGCACCCTGTTCTGGAATGTCATTATTCACCTGCATCCAGTGTTCGAAAGGGAATTGAATTTTCAAGGCAGCAGTGAAGGTTTTGAAAGCCTGACTGGCAACGACAAAGCCATAGGTGCGATTCTGAAGGAGTGAGGTGTGACGGGTGGCACTTAATCTATAAATGTCCTGGCGAGATATTTCTTGGTATTGCTGCTCTCAAACCCATCAAATTGCTGCCTTCCCTTTTGACTTGGCAGAGCATGCCTTCTGCACCGAGATATGCATAGCTTTCAAGGTCCCCCAAATGAGGTTCGAGTGTGGCAATTGGTTTTGGTTCTGTAAATTATGTATGACGTTTGGTGCAGTTCTACAGTATAATCTCGTTATAACGGACTCGTGTATAATGGAACCTTGATTGTAGCGGACGAGGTCCGCTGGTGCCTTAATAAACATGCAGAAAATCATCGCATATAGCGGACTCGCATATAACAGACCTTCGGATATAACGGACAACCAATTTGGTCCCCAGAGTCGCTTTTAGCTGTAGTTTTGTTGGGCTATAACAGACGTGCAGGCTCCGCCTACAAAGCGCGTGGCGTGCCGGTGATATAGTATCAAAATGCAGCCCAGAAGAAAATGACAGAGTATTTTTCTTTCCAATACAGTATGACATAATGCTTTAGAACAGGGGTGTCCAACCTTTTGGCTTCCCTGGGCAGCATTGGCTGAAAAAAATGTTTCTGGGGCTGCACAAACGCTGCAGCAAGACAGAGGAGGGAGCCAGCAAGACGGTAAACACCCAGGGGCAGCAGAGGAAAACACTGCATTGCCCTCGACCGGGGCCACACAAAATACTTCACGGGGCCGCATGCGTCCCTCAGGCCACAGGTTGGACACCCCTGCTTTAGAACATCTTTCAGTGTTCTGGCTTTGCAATAATTTCGTGCCATACCAATGTTTTGCTGAGTTTTGTTCTTGATGTTGCTGATATGCTTGTGCAGTGACTGTTGTTCATTGATTGAATGTTATTTCAAGTTGACTTAAATAAAGTTTTTAAAAAATGCAACGCTGGATATAACGGACTCTGGATATAACGGCCCATTTTTCCAGGTCCCTTGAAGTCCGTTTGTAACGAGATTCCCCTTCTATTCACTGCCCTCTCTTCTCTTTCCATCCAGTGTCTGGCCTCTCTCTCTCTGTCCCATATGGCCTCTCTCCATCTCCTCTTTCCTTTTCCCTTGGTCTGGCATACCTTCCTCCTTCCCTCCATGCCCTGCCATGTTATTCCCTCCAAGCCATTCTCTCCCCCTCTGCTCACTTTCCTCCTTGAACTACTTCATCGGGCAGCAGCAGCATTGACAATTCATTGCTGTTGCTGGCTTCAGGTATTCCTCTCTGGCGGGTCCTGTCTTCATGAACACAGGAAGTAGGCAGGACCGGCCAGAGAGGAAGGCCTGAAGCCGCAACAGCAGCGAATTGTAAACGCTGCTGCTGCCTGAAGCACCCGAGGCAGACGCTTCTCTCTCCTCCCAGCCCCCGCTGACTCTGTGACCCTCCCAGCGAGATGACTTTAATAACAAACCTCCCTCCAGCGTTGGCAGCCGCAGCACGCTAAACAGGCTGCTTCGCGGCTTTCTTCTGCCATTGAGTCTCTCTGTCGCGTCATTGATGACATCATTAGTGACGCGGCAGAGGGACTCAACTGCAGGAGAAAGTCGCGAAGCAGCCTGTTTAACGTGCTGTGGCTGCCAACGCTGGAAGGAGGTTTGTACCGGTATGTGCAGAAGCGATATGTCTCTCCCCCTCCAGTACCTGTGCAGCACTTTGCTGCGGCGCATCCTCCCATCCTGAGTTGGCCACAGCGCTCGAGTGTGTTTCTCCCGCTTTGTCTGGTCGCCGCATACGCACTCTGGCCACGGACCTACAGATCACGGATCAGGGATTACAGATCACGCAGGTCTGAGTGCGCATGCGCGGCTAGCGTTTTATTATATAGGACTAGCTCAAGACAACAACTCGTGCTAATGGCTACGGACAAGGATGTGCTGACTTGCAGAAAATGAGCAAAGGGATGACTGCGGAGACCTGTCGGTATACTGCCATGCAAGGCCCCTGTATGAAGACCATTAAAAAAAAGCAGAGCAAGGTGTAACCAATATGTAAGAAGCAAATAAGTTCATTTTTAATTACTTACATAACCCAAATGTATTGCTCCTGCATTTCAGGTCCGTCTGGTATGACGGATTGGTGGCTGAAACGTCTCGGTGTGACTCTATTTCAAATTAAGAATCTGAAGAATTTCTGCTAGTGTAATTAAATGCACACACAGGATCATCCCACAGTTTGTTGTTTTGTTTGTGTGTGTGCGTGCGTTTTAGTATGTTAATATAATACCCCTAATGCAGGTTGTAACATAGTTTATTTTGCAGGACAGCAAAAGCATTTACGTACACAAACTTCTCATTGTTCAAAACAGGGCTGAACATTTCATTTTTAATCTCAAAAAAAATCTGGTCCCATCACACCTTATTCCCGAAGACTATCCTGTAGAAGCCGTGGTAGTCTTTAAATGTGGCTGGTTTTGCTATGTAAAGTGATACATGGCACCAACAGCCAAACTGCATGCGATAGCGGTTTTAGCCTTAACGCCAGCATTGAGCGGGTTTAGCGCTTGCTAAAATCCTGCGTGCGTTAAAAACGCTATCTCAGCTTAGTAAAAGGAGCCCTTAGTTGCTATTCTAGAAGTTTCACACTCAAATTCTATCACATGCAGCTTCCAGGGGTGTGTGGGAGGGGCATGGGCGGCTCAAGAGTGTAGCTAGGGGTTAAGTATGTGTGTTACAGAATAGAGAATGACACGGTGACAAAATTCATCACCGTTCCCGTCCCCACGGATAACCGCGGGAAATAATCCCATGTCATTTTCTAGTGTCTATTTCAAGCTCAGTCCTTCTACACCAGCATTCTTCAAAGCAAAGCTTGCGGGTCAGTGGTTGTGACCATTCATACTCTGATTCTTATGTGAGCCAAGGATAATGAAGCCATTGTGACATCACTGATGTGATTGACTCTTAGGCACTGGTGGAATGAAGCATTATGACATCACAATATCTGCTCTGGATACCAGAGACTGTCATTCTGTAGTGTCTATCTCAACCTCAGTTCTTCTACACCGGCATTCTTCAAAGCAAAGCTTGAGGGTCAGTGGTTGTGGCCATTCATACTCTGATTCTTCCCTCTCTCCTTAAAGAATGACATGAAGATGGTTTCCCGTGGTTATCCGCGGGAACAGGAACGGTGATGAATTTTGTCACCGTGTCATTCTCTAAATACAGAATAGTAGGAGTTGCATCCCTAACTGAAAAGAGGCATGACCGTGACCTGTCAAATGCACGCAGGACAAATGCGCACTGACAATTGCGCCCTGACATTTGCACGCATGATAAATGCATGCACTGGATGGGAGGTCCACCCCAACAGGATACTTTTTTGTCTTTTTGAGGGTTACAAAGTCACCCTCTTTTTTAAGGGGGGTCTCCACGCCCCCCCACACACACACACACACAACACTTAAAAAATTCACTTCCTATCTAGTGTTAGGGTTGGATATCTGGAAGGCCCTGATTTGCTGAGACTCCTCAGGCCCCGTCCCAGCACCTCAAGCCCCTCCCAAGGGACGGGGCCTGAGGAGTCTCAGCAAATCAGGGCCTTCCAGATATCCTTCAGGGTCCGCAATTGTCCTGCTCACACTTGTCCATGTGCACAATTGTCAGGGCGCATTTGTTGGAGCACAATTGTCCTGCACGGATTTGACGGGGTACCAACATGACGATATATAATTTGTACTTAACACCCATCATCCTTGTGCCTACATTTTGGCATTCTTTCTGGAATCTTTTTTTTTTTTTTTTAATAATTTATATTCCGCATATCCTACAACTCTATGCGGATTACAAACTATTCAGGTACTCAAGCATTTTTCCCTATCTGTCCCGGCGGGCTCCCACTCTATCTAATGTACCTGGGGCAATGGGGATTAAGTGACTTGTCCAGAATCACAAGAAGCAGTGCGGGATTCGACCCCACAACCTCAAGGTGCAGAAGCTGTAGCTCTAACCACTGCACCACACACTCCCTGAATATGGTCTAGGTTTTGCAAGGTTTTCCACTGTATTTATTTGTATATTAAATATTGGTTCAGATATCTTCCCCCCCTCTTTTTTTTTTAAGAAAGCCACGGTAGTGGTTGCCACGCAACAAACACTCTGACACCCATTAAATCCCTATGGGCATCAGAGTGATTGCTGCAGTATCAGATACTATTGCAGCTTTCTAAGAGGAACCCTCTGTTTTTATGAATATTTATGATGTGGGACGATTTGCCTCTATTGTTTCACATACTGTATGTACTAAAGCAATTAGAGACACATGTCTTTGCAAAGCTGCACTAAATTCAAAGTGGAATTCTCCAGAGACTCCTTTGAAATTGCACACGCAGTGTGATCTGTGACTGACAGAGACACGTTGTTGAAAATGTATGAGAAATGATATGAGACGACGGAACTTCAGAGCTGCTGTCATCGCCATCATGTCGTGTGGGCAAAGACTTATCTGAACTCCTCACCTGTTGTGAGGTGCAAGGAGCAGTTCGGCTAACAGCCAGAAAGTATTTATTGCAAGGCTGACTGACAGAATCCTATTTTCTGGTTAGAATTTCCTCCTGCAATCCCCAGAGAGAACCACCTCCACAAGATGAAAATCACACAGCAGAAACAGAGGCGGTGAACAGATTAAACTTTATTGCTCAAAACGACTCGACGCATATGCGTTTCGGCCCTCAGGCCTGCATCAGGAGCCTCGCTATCACATGAATGGTTGATAAAAAAATAAAAAAAACCATCAAAATCAATCCTAGATGGTGATGCAGTGTTAAATGCCAGAGTCTAATATGTACAATCTCAGGGGGTCAGCACCGCTCTTTTTGCTGTGTGACACCCCCCCCCCCCTGAGATTGTACATCTTAGACTCTGGCATTTAACACTGCATCACCATCTAGGATTGATTTTGATGGGGGTTTTTTTTTTTTTTAAATCAACTATTCATGATTGTGCTGTTGTTTTTCAAGCTGGCGGAGCTAGAGGTAGGAAGAAATGGGTGTTTCTCTTGCCTCCTGATTTAGATAGATCAGGAATGAAGGGGTTTGGGGGTCTTTTGGGCTACCAGAGATTGCCAAAAGAGAGGAGGAGAGATAAATAGGGAAGGGCTGTGATCCACATAGATCACCAGGGTTGTTGTTTTTTTTTTTTTAATATGAGGGTATATCAAGGCCCCCTGGGGCCACCAGAGACTTTTTGTTTTTGACCCGGCTAGGTTGAGATAAAGTGCCTGATTCTGTATAGTGTGACCAAAGTTACGCATTGCCAATTTGCGCATGCAACTTGTTTAACAAACTTATAATTGATGATTAACAAGTAACATTTGGCACTAATTAGCACTCAGTAGAATTTGCGCTCACCACTTTAAGAGTATGCTATAAAATGGTATGCATAAATCTCAAAAGGGGGAGCGGCCAGAGGAGGAGTATTGGTGGGTGGTACGATTTCCTAAAAGATAGGCATAGTGTTATAGAATACACCTGATCTGTGCACTTCTTAGGCACAGGTATGTAGGTCTGGTTTTCATAAATGTTAGGGAAGGGGTAAAACGCGGACCTCACGGACCTTACGGATCTAAAACCGCACGTGCTTAAAAATCCGGGGTCCGTGCATTGACAAGTCCGCCTTCGCTTTCCCTGCAGCTCAGCTCAGGCCCCCGGCTCCCTCGCGGACCTTACGGATCTGAACTGCACGTCACATCCTTAAAAACCCGAGGTCCGCGCCACTTTTGAGGTCCGTGCCACTTTTAGTCTCTGGTTCTGAAAGAGCTCTATGACAATTTAACTCTGACAGATCCTAATGCTTTTCTCTCCCTATGCTAGGATCCGTCAGAGTTAAATTGTCATAGACCTCTGTCAGAGCCAGAGACTAAAAGTGGACCTCGGATTATTAAGGATGTGCGGTTTTAGATCCGCAAGGTCCATAAGGTCCGTGAGGTCCGCATTTTACCCCTTCCCTAAATGTTAGTCATGCATATGGACTCTAAGCGTGAATCTATAAACTTTGCATAACTTCAGAGGCATTTTATAGAATTACACTAAGTGCTATCATAAGAACATAAGAAGTTGCCTCTGCTGGGACAGACCCGAGGTCCATCGTGTCCAGCAGTCCGCACCCGCGGCGGCACATCAGGCCCATGACCTGTAATGTGATCCTTCTCTAATCCCTTTTATCCTTCTATCCATACTCTATCTGAAACCTATCTCTACCTCTATCTGTATCCTTCAATCCCCCTATCGTTCAGGAATTTATCCAATCCTTCCTTTTTGACACCAATTTTTTGGGTATCATATATCAAATATGGCACTTCCTGTACAAATATTTGCTATGAGCAGCAATGGAGGGGCCAACCAAACCAATACATGGCCTCACTCCCAAGCTCTCTAGTTGCTGATATTGTCGGTAAGACCAAGGCCCCAGACCCACCCCATTTTGCTGCCTATGCATGCTATAACCTGATTTTTACAAAATAAACAGTAAGACTTATAATAAATTAGTACAAGGGGCCGTTGAAAAGTTCTCAGCTCAGCCAAGAAGAGAATAATGTGGAGCCATGAAACTTACAAGTTATTCCACACTTCTCATTTCATATCATCGAAATGAAAAGTATCAAGAAAAGTGTGGAATAACTTGTAAGTTTCATGGCTCCACATCATTCTCTTCTTGGTTGGGCTGAGAACTTCTCAGTGGTCCCTCAGATTGTGATGTCATAATGCCTCATTCCACCAATGCCTAGGAGCCAACCTCATCGGTGATGTCACAATGGCTTGGTTTCCCTATACTGGTGCCCATTTGCTAGATGCAGTTGCGTCATTGAAATGAAAAGTACCACGAAAAGTGTGGAATAACTTGTACGTTTCAGGACTCCATATCATTCTCTTCTTGGCTGGGCTGAGAACTTTTCAGCGGCCCCTTGCAATATATTTCTGTGATTTTCTGCTCACCATGAATTATTTGGGTTTACTTGTGAACAGTATTGTTAATTTTGATATTGTTTATGGTTTAAATACCGCCTTTCTTAAATAATAACAGAGCAATTAACAATAAAATAACACCAGGAGATAAAGTCACACAAGGGAACTCCAGTAATGAGAGACGAGAGGAGAGCTGTAAAATGAGAGAACAAAAAAAAAAAGCATAGACTGCAACCCTAGTAAACCCTATTGATACCTTTCATATGGCTAATTCCCCTCACAAATCAAATTGTAACAGTGGCAATTACTAAAACCAGTTAATTGGAGAGTACTAAAAGCAATCTGAAAGATTTATGATGGTTTGAAAGCGTAAGAATTTCTTATGTGCCCTATGATAAAACTGTTTTCAACCTAGTTCTCAATCCGTAGCCAGTCAAATGAATATGCATGTGATAGATTTGCATGCATTGCCTCCAGTGTCTCCAAATCTGTCTCATGCACATTCATTATAGGTCTCCTGAAGACCTGATTGGACATGTCCTGGCGATCGGGGTGAGTACCATTGTGATGAAATGGATGCATCAGTGGAAAAATCACTTTGCTGTTTAGTCACTCTGACTCACCATGTGTCATATTCAGGATGTCTTCATTTTAGCCCGTCTGCAATTATTTTCTGGGATACACACAGGAGGAGCCCCTTAAGATTCACATGTCTTTCCCACTTTTTATTAAGGTCTATATTTTTATTTGCATAAGTAATCCGCCTCAGCTTTTAATGAATAAGGCAGAATATTAGATTGAAACAGAGCTGTTGTGGAGCATCACATTTCAAAGAATAAATTTTCTTTAATTTTCATTTTTAATGTAATTTATAACCAAGTACAGCCAATAGTCAAAAACCAAACACATCTTTAGATCTTACCAAACACGCTATCATAGCTTCACCCTTGTTTTCGTATGATGTCTTAACTGTTTTATACAAAAACAAAGCAAGAACGGAGCCTTTAGACGGAGAGCGAATGGTATATTTTTTCAAAATTGTACAAGTTCCCACAGATTAAATATCTACATGATTTTACTCTCACGAACCTCTTGAGTCAATAAATGTAAGTTCGTTTCCTATTATTTTGTTGCAGCATCCAACTAGATAATACAGTTCTAGGCCTCTGGCCCTTTAAGGAAGGGCAACAGGGATGTTAAAGTTTTGATGGCAGTTTTGATGATACAGAGAAAACAAACCCGTCTTTGGTGCTTGGCTACAGATGACTACCCAGCATAATCCACTTTGAAATAATGAACACTAGGCCATATTTTCAAAAACTGCATCAGAGAGTGTTTTCTGCCACCAGCCAATAGGGGGCTTAGCTCCTGGGAGTTTGTTGGGATGAACTTCTGACCTCCTACCAGTTGGTGTCAGTGTGCCTCACCAATTAGGTTGGCCGGGTCTATTCATCCCACTGCTGTTGTTTCCTGCCAGAGGCCATCTTGTTCTTATCTGACTCCTATATAAAACCAGTCACTGTTTGGTTTGTTGCCAGAATTTGGATTACGCCATTCCAGTGTTGTGTAGTATTTTAGCACTCTTGCTGCATCTTTGATTCTTTGCAGAAATCTTTCAATTTAGAGCCATGTTTGGTATGTTCCTGTTTGCTTGGGTTCTCTGTCTTTTTTTTGCCTGGGCTTCCTTGGTACCTCAGATTTTGGGTTGGGGTGGGATCTCAACTGAAAAGGAGGATAACTGCTACAAGCAGAAAAATTTGTTCAAGCTCCCTTTGACCCCAGGGTACCACATCCTTAGCAAAACCTATCTGTGAACCTCACCTGCTCACTGGCCTTGGGTCTTCCTTACTGACCAGAACTACAGTATCTCAGATAACTCTTTAAAACTCAGCTGCTTCTCCTTCCAGAAGCAGCCAAACTTCAGTTTCTTGTCTCGGAAGACAAGCAACACCCTGCCGCCCTTCCTAACAGTCCTGCTGCAGCATGAGACTCTGACACAGTCTTTCTCCAGAACTTGTCTTTCAACTTCTGACTCAACTGCCACTTTTGTAAATCTCTTTGGGATTACTACAGTTGAGGCTGGTGGGGGAGGTTTACAGGAAATTGGATTTCAGCTCCAAACTGCTCATTTTCCAGAACTCTGTTTCAAGGATCCTTGCTGTTGTTTGAAATTAAAGTGGAAAACATTTAAAAACAAAAAACAAAACCCAAAGTAAATTTTGTTTTATTTCATTCTGTTTTTAAGGAGTGATATCCCTCAGCAGCTTCAAATTAGAGAATGACACAGGGACAAATTTATCCCCGTCTCCACAGGAACTCAATTTCCCCGTGAGTTTTGTTGCTGTTCCAGTCCCTGCCCCATTCCTGTAAGCTCTGCCTTAACCACACAAGCCTCGAACCTTATGATTTTAAAGTGTTTGAGGCCTGTGCAGATGAGGACAGAGCTTAGGCATTGGTGGAATGAGGCATTATGACATCACAATCTGAGCTCTAGAATGTTGCTACTTAGGATTTTAAAGCGTTTCAGGCTTGTGCAGATGAGGACGGAGCTTAGGCATTGGTGGAATGAGGCATTATGACATCACAATCTGAGCTCGAGAATGTTGCTACTTATGATTTTAAAGTGTTTGAGGCTTGTGCAGATGAGGACGGAGCTTAGGCCTTGGTGGAATGAGGCATTATGACATCACAATCTTAGCTCTAGAATGTTGCTACTTATGATTTTAAAGTGTTTGAGGCCTGTGCAGATGAGGACAGAGCTTAGGCATTGGTGGAATGAGGCATTATGACATCACAATTTGAGCTCTAGAATGTTGCTACTTATGATTTTAAAGCGTTTGAGGCTTGTGCAGATGAGGACGGAGCTTAGGCCTTGGTGGAATGAGGCATTATGACATCACAATCTTAGCTCTAGAATGTTGCTACTTATGATTTTAAAGTGTTTGAGGCCTGTGCAGATGAGGCTGGAGCTTGCAGGAATGAGGCAGGGACAGGAAAAAAAACTCATGGGGAAAATGAGTTCCCGTGAGGATGGAGAAAAATTGTTCCCATGTCACTCTCTACTTCAAGCTTGAAAATGTGCATGCAGGGTTATAGAATGAGAGTCAAAATGGCACAAAGTGTGGATGAAATGAAACAAATGGAAAAAAAAAGACCCAACAAAAAAACACCCCTTTTGCTACGCACACCTGTACATCAGCTTCTGCATGAGTACACATGGATCTAGGATCGACGTCTGGTTATCTTTACTATGCCATTGAAAAGGTCTGGCCTTTCCTTCAGGTCTGTTCTGAAACTTGTCTACTGCTCTTGTCAGACAAATAGTGTAGTTACTTACCTGTAACATAGGTTCTCGGTGGACAGCTTAGTAACAATCATCAGAGAGATTACAATGTCAACAATTGCATGTACTACATGAGTATGGAATGCTAACAGAACTCATTCTACAAGGTCTCCTTGCTATCCTTCCCCCAGAGCTCCCTCACCAAACACCATTAAGACAATAAAAATAGCCAATTAGTCTATATGTGTATATCTGCTTTGAAAATATTACCACAGGTAAGTCATGTGACTACATTTATACCCATTAAGTTCTGGACTATGTAACATGCATACATTTGAATTTTGCAATGGATTGGGTGTAAGTACAAATCCTTCCCAACCCACCCTCAGAAACAGCTAAGTAGATACGGGCTTAAGATTTGTAAGTTTATTGTGTAACTGGCTACGTCTGCAAATAAAGCACTGCTTTACCTGGGAAATTGACTTTCAAAATTACCCTTTATACATGGATTACTAGCTCTCATGCAGATCACAAGTGCAGGCTAGGTCTCTGCCCCACATACGGCTTTAGTTGTGAAAACAGAGAAATGTAGCTTGGCATATCTATGTGGAACACATGCCTGGGATTAATTGAACCAGCCTCGTGACCATCCTTTAGAAAAATAGAATTTGACTGTCACGTGGCTGTCAGAAAGGGAAGAATTAGTAGGCATAAATTTGCAAAGTTTTCTTCAAAACAGAGGTTAACCCAGTTCTCAGGACAGACCTAGCCAGTTAGGTTTTTAAGATCTCCACAGTGAATATGTGTGATAAATTGCCTGCACTCCCTCAATCCTATGCAAATCTTTCGCATGCATTTTCCATTGTGGGTAGTTTGAAAACCTGGCTGGCTGGCTGTGTGCCAAGGGCCGGGTTGAGAACTATTGCTTATGGTATTTATGGATTAACTCTCTCACGATTAGTGTATCTTATATATTCAACATATGGCACCGAAAAAATTATGCTATGACACATCATGGAAATCCAAATTGAAACGGTTAAAAAAAAAAATCCAGGTGAGATAATCCGCATAAAATTGTAGGATATGCAGAATATAAATAAATAAATATGTTTTAAGCAGGTGCCCCCTTCAACTTTAATTCTACCTGAAACTCTGAAGAATCTTTTAAATGTGGATATCATCACCTCTGTTTTCAAATGCTTCTTCTGTAATCATACTGAAAAGACCTTAGCACCAGCCGTGAGATCCGAGGCTACTGGGAAGGGAGCGCAGAACCAGACGAGGAGAAAGAAAGGCCCATTTATGAAGAAGGCTGGGTCCACAGCCATTACAATTCCAGCCGTATCTCTTCCAAGTGACAATTACTTCGCACAGCTTTCCATTTTCCTATGGTTAGCTCTGATTTAGGATTCTTTATTTCAGAGATAACACCCTAGAAATCGCTTATTTCCAGCCATTTTTGCCTGTTTTACTTAACCCCTGTGGCCGCTAATGACTGCAATCAGTCAGTGGCTGTTCCGTCTGCTGCGAAGAGAGTGCTTTCCTTCTCCAGACAGGGAATTCTAGGGCCTTTCTGATGGGGATGAGTGGCGCCAGATTGCAGTCGGCAAAGCAGAAAAGCAAGAAGATGTGGTGTGGAATATCAAGCACTTCTGCAGCCATTCGTGAATGAGTCTGGCCCAGGCGCGGACCCTGATGGCTTTCGACGCGCAGACATTCCAGTGGACACTTCAGCCTCTATAATGAAAAACCCCTTTTATTTCTTTTTTTTTTTTCTTTCTTTCCAATCAATTGTTCATCCCCTGGAGATGTCCACAAATAGCTAGATAAGCACCTGCGGCGATGTGATCACATTGTAGGAAAACTCTCAGTGGGGCTCTGGGTATCCCTGAGGTCGGAGCAAAAGTACTTAAGTTAAAGTCTGTGACTAAAACTCCTCAAACCTCTCATAAATTGTCTCTCTCAGTGCACACAGATTATCAAAGCATCCCCTAGATGGTAGATTTACAAGTTAATAGTTACTATTAACAGCCACAGTAAATTCAAAGGCAAGCGGTAACTGGGAGGCTGGTCTTAATTCGAATAAATTCAGCTCTCCAATAATAAGAACATAAGAATTGCCGCTGCTGGGTCACTCACGCAGTCCACTCACGCGGCAGCCCCTAGGTCAAAGACCAGTGCCCTAACTAAGACCAGCCCTGTCTGTGTACGTTCCGGTTCAGCAGGAACTTGTCTAACTTTGTCTTGAATCCCTGGAGGGTGTTTTCCCCTATAATAGACTCCGGAAGATTGTTCCAGTTTTCTACCACTCTCTGGGTGAAGAAGAACTTCCTTACATTTGTACAGAATCTATCCCCTTTCAACTTTAGAGAGTGCCCACTCGTTCTCTCTACCTTGGAGAGGGTGAACAACCTGTCTTAATCTACTAAGTCTATTCCCTTCATTATCTTGAATGTTTCGATCTTGTCCCCTCTCAGTCTCCTCTTTTCAAGGGAGAAGAGGCCCAGTTTCTCTAATCTCTCGCTGTACGGCAACTCCTCCAGCCCCTTAACCATTTTAGTCACTCTTCTCTGGATCCTTTCGAGTAGTACTGTGTCCTTCTTCATGTACGCCGACCAGTGCTGGACGCAGTATTCCAGGTGAAGGCTGCTGACTGTCTGTCCCACCCTCTCTGACAGCACCTTCTTATTCTGGGGAGGGTGAGAGTGCCAGTGCTAGCAGCCACACATCTAGGGTAGGGTTGCCATATGACTCCAGGAAAAAAGAGGACAGATTGAGATATTTATTTGATTTTCTATACCGTTCTACCGTTCAGAGCGGTTTACATGAATTTATTCAGGTACTCAAGCACTTTTCCCTGTCTGTCCTGGCACACTTACAATCTATCTAATGTACCTGGGGCAATGGGGGGATTAAGTGAATTGCCCAGGGTCACAAGGAGCAGAGTGGGTTTGAACCCACAACCCCAGGGTGCTGAGGCTTTTGCTTTAACCACTACGCCACACACTCTGGGTTATAGTTCTATTAAATGCAATGGAAGCGAAACTCAGTCTTAATCCATCCTCCTTTTTCTGGAGCCATATAGTAACCCAGAGAAGCTCCTTTGAAAATGGACTTGCAGATCTCCACAGGGTCCTGTGAGCTGCCCACAGGTCTTTAAAAACTGCGCTCTAAATCCATCAGCTCATGTAATCACAGATTAAAAAAGCACAATGATATATTTCAAAAGTTTATTTAAAAGGTGGGTAGGAATTAGGGGGAGGGTATTGAGAGATGCAATGGGTATTTGGGAAATATATTTTGAAGAAATGAAAGATATTTGATTGAAATTAATATGATGAATTTTAATATAATGACTATTTTATTGTATTATATTATTGTATATTTACTGATTTATTCAATAAAAATGTTATAAATTAAAAGGTGGGGCCAATGTCTACTTTTTGGCATGTACGTATACCGTATATGAGTTTGTGCTTGTGTATATGTTAATACAGTAGTATATAATAAAATAAATTATTTTTCAGTTGTGTCAATTGTGGTCTCTAAGCCATGAAGATGTTTATTTATTCATTTAGGGGGGAATTCATCAAGGAACATTAACCAATTCAGCAAGTACTAACTATGGGGTCCTTTAACCAAGGTGTGCTATCCGATTTAGCGCATGCTAAATGCTAAGGCATCCATAGAATATAGTGCGTGCACACGCTAAATCGGTTAGCACGCCTTAGTAAAAGGACCCCTATATTAGCATGCACTAAGGGCTAGATTTACAAAGGGCATGGATCGGATCTGATCCGTGTCCGGGGGGCTGATTCACGAATCGCCCTCATGCAAATGAGGGTGATTGAAATCATGCCCCCATCTGACTGTCAGGATCGCTCTCTAGCAATCCCGACGCATGCGTAGACCATCTGTAGATGGGCTGCGCATGCTTAAGAGCAGCGTCCTTTTTTAAAAAAAACTGATTTTAAAACTTTTTTGCGAGTCCATGGTTTTAACCCCTTTTAAACCCGCGGATTAAAACCAGGGGCTTGCGCTGCGGGAAGGGCAGGAGAGATTCAGGGCGAGTTGTGGTGGCAGGCAGGACGATTCGGGGCGGGTTGGGTCGGCAGGCAGGAAGATTTGGGGTGAGTTGGGGCGGCAGGAGAGAGCAGGAGATTCGGGGTGAGCAGGAGATTCGGGGCAGGTAGGAGAGAGCAGGAGATTCATTCGGGGCAGGCAGGAGATCGGGGCTTATAGCAGAAAAGCAGGGCAGAGAGCAGGGTGGCAGAAGGCAGGGCTTGAGCGACGGGTCCTCAGCAGTCGCTTGTTTGTGATCGGCCAGCCCAGTTGGTGTTGCAGGGTTTTGGTTAGTGAATCACGTCCCTGCCTACTTTG
The DNA here is from genome assembly GCF_902459505.1 of Geotrypetes seraphini. Classification (NCBI taxonomy): domain Eukaryota; kingdom Metazoa; phylum Chordata; class Amphibia; order Gymnophiona; family Dermophiidae; genus Geotrypetes; species Geotrypetes seraphini. The sequence goes on from NC_047096.1 coordinate 21,942,830, forward strand.
CATGCCATTCCTCTCATTTGCATGTGCGGAACGGAGGATGGTTGGCAGAGAGGTAAGTGAATCAGGCTGGAGTACAATCGGGTCACAAACCGATCGGTACACGATTGGTTTGCTTAGTGAATTTAGCCCTAAATGCTAAGATATCCATAGAAATATAATGAGCATCTCAATGTTTAGTGCATGCTAATGCAGTTAGCATCCCTTGATGAATACGTACTCCTCTAAATATATCATTCCAGGCAGGTAACAATAAAACATACATGATAAAAGAATAAATATCGGACATTGACATGTATGGGAAAATCATCAGATAAATTCTCCAATAAATAGCACATTACTTATTTATTTATTAAAAAAATGTCTACACCCCCCTAAACCTAGGCGGTTTCCAAAAAACATACGTAATATAAAGAACATACACCCTACAACTAAAATCATAAGAACATAAGCAATGCCTCCGCTGGGTCAGACCTGAGGTCCATAGTGCCCAGCAGCCCGCTCAAGCGGTGGCCCAACAGGTCCAGGATCTGTGCAGTAATCCTCTATCTATACCCTTCTATCCCCTTTTCCAGCAGGAAATTGTCCAATCCTTTCTTAAACCCCAGTACCGTACTCTGCCCTATTACGTCCTCTGAAAGCGCATTCCAGGTGTCCACAACACGTTGGGTAAAGAAGAACTTCCTGGCATTTGTTTTGAATTTGTCCCCTTTCAACTTTTCCGAATGCGCTCTTGTTCTTTTATTTTTTGAAAGTTTGAAGAATCTGTCCCTCTCTACTCTCTCTCTATGTCCCTGGAAAAGTGGAGACTTAGAGGAGACATGATAGAAACCTTCAAGATCATGAAGGGCATAGAAAAAATAGACAGGGACAGATTTTTCAAATTAAGGGGATCAACAAGTACAAGGGGGCACTCAGAGAAATTGAAAGGGGAGAAGTTTAGAACAAACGCTAGGAAGTTCTTTTTCACACAGAGGGTGGTGGATACATGGAACGCGCTACCAGAGGATGTGATAAACAGGAGCACGCTACAGGGGTTCAAAGAAGCTTTAGATAGGTACTTGGAAGACAAAGGGATTGAGGGGTACAGATAAGAGTTAAGGTAGATTATAGGGATGGGATTAGAGGTAAGTTACAAAATTAATCAGGGACCACTGTTCAGGCACTAGGTCTGATGGGCCGCCACGGGAGCGGACCGCTGAGCAAGATGGACCTCTGGTCTGACTCAGCGGGGGGCAACTTCTTATGTTCTTATGTTGTAAAATCAAGCTGTCTTAATATCTGCACTTCTGTCAGTCTGACAGTCCTATTACATAAGTGCATCAACAAATAACCGTGTCGTCAATAATCTTTTAAAGCTAGCGCATTCTACACAAAAGCGGGCGAGGAAGGATCTAGTTATTGAAACAGGGCTCCGTTCCTAAGATTCTCAATTACCCCACACTCCAAAACTGCATTGCTGTTTTGCTGTTATTCCTGGTGGATAAGATGCAATGAATTTTCACATCTATAATGTCACAAGTCATTACACATATTGATGGAGTGCTGAAGTTACCGAGTTTCCGGGACAGGAGGGGGTGCCACATTGCTGAAAAGGTAAAAAGAAAGCAGTTGTTCCGTCTGGTTCCATGGCAGATTGACCAGTGACTGACCACCTACAGCTATTGCTTTGCTTGCAATTTCTCTGCATGGGGCTTTGGAATGAGATGTCAGTGATGAAAGATGATTCTGGGGATTTGGATCTTTTCAATACACTCTTGGATAGGTACGAGAGGAAGTCAGAAGTGTGCAGAGATGCATGCACATACATTCAGAAGCCGGCTATCTCCCACTGAATGGCAACTATTAGCTGTCTTAGCAATATTTACTTTAACTGACTGAAAGCCCTTCCTGGCTGGCTACAATACTGCTGAATATCAGGTGGAATATATTAATGCATTTATGCTACATTCACAACACAGGAAATATGTACAAATATGTCTATCCATACAGGATATGGTGACGGGACACAAGTCCGCGAGACTTCAGCGCGCCGACATTGCAGCGCCGACAATTCGGCGCAAGACCCCAGCGCGCTGCCGAAAAAGTTACTTTTAAAGAGCTCCGACGGGGGGGGGGGGGAACCCCCCACTTTACTTCATGCAACCCCCCACATTCTAGAGAAAACTTAACTTTTTCCTAAAAAATCAGCTCTGGTTATCAGAGGCTGAAGCTTTTCACACTATTTATTCATTCAATTTTCTATATTGTTCTCCTAGGGTAACTCCAAATGGTTTACATGAATTTATTCAGGTACTCAAACACTTTTTCCTGTCTGTCCTGGTAGGCTCACAATCTATCTAATGTACCTGAGGCAATGGGGGGATTAAGTGACTTGCCCAGGGTCACACGGAGCAGCGTGGGTTTGAACCCACAACCCCAGGGTGCTGAGGCTGTAGCTTTAGCCACTGCGCCACACGCTCCCCATTAAAAACATGATATTGAAGCATCACCTCCCACTAGTAGGTATGGAGTGTCAGAGAGAAGGTGGAAATAGCATCTCCCTTCTGAATTTGGGGGAAAATCTAATATAAGCCCCTAAAGGATATATTAAGCTGTGATAATGCAACACTGCATTAAAAAGCATTATCTTAATTGTTGCAAACTTCCATGTGTCAAGTCCTTGACCCTAAATCAGGTGCAGCGTGACTAACAAACTGAATCAAATGTAAATGGATGGAAATCAGTTCATTGTCATGGCAACAAGTAGCGCAGCTTGCAAAAAAAAAAAAAAAAAAATCTTCACAAGCTGCTGTATTCAAGAGGTAAAACTAGTCTTCCCCTGGGAGTTTTGTCGGAGTTGCCCTTTATTTGGCACAGATGCTCAGAAGCAACATGTGGCTTCTATGGCTCTTATGGGAGATCAAAAGGAGAATAAAAGAAGGAGGCTGGCCTAAAATAGTACAAGGACAGTACAAGGAAGAGGTAAGAGAGATGCCAAAAACAACCAACAGTTACATCTATTCAAAGCATAAATTATAAAACAGAAACAGTCCTAGGTCTTGCAAAGAACATATGAAGTCGCAAAAGTGGAATTCTAGGAAAGTCCCAACCAGGATCCAGGTTTCAGCAACTGATGTCGCCTTCCTCAGGGGACAATATATAACAGGGGTGTCCAACCTGCGGTCCGAGGGCCCCATGTGGCCCCATGAAGTATTTTGTGCGGCCCCGGTCGAGGGCGATGCAGTGTTTTCCTCTGCTGCCCCCGGGTGTTTACTGTATTGCCGGCTCCCTCCTCTGTCTTGCTGCAGCGTTTGCACGGCCCCAGAAACATTTTTTTTGGCCAATGCGGACCAGTGAAGCCAAAAGGTTGGACATTCCTGATATATAAACTGTCCCTGGACATACAGTCAAGGAGTTTGTTCACTATCTGAGGTGCTAAAGCACCGACAGGGTTGACCTCCTTGAAGATATAGCCATAAAGCCTTTCTATAGTTCCAAAAGAATTCAGCCTTGTGGGTGCTTTAGCACCTCAGATATTGAACAAACTCCTTGACTGTGTATCCAGGGACAGTTTATATATTGTCCCCTGAGGAAGGCGACATTAGTTGCCGAAACCTGGATCCTGGTTGGGATTTTCCTAGAATTCCACTTTTGGGACTTCATATGTTCTTTGCAAGACCTAGGACTTTTGCTGTGTTATAATTTATGCTTTGAATAAATGTAACTGTTAGTTGGTTTTGGCATCTCTCTTGGCTCTTATGGGAGATCTGCATCTCCAAATGCCTGTTACTTGGAACTATTGCTCTCGTTCAACATCAAGTTACGTAAAGCAGCTGTTTCACCATCTGCCAATTAAAGGGTTAAGGGGTCTGTCAGTGGCCCTGGGGTTTCTATTTAAAGGGGCTGCAAGGCCCTACAAAAGCACTTCCTCCCCTTCCCACCTCCAACCCAATATAGAAGATTTCTAATGGTTCATGGAGAAAGTCGCCAATCTCCTCAACCTACCCTTTTGCATCCTTTAGAAAAATGTAACTCCTTCCCTGAGCGGGCCCCCCACTGAGGGTTTCCAGGAGGCAGGAGCGATTCCTACTCATTCTTGCTTCTACCAATGCAATAGCACAAAATGGCATCAGCTTCCCCAGGAGCTCTTCTATCCCTTAGCTGAGTAAACAGGTCTACTAGTGAAGTAGCCCAAAGGTTCTGAACTCTTTCTCGTCAATCAATCCAGGACTTGAGCAGAGTCTCTGAAGTCTCTGAAAGAGAGAATGGTGTCTTGAAAGTGAAAGGAGGTAGTCTCAGGAATGATCTAATGAAATATTCATTTATGGGAAGAGTGGTGGATGAATGAACGGCTTCCCAGTGGAGGTGGTTGAGATGAAGAAGGTCTCTGAATTCAAGAAAGCATGGGACAAGTATAGAGGATATCTGAAGAAGGGATTGTAGAACTTGGTGTTAACGGGTGGCCTAAATAGGATGTATAGTTTTTAGCTCTGGTCATTTTCTATCTTTCAATGAGGGACTCTCGATTGGAAACAGGTGCCTTCTTGGATGTATTTCTCAAGCTCCTCATTCCAATGCAAATCTCACACCAGATTGTTAAATGAGAGATGGAAATTCTTCCAAGAGTGTTCTATACTATAAGGAATGAGTATTCTTCTCAAAAGGTTCCTCTGGGCCAAAGTACCCAGGAAGGGACATTAACCATGCATTGTTGCACCTCCTAGGAGAGAGAGGATGAAGTCTTCCCCACTCCCCTTCTCCAAGTAGTAGAGTGCAGCTAGTGGGCAGTGACAAATGAGAAAAGGGAAGGATAGGGGTGGGGGTCAAAGGTGGAGGTAACCCAGTAGGTAGAGGTTAAAAGGCTCAGCCTCTTCTATTCCAGGCTCCTTCTCACCTACCCCGATGGCTATATAGACCACAGGGAACAAGGAGAATAAGGGACAAGTGCTGCCTGGTTGGCCAGGTGCAGAGATGCAGGAAAAGCTGTGGGCTGGCATTGGGTGGCCATGCAAACTGTTGCTTCAGCTGGACTGGCTATGGGCAGCAAGCTGAGGGCAAGTGAAGGGATCAATGAAATAAATTGGTTTGGTTTGAGCAATGATATCAATGTCAGGCAGTCTAGGGTTACCATATGGCTCCAGAAAAAGGAGGACGGATTGAGACATCCGGGTTTTATGTCCATTGCTTTCAATAGAAGTAAAACCCAGGTGTCTCAGTCTGTCTTCCTTATTTCCATTGAAAGCACTGGAAGTAAAACCTGGATGTCTCAATCCGTCCTCTTTTTTTCTGGAGCTATATGGTAACCCTAGCGCAGTACGATCAAGAAAGCTGTGACCCAGTATCCCAAGCAGAATGTGGGTGTGTAGTTAATGAGTTCACACCGCTGAATTAATACAAGAGCATGAGAATATTTCATTCTTTTACAGGGAAACTGCCCTACAGTGGAAAAGCAGGAATCATCTGCTTTTATTCAAATGCACAAAGGGAACCTATTGACTAGGTCTTTAAAGAAATACTGCTAAGGGTCTGGGAGGGAGAAGAAACCTGACACACTACTTTTGTGGCTGTTTGAATTTATATATATATATATATATATATATTTCTACTAGACAGACAGAAATGCTGATTTTGTCACATCTGACAGAGGACATTGGATCTCCAGAGCTCATACCTCACCCCCCTTTTACATAACGGTTTTATAAGAAAGGGGGGGTGTAATATACTGGTTAGTCTATAAGAAGCCACTTGCCTTTGTCAATGTTATTATATCTTGTTTCACAAATATTTCAGTAGAAGTTTTGTTGGGAGCCCCCAAAACAGGTGCAAATGGCCCCTCAGTTTCCAGCTACACACACACTTAGTTCTTGCCTGGAAAAATGTGCAATTCAGCTAATCTGAAAAAACACAAGAGTTCTATTGTGATTTTGAGAACAAGCAAACGTTCACTCGTTGCCATAAAAGACATATTGGGCATCCGCAGGCTGGATTTAGGGGCTCAGCTGGCTTTTTGAATCGGGCACGTGACAAGTTTCTCGGGAGGTGTTTTGTCTTTGTGAATTTAACGCTAGATTGATGACTAAGAGAAACGAAGTCCTTCCTTCACCCACCGAACAGGTACAAGGCGGGTAGGAACAGGATGAGTTTCGCATAGCTCCCCTTTCTGGAAACAAGTGTTTCTTCAAAGGCAACTCCAAGTTTTCTGTTGGATTCCGTGCGAGGATCTTCTGCTGGGAAGGGGTAAAACGCGGACCTCATGGATCTAAGCCCGCACTTTTTATGTGTAATCAATTTTAATTTTCAAACAGAAAAGCAACCTAAAAAGTACAGGCAACGGTGGAATAACAACAAAGTAGAACCAGAATACAAAATCGGCTAACCCAGCACCCCGCCATTTTGTCTCAGCATAGGTTATGGCTCTGACAGACCTCTGTGACACTTTAGCTCTGACGGACCCTAATGCTTCTCCCTCCCTATGCTGAGACTATGCTTGCCAGACCTCCTACTGGAAGCTAGAGCAACAAGAACCTGCCGTATTCTAGCGGGAAGGGGTAAAACGCGGACCTCACGGACCTTACTGACCTCGCGGATCTAAAACCGCACGTCCTTAAAAATCCAAGGTCCGTGCATTGACAAGTCCGCCTTCGCTTTCCCTGCAGCTCAGCTCAGGCCCCCGGCTCCCTCGCGGACCTCACGGATCTGAACTGCACGTCACATCCTTAAAAATCCGAGCTCCGCGCCACTTTTGAGGTCCCTGCCACTTTTAGTCTCTGGTTCTGAAAGAGCTCTATGACAATTTAACTCTGACGGATCCTAGCATAGGGAGGGAAAAGCATTAGGATCCGTCAGAGTTAAATTGTCATAGAGCTCTGTCAGGGGAAGGGGTAAAACGCGGACCTCATGGACCTTACTGACCTCGCGGATCTAAAACCGCACGTCCTTAAAAACCCGAGGTTCGTGCATTGACAAGTCTACCTTCGCTTTCCCTGCAGCTCAGCTCAGGCTCTCGGCTCCCTCGCAGACCTCATGGATCTGAACTGCACGTCACATCCTTAAAAATCCGAGGTCTACGCCACTTTTGAGGTCCCTGCCACTTTTAGTCTGGCTCTGACAGAGCTATATGACAATTTAACTCTGACGGATCCTAGCGTAGCCAGAGACTAAAAGTGGCGCGGACCTCGGATTTTTAAGGACGTGTGGTTTTAGATCCGCGAGGTTCGTAAGGTCCGTGAGGTCCGCGTTTTACCCCTTCCCTATTCTAGCTCCCAGGATCTTTATGTTAATTATGATCAAATTAACAAAAAAGCACCAACAGGTGATAGTCCATCTTTCTCAATTTTATGCTAATTACTTATTAAATAAAACTCTTTCCTTGTAGAAATTAAACACACATTAATTCTGTTCTGCCTGGTGTGAGAACATCACCCTACATATATATTTATTTTTTTAATGCAAAATGTGTGAAGTAGTAGCTGCTGATTTGCACATGGCAGGTGCATACAGGCCTCAAGCTGGTCCCACTTGCTGTATGAGTGGTGGGCATCAGTGTAACCCACATTACAGGAAAACTTAACCAATTGCTGTAACCCCACGCACTGTAGCGGAGTGAGGGCCGGATTCCAGGTGGAGCTGGTGTGGCATTTCAGGACAACTTGCCTCTCTATTAGGAAGCCTGATAACAGCTAATTCTTATGGATAAATGCAGAATTAACTCTCCCAGTAAGTTCAAAGGGCTGCTGCCGACCTCTGCCAGCCTCCTCTCTGCCGTAGCTGCTGTTATCATGTTTACATGCAGAAACTACAGGCACGAAATTTGCATATAAATAACCTGCTAGTCCAGGAAAGGAGCTACGAGGTCTTTTATTACTCGAGAGAGAGAGAGGCAGAAGGAAACAGACCAGAGTTACACACAGTCATTTCAGTCTGGATTCATCTCCCTTAGCTGATTAGCCTAGACAAGGTTCACAGCCTTATAAATATGTATTTTCTGTACATCTGACATTTAACTACAGTGGTGCACACTTCATCAACTTCAGGGCTATTCCCATTAAATTTGATGCCTAGGTGTGTTGGACCTGTGTGCAATTGCCCAGGCTAATTCTATGTCCTCATTTTCAGGTAAGTGAGGTAGGTCAGCTTTGGTATCTTTACACTGCACAGAAGCCACGGGGAGCCATTACCTCAGTCATATCTACTACTAATTATTATTTCTATAGCGCTACCAGACATACGTAGCACCGTACAGAGTCATGAAGAAGACAGTCCCTGCTCGAAGGAGCTTACAATCTAAACCAGGGGTCTCAAAGTCCCTCCTCGAGGGCTGCAATCCAGTTGGGTTTTCAGGATTTCCCCAATGAATATGCATGAGATCTATGTGCATGCATTGCTTTCAATGCATATTCATTGGGGAAATCCGACCGGATTGCGGCCCTCAAGGAGGGACTTTGAGACCCCTGATCTAAACAGACAAACAGGATATCATGGATACAGTTAAGGGGACTGGTTAATCTGCTGGCTAGGTTGGTGGGCAGTGGGGGGTACAGGACAATCAAGCCATTGTGACATCACTGATGAGGTTGGCTCTTATTGGTGGAATGAGGCATTATGACAGCAGAGGAATAGGGTTAAGGACTTAAGACTATATAAAAAAGTGGGTTTTCAGTCTGCTTTTAAACAAGGTAAGGGAAGAGGCTTGGCAGACAAACTCAGGTAATTTATTCCAGGCATAGGGGGCAGCTAAATGAAAGGAATGAAGTCTAGAATTGGCAGTGGAGGAGAAGGGTAAAGCTAAGAGTTCTCTGGGAGGTGTGTAAGGAGAGATATTGACCACCATGATACTGCCCTGGTAGTGTTGGCCAGAAGGAGGGGGAGGTAGCCTGACAGAGAAATCAGCTGAGAGCCAAGGAAGCCAGGGTTCAAATCCCACCGCAGCTCACTGTGATCCTGGGCATGTCCCCTAGTTTAGGTACAGGAAAGATCTTCACTAACCTCATATTTTATAAAGATCCAAACACCTTTTAAAGAATAGCATTTAGCACTGATTCCTGCACCCGCCTTTGGACGTGAGGACTTATAGCTGCTGAAACCTAGTGTAAATCTTGGCATCCAATCCAAGAATTCTATAACACTGAGCCCAAATTTGGGAATGCCCCTGACCCACCTAGGCCTCGCCATGGCCACACCCCTTCAGATGCATAAATCCAAATTAGTACCAATTAACACCAATAATTGGCCCAGAGGGGAGGTATGTGGAGACCACGTGCCCACCCAGTTTGCCCAGTGGCCCATGCAAAATTTGAGGTCTGGCTATGCCTCTGGTCCAAGAAAGGCTAAAGCAGCTAGGACTCTCAGATGGCTCAGGGGTGATATGATAGCGGTCTATAAAATACTGAGTGGCGTAGAAAGGGTAGATATGAATCGCTTGTTCACTCTTTCCAAAAAATACTAGGACTAGGGGGCGAGCGACGAAACTACTAAGTAGTAGATTTAAAACAAATTGGAATAAATATTTCTTTACACAATGTGTAATTAAACTCTGGAATTCGTTACTAGAGAATGTGGTGAAATCAGTTAGCTTAGCGGGGTTGAAAAAAGGTTTGGATAATTTCCTAAAAGAGAAGTCCATAAACTTGGGGAAATCCACTGCTTATTCCTAGGATAAGCAGCATAGAATCTGTTTTGCTACTTGGGATCTAGCTAGGTATTTGGGACCTGGGTTGGTCACTGTTGGACCTCTGGTCTATCCCAGTATGGCAATTCTTATGTTCTTACGAATTCTCTTAAGCCTTTGTAGTGCCTAAAATAAGGTACCAATTTATAGCTTTGCCATCTTAGATTGTAAGGTAGCCCTCTGGACATTGGCTGCACTTGCATGTAATTCACCTTGAGCTACAACCGGAAATGACATGAGCTAAATCCAGATCCTGAATTCGCATAAATCAAGCATGGATACAGTAGCAAATGGGCAGTGTGCTGTGAAATGTGACCATGTGCAGCCCCTTACGCTGGTGCCTTCTGATGTTGTTAGAGTAGCCAACGTTCTGGGAAGCAGATGCGTTGCCCCGATCTGACAAATGATATTCATCGACCTGCAGAACTGGAGTCTTCTGAGCAACTTGCCCTGCCTCCCTCTTCTGGGAAACAGGTCGTGACTCATCTGCTCGGAGACTGGCATTCTCCAGCGGTGCCTCACTGGCCTTCCTCCGAAAACTCTTTAAGAGAGACGGCGTATCTCACTAGGCGCCACATCGAAAGAAAGCTCAGTGCAGACGCACACCGAACCAAATTTCAAAAGCACATATCCATGTGGCAGCGGTTGCTAAACTTGGCCTCTCGGTGACACCATGCAAACAGCGTGGCTCCAAATTCTTACCAAGGGCAGACCACGACATTCCACATGATTGTAGGGACAGCTGGCAATATTGAACAAAAGGGCTGTCAAACTTTATAAAGGATAAGGGTTGATGCTGGTCTGTGGTCTCTGCATATTATATTCAGCACAGGTCACTTTACAGATAACTGTGCTAAATATATTTAAACACCATGGCCAGCATTAATAGAAGAAAAAAAAAACAAAAACACTGACCGCATCATTTGAATATTGACCTGATCGATTTTTGTGTCTTGTTTGTGCAGAAAGAAGGCCTAATAAATAAGTTGTAAGTGATATTGTTTTGCATCTACTACTAGCTTTCAAGAGCTAAGCTGCCGTTATCAAATCTCAAAAAACAATGCCTAATATATTGAGGTAGACAAACTTGTTTCTTGACCCGTGTTTCTACAAATGCAACTGGGCACAATATAATTTTTTGCTTAAAAGCGACAAAAAGCATGGGGAGAGGAAGGGAAGGAACATTCTGAGCCAGAAATATGCCCTGTGTGACCTGCCCCATATCAATCCTGCGCTGCCCACTGTTTAACGGTCAAGCGGAAGAGGCAGTACATAAGAGTTGCCATACTGGGACATCGAGCTCAGTATCCTGTTTCCAACAGTAGCCAGCCCAGGTCACAAATACCTGGCAAGAACCCAATAAGTAAAAAAGATTTTATGCTACTTATGCGAGGAATAAATAGTGGAATTTCCCAAGTCATCTTAATAATGGCCGATGGACTTTTCTTTTAGGAAACTATCTAAACCTTTTTTTTTAAACCTTGCTAAGCTAACTGCTTTCACCACATTCTCTGGCAACAAATTCCAGAGTTTAATTATACTCTGAAGAAATATTTTCTCCAATTTGTTTTAAATTTACTATTTAATCAGATCTTCTTATTCCACTCCACTCAGTATTTTATAGACCTCTATCATATCATCCCTGAGCCACTTCTTCTCTGGCTGAAGAGCCCTAGCTGCTATAGCCTTTCCTAGGGAAGTTGTCCCATCCCTTTGATCATTTTTGTCACTCTTCTCTGTACCTTTTCTAATTCCACTACTGTATATCTTTTTTGAGATGTGGCAACCAGAATTGCACACAGTATTTGAGATTCAAGCCCCCCCATGGAGCATTACAAGGGCAGTATAACATTCTCATCTTTCTTTTCCATTCTTTTCCTGGTAATCCCTAACATTCTATTTGCTTGCTTAGCTACTTCTGTATATTGAGCTGAGGGTTTCAACATATCCTCAATGATGACACCTACGGTAGATTTTTTTTTTTTTCCTGGGCGGTGACTCCTAATGTGGAACCCTGCATCGTGTAGCTATAATCTGGGTTCCTCTTCCCCAGATGTATCACTTTGCACTTGCTCACATTAAGGGCTCCTTTCACGAAGGTGCACTAGGGCCTTAGCGTGTGCTAAATTGCCACGCGCGCTAGCCACTACCGCCGCCTTTTGAGCAGGTGGTAGATTTTCAGGTAGCGCGAGCTAATCCGGTGCGGCAATAAAAATGCTAGCACACCTTCATAAAAGGAGCCCTAAATGTCATCTAACATTTTGATGCCCGGTCGCTAGTCTCATAAGGTCCTCTTACGATTTAACAACTTTGTCTCATCAGCAAACTTACCCTCCCCCCTTTTTACTAAGGCACGGTAGAGGTTTCTACTGTGGCCCAGAGCATTAAATGCTCCACTGCTCATAGAATGCTTAAGATCATCAGAACATTTAGCGCCTCAGGCCAAGGTAGAAACTTCTACCGCAGCTTAGTAAAAGGGTGCCTTAATTATCTCACTAGTTATCCCTAATACCTCTAGAGCAGGGGTAGGGAACTCCGGTCCTCGAGAGCCGTATTCCCAGTCGGATTTTCAGGATTTCTCCAATGAATATGTATGAGATCTATTTGCACGCACTGCTTTCAATGCATATTCATTGGGGACATCCTGAAAACCTGACTGGAATATGGCTCTCGAGGACCGGAGTTCCCTACCCCTGCTCTAGAGCATTGATAAATATGTTAAAAAGCAGCAGTCCCAACACAGACCCATGGGGAACTCCACGATTTAACACTGTCAACACCCCTCTATGATTAATTCATCCCATTTTAATATTTATTGAATCGTGAAGAATCTTCTGTACTCTTAATCTGCTTCAAAGTTACTTTACTATGGAGGAAAAGAGCCTCAGAACCCCGTATGCTGCTGATAATTGTTTTAAGCAAGCATACTAGAAAGGGTAAAAACTCCACTATTTACCCTTCTCCATTGAGAATATTAACAATTTAACCCGACTCTCTGTTTTCTATCTTTTAACTAGTTCTTTAATCTACAATTGGACACTATTCACTTTCCTATGACTTTCTCATTTCTCAGGAGTCGTTCATGAGGTACTTTGTCAAATGCCTTTTGAAAATCCAGATACACGATATCGACTGGCTCACCTTTTATCCACATGTTTAGTCACCCCTTCGAAGAAATGTAGTAGACAGAGCATAATTATGGTGCCCTGCCTCCCTTGTACTCTGTGTGGCTGCACCTCCTGCACATTTGCTAGCTGAACCCCTTAGGGAGGGAAGGGGAGTTAATGCTTCGCATTTTGTGACTTTCATAAGGACAGCTAAACACAGGAACGCTGATGACGTCTGGTCTCAGATTTGTCATGGGAAGGTTTGCCAGAGATCTCAAACCATGAGTCATGATTAATATAATGACAGGTCTGGAGTAATACACAATACTCAGCACAGATTTTTTAAAAACAGACCCATGATGGGTGCGCATTAAAGAAAAGATTCCAATTGGGTCAAGAAAAAGGGAAGAAAAGCTAAGACTGAGATCAAAGAGCTTGTTGCTTGTGATTGAAAGGTGGCCACAAATAAATCCCAGCCAATGCAAACCAAATCCAAAGAAGCCACAGAGAGATTTTTTTAACAGCAACAAATAATGACGGCCTATAGGCTGGAAAAATCAGAAGGCCCCCGGCTCGAATCCCACAACAGCTACTTGTGACGTGGACAAGGCACTCATCATCCATTGCCTTGAATGCCAGTTTACGTCATGCCCCTCTATGCTGGGCATCATTGACATGGTGACACCTCACCTCAGATGAAAGCATCGTAACACAGTGAATGATGGCAGATAAAGCCCTGGGTCGTCCATTCGTTCTGCCCGACAGTCGCATTCATTATCAAGGCTATGTCGAACCAACAATCCAGTATATTAGTACATTTTACTTGCTAAGCTTCACTATAAGAGGTCTTCCTCTCCCCCATGAGATATGAAAGACCTGTACTCAGATGAAATGAATGTGGTATAAAAACGCATATTTGTTCCTGATCCATTCTTGCCATTTTCAGAGCTAAGACTATAAAAAAAGCATCTGCCCTGCTCTGCTTCTACTTCCTAGTTACCGAGGTGCCATCAAAACCTACTCCAGCCCGTCTCGACCTGTCTTGCCACATACGGGCTGGAGTACGTCTGTCATCTGCTTCACTTCCTCATGCATTATTAATTCATGATTACATTTTCTTTCTTTGACATTTCTGGGGCACAGACAGAGATCCACCCAGTACCATCCTTAGCTTCCAGCTACTGATGTTGCCATCAAAGCCTACACTAGCCTATCCAAACCATCTTGCCATTTGTGGGATACAGACCGTAAAAGTCTGCCTGGCACTGTCTTCGTGTTCCAAATTACTGGAGTTTCTGCCAGAGCTCTCTCCAGCCCATGCTAAACTAAAATTGCTATATACGGACGGGACATAGACCATGGAAGTCAGCCCAATACTGGTCTTAGTTCTTCAGGGGCGGAGTTGCCATCTAAGTACCATTTGACACATCAAACACAGGCAACCATTTAAGTTGGGGTTGCTTTTTTTCATACCATTCATTTTCTAATTAGAGATCCTCTGTGCTCATCCCATACCTTTTTGAATTCTGTCACAGCTTTCATCTGCACCACCTCCTTCGGGAGGGCATTCCAGGCATCAACCACCCTCTCCATGAAAATTAATATCCTGCCATTTCTCCTAAGTCTATAATCCTGCAACCTCAATTCACGTCCTCTAGTTTTACCATTTTCTCTTCTCTGGAAAATATTTGTTTCTATATTAACACCTTACAAGTATTTAAACATTTGTATCCTATCTCTCCTTTCCTTCCTCTCCTCTAAGAGTATACATATTCAGGTTGTCCAGTCTCTTCGTGTACGTCTTTTGGCGAAAGCCCCTCATTTCCTTCCTCATTGCCATTTAGTATATCATGCCCAGAAAACTACAATGGGGGGGGGGGGGGGGGGAGTTCCCCTCATTGTGTAGTCACTTGGAGTTGCATATCTGGATCTTAATATGAAAAAGAAAAGGGGATTGGGACTTGTATACTGCCATTTTTTTTTTTTGTAGCTTTACAACCAAACTTAAAGCAGTTTACATACTGGTACTTCAAACATTTTCCCTATCTGTCCCAGCGGGCTCACACTAATGTACCTGGAGCAGTGGAGGATTAAGTGGCTTACCCAGGGTCACAGGGAGCAAGCAGCACAGGGTTTGAACCCACAACCTCAGGGTGCCGAGGCTGTGGTTCTAACCATTGTGCCACACTCTCCTTTAGTATAATATCAGAAGTGAGCCAAATATAGAACAATGAAGCCACTGTGACATCACTGATAAGGTTGGCATCTATTGGTGAAATAAGGCATTATGACATCAGGGAAAGAGACTGGGACTTGTATACCACTTTTTTGTAGTTTTGCAACCACACTTAAAGCAGTTTACATACAGATACTTCAAGCATTTCCCCTATCTATCCTTGTGGGCTCACAGTCTATCTAATGTACCTGGGGCAGTGGAGGATTAAATTACTTGCTCAGGGTCACAAGGAGCAGCACAGGGTTTGAACCCACAATCTCAGGGTGCTGAGGCTATAGCTCTAACCACTATGCCACACTCTCCTCCACTGGCTAAAGTTTTGTGGCAGAGGGACTGAGATTTGACATTGAAAAGTCTTTCCTTTAACAATCTCACTCACCAGCCCTAGAATCTGTAGATCAAATGTGAACTGCCAGGGATTGTCTGCCCCTGCCCAGATCTTGAAATATTAGTGGAGAAAGAAGATCTCTTCCCTTCTCCCCTCCCCAGATCTTCTTGTTCTTGAAATTTTATGTTTTGTTTTGAACACTTCTAAACTGTCCATATGGTGCACAGTTACTTTTTACTCCTGGGGGAATTCTGTGCAACTGCATAATGCAGAACTTTCAGAGAATTCTCTCCAGGCACAAAATTATCATTTTCTCACAAAATATTTGGAAAAGCCAGCTCCACAAGAAGAGGAAGGTTCTGCAGGCTGGAGGGAGGAAGTCAACCCACCCAAGATGGTGTTTTGTCTTCCTGAAGTTGAACTACACCAATCTACTACATTTGTTTGATGGGGGTGAATAAATTTGTGGATAAAGGTGAGCTGTTCGATATTGTGTATCTGGATTTTCAGAAGGCATTTGACAAAGTACCTAGAAAGTCATGCATGTAGGGAAAAAGAACCCGATGTTCACTTACAAAATGGGGGGGATCACCGCTAGGGGTGAGTAACCTTGAAAGAGACCTGGGAGTGATGGTAGACACATCATTGAAGGCGTCGGCGCAGTGCGCCACAGCCTCAAGGAAGGCAAACAAAATGTTGGGCATCATTAAGAAGGGTATCACGACCAGGACGAAGGAAGTCATCCTGCCACTGTATCGTGCTATGGTGCGCCCGCACCTGGAGTACTGTGTCCAGTACTGGTCGCCGTACCTCAAGAAGTACATGGCGGTACTTGAGAGAGACCAGAGAAGAGCAACTAAACTAATAAAGGGTATGGAAGACCTCTCATATACTGACAGACTGAAGAAGTTGGGGCTTTTCTCCCTGGAAAAGCGGAGACTTAGAGGAGACATGATAGAAACCTTCAAGATCATGAAGGGCATAGAAAGAGTGGACAGGGACAGATTTTTCAAATTAAGGGGATCAATAAGTACAAGGGGGCACTCAGAGAAATTGAAAGGGGTGAGGTTTAGAACAAACGCCAGGAAGTTCTTTTTCACCCAGAGGGTGGTGGATACATGGAACGCGCTCCCGGAGGATGTGATAAGCAGAAGCACGCTACAGGGCTTCAAAGAAGGTCTGGACAGGAACCTGGAGGACAAAGGGATTGAAGGGTACAGATAGGAGTAGAGGTAGGTAATAGGGATAGGATTAGAGGATTAGAGGCAGTTACAAAATTAGTCAGGGACACTGTTCAGGCAATTAGGCCTGATGGGCCACCGCAGGAGCGGACCGCTGGGCAGGATGGACCTCTGGTCTGCCTCAGCGGAGGCAACTTCTTATGTTCTTATGTTCTTATGAGATAGGAGGTAATATCCTGTGGTCAATTAAGAACTGGATAAAAAATAGGAAACAGAGAGTAGAGTTAAATAGCTAGTTTTCTGAATGGAGAAAGGTAGATTGTGAGGTTCCCCAAGAGTCTGGGCTGGCATTGCTGCTTTTTAACCAGGACACATACACACACCCGTCTCCCTTACACTCAAAGTCTAATAGACAGGCACAATTTAAACTGCAAAATGCTGAAAAGCAGATTTTGTAGGCACTGCTCAAAGACTGTTTCTTTTGCTGAACTGTGTCACATTCATCTCTGATGTTAGCTTTAACTATCTGCAAAGAGCTTAAGAACATAAGAATAGCCTTTTTGGATCAGATCAATGGTCAATCTAGCTCAGTAGCCCATCTACATGGTGGTGAATTCAGGTCACTAGTACATGGCAAAAACCCAAGAAGTAGCAACATTCCAGAATCTCAAAGAGTAAGCAAGACTCTGGAACCCCAAAGAGTAGCAACATTCTATGCAGAATCCCCAAAGAGCAGCAAGATTCCAAACAGAATCCCCAAAGAGTAGCAACGCTCCATGCTACTGATCCCAGGGCAAGCAGTGGCTTCTCCCATGTCTGTCTCAATAATATTCGGACTTTTCCTCCAGGAAATTGTCCCAACCTTTTTTAAAACCAGCAACATTCAACGCTCTTACCACAACCTGTAGCAACGTGTTCCAGAGCTTAACTATTCCCTGAGTGAAAAAAATTTCCTCCTATTGGTTTTAAAAGTATTTCCATGTAACTTCATTGTTCTGTTGATGAATTTTCTCAAGGCTGATTGGCTCACTGCCACTGCCAGCCCTCATTTTCCTCTATAGAAACATAGAAACATGATGGCAGATAAAGGCCAAATGGCCCATCTAGTCTGCCCATCCGCAGTAGCCATTATCTCTTTCTCTCTCCGAGAGATCCCACGTGCCTATCCCAGGCCCCTTTGAATTCAGACAGTCTCTGTCTCCACCACCTCTTCTGGGAGACTGTTCCATGTATCTACCACCCTTTCTGTAAAAAAGTATTTCCTTAGATTACTCCGGAGCCTATCACCTCATAACTTCATCCTATGCCCTCTCATTGCAGTTTCCATTCAAATGAAAGAGACTCGACTCATGCACATTTACATTATGTAGGTATTTAAATGTCTCTATCATATCTCCTGTCTACCGCCTTTCCTCCAAAGTATACAGATTGAGGTCTTTAAGTCTGTCCCCATACGCCTTATGATGAAGACGACATACCATTTTAGTAGCTTTCCTCTGGACCGACTCCATCCTTTTTATATCTTTTTGAAGGTGTGGCCTCCAGAATTGTACACAATATTCTAAATGAGGTCTCACCAAAGTCTTATACGGGGGCATCAATACCTCCTTTTTCCTACTGGCATCCTTCTAGCTTTCGCCGTCACCTTTTCAACCTGTTTGGCCACCTTAAGATCATCACATACAATCACACCCAAGTCCCGCACTTCTGTCGTGCACATAAGTTCTTCACCCCTAAACTATACTGTTCCCTTCGGTTTTTGCAGCCCAAATGCATGACCTTGCATTTCTTAGCATTAAATTTTAGCTGCCAAATTTCAGACCATTCTTCAAACTTCGCCAGGTCTTTCTTCGTATTATTCACACCATCCGTCATGTCTACTCTATTGCAGATTTTGGAATCATCCACAAAGAGGCAAATCTTACCCAGAAACCCTTCAGCAATATCGTTTATAAAAATGTTAAAAAGAACAGAACCTCGAGGCACACCACTGGTAACATCCCTTTCCTCAGAGCGATCTCCATTGATCCCTACCAAGTTTCCAAGTTTATTGCAAATTTGATTGAACGCTTATCAAAATACTAAGCATTTTACAACAATAAAATGGGGTTAAGAACAAAATTAAAAACAACAATAATAAACAGACAAAGTTTTACTCAACCAGTTCTTTACCCAGCCCATCACTTTGGGACCCATCCCAAGGGAACTCAGTTTATATATTAGACGTCTGTGTGGAACACCGTCAAAGGCTTTGCTAAAATCTAAATACACCACATCTAGCATACATCCTCCATCCAATTCTCTGGTCACGCAATCAAAGAAATTGATCAGATTTCTCTGACAAGACCTACCTCTAGTGAATCCATGTTGCCTCCGGTCCTATATCTGACATCCAGCTTCATCATTAAACAGGCTACTTATACAAGGCACTTGTGCATCTAGAACAATTTTTACATGCTCAAGGGGCTCTTTTTAAATTGCTCTGGGATATACACGTGCAAAATGTAGGTGCACAGACACCAAGGGACTGATTTTGCTTTATTCATGTATTCTGTGGTGCTGTGCATTTATTATTATTTTTTTTAAAGCTTTATTGATTTTTAAACTAAAAACAGTGCCAAACAAATAAAGAACAGTAGGTATTACATACAATGCACTATTATCTGTACAGGCAACTTATAAATCATTTGAGATTTTCAATCATATATATTAAATAATAATACAATTTAACTTAATAAATGATTTAAATAATTCTTAAAGTTACCTAAATGTCACCATCAGTATTTATTTATTTCCCTCCCTCCCCCCCCCTCCCCCACGGATGTGTATAGGTAATGAATAAAAGAAATATTATCATACCTCCATAAATTTAGTGAATGGGCTCCAAACTTTATTAAATACACCACTAAATCCCCTACATTCAGAATATATATTTATTGAGTGACTGGTGTAATTACTTGTCCATTTGAGTTAAGCCTGCTATTTCTCTGCCCTGGTTTAACCAGATCAGTTATCCAGAGAAGTACTAAATTTGGCTTGTCTCCAGGTAACATTTTCTCCAGCTCCTAGCCTTCCTAAATATGGAGAACTTATGTATAATACATAGTAACATAATAAATGATGGCTGATAAAGATCTGAACGGTTCATCCAGTCTGCCCATTAGTTATACCCATTAAAAATACATGATTAATTTAACTTGTCTCTTCTTTGGTATTTCTGGGCCATAGACTTTAAAGTCCACCTGGTATTGTCCTAGGTTCCAAATGCTGAAGTTACCATCCAAGCTCACTCCAGCCTATCCAGCCATCGTGTTTGCAGGACATCTACCATAAAGTCTGGCCAGTAACATCCTCATGTTCTAAGTTAGTGGAGTTCCCATCGATGCCCTCATGCAAGTCTGTCCAGTACCGGCCTTAGTTCTTTAATTTACATTTTTAGTTTTCTAATTAGAGATCCTCTATGTTTATCCCATGTTTTTTTTAAATTCCATCACCGTTTTCCTCTCCACCACTTCTCTCGGGAGGGCATTCCAGGCATCTATCACCCTCTCCGTGAAAAAGAATTTCCTAACATTGCTCCTGAGTCTTCCTCCCTGTCCTATACTTGGCTCACTTAAGAACATAGGAATAGCCTTACTGGTTCAGACCAATGGTCCATCTAGCCCAGTATTCAAGGAGGCCAATCCAAGTCACAAGTACCTGGCAAAAGACCCAAATAGTAGTAGCATTCCATGCTAGGTCTGTCTCAACAGCAGACTAAGGACTTTTCCTCCAGGAATTTCGTAATCTGGTGCGACAGCAGGTTGGGGGTTGCTGCTCACACCATCATCAAGACGGCACCTGGGGCGGACTCCCTCCCCCTCCCCTATTATGCCACTGCATGGCATTCGTACATCCACTCATCTACTGAAGTGTGCTAGTATTTTATAAGGGCTTAAGTGCCCAGCTGCCATTAGAGGATAATGTTTAGCACTCAAGTTTCTTTTAGGCCTAATCTTTGGCGCCTTTTCTTGAAACGTAAGGAAGTTCTTCTTCACCCAGAGAGTGGTAGAAAACTGGAACACTTTTCCGGAGTCTGTCATAGGGGAAAACATAGGGGATTCAAGACAAAGTTAGACAAGTTCCTGCTGAACAAGAACGTACGCAGATAGCGCTAGTCTCAGTTAGGGCGCTGGTCTTTGGCCAGAGGGCCGCCGCATGAGCGGACTGCTGGGCATGATGGACCACTGGTCTGACCCAGCAGCGGCAATTCTTATGTTCTTAAACCATCCCTTTATGTTGCTATAGGGGCAGAAACTAGGCAGGGTGAACACATTTATTTATTTATTTATTCGATTTTTTTTTAGCCCGTCCTCCCAAAAGAGCCCAGAACGGGTTACAATGAATATATTGGTGCATTAAAATTATAAGTAAGTTAGGTACTTAGAAATTCCCTTACTGTCCCGAAGGCTCACAATCTAACTAAAGTACCAGGAAAAATGACAATTAGAAGAGTAATAAAGAAAGAAAATAGAGATAGAAGAGAAAAATAAGAAAATAAACATACTAATAAGATTACAATGATCTAAAGGAATTTGAAAGGTTAAAAAGAGGGGAGATAGATGCAGAGGGAGAACCGTTGAAGCAATAGAATCCTGGGGAAATTTAAATGAAATTGGAATGATAAAATAAAACAAAACAAGTGGCAAAACAATGAGTGAGATTAAAAAATATATCATAAACTAAAAAGAAGTGAAAATAAAAACAAAATAGTCAAAACTGAAGTCCAGCTTGAACGGGCCCCCGAGCCAACCGTTGGTCCGATGGCCGGACTGCAGCCCTCCTCCGTCGGCTCTCCCCTGCTGGAATGGGGGAGGAGCGAAGACAGTGTCGGGTGCCCCGCTGGAACGGGGCCCCCGAGCCGACCGTTGGTCCGATGGCCGGACTGCAGCCCTCCTCCGTCGGCTCTCCCCTGCTGGAATGGGGGAGGAGCGAAGACAGTGTCGGGTGCCCCGCTGGAACGGGCCCCCGAGCCGACCGTTGGTCCGATGGCATGATTGGCATTTCTTCATTCATTTTCTAAAAATAAGTGCATATCCTTTCTGGCTCATATTCACAATCACACCTGCAAAGGAGTAGGAATTAATGTGTGCCCCTGCTTTTCCTGTGGTCAGGAAATACACACATTTACTTTTATAAAATAAGTACAGCGTATGTGCCTACGTACTTTTGATAAGAAGCCCTTATAAAATTATTCTTTTAATCTCGGCTCTACGCAGAGTAATGGATGGTGCTGGCAGAGGCCCTGACTACGCCGGGTTTTTTTTTTTTTCCTGTTTCTGCTGTCAGGCGCATAAAGCCGGGCTGGCTGCAAACAGGCAGATAAATCGGGACATGCAGCCCACGGTGCCCATCTTCCAGGCAGTGAACTTCAATATCCTTCACCGCTGCTCCGCATGACCTCAAAGAAATGCTTCTCCTGAGGCGTCCTGCAGGTGGCAGCTCTTTCCTTCTCACTCCGATGCAGGGGAGATAGGGGGCAGAATGACTGGCTGAAGTCTGACAGAAAGAGGACAGAGATCACTATATTTTTAAGAGAGCCATTAACCGGATTTCTGTGAAATGTTAAAGCCCTCCCAGGGCATTGTTCTTCCAAGGGCACAATTTCTATCTTCATTAGCATCTTTTTTTTTTCTGTGTAATGAACAAATGAACTGCAAGAGAATGCACTAGCTCTGAAAAGCATTAGGAATCTGGACCCCGGGGGGGGGGGAGGGGGAGAGAAAGAAAAACTGTGATAATAATGACAGAGTATCAACTATGCAAGGCGATAGCTAGAGAATGACACGGTGACAAAATTCATCACCGTTCCCGTCCCCGCGGATAACCGCGGGAAACCATCTTCATGTCATTCTTTAAGGAGAGAGGGAAGAATCAGAGTATGAATGGCCACAACCACTGACCCACAAGCTTTGCTTTGAAGAATGCTGGGGTAGAAGGACTGAGGTTGAAACAGACACTACAGAATGACAGTCTCTGGTATTCAGAGCAGATACTGTGATGTCATAATGCCTCATTCTACCAGTGCCTAAGAGCCAATCACATCAGTGATGTCACAATGGCTTCATTATCCTTGGCTCACATAAGAATCAGAGCATGAATGGCCACAACCACTGACCCACAAGCTTTGCTTTGAAGAATGCTGGTGTAGAAGGACTGAGGTTGAAACAGACACTACAGAATGACAGTCTCTGGTATTCAGAGCAGATATTGTGATGTCATAATGCCTCATTCTACCAGTGCCTAAGAGCCAATCACATCAGTGATGTCACAATGGCTTCATTATCCTTGGCTCACATAAGGATCAGAGTATGAATGGCCACAACCACTGACCCGCAAGCTTTGCTTTGAAGAATGCTGATGTAGAAGGACTGAGGTTGAAATCGACACTAGAAAATGACATGGGATTATTTCTCGCGGTTATCCGCGGGGACGGGAACGGTGATGAATTTTGTCACCGTGTCTTTCTCTAATAGCTACACCACTGGGTTTCTGTTTCCACCTACCCATAGAAAGTATGAATAAAGCTGCATGCTGGACATTGACAGACAGGTCATGAGCTTTGAACAGCAAAAGACTGCACAGACTAGGGGGTCTTTTTTGAACAAGGGGCAGCAGTACAGCCCCAGCTGACCTCACTGGCTCTAAATTAGATAACAGACTGGTAGCAGATGATGCGATTTGCTAGATGTGTTCAAGAAATAGTCCTCTGCTGTGCTTTAAGCCACTCTAAATATCTGGAAATCCAACTTTCTATAGGTTCTGCTATTTTTAAATAGCTGTCACAACCAGGGCAGGATTAATTCGTCGAGGGCCCCTAGGCACACAAGCACACTGGGCCCCCTGCCCCATCCCACCCCTCCAAGCGCCCAGGCAGAAACAGGAAGCTGCGTCAGAGGGAAGCTTTGGGCAAGCAGCACCGCTTGCAAAATTACAGTTCCCGTTGCCTTTCTTACCCGCATTGCTTGCTTGTCCGACTGTGTGTCGATGGGGTGGTCGCATTGCTGATTGGGGGGGGGGGGCCTATGTTGCTGATCGGAGGGGGGTCGTGTTGCCGATCAATGTTGGAGGGGCCCATCGCTGTTTGGAAAAAAAACAATGTTGGTGCCCTCCTTCATCGGGCCCCCCCTGACCATTTCGGGCCCTAGGCATGTGCCTACTGGGCCTATTGGTTAATCCTGCCCTGTTCACAGCTGATAAAAACTCCCCATGTAGAGAAATCTCAGAGCATACATAGCAAGATTAAAATGGTGGTGGAATAAAATTATGTTGTATAATCTGATAGTAAAAAGAGGGCTTTTCTTTTAAATAATAGCATATGAGTGACAGGGATGGCATATTGCAGGGCCCTGTCAGCCCGGGAGGGCTAGCAAACCCAGTGCTGGCCAAGTGGTAAAGGAGAGGGAGGCGAACTTCCCCCTCCGTCGCCTATATATGCGCACACTTAAAATTCTACTCTCAGACGTAGTAAACGTACCCAATAAAAGACGACACCTACAATATGTTAATTGACTTTTATTTCTGCATATTCTAATGAACTAACATGATTCATACTTTGTTGGTATTTGTGAAGTCTTCACCTTACACAGTCAGAACGAAGTCACTGGAACACAGATAAGAAACTGAAGGAGCAGAAGGTGGAGGGAGAAATCAGTCAGAGCAAGAGGCTACAAGTGAGAATTTGGAAAAAAAAAAGAAGGCAGATGGTGGGGAAGCAGAAACAGAGAATGAGGTCCACAGATGCTGAGGGGCGGAGAGATCAAGAAGAGAAAGAGTGTCAGGATGGAATACCGAGTGTGTTCCAGCATGTAAATGAGCTGTTCCGAATGTACACACAGGGCAAACGTTTGTGGTTCAGTTTCAGTTCATTTGGGCTTTGTTTCTTGATTTTGGGGTGGATTTTCTTTTTTAATTTCAGTATGTTTCAAGTTTCAAGTTTCAAGTTTATTATATTATTTGATTAAACGCTTTTCAGAATACAAAGCGTTTTACAAAGAAATAAAATTAAATTTCTAAAATCACAAATACATTGTAATTAAAATTAACTACTTTAAATTAAAAAATAAAAACAAACTAGGGTAAACAATCCACATGAAACAATAGGAAAGGGGGAAGAAAGAATAAAAAATACAATTTGTAAATAAAAAAATAAAAAAAATAAGCAGGTCGGGTTAGTACATTGGGAAGGTAAGAAGAGAAGGAAAAAAGAAAAAGAGAGAGAAAAAAAAAAAAAATTTTTTTTGAGAACTAGAAAATCTAAAGAGAAGGGAAATATAAACTGAATTTAATGAAGGAAGAAAAAGAAATTCGGAATTAATCGGAAAATTAAACTTTTAGTTAAAGGCTTCTTTAAAAAGAAGACATTTTAAACTATTCTTAAATTTTTTCAAGTCTTGTTCAAGCCGTAAATATAGAGGGAGAGAGTTCCAAATAGATGGGGCAGTAACTGAAAAGATCAGGTCACGGCGAGTACCAATGATTTTTAATGAGGGAACATAAAGTATGTTTCACTAATTCATTTTAATACATTTTCCGGTGTATTAGAACTATTTTAAAATATGCTAATTGACCCACTTGTGTTTGCATGCCCCGAGTCAGAATGTGGGGAGATCCCATACTATGGGCTCCTTTCACAAAGGTGCACTAGCGTTTTTAGTGCACGCACCGGATTAGCACGCGCTATAGCGCATGCTAGCCGAAAAACTACCGCCTGCTCAAGAGGAGATGGTAGTGGCAAGCGCGCGCTATTTTGCGCGTTAAGGCCCTAACGTACCTTTGTTATAGGCGGCTATGCTAAAGAGCCTCTTCTAAACTAGATGTAGGACTGTTCACAGGGCCGGATTTAGATGAAAAGAGGCCCTAGGCTATTCCACTTATGAGGCCCTTTCACCTCCCATTTTTAAGTTTGTAAATTGCATGAGAGATAATAAAAATACATCATTACTGTGATATATATCAATATGTTAAATGAAATATGTTGTTATTGGTACTAACCTTTATAAAAAATGTGGCACGGATAATAAATAAAAAAAAGTCGAGAACACTTATTTGGACATTTATTCTCAGCACCATATATAGTACTTGTAACAATAACTAATCAAACATAACACACAACATTGGTCCTTCCTATGTCCATAGTGCCCCCAGTGCGTCCTTCCTCACCTCACCCCCCCCTCCGATGCCCGCCTGCCTCCCATCCCTCTTCCATTGAACACCCCCCCATGCCATCCTGCCTGCCTTCCATTAAACCCCTCCAGCCCCCCTCCGATGCCAACCTGCCTGCCTCCCATCCCCCTTCCACTGAAACCCCCCCACCCCACCCCCACCCCCGATGCCAGTCTGGGCCGCCCTGTCCTGACGGATCCACATTTTGCCTCTCTCCCCGCGGGGCTGGGCTTTGCCCAGCTGTTTCCGGACTGACGTCTTTGCCTCCCCGATCCTCCTCCCAGGGCGAGAAAAAGAAAGGGAGAAGCCGAGTTGGCGCCCCGTTGCGGCCGGAGCCGGTTCCGATCCCGAAGCGTAGAATTTCTCCTTATTTTCAGTTCAGTGTTTTAGTGTTCACTGTTTTTAGAATAGTGTAATTTTAATTTTGCTAACAATTTGAATGTAGGCCCCTCTTGATCTTGAGGCCCTAGGCTGAAGCCTAGTTAGCCTATAGGAAAATTCGGCCCTGACTGTACATCAAACTCCCTCCATGTTCAGCAGGAGCAGTGATTTTGGGAAAACTGCACATGTATGTAGAACCCCCTCTTCCAAGGACATGTGTGTAAATACTGTACTGTATACTCAGTAAAGGATATGTAAATGCACCATACCAGGATGCCTAAAAACACCAAAAGCATCGAAGAACACCATCTGAAGCCCATCACAGAAACACTCTTAACTCTGTATAACACCATTACTAAAGCTCATATATCATAGCTCATGTATTGTATTGTAACACCATTACTGAAGCTCATATATTATAACATCATTATTATAGAAGCTCATGTATTATAACACCATCACTGAAGCTCATGTAAACTGCTCTGAATTGACTAGCCAGTCATTAGCAGCAGTATTAAGCTTACAATTAACAATAAACATGGAAGCAGCGTTCTAATATTATTGCTTTCTCTGAAAGTTTCCAAGTTTATTATAAGATTTGATTAATCGCCTATTCAAGGTTCTAGGCGATGTACATCATCAATTACAGATTTAGGGTAAAAATACATATTTATAACAACTTAAAACAAATCAAAATAGTCTGAAATACTTAACATGACTAAACATATACTATAGAACAATAAACATACTTGACAACAATAGGTAAGGTAATGGAAAGAAATACAATTCAATATAAAAGAAACATTTAAGGATAAAAACAATAGGGAGAGGTACGGAAATTTGAAAAGGACTGAAAAAAGATTCAATATAAAATGTAAAAAAATCAATTAATCACTAAAAGGGGCCCCAATCCAAGCATCAGTGGTCCCTCCTTTGGATGGCAGCCCCAATGGCAAAGCCCCCCTCCCTACACACACAAAAGTTTGCCATAATGGCTACTCTCCCCCCAATTCAGCCTCCCCCCAGCACAGACAACCTCTGGGATGAAGACCCTAAGAGCTTACTCATTATCATGTTTTACCCCTCCCAGCAAAGTTCTCCAACAGCCCCCCCCCCCCTCCGCATCCCCCTGACAGGGCTTCCGGGGGATCCTTGGTATTTAGTATAGTGGGAGCAATGCCCACTCACCCTGCCTCAAGGCCTAGGCCAACCAAAATTACCACTAAGGTCTAGGAGTAATGTCATAGTATTATAGCTAGAGATAAGGGGGATGGGGAGGTTTACGTGACAGTGGTATAATTCATTAATCACAATGTGAAAATTGTTTATTCTTGTTAGAAATGTAGGGTCCCTTTTAGAAAGCCACCATAGCAATTCCTGTGCGGCAAATGTGACGAAGCCCATTCAATTACCGTGGCTTTGTACAAGAGGCCCTTAGTGAATTGTCTTTAATTCAGCAGAGCTAAATGGGAGGGAAAGTTAGTGGAGAATATTCAAGGAAAGTTTAAGTATAACTGGGTGGGCATGGCCATTTTATTAGCTGATATTTAGATTTGTGGCTTTTTATTTTAGATTTACATATATTACAGATGCCTGCATGTTTGGTTTTGTTAATAGAAGATTTTAAAATACAGCTAGAGATCAGGATTCCATATATGGGTATTTGCAGATAAGCCCGTGGAGTGGGTCGGGGGCTTCTGGGGACCGTGTTAATATGTTGTACTTCGGGAGGTCGGCCTGGGATGAGGCTTCCACTTGGGCAACGGTTCATATAAGGGCTGAACTTTAAAGGTTGTTGCGGTATAAAAGCCAAAAAAATAAATAAGCAAACCTGAAGCCTAGTGCTCATACCATGATTTGACCGCTAGAGGTCTCGGCAGCCATTTTGGATGGGCTAAGCCTTGAGGCAGGAGTGAGTAGGAATTGCTCCTGCCACAATAAATACCAGGAACTGCTGGTAAATCTATGGACTAGGTCGGGTCATGAAAGGTGAGGGGGTGTTGCTGGTGTGACCATGTTAATAGGTTGTGCCTTAGGGGTTTTGAACGGGGGAGGGGGGAATATTGATGCCTAATTTGTCTAATGTGGGGACCATCACCAGGAGGGAATGAAATTGGGGAGCACTACAGGGGGGGGTCTTCCTTCTGAGGGGATTGCTGTGCAGCTGTGGGGGGAGGGGCAGGTGTTCGTATTTACCACAGCCCATACAGCAGGCACTTGGGGCAGCTATAAATATGAATATCTATTTTTCTCCTGAAAGGGCATTTAAACATCTGGGCATCTTCAGACATTTAAATGCTGTCATTTACACATGGGAATATATCTAAAATAACTTCCCCCTTTTACTAAGCCATGGTAGAGGTTTCTATCATGGCCTGGGGCACTAAAAGTTCTGACGCTTATAGGAATTCTGTGAGCATTTAGCACTCCAAGCCACTTCTAACATGGTTCTGTAAAAAGGGGGGGGGGGGGGAAGAACCTTAACATACACTAAAAGTTTTGTCATGATAAGAAACCGAATGTGCACTAATGAACGCACATCCCTACAGTTTTCAAAATATATTCAGTCAGGCCATTAAAAAGTCATCATCTTGTATATAGCTTTTCATTTGGTCACCTTTACTTCTCGGTTTACAGTTCACTAATACCTCAAATGCACTACTTTGTCCAAGTACATAAACTCAGATTCGACAGGACAAGCAGTCGTCCTTTGCACTTCTGCTAAAGGTGGCAGCGGTACCGGTAATCTCCAGAGACATTCTCCAAAGCACAGCTGGAAGGGAGATTTCCCTTAGCTTGCAACTGGTACTTCAGCCCAAGCAGAGATACCAGTTTTAAACCCAGCTGCAGTATAGAGATTACAGAATTTAATGATGTCTTTGTACAAGTCTGAAAATAATATAAAACATCATTTTATGGCTATTAAATTCTAAGGCAGGTGGGATCTGGTCTAATCTTAGCTCAATTTGGCCACCTTGCTGCCATTTGAACCTACTGCTCAGTTTGCAATCACTGTGGCTCAAGTTGGAAGAACTGTTAACAAGTTTAGTCAAGTGATAATCAGTTTTCTTGGACAATTGCACCAAGGTAGATTGGTCCACAGGGGAAGGGAAGAGATGGAAGATTTTCAGCTGTAGCTCAAGGTGAGTTACATTCAGGTACAATAGGAATGTTCCTGCCCACTGAGGTAGTGGAGAGACAAGCGTGATTTGGACCAGACTTCTCTCATTCTTAGTCCCCTCTTTTATAAGGCAGTTAACTGACCCCAGATTTGCAGAGCAGGGTTGATCCAGTCCAGGGTTTATCCTGTTGTATGCAAGGACTTGTAGTTCTAATTACCTTATTACATTCCCTAAGAAAAACAAGGCTTCAAGTCCCAGCATACACTGGAGTAAACCCAGGACTGGATCAACCCTGGATCTAGTTGGCAGCCATACTATTTTAACCATTACGCTACTTTTCCATTCCAGAGGGGGTTTAATTCAAATTGACAGCCTTTAGAAGCTATGTTATTGGTCGATTAAGAAGTAATCATACCTAGGACAGTGAAACATCTTTTTCAGAGTTGCCAAGATACCCATTCCAGGAAGGACTCTTTGGCCAGTCCTGGATTTCTGCCAACCTCATCCTGGTGCATTATGAGACCTGCAGCATTGATTTCAATGGGTAGAATCATGGACTACAAATACTATACTCCATTGGAATATAAGTTTAAAATCAGGACTGGTCAAAAAGTCTTCCTCCTGGAATGGGTATTTATTTATTCAATTTTCTATCCCATTCTCCCAGGGGAGCTCAGAACGGTTTACATGAATTTATTCAGGTACTCAAGTCTTTTTCCCTGTCTGTCCCGGTGGGCTCACAATCTATCTACTGTATCTGGGGCAATGGGGGGATTAAGTGACTTGCCCAGGATCACAAGGAGCAGCGTGGGTTTGAACCCGCAACCTCAGCTTTAACCACTACGCCACTCTCTTCTTTATTATTGGAAGAGCCAAACAACAGAGATGTCAAGTTACCCAGTTCAAAGCTGGAGAGTTTGGGCAGCCCTGGTTTGGAATTTACTGTCGTTCCCAAAACAGTATGAGCTTTTCAGTGCCTGTTCCAGCCCGTTGAAATCAGTGATGCAAATCCCAGAACACAACAAGATGGGGTGGTCAAAAATCCAGGACTGCCCAAATTCTCCAGGATGGAACTGGATAATTTGGCATTTCTGAAACAAATGGATCTCCATTCCCCAGACCTTTAATTGTTGTTTCTATGTTACGCCAACTATTGGCTGGGTCATGGCCTCAGTGGCAATCCTATTTTTCTGCCTAGTAGGTCAGACAGTCTTAGTTTAGGAACGTTGTGAACTCCATCTCACATAGATCGGTCAGATAAGAAAAGGACTTTACAGAATTCAAAGCCCAACAATACAGAGGAATTAGCCTGTCATGCAGGCAGAACTCCAGTAGGGAAAGGAAAAATATTAAAAGGCTGAGAATCAAAGTTTCGGGATGTTGTGATTCAAAAGAGGAAAACTGGTAAGACCATTTTAAGGAAAAGACTGCTGGGTAATGTGCTCTTCTTGCATGTGGCTGTGGCTCTGCAGGCCCCACCCCTTTAATCTCCCAACCCCTCTCCCCCGGGCCTACCAAGGTACCTGGTGTTCCAGCAGAGGTCTTTGTGGTAGGAGTGCGGCCCTCTCGCTCCTAACTCCTCGCAGCTGCTCAAGGCTGTACACTGCGAGCTGCCACAAGAGGTAATGGCAGTCGTTTTAGAAGGCAGTCACAAGGAGAAGCACGAGGGCTGCGCTCCTACCACAAAGACTCCCTCTGGACCACCAGGTATCTTGGTTGGCCCGGGTGCGGTGGGGAATCGTGAGGTTGGGAGGGAGATTAAGCAGTTGGGGCCTGGCGAGGGGAGAGAACCTTGGCTATGGGCAGGGGAGAGATGAGAGGTGCAGAGATCTGTGAGGGGTTGAAGGGGAGAGAAGCTACACCCAGTGGCATAGCGAGGGTGAGAGGCACCCCTCCCCACCCTCTACTCCTCCCCCCCAACCTCTACACGCTCCTTCCCCATCCCCTACTGCCATGCATGCATGACGCTTCCCTTCCCCTGTACCTCTGTAATGTTCCTGGTGCAAGCAGCAACACCCCCCAGCTGCTATCGCGCCAATGTTATCTCTTCCTCTGATGTCACTTCTTGGGTGTGGATCCAGGAAGTGTCGTCAGAGGAAGAGCCAATGCTGGTGCGACAGCAGCTTGGGGGTTGCTGCTCGGGCCAGGAATACCGAGGTGTGGGGGAAGGGAAGCGGGGGTGGAACAGAGGACACTCACCAAGACAATGCCTGGGGCGGTCGTTCCCTCCCCCCCTCTTGCACCCCCTTTACTGTACCTCTGGCTATACCTTGTGAGTCTTTGTAAATCTTGGGTCAAACATTTTGGATAAATTGGCTCTTTGCTGTTTAAAGGTTACCAACCCCTGACAGGTGAGGCTCATCTGAGTGTGATTGTGGACACAGAGAGATGGCAGCAGTCAGAGGGCCAAGAGACAGCAGCCCAAATAAACTGAGGGCTACCATCTAGGGATGGCTGGGCTAGTGTGCTGGACTTAGCAGCCTGAACAGTGTGTTAAAGGGTGACAGGTCAAAAGCACGCGAGGACAAAAGCGCGCCGACAACCGAGGGCGGAAAACTTAACTTTTCCCCTAAAAAACAGGGAAAAAGTTAAGTTTCCAGTATAATGAGGGGGGTTACAACCCCCCAACCTCCCCCACAACACCAGCACGATCTCTATTAAGTAAAGTGGGGGGGGGGGTTCCCCCCCAACACCCCCCGTCGGAGCCCTTTAAAATACGGTTTTTCTTTGGCGCGATGAAATCCTGCGCTAAGTTGTCCACGCTCAGTTGTCGGCGTGCCTTTGTCCTCGCGCGCTATAGACTATGAACCGTGTTAAAGAGTATGGGGTTGCCATATAGATCTTAGCCCAATCTGCATTGTACTATCTTTTGCAGAAAACAAAACATCTGTGCAGAGTGGAGGAACAGACCATATGAGAAAATTTGAGCTTTCTGTCACTGCAGGCACCTGACTAGTTGCTTATTTTCAGTGAGCTGGCAGCGTTTCAGGGCAGGACACGGGCAGTGCTCTGTCATGTTAGGCAATAAACTGTCCAGATTGTAATTATATCTGCTTTGGTTCACCAGTGTCTATGCAATTTATCTTAGCTTGGCCATTCTTCAGACAATCAGGGGAAAAAAAAAAGAATATCTTGATGTGACAATGTAAGGGAAAGTGCTGGTAGCTGAATTTGTCCTGGGAAAGACTGCGATGCCTTTTCTGAACCAGTATAAGACTTATCTAAAAACCTGAGAGGTCCTTGACCCTATCCAAAATTCTAAATAATATTAAGGTTATTCAGGTTTCAAGTTTCAAGTTTCAAGTTTATTTACATTTGATGTATCGCTTATTACAAATTTCTAAGCGATGTACAATTTAAAAACCAGCAGATTGTGGTAATACATACAATTTTACTACTTTGGACAGTTGACAAAACAAATTTAGACAAACATGATTGAGAAGGAAGGAAGGGGAAAGTTACAATTGCATTATTTGTTAAAATTTACATAGAGGGGAGAGTACAATAGGTATAAATAGGGGAGAAAAAAAAAAAAAAAAGAGAAGAGAATCTTAAAAACATATGAGTTTAAAAAAGATCATTTCATAAGTCAAATGCATCTTGAAACAAGTAGGTTTTTAACAATTTTTTAAAAGAGACAAGGTCTCTATAAAATGATTAAACGAACAAATGTTCCTGTCCCAGATGGTGTTGTGAGGTCAGGGAAGGTAACTGGCTGGCATTCAGCTAGCATGGCCAATTCTCATCCAGTCAGGCCTGCTGCCAACATAAGTTTTTATAGCTTGCTAATCAGCGGCAGGGAACTCCTGTCCTCGACTGCTGCAAGTCACTTGGGTTTTCTGAATCTCCACATCCATGAGATGCATTTGCATACAAGCTGCAAGATCTTCAGGGGCACCTGCTACCTGGAAAAGTGTTTCTGACCGGGGCCATAGCTGTGTTTTTGGTGGCATGAACAGAAATCCCGGCAATCCACCTGGATAGCACTGAGGACGTGCCTGGCCATATTCAAAGCCTGTATCTGGATAGCACTAGAGATGATGACATTTGATGATTGATGGAAATGAAATTAAGTCCTTCCTGATTTTTATTCTATTATGCATATTATATTTATTTCTTTTTATCTATTTGTTTAGTTTTCATTTAAATTTCCTTAGAATTCTATTGTTTAACTGTTTCTCATTCCATTCTATTCATATGCCTTCCTCTACCTTTTCTTTATCCTCACTTCTAATGTTTATTTTTCTTTTTACATTTCTATATTTGATTTAATTCTTTAAAAAAATTATTTTCTATTTTAATTAGTTTCTTTCCATTACATTATTATTTTGGAATGTACATTTTGTTTTTAACTGTATGTTATTGAGAGTTCAATGTATTCTTATTAGGATGCTTCATATCTCATTTTTTCCTCTATCTTTATTTTCCTTTCTATTATTTGCTAATTTGTTTGTTCTTAGGTACTTTAGTTAGATTGTGAGCCTTCGGGACAATAAGGGAATTTTAAAGTACCTATTTTTTATTTATCTTATTTTTATTGTATCCTTGTATTCATATTATATTTGTATTCATAGACAAAATCGCGCGAGACAATGGCGCGCCGACAACTGAGCGCAGACAACTGAGCGCAAGGTTGATGGCGCACCGAAGAAAAGCACTATTTTAAAGGGTTCCGACGGGTGGTGTTGGTGGGGAACCCCCCTATTTTACTTAACAGACATCGCGCTGGCGTTGTGGGGGGTTTGGGGGGTTGTAACCCCCCTCATTATACTTGAAACCGAACTTTTTCCCTGTTTTTTAGGGAAAAAGTTCAGTTTTAAGTACAATTGGTTCTCAAACAATCTAGGAGTCCACCAGCCAATCATGTTTTCAGATTTGCATGCCTGTCACCTCTATTATATGCAAATCTCTCTCATGTATATTCACGGTTAGGGTGAATGTTTGGTGATCTGAGAGGTTGAGAGTACCGAAGACTCGGTTTGGGAGAACTACCCTCGAGGTTGCAGTGACTGGAAAGGGAGATCTCACTGGTCACAGCTCCTGAAGATGCTTCATTGCGAAACACAGTTCTGTGTTGGGCTGGACTGTTTTCTCATCATACAAAAGATATTGACTTTATTGAATGAAGAAAGTGAGCAAAGAAAACAGAGTGAAGATGGTGTATTTATGACCTCTGCCAAGGACAGCAACTTCAATATTGCAGCTGATGAGGAGAAGTAATTCACTTTGGGGTGAATTAGTGGGGGGAGGGCTCCTGCCATGGGTAATAAGTTTTTAGATATATATTTATGTGATTTTAAGTAAAAATGATTATTGAACTGATGATGGCATAATAAAATTTATACTATAAAAGTATATTATAATTTTGGCATTGTAGTGGAATAGCTTCTTATAAAAATTGTGCGTTTACTGAATTGGGGCTATTTTAGGGCATTTTTGCTCCATTTATTCAGTAGTATGTATATTCATTAGGGATATCTGAAAACCCAATTGGCTGGTGGTCCTCCAGGGCAGGTTTGAGAGCCTCTGCATCGACAGCACCTTCATTTCCTCCTATTTTTCCCCGTCAACCTCACGTGTTAAAAGGACAGAAAAGGCCACGCACCCAACTACAGTTCTCTTCTGTTCCTGGGATGCCCAGCTCCGCAATATGGCCAGACAAGGAAGGAGGAGGGAGCCACAGCCTCGTGCGACCATGGATGATGGAGAGAGGAAACAGCAGTAGCAGGTGAAAGCCGGGGAGGGGGTGGGGAAGGGGGCTCCAGAGGAGGAGTGAATATTGGGGAAGAGGAGCTGAATTCTGGAGACTAGGGTAGTGGAGGTGGAAGGCAAGAAATAGGGATAAAGTGAGAATACAGAACAGAAGTGCCTGGTAGGTTGTTTTTTTTTTTCCCCCTCTCAGCACTGATAACCCTAAGTAAGAATGCCATCACTGCTGTAGGCATTCCATTAAAATGCAGGAAGAAAGCACAGGAAAAGCTACTGAGAAATATACTGCCTCCTGTCACAGTAGTGCAACCCCTGCACCTATCAGCACCCACAACATTAATAACATAGCTTGATCCCCAGGCACCGCAGAGTAACTAATGGCCATTTAACATGAGTAATTTACACAGTGGGTCTCGAGAGCCTTCGGACCCTTTCCCTGCCCCAGTTCTCATTCCACTGCTTCAGCATAAGTAAGACTGGCATTTTCAATTTAAGGTTTAGCAAGATAATACCTGTGGGTGCCAGTAGATTACATAGTGGATATTAAACACATCGGATTTACAACACAGGAACACTGATGGAATCCATAAATAGGAAACTGCAGAGAGAACGGGATTCCTTTTGCACTAAGACAAAAAAATATATAAAAAATCTAGTACCTTGGTCCCTGGGAGCCCTATTTGATTTTCCATAAATACAAAGAGGCCAACTTTCACACCATTCTTACCTGAATAATAAAGCAGTTACCCAAGTGGAATAGAGCCTGAAAATGTATTTATTTAGCTCATGTACTGTCTGCAAGCCTGAAAGCTAGTGAAGCGCTGTGCATTCAGACAGAGTGGGTGTTTTCTTGCCCCTAGAGGGCTCACACTCTAAAATTTGTACTTGAGACAATGTAGAGTTACGACTTACCCAAGGTCACAGGAGCAGCGGTAGGATTTCAGCTGGGGACCCTACTTTAACCATGAGGCTGTTCCACCGCAGCATGCCACATGCAGGTAAAGGTACCTGTGCTGTGTCCAGGGGCCCATTGCATAGGGTTATTTCAGTTTGGACTCCCCATACGTGTAGAATTTGCCCAGCT
Source organism: Geotrypetes seraphini (assembly GCF_902459505.1). NCBI lineage: Eukaryota > Metazoa > Chordata > Amphibia > Gymnophiona > Dermophiidae > Geotrypetes > Geotrypetes seraphini. The sequence continues at coordinate 21,978,828 of NC_047096.1, forward strand.
GTAAAGAAGGTGTAGAGTCCACAGGTTCAAATATACTGCAGCAGTAGCGTAACTACGGGCAGGCAGATATTGGGTTGTATCAATAGAAGTTTCGTCAGCCGAAAGCCTGAAGTCATAATGCCGTGAGACCTCACCTGGAGTACTGTGCGCAGAATTGAATCAGTTCAGCGGACGGCCACCAGGATGATCTCGGGGCTCAAGGGTCTCTCGTACGAAGAGAGACTGAACAAATTGCAGCTCTACACTCTCGAGGAACGTAGGGAGAGGGGAGACATGATCGGAACATTTAAGTACCTCACGGGACGTGTCGAAGTGGAAGATGATCTTTTCTTTCTCAAGGGACCCTCGGCCACAAGAGGGCACCCACTCAAACTCAGGGGCGGAAAATTTCATGGCGACACCAGAAAGTATTTCTTCACAGAGAGAGTGGTTGATCATTGGAACAAGCCTCCAGTGCAGGTGATCGAGGCAGACAGCGTGCCAGACTTTAAGAATAAATGGGATACCCATGTGGGATCCCTACGAGGGTCAAGATAAGGAAATTGGGTCATTAGGGCATAGACAAGGGGCGGGTAAGCAGAGTGGGCAGACTTGATGGGCTATAGCCCTTTTCTGCCGTCATCTTCTATGTTTCTATGTTTCTATGTAATGTCGGCTCAGCCCCCCCCCCCTCCCCTCATGGCGCGAGCATGTGGTAGTTCCAGGGCCAGGCTGCAATGCTGGTCCCACTTGCAGCAGCGCCACGCACAAAGCCTAATGCACTGCCCCCAAAGAAGCCAAAAAATAGACTAAATTCGGTGCTGGTTGTTGGATTTGGCGCTGGCATTCAATTTTTGGTATTGCCACAGACCCTGGGAGATTGTCAGCATTTTTTTGTGGTCTAAATATCGACTGGAAGGTGATTTGCCCAAAGTCACAAGGAGCATTTATCAGAGAAGTGTGGTTTAAACCCTAGTTTCTTTTGCTTTCAACCCACTACCAACAGTTAATTGAAAAATATATTTAGTCCAATATTTGCATTTGTTGATTTGTAATGTAGTATGTCAGTTTTTAGCAATTTACGTCTGCTATCTTTTTATTTTGTACAGCATAAGTGGACACGCATTGCTTTCTCTTGTATAACATAACAGAAACCCCCTCTTCTACGAAACCACGCTAGTGTTTTTTAACGCAGAGAGAACCGCGCTGAATGGCTCACGCTGCACCCGACGCTCATTGAGTTCCTATGAGCATCGTGAGCAGCGCGAGGGGAAGGGGTAAAACGCGGACCTCACGGATCTAAAACCGCACGTCCTTAAAAATCTGAGGTCCATGCCACTTGTAGTTAGTCTCTGGCTCTGACAGACCTCGATGACAATTTAGCGCTGACGGATCTGTCTCAGCTTAGGGAGGGAAAAGTATTAGCATCCGTCAGCGCTAAAATGTCATCGAGGACTGTCAGAGCCAGAGACTAGTGCTGGAGCGGCTCTAAAACGAATCCTTTAAACCGGTTTCCTGCAGCCCCAGTAAATTTAAAAATCTGAGGTCCGCCGCTCTGACAGACCTCGATGACATTTTAGTGCTGACGGATCCTAATACTTTTCCCTCCCTAAGCTGAGACGGATCCGTCAGCGCTACATTGTCATCGAGGTCTGTCAGAGCCAGAGACTAACTACAAGTGGCACGGACCTCAGATTTTTAAGAACGTGCGGTTTTAGATCCGCGAGGTCCGTGAGGTCCGCGTTGTACCCCTTCCCCAGCGCGGGCCATTCAGCGCGGCTCCCTGCCCTAGAAACTGCTAGCGCAGTTTTGTAGAAGAGGGGGGGGGGGGGGAAATGTTTGCTCACATCAATTCAGTCTGTTCACAAAAAAATTTTTTTTTTCTCAACTCAGTCCTGAGAGGGAACGTTGACTAACACCTAGCCAGTCAAAATTTCAGGATATCCACAATGAATATGCATGGATAGATTTGCACAGAATAGAGGTAGTGTATGCAAATTACCCCCCCCCCCCCCCTCTTTTACAAAACTGTAGTGCGGTTTTTAGCGGCAGCTATGGCAGTAACAGCTACGACACTCATAGGAATTTTACGAGGGTCGGCGCTAAAAAGCACGCTACAGTTTTGTAAAAGGGGGGTAAAATTATTTTATGCTTATTCATTGTGAATATCCTGAAAGCCTGACTGCTAAGTGTGCCCCAAAGACTGGGTTGAAAACCCCTGCTCTGACTTAGCATTTCTCTACCCCAGTCCATCCATCACATACACCCAGCCAGTAGGGTTTTCAGAATATCCACATAAGAACATAAGAATTGTCATTGCCGGATCAGACCAGTGGTCCATCTTGCCCAGCGGTCCACTCAGGCGGTGGCCCTTAGGTCAAATATAAATATACAGGAATTAATATGCATACAATTCATCTCATCATACATATTCACTGAGGATAATCTGAAAACCAGAGTAGTCCATGTGTGCAGGGGACTGGACTGAGAATTCCTGTTCTAACGCCTAGGCCATACACCTCAAACCTGACCATGCAAAGCCCTACTAAGCTTAATGTTTGCAACAGACTAGCCATTGCATTTGAGTGTTCAGCCCAGATGGGAAGCCCAGTTTTTGTCTGACTGGAAGGTGTTTATCCTGTGTTGTGAGAAATTGAGATAAATCCATCATCTGTATGGCCTGAATCTTGTTCCTGTGGCCCAACATCACTGGATTGCTTGCACTGGAGAAAGGCTGGGATACATCGAACTCAAGGATGACAGAAGAGGAGTAAGAAGATAATTATAAGAAATGGGAAGGGTGTCAGGCATCATCTTTCCTATAAATGCAGCATATCATGCTCTTCTTGTCTCTAATAAGTTTAGCTGTATGTAAGTCACATACTAAATAAAGTCTCATTTCTAATTCAGGATTGACTTCCACCATATACTTTACAAAGACACAATATGTTTTTGAGGGTACTAGCAGGAACTTTTCACAGCTGCCTTTGTCAAATACTGTTTTTCAAAAAGTTGATTCACCCATTTCCCAGAGATGCCAAGTTACCCAGTTCCAGGCTGGAGATTTTGAGACAGTCCTGGATTTCTGACAACTCTATCCTGTTGCATTATGGGACCTGCAGCACTGATTTCAATGGGCAAGATCAGGCATTGCAACTTTCACATTGCTTTGGGATGTAAGTTCAGAACCAGGACTGTCCCAAAATCTCCAGTCTGGAACTGGGTAACTTGGGATCTCTGGTTTTCTTGCTTGAGGCTTGCTGTAGAAGCCTCTGGAATGACTGCCTTCTTTTCTTTCTTACTTCCTCATCCATGGCACTAAAATCTCTACCTCCAGATGCAGGAGTAGGAGCCTTAGCTCACCCCAGCCTTAAGACATACTTTACCCCAGTTATCACAGTCAATCTTGGGAAAGAGCAACAAATTTATCTGCATATAATTTCTCTGGTTTTTGTTGAAGAATGCATTTTGTGTAAGACTTGATATCCATGGTGAATCTTTAGGTTTAGTGTTGCATGTGTGTAGTTCAAGTTTCAAGTTTTATTATTTTTAATATACCGACCATCGACAAGTATCTAGCCGGTTTACAATACTAAAATAAAATAAAAGATTAAAATAATACTTATAGGACGGGGGAGAGTGAACATTAAAAGACATTTTAAAAAGACAAACTTGAAAGTGTGGGGTAAAAGGAAAAGGGGGATAAATAATTACATTGCTTAAAAAAAATTTTTTTTTAGTTAAAAAAAAAAAGAAAGGGAGAAGGGATGTAACATTAGGGATTGGGTCGCTTCTTAAAAGTTCCGTTTTCTCTATAATGGAGGGTTCCAACCCCCCAAACCCCCCCCCCAAAAGCAGCGCAAACACTTTGCAGTAAAGTGGGGGGGGGGGTTCCCCACTCACACCCCGCTTCGGAGCTCTTTTAAACTAAGTTTTCCCACGGAGCGTTGGTGTCTTGCGCTGAATTGTCTGCCCTCCATTGTCGGCGCGCTGGTGTCTCGGCCGTGACTGACTATGAAATGATAAAACATCTAAAATCCTAGGCTGCATTCTTGATTCCACGCTAACCATGGAAGCTCAAATCTCTAACATTCGGAAAAAGGCCCTCTTCACCATGAGGCAGCTAAGACTCATCAGACCATACTTTCATCAGCATCACTTTGCTCTGATTGTACAGTCGTTGATCCTACCACAGCTGGACTACTGTAACGCTGCCTACATGGGAATCAACATTGATCCATAAAATACAACTCATACAAAACACAGCTGTAAGACTAATTTTCAACCTGACAAAATACGGCTCGATATCAGCCTTCATCAAACAACTAAACGTTATCCATTCCATTGCGAATAAAAATTTAAAACTTCATGCATCATATACCAAATAACACATGGAAACTCAGCAGCTCCACTCATCCAACTCTTCTCAAAGGCATGGTCTTCCTCCCACAGGATCCTACTAAACCTTCCTTCAACAAAGAATCTCCAATACAAACGAATTGTTCGCTCCATGCTTACCTTCCTAGGGGTGAAAACCTGGAATGATCTCACTGAAACGATCAGAACGGAACCCAACTACACCACATTCCGGAAAAAAACTGAAAACCTACCTCTTTGACACCTGAATTTTCTGTTTTTCCCCTGCCCAAATGTTCCCCCCATGTCTCCTCTCCTTCTCTCCCTGCCTCTCTCCGTTCCCTCTTATTTCTCTTTGTAAGTCGCTTAGGTATGGGCGACGCAGAAATAGAAGATTAGATTATGTATTTTAATTGTTTTATTATGCACTCGTATGTACATATACTCTTGTAATCCGCTTTGGATGAAGGAAAGGCGGATTAGAAATAAACTAGAAACATAGGACCATCAATGCCAAGAATGTCCAACAGACAAATGTCTCTAAGCCTCACAGAGAACCTAATGTCTCTTTTGCAAAGTGCCACTGAGGCTACAATTGTGTCTTCTCTGCCACTTTTCCCTCAGCCCTTTTTTTTTTTTGCTTCCATTCCAGTGCAACTGGATATAATACAAGGAAAGAGTATTTCAAGGCCAACATCAATCTTGCAATTTTCCACAGGAGGAAAATAAATCAACGTTCTCTAAAATATCATGGAAGTTAAGTTCAGAAATGAAACGTCCTGGCCATGAGCACGGAGAATGATAGCTGGAGCAGAGACCTTGGGGGAGACAAAGAAGAGCTGCTCATCTCTCTGTTTTCACCTTTTCCTGAATTCCTGCTTGTTTGTGTCACTGTTACATATTCATCTGGGCAACTAATAAAAGCATATTATATGCTGAATTCCCGGCCTCAGCAGTTTGCGGGCGTTCTGCTCGGCTGAGTCTTTTCAAGGTTTGCTTTGGCTAGATTTGAGCATTTGAGTGCAAAACCGCAAGACACAACAGAATCTGGATTATCTTAGAAAAGACAGGCAAATTCAAGGCCCCATCACGCCTGGAATGGAGAGTGTCACTACATTCCTCATTGTACTGTCACAGCTTTTCAGCAGCTTCGAGTACGTCTCTATGCAGTGCCATTCAACCATGCTTTCTCTTCCTGAGATCAAGGCTTGATAAGACACCTCAGAGCAGTGGCATAGTAAGGACCCCCTCCTTCCTACACTACGCCCATCCCAGGTGCTGCCTTGGTGGGGGCGCCAGAACCCATCCTCCTCTCTTCCCCCCGCTACTTCTCCCCCCCCACTACCACATGAGCATGCCCTTTCCCTTCCCTCCCCCCCCCATATCTCTTTAACGTTCCAACCGTGAGCAGCAACCCCAACCTGCTTCTCGCGCCGACTTCGGCTCTTCCTCTGACGTCATTTCTTGGAACCGCGCCTAGGGAGTGATGTCAGAGGAAGAGCCGATGCTGGAGCGAGCAGCAGGTTGTGATTGGTGCTCGCACAGGGAAGGGAAGGGGCACACATTCATGGCAGAAAAGGGACACGGAAGGAGCAGATGGGGGGAGGGGAGCGGAGAAGACGGCAGGGGAGGGGCACCTCTCACCTTTGCTACGCCACTGCCTCTGATAGAAACATAGAAACATAGAAATTGACGGCAGAAAAGGGCCATAGCCCATCGAGTCTGCCCATACCAATAACCCACTCCCTGACTTTTACTCCCCTAGAGATCCCACGTGAATATCCCATTTTCTCTTAAAATCTGACACGCTGTTGGCCTCAATCACTTGCTGAGGCAGCTCATTCCAATGATCGACCACCCTTTCGGTGAAGAAGTGATAGCCATCTTTCTCTTACAGGAGCCAATCTCATAAGTAATTATGAAAACTATCAGATTGCAAAAGCATGGAACTGGCTTCCAACAGAGATCCGAGTGTCTCCACAATCCTTAAGGCTCCTTTTACAAAGCCGAGGTAGAGATTTCTACTGCAGGCTGGCAAGGTAAATGCTCCGATCAGTGGCATAGTAAGGGTGAGTGGTGCCCCTTCCCTTTCCCCGTGCCTTTGTAACTTCTCTGGCGTGAGCAGCATGCCCACGTCGGTGTCCGCTCGCCCTTTGACTCCCCTTCCTAGGCGTGGGTCCCGGAAGCGACATCAGAGAGAGCGCCGATGCTGATGCGGGCAGCGACCTCATGCCGGGGAAGTAAAAAAGGTACGGGGGAAGGCAAGGGTTGCGCACCTGTGGTAAGGAAAGGAGCGGAGAGGAGAAGGGGTGCCACGCCCTTAGGAAAACTGTGCCCGGGGCAGACCGCCCCCCCTTACTATGTCACTGGCTCCGATACTCATAGGAATTCTATGAACGTCGGCGCATTTACCTCGCCGGCCCGTGGGAGAAAGCTTAATAAAATCCAGCGTTAGAAAAGAACAAATACAATCTCGATCCCACATCCTAAATCTACTCGGCAATAAAAATGCAATCTGCTACCTATTACCTATGAAAATGCTATTTGTTAAATCGCTTGTTCAAAGAGTAACCGTTTTATGGATGCAAATTAATTCCGTCACATTGTAGTATGTATACAAGTCCTATGTAACGTTTCATTGCTACTGTAGCACGTCTAGAACTCTGCTTTGCGAGGCTTTGGCGAGGTATAAGACGGCACATAACAAAGCCGACGAAAGAGTTCATTTCCAAGTGGGATGGTATCTCTGAACAACCTGATCGTAATCAATGGGAACAAGTTATTAATTCCTAAGATCACAAATAACAGAACTTGTTCAGTAAATGTTTCAAGGCTATAACTGAACTCTCAGATCCCCTGCTCTGGAAAATCATCAAGGAATTCTGTCCAGAAATGCAGGAGAAGGTATCATTCATCGAGTTCGTTATAAATAATAAACTGGTGCAATAACGTGTATTAAACAATGGTACAGCTCGACTCTGTTGAAGAGGTCAGCGCCATTTTTCCTCTTCAACAGAGCAGAGCTGTACCATTTTGACCCCTGAGGAAGCCACAAATGGTGAAACGGGTCCCCGTAGGGTTTTTGACACTAGCACTTGACAATTCTTACCACCAGCAACAAAGATAAGTGCGATTATTTTTTCTTATTTTTTCACTGGATGTTTTGTTTAATACAAGTTCTGTTATTTGTGATCTCTGAACCACCTCCCAGCCTTAAGAAGGGCCTTGAAGACCCTGGTGCAGGGGAGCGCTCCTGCTGTGCAGGAAGATCTTGAAACTTCATGAAGTTGCACAAGACTTGGGGGTAATCGTCAGTGAGGACATGAAGTCTGCCAATCAAGTGGAGCAGGCTTCGTCCAAGGCAAGACAAATCATGGGTTGCATACGAAGGGGTTTCGTCAGCCGTAAGGCGGAAGTCATTATGCCATTGTATAGATCCATGGTGAGGCCCCACCTGGAGTACTGTGTGCAATTCTGGAGGCCGCATTATCGCAAGGATGTGCTGAGACTGGAGTCGGTGCAAAGAATGGCCACCCGGATGGTCTCGGGACTCAAGGATCTACCATACAAAAAACGGCTTGACAAATTACAGCTATACTCGCTCGAGGAGCGCAGAGAGAGGGGGGACATGATCGAGACATTCAAGTATCTTACGGGCCGCATCGAGGCGGAGGAAGATATCTTCTTTTTCAAGGGTCCCACGACAACAAGAGGGCATCCATGGAAAATCAGGGGCGGGAAACTACGAGGTGACACCAGGAAATTCTTTTTCACTGAAAGAGTGGTTGATCGCTGGAATAGTCTTCCACTACAGGTGATTGAGGCCAGCAGCGTGCCTGATTTTAAGGCCAAATGGGATCGGCACATGGGATCTCTTCACAGGGCAAAGGTAGGGGAGGGACATTAGGGTGGGCAGACTAGATGGGCCATGGCCCTTATCTGCCGTCTATTTCTATGTTTCTATGTTGGTCGATGTCTTAAGGGCACGAGCTTCAGAGCACAGAGGGACAAGCGGGGCAGCCAGGCCCGCGGATTCTGTTTCCAGCCCCTCCACTCCTCTTCCCATAGTTTCCATCCTACCCCGTTCCCACCTAGCATTGATGATGCTTCGGACTCCATGCTGCATGAACCGCGCCTGCATAAGAACATAAGAATAGCCAAACTGGGTCAGACCAATGATCCATCTAGCCCCGTATCCTGTTTCCAACAGTGGCCAATCCAGGTCACAGGTACCTGCAGAAACCCAAATAGTAGCAAGATTCAAAGCCACTGATCCAGTGGCATAGTGGGGAGGGGGTGTGTGTGTGTGTGTGTAGAATGCGCCAGGCATTGTCTTCATAGGGGGGTGCCGGTGCTTCTCCTTCTCTCCAGACCCCCTTCCCCGTACCACCTGAAATGTTTGTCTGTGCAAGCAGCATCTTCCACTTGCTGCTCATGCCAGCCTCAACTCCCTTCCTACATCACTTCCTGGTGGCGAGACCAGGATATGACATCAGAAGGGAGCCAAAGTCGATGCGAGCAGTAGGCAGGAGATGCTGCTTATGCCAGCGAACATTTCAAGAGGTACCCAGGTGACAGAGGGCACCAAAACAGTGTGGAAGAATGTGAGCACACGGTGGGGTGATACCGAGTGCCACTGCCCCAGGCACCAACCTCCCTCGCTACGCCACTGCACTGATCAGTATTAAGCCACCTCTGAGGTTGTCTCCTTAAAGGTACAAGGGCTACTGGGCTGCCACCTATTGCTATACTGCTGGCTTGCAAACCCCTACACCTATTGCAGTTTGTTTATACCAGTAACCCATTATATCTCCCCACCTCCAATTGGGCAATCTGCCCCTGGGGAGGAAGAGCTGATATACTTAACTGGGAATGACAAAGGAAGAGAATGATGAAAGAAGCTACGTAAGAGTGGATAGCCTAGCTGGTTTTAAGAAAGGTTTGGACAAGTTCTTAAAGGAAAAGTCCTTAGTCTGTTATTGAGAAGGACTTGGGGGAAGCCACTGCTTGCCCTGGATCAGTAGCATGGAATGTTGCTACTCTTTGGGGTTCCGGAATCTTTTGTTACTCTTTGAGATTCTGGAATCTTGCTATTCTTTAGGATTCTGAATGGAATGTTGCTACTCCTTGGGTTTTGGCCAGGTACTAGGGACCTGGATTGGACACCATGAGAATGGGCTACTGGGCTTGATGGACCATTGGTCTGACCAGGTAAGGATATTCTTATTTAAAGCAATGAATGGAGAAAGCCCAGCCTACTTGAACAACTGCCTTATCCAAACTGCCACAACCAGGCAAAGGAGAGCCCAGACACCATTCACGCACCCCCCAATCAAAGACATTAAATGCAAAAAAATGTACGATGACCTACTGGCTACGCAGGCAGCGAAACTTAACCACCAACTATCCAAAAAACTGATCACGACACCAGATTACAAAACTTTTAGAAAAGAAATAAAAACCTTGCTATTCAAGAAATCCATCAAGACAAACTAACTCTACAGGAAGCATTTCAATCCCCCAAAATAACCTGCTCAACTATGTAACTCTTATGGAATTGTCCAGATAACATCTTTTGTAATCCGCCTTGAACCGCAAGGTAATGGTGGAATAAAAGTCACTAATGTAATGTATGTTCTAAGATAAAGAATAGATGCTGTAGAGAAGAGTTGGCCCTTGGCTCAATGCAGTGCACTGCCAAGCAGAAAGTTCCTGATTTGACTCCCAACTCAGATTTCCATAGTCCCACAGTGGAGAGGGAACTATGGTTGTTGCTCAAGAGTGACACCAAGTGGCCAGATTCAGGCCCATCATTTGTAGGTACTTTGCAATAAAGCAAAGACGGGCCATTGTACTGTGGTGACCAGATCTCAGCCTTGGTTCTGATTGGAACTGGAAGTTCATAGGAGCTGGAGGAAACAGTCAACAAGAAGAGTGGCGAAAAAGAAGGGAAGAAGAGAAGAACTGGGGAAACAGAGACAAGATGACAGTAAACAAAAAGCAAAAAAGATGGATAGGATGGGAAACTGCTAGTCATGAGGCTGCACTCAAGTTATGCCCTGTGCTCTGTCAATGTGAATGATCAAAACAGAAAAGAAATTACCAAAAAACAAAACGTTCAGTGAAATTTTTCCTATTCCGTCATTGTTATACGCGCCGAAGAGCTAAAGAGCTGCATCTGACGTCAAGTTCCACACAGGGATTGTAGGTGCTCCCTGTGGGGTCTCATCTCATCCATGGGCTACAATCACAGATAGACATGACATAATGTAGCTTTACTTTTATCCCAGGGTTTAATAGTTGGGTCTCTGCCAGTTCTTTATGACTAATTATTCTGATCCTGCATCACTGAGCTGATTTTGTGTTATTTCAATACGAGACACAAGTCCCTGATTGCTTTTTAAGCACAGTAATAACTGTGATAGCACAGCTAATCCAATGCAAATGCGGAGCTTAGGGAAGGATGCTCAGAGACAAATGTCTGGGAGATTTATTCCTTTCTTTGAAGATGTATCATTGCATTTGTCATTGAAGAAACTTCCCATCTACCAAGGATGCTTATCTTTCTTGCTGAGAACATCACTTGTTTATTTATTGAGTGGCCCCAGTAGTCTGGCGTGCACCTCTTAGAAGTCCCAAAACACTCATTACCAAAAGCTACTTTCCTTTTCGTGGGTCATTCAGAGTGCCGGCTAAAGTTGTAACTTCTTGTGAAAGGCATGTGGACGTAAAGAGACATGATTTCCATGAAGGAACTGTCCTATCCTTCAGTGAAGAGCGAGCATTGAGGGAGCAGGCAGGGCTGCCTTTAGACCCAAGGAGGGCTTGTGCAGTTCCCCTGTTCACAAGTGCCTAGAGAACCCTACGAGAATGGTTTATAATTACACCTACACAACACACAGGCCGTAGGGGTAGATCCTCATAGAAAACCAAAGAGAAATACTGCAGAAACGATGTACTTGATGACAAGTCTTTATTTCAATCAATAACCATTGTAAAAATGTGGTACACCTCTGTGATGAAGGAACAGGGACCCGACACGGTCCACGTTTCGACTAAGACATCTTCCTCAGGGGTCCTATTGTGAAACATATGGAACAGTGTTACTCATGTGAATATGTCAAAAAAACATGTGAGTGAAAGTGAGGAAATATGAAGGTGGAAGTTAAAACCACAATGGTATGGAGCCAAGCTGTAGCAAAATATTGTGATTTTTTTTTTTTTAATTCAATTTTTTATATCATTCTCCCAGGGGAGCTCAGAATGGTTTACATGAGTTTATTAAGGTACTCAAGCATTTTTCCCTGTCTGTCCCGGTGGGCTTACAATCTATCTAATGTACCTGAGGCAATGGGGGGGGGATTAAGTGACTTGCCCAGGGTCACAAGGAGCAGCATGGGTTTGAACCCACAACCCCAGGGTGCTGAGGCTGTAGCTTTAACCACTGCACCACACTCTCCCACTGTGCCACACTATGACATAAAAAGGCCTCAGATGTGGTAGGTGCTGCCATGGAGTGTGAAGGTATTATTAGATATATTCACATGGATAATACTGTTCCATATATTTCACAATAGGACCCCTGAGGAAGATGTCTTAGTCGAAACGTGCACCGTGTTGGGTCCCTGTTCCTTCATCACATAGGTGTACCACATTTTTACTACGGTTATTGATTGAAATAAAGACTTGTCATCAAATACATCATTTCTGCAGTATTTCTCTTTGGTTTTCTGTTTCTCGACACCCACTGCAGTTTTGTTGTATTCCTTTTCTTGTGTTATGTAGATCCTCATGGCACGTTCTTAGCAAAAAAAAAAATCAACTTTACTGAGCTGATGATAAATGCATGCAAACAGCCATAAAGTGTCAGTGCTACTCCCGCAGGAAGCCCTCTGTGCAGATAAGGGATGCGTTTTCTGTTGTTGACTTTCTAGGCTCAATGATAGATTTTCCCCGAAAAGAAGTTTAAAGTGCATTAGGTAAGAGGTGAACAGAACTGTATGAAGAACTCAGAAGACAATCCATTAGCAGCAAAATATATGCGTATATTGTTTTTCAGAAGCAATGACATCTGGGTACAACATGCTGGGTACAAATGGCTTCTGTTCCATACCTTTCCCTCAAAATATCCCCTCCCCCCTCAAGAAAATCCAAGCATCTCAAACAGCTAACAGTGCAAAGCTCTGCAGAGGTGTTATAATATTAACAGGCCAGCCAGCTCCATATTCTTCCAACAGGGCTGATCCAGTCCATTGCATGCAAAGACTCGTAGTCTCGCTTTCCTTAGAAAATGCAATGAGAAAATGACTTGCAGACCTCAATTTCTGACAAAGTTTGGGTCTCTATAAATGAGCACACTTTTAAGCTAACTTGATAGAAAAGGGCTTAAGGTTCTTGATCGGTGGCATATTTATCCAGTGAGTTTGGTTCTGTTTGATTTCAACAAATCTCTTGTTGGAGAAAGTGTGGCCAGCATGGTACATATTTTCACATGTGGTGGCCATGTCCAACTATGCAGAAGTTTTGGACATCTTGGGCTGGGATATTTTCAGATTTTTAAAAATCACGAAGGCTCCCTTTTTTAAAACTACACAGCCGAGTGCTGCACGACAAATGCTCTGATGCCCATTCAGTTCCTATGGGCATTGGAGCATTTACCACCCCAGCCCTTGCTGTCGGCTTTTGTAAAATAGGGGGTTAATTTTGCCTGACTGTTCTTACTACAATGCCAACCTCCTGATTTACCAGACTCCTTTTTCAAGTTCTGCGTGTTTGTTTGGTTGTTGTATGCAGAGAAACAACAAAACTTTGGACCACTGCGGCTATGCCTGACCTGGACTTGATACCCTCTAACCCAGTGGTCTCAAACTCAAACCCTTTGCAGGGCCACATTTTGGATTTGTAGGTACTTGGAGGGCCTCAGAAAAAAAATAGTTAATGTCTTATTAAAGAAATGACAATTTTGCATGATGTAAAATTCTTTATAGTTTATAAATCTTTCCTTTTGGCTAAGTCTTAATAATAATATTGTCATTTATAGCTAAAGAGACATATAATCAAGAAACTGTTTTATTTTACTTTTCTGATTATGCTAAACATACTGAGGGTCTCAAAATAGTACCTGGCGGGCCGCATGTGGTCCCCGGGGCCATGAGTTTGAGACCACTGCTCCAAACTGTGGCATGTTTATTATCTTAGTAAATTGTTTGCTATTCATCACAATTATCTTGATGTCTTTGAGAAACTTTAGCAATCCTTTGTAATATGGTATTCTACAATTTGCTACTAGATTGCTTATGTATAGTATACAGTTTTTTTCGGAGACCTTAACTTAGCCAAATCTCACGCATATTTCGTCCGGTGCTGTTCCCTAGATCCACTGCTGTGTCTGTGACAAACTGAGACTGTATTGCTTTGATATTGATCGGTTTACATTTTTGGGACGTTGAGGGGGTGGGAAAGAGGAGCGTTTGTGGGGGCGAGAGGGTGGACTCGACTGTAAACTATATTATTGCTACGTGCTCTAAAGGGGAGATTTGTAAACTTTGCGAAAAATATTTCTGTTAAAGTTCAAATGAAAAAGAAAATGCAATGAGAAAGGCTGAACTACAAGTCCCTGTATTCCAAGGGGTTAAACTCAGGACTAGATCTACCCTGTCGGGCGAAGCTGGATCCAGCTGGCAAACCTTTGTGCTCAGAGATTAGAAAGAAGTAGTTTGCAATGAGAACAAATACAGGTACATAGCAAAATTGTGAGAGGTTGGCCCACACTGCGCAATGCAGAAGGCCATACCTACAGCTCTACTTGCCCAGCGCCAGCTGGTGGCTAGAAGATATAGTTTTGTTCTTACACCGAGGTTTCAAGTTTCTCTAACTTACCGTTACATATTAAAACAATTAAAAACAAGTGGCTTAACAGTTTACATGATATTAAATCTGATTAAAAACAGTAAATGGAGCCCCAGGCTGATTTTAATTCAGCCCTGAATGGCACATATCCTGCCAAGTCGCCAGCTGAAAATATAAATTTCTTTTCCAGAACCACTAGTGCTATTACTTATAAATTAATTTCATTCATACAAAAATGGACTATCAAATAAGTCTTATAGCAGCTCAATCAATTTTTTTTTTTTAATATCTAATTTGAAGAGGTGAGCTGACTTGAGGGAAAAAAAATGAATGCCAAATCTCTTGTGAATATGGGCACAGAAAGGCAAGTGGTGAATTGCCCTAGAATCCTACTGGGGGAAGGGATGACGAGCTGCCAATTATGTGAGAAGACGGAGTCTAGGATGGACTGGCGATATCCATGCATCCCTGCCCTGGAACTGATAGAGTCAGCAGGGCCAAGCTGGTGAATGTCTCGTTTCTTATAGAAGAGTGCCCTCTACTGCACCATCCCACCGAGAAATAGCAGAGGTTTGGCATTTGAAAATAGATCCAAAGGAATGGTTGGTCTTCTCTACTCCCTCTTCATCCCTTGCTCCTGTATGCTGTTAATTTCATGGTGACTCATTGGAGGTTCCTGTTTTTCCTTTATTGACATAAAAGGGACGTTGATGGGACTGTAAGAGATAAATTTCACACTTTAGAATTGTATCATAAAGATATTCAATGCCTGAGCCCTCACATTGTGGATACCAAAATACACAAAACAATGCAACACAAGGTCCCCACGGAAATGCAAAGCAAATGAAAAGAAGTGGGAGTGGATGAGATCCTTCCGTATGGGATCTTTATCGGCTGAGAATCATTCAGTAAAAAGAGTCAACATTGCCACTTTCGGTCTACATGCAAAACAAGGGTCTACACGCAAAACAAGGGTCTACACGCAAAACAAGCAATGCATTTGCATTTAAAACAGACACATTAAAAACAAAGAAGAAAACTACTACACATTACAATAAAATTGTACATAAAAAGTATAACCATAAAGAAATTTAAAAAGGTCCATACCGATAAAATCTTAAATGTGCACCAATGCAAGACAAATAAACAACAAAAAAAGAGGAATAAAAATAAAGAATAAATAAATTTAAAAACCACCTAGTTAAAATTTCATCACAAGGTATTTTTTTTTATTTATCATTTATTTTTATTCCTCTTTTTTTGCTTTTCATTTCTATTGGTGCACATTTAAGTAGTCCTTTTCCTAAGGTGCGGTAGCTGATTTAGCGCGCATTAAATGCTAACGCACGCCAACGCGTCCATAGGATATAATGGACGCATTGACACATGTTAGCATTTAACGCATGCTAAATCGGCTAGTGCACCTTAGGAAAAGGGCCCTAAGATTTGATCTGTATACTTATTTTGTCATCTGGACCTTTGTTATTTCCTTTTGATTATACTTTTTATGTACAATTTTATTGTAGTTTGGTTTTTTTTCATTTTTTTTAATTCTGTGTATTATAAATGCAAATATATTGTCTGTTTTACATGCAAATGCATTGCTTGTAGTCTCCTGAGGAAGGTATTGCCAAAATGCTGGCAGTGTTGAGTCTTTTACTGAATGATTTTCAATCAATAAAGATCCCATACGTAGGCATCTCATCTACTCCCACTTCACTTCATCTGATACCAAAGTACACCCATTCTTATATCCCTGGCTAGCTTTCTATACAACCGGCTCCCAGTATACTCCAGAGTCCTCTTTAAATGTGCCTGCTTAGCCTTCAAGATCCTACATGGCGTCCTTCCTCCCGTTATCCCACTCTTTTGGAATTCCTCAAATCCACACTCCACCAGACCCTCCCAAAAACTGAAACTATCATTCCCCTCTATAAAAGGTATATCCCGCGCAGGAAAACTCGGAACATCCCTCCCCTTTAGAACCACAGAACTCTGGAACAATCTCTCATCCCCACTCAGAAACTCAAGCTCCTTCCAATCCTTCCGCAAACACTTGAAAACTTGGCTCTTTGCAAAAAATCTAATCACCTCCCATTCTCTAGTATTCTGTCCCTCTCTATCCTTTTAGTCCCTCTCCTTTATCCTTTCATTGTAGTTCCTTTCTTCTTAATTCTGTAAACCGTACCGAGCTCTGCGCTTGCGGAGATGGCGCGATATACAAACCTAAGGTTTAGTTTAGTTTAGTTTAGTTTATAATCCCCAGACTGAAGCAAACATTTGATCCCACTCCTATAACTAATCACAGTATACATCTGACCCCACATCTGAGTGTGTGTGCTTAACACTGTATCCCAATGTGTACACAACCAACCTTTTTATTTATTTATGTCTTCCCAAAGGAGCCCAGAACGGGTTACAGGAGTACATTCATAGTATGGGTAGGACAAATTTAAGCGAGACATAGACTTTACAGCATTTACAGCATGGACAAAGGGGTTTAGACTACAGCAATTACAGTATAGACATAACATGCAGACTTACAAATACAGATTTAGTGAACATAGAGTGGTTTAAATTGCAGCATTTTCAGTGTAGATATGCTAGGAAGTGAAGTAGCTTTTCTTTGCAGGGGGGGGCGCATCTTTGTTGTCAGAGAATGTGGTAGTAATTCAGGTTATATTTGCGGTGGCATGCGAGTTTTAGCGAGATTCCGTGTGGTATATTAGGTGGTGTCTTTGGGGTTCCATTTGTCCGGGGTGTAGACCTGGGTCTTCAAGGAGCTGGGTTTGTAAAGAGGAAGGTTTTCAAGGCTTTTCTGAAGTTCCAAAGACTGTCTAGTGATCTAATGGATGGGGGGGGGAGGGGATTTTGTGCCACATTCTGGGTATCTAATGAGAATATGAGCGTCTTCAGGCTGTCTCAGACGTGAGTGAGCGGCCTGGTGGCAGGACCAGCCATTTTTCTGTTTGGGATCTCAGTGATCGGTTGGGGACGTAATTTTGAAGTTTTGATGCTATGTAGTTTGGTGTCATTTTGTGGAAAGTCTTGAAAGCTAGTACTAAGGCCTTAAAGGCGCATCGTTTTTGGAGGGGTAGTCAGTGCATGGATGTTAGGGCAGGAATGACATGGTCGCGGAAGCCCAAATTTTTTAGGAGTCGGATTGCGGCGTTTTGCACATCTTGTAGACGGGAGAGTATTTTTGCTGGTAAGCCCACTAGCAGAGCATTGCAGTAGTCTAAGCGGGATAATAACTCTGTTTTCCAATGTGTACATATACAACCTCACATCTGTGTTCCCAACTTGTATCCTAATGTGTATACACCCAACTCCACATCTGAGTATGTGTACCTAACCATATCCCAATGTGTACACACCTAACTCTGCATAAAATCCTGGGAGTCACGCTGGACAAAAATCTTTCCTTAGAAAATCACACCGACCTCACCGTCAGGAAAAGCTTCTCTGTACTTTGGAAACTTCGCATCGTAAAAAAATGCTTCAATGACACTTCTTTCCGCCTTCTTGTACAATCCTCCATCTTCAGCATTCTAGATTACTGCAACATCATCTACCTTAACGCCACGAAGAAAACTACCAGGAGACTAAAAATAATCCAAAACACCGCCGTGCGCCTCATCTTTGGCCTAAAGAAATGGGAACACGTCACCCCTTTCTAACACCAACTTCACTGGCTGCCATTTGAGTCTAGAGTTCTTTTTAAATTTGCATGCTTCTGCTACAAGGCTGTAAATGGTTCTTCACCAAGTTACATCAATCCCCACTTTAACCT
Organism: Geotrypetes seraphini; assembly: GCF_902459505.1. Classification (NCBI taxonomy): domain Eukaryota; kingdom Metazoa; phylum Chordata; class Amphibia; order Gymnophiona; family Dermophiidae; genus Geotrypetes; species Geotrypetes seraphini. The sequence goes on from NC_047096.1 coordinate 21,996,805, forward strand.
CTATTGCACCAACAAGAAATCCCGTCGAATTCAGCTGTTCGCCTTCCCTTCGCTCAAACTTTGTCACCTCAAAAGATTCCTGGACAAAACTTTTGCCTTCCAAGCAGCTAAGCTGAACCCATGGCTAGCCCAAATGATACTCGAGGCCCCCACTTACCTCGGCTTCAGAAAATTACTTAAAACCTACCTATTCGGCAAACAAGACCCTAATTGCCCCCCATCTGACTATAACACCTCGCCCCCCCCTCCACTTCTCCTCCTTCACGATGCCATCCCTTTTTCCCTACTTTCCACATCCTCTGTCTAGTTCGTTTAAAGCTGTAATTCTGATAAATAGTTGTAAATCTGCTTGTCTAAGCAGATCCTAATCTAACTGATGTAAACCGCCTAGAACTCGCTGTGTATGGCGGTATATAAGAATAAAATTATTATTATTATTATTATTATTATATAGGGTATATACCTAACTCTGTAGCTGAGTGTGTACATATCGAACCCTGCATCTGAGTGTGTGCACCTAACTCTATATCCCAATGTGTAGACATCCAACCCTGCGTCATATTTTAGTATTTTTAATATGCCAGTAACTACACCCTTCCTCGTATCTCGGTGTGTATACTCACTTCTACATCTTAACACCAATACATCCTATCTCACTTAAAATATCCAACCTTTGTCAACCTCAAACTCTCATCTGGATGAAAAAGATTTGAGACATTGACTGTTGTATTGTAAAGCATAGGAAATTCTGGGTTTTCCTTACCAGTAAACTCTGCTTGTTTGATTTCCAAGTCTGAGGCTGGGTTTTGGGGGTCTGTTGTCTCGACATCATGGAGTAAGCTATATGAAGAATAAGAACTTGCTTTAGTATGCCATTTTCCCATTCCTCAGAAGTCAAGGCTGACCAAAAAGAAAAGTCTTATTGGGGGAATGGGGGGCAGCGAAGGACAGTTTTCAGGTTCTCCACTTTAGGACAAGGTCCGCAGAAACTTTTTACCCAAAAGATTTGCACCAAGTTTCAAGAGAAAGTGGTACATGCTTTCAATGTAAGCATAGAAACATGATGGCAGATAAAGGCCAAATGGCCAATCTAGTCTGCCCATCCGCAGTAACCATTATCTCTTTCTCTCTCCGAGAGATGCCATGTGCCTATCCCAGGCTCTTTTGAATTCAGACCCAGCCTCTGTCTCCACCACCTCTTCCGGGAGACTGTTCCATGCATCTACCACCCTTTCTGTAAAAAAGTATTTCCTTAGATTACTCCGGAGCCTATCACCTCTTAACTTCCATCCTATGCCCTCTCATAGAACTGAGTTAATCCAATAAACATAAAGATCAAAGGATTATACTTTTTCATTGGCCCAACTTAATACATTTTCTGACTAGCTTTCAGGAGCTGAAATGTCTCTTCCTCAGATTAGGAACGAATGAGCAAAAGATGGCAAGACTAGAACACATCAGTGAATCATAAACATTCCAGTGAAGGGGAAAAGCTGGAGAGGGTGGATGATCAGATGTCAAGCACCAGAACTCTGAGGCTTATAATTTATTAAAAAACCTTGATCTTGTCTCCTCTTCTACTAAATCGCGCTAGTGGTTTTAGAGCGGGGAGCCGCGCTGAATGGCCCACGCTGCTCCCGACGCTCCCGTTCTTATGAGCGTCGGGAGCAGTGCGGGTCATTCAGCCCGGCTCCCCATGCTAAAACCGCTAGCGCAGTTTAGCAGAAGAGGGGGTTAGTTTTGTCCTCAGTTGTTAACATCAAATTATCTGATCCTTTTAATTTCAAAAGTTGTTACTTTCCTAAGTTCCCTTTTATTATCCTGATCGCAAGGTCATCGATGCAGTGCTCTGGTCCCAAGAAGTGCTCCCCCTCCCCCCACACAGCTTTTCCCCCATCATTATGATGCTTTTAATTCATTTATTTATTCTGGTATTGCCATTTTTTTGTCTCTTCTGTCCTGACCTGAAGGAGAGGGTCTTAGCCCCAGAAAGCTAATCAAAAAGTTTATTAAGCTGGTTGAATAGTCCCTTTTTTTCTTTTTTATTGGATTAATCTTTATTTTTATATATTCAAGTGGAGTAACACAACAACCACACTTCTTTGAGACTTGCTGCTGTTTGTGTGGGCAGGGTTTCTATGCAAAATCACGCAGACAGATTTGAAAGCAGAGGGGTCGATACTCAATAGGTCTTATCCAGGCTTGAACAGCTTCTGCATATCCAGATAACACCACTGACTATCTGAGGAGTGCTGGGGAAGTTCAGGGTGCAGCTAAAACAGATTCCAGCCTGAATATTGCCAGAACCTGGATAGGAACCAGCAGCCGTTGCATATCTGGATAGTCAAGGCTGGTATCGGTCCAGCCGGATGGCCACTAGGATGGTCGCCGGACTCAAGGGTCTCTCATACGAAGAAAGACTGGGCAAACTGCAGCTCTATACCCTAGAGGAGCGCAGGGAAAGGGGTGACATGATTGAGACATTTAAGTACGTCACAGGTCATGTAGAGGTGGAAAACGATATATTCTTTCCCAAGGGACCCTCGGTCACAAGGGGGCACCCGCTCAAACTCAGAGGAGGGAAATTTAGTGGTGACATCAGGAAGTATTTCTTCACAGAAAGGGTGGTAGATCACTGGAACAAACTTTCGGTGCAGGTGATCAAGGCCACCAGCGTGCTCGACTTTAAGAATAAATGGGACATCCACGTGGGATCCCTGCAAGGGTCGAGTTAAGGAACTAGGTCATTAGCACTCAGACTTAATAGGATGGGTAAATGGAGTGGGCAGACTTGATGGGCTGTAGCCCTTTTCTGCCGTCATCTTTCTATGTTTCTATGTATCCAGATATGGCTTGGCATTAAACCCAAGTATAAAAAGTCCACGGCAGCTGGTGGCTTAAAAAAAAACCACTGGCTGCTGTGAACCGAATATTGACCCAAGAATCTACATGTTACTCTTGATATTGCTCAAAGCAGAAGTCCAGGAATGACCTACATGCAGATCAAAGCTCCACAGCAGGATTTTTTAATGAAATAGGCTCATTTTCAGACTGTGTATGCGCACAGATCAGTGTTTATCTGTGTAAATAGCTTTGAAAATTGCCACGCATTGAATTTAGGGAGAAATTATTTTAGTAATGTATTAATTTTTTCAATATTTAATCCATTCCACTGAAAAATTACCACAGCAAGATACATCCAAACAGCCAGTCAGCTTTTCACAATATCCGCAATAAATATTCATGACATCATTTTGCATTCACTGCCTCCACATGAGAAATTATGAGTAGTACCGTGTTTCCCCGAAAATAAGACAGTGTCTTATATTAATTTTGGGCCCAAAAAACTCACTAGGTCTTATTTTCGGGGTATGCACATGATCATCTCTCCCTTCCTCTCCTTCACCACAATTTTTCCTCTTTCCTTTCTCTCCCCCACATGTGCAGCATCTTTCCTCACCTCCCTCCCATCCCGGTGCAGCAGAACCCTTGAGCACCACGCCGCCCGCCCCTGCCATGCTGCTGAACCCCCCACTAACCCTTCATTCTTCCCTCCCTCCCATCTGAACCCCACCGACCACAAGAGAGCCCTACATACCGGTACCTCCCTCCAAATCAGAATTGGGCCAGCAACACTCTAAACAGGCAGCTTTGGCCTTGTCCGCCAGTGAATTCCCTCTGCCGCATCACTGATGATGTCATCAGTAATGCGGCAGAGTAAATTCACTGGCAGACAAGGTCGAAGCAGCCTGTTTAGAGTGCTGCCGGACTGACACTGAGGGGGAAGCGGGGAGGGGGGGAGCGGTCCGCCACGGGCGCTGTCTTGGTGCAGACACCCGTCCTTCCTCTCCACCCCCTCACTCCTTCCCCACCCCTTACTGCCACGTCTGTGCACCGCTTCTCTTCTCCCATACATCTGTAATGTTCCTGGCGCAAGCAGCAACCCCCAACCCTGCTGGCGTGCTAGCGTCGGCTCTTCCTCTGATGAAACGTCCGGGGCCTGCACCTAGGAAGTGATATCAGAGGAAGAGCCGAGGCTGGTACGACAGCAGGGTTGGGGGTTGCTGCTTGCGCAGGAACATTACAGATGTATGGGGGAAGAGAAGCGGTGCCTGCACCTAGGAAGTGATATCAGAGGAAGAGCCGAGGCTGGTACGACAGCAGTTTGGGGGGCCACCACTCCGGGCACCTCTCATCCTTGCTCTGCCACTGCACATAAAGCAAGATTACGCAAGAGGAAAGAAAAGGATTTGCTGTAACTGGTCTGTGAAAACACTGCACAATACAATCCTGGAAAATGCAATAGCGATCAAAACTATATCGATTTGCGCAGAAAACCAATGTCTTACCATTCATGTTGAAAAGGCTGTTCTCAGCCTTGTTTGGTTCAGGCGACGCCGGTCCCATGGGGGAGTACGTGTAGGCCAGTGGGCTGCTAGCTGTTGAAAAATGCAAGCATTGTGTTAGTGTCTTGTTAAGCTTCCTGCTTGGGCTGGGGCCAGGTGTCTCAGGTGACTTGGCAAGTTGCTTGAACCAGGGAAGAGAGCAACAGGGGGCGAGCTTTATTTAGCTCCTACTTGACCTATACGTTTAACTAGAGAAAAGAGGAGGGTTGGGGTTTTTTTTGTCAGATCACTGACTGGGAACATTTTTAAACTATTGCAATTGGGGTGGAAGGGAGGAACATCACCTCTCCCACCCCCCACCTCCAAAATGGCATGACCTGTAATTTTTGTTTCATTTGTTTGGTTTTCAGAAACTTACCACTAATGGAGGGCTAGGGCTGAGGTGATTAAAAAAAAAAAAGTGGAAACCTGATAATACAGTAAAATGAGGGAACTGAGCTTCCCTAGCTCAGAGAAAGGCATGAAAGGATTCAGGTCTTACCAATTCCCACCTACCGTATTTTTCGCTCCATAAGATGCACTTTTTCCACCCCAAAAAGGACCCCACCCCCAACCCCACCCCCCGCTGCCCTCTTACCCGCTCGCCGCCGCAGGAAAGGAAGAGAAGGGCCGGCGACATGCAATCAGGCCCACAAGTCTTGCCCGACGTCAATTCAGAATTTACGTTGGGGAAAGGCTTGTGGGCCTGATTGCACGCCGCCGGCCCTTCCCTTCATGGAGTTGCAGCAGCAGTGGGCGAGCGGTGGACCAGGGAGGAAGGCAGGCAGTGAGGGGGCGGGGGCATGAACTCAGGACATAGGAAGGGAATAGAAAGAGACAATTGTTGGGAAGAAAGAAAGAAAGAAAGAAAGAAAGAAAGAAAGAAAGAAAGAAAGAAAGAAAGAAAGAAAGAAAGAAAGAAAGAAAGAAATCACCAGACAACAAAGGTAGGATTTCAATTTAGTGATCAAAATCTATCTGCTGCAGTATATTTGTCTATTTTTCAAGGGGCCTGGTTTCAGAGGCACAATTTGGTTCAGAATATTTTTTTCTTGGCTTTTCCTCCTCTAAATCTAAATTGTCTTATGGAACAAAAAATATAGTATCTGAACACACACCAAGCTGGCACAGCAGGGGTAGATGTTTACAGCACCAGGAGGAAGTGCTGATTTATCGTTTCTCATTTCCATAGCACTACAACTCACTAGCCTCTAATCCATTTGGTTTTGTTATTTTTAAAAGACAAATAGGAGAAACTTCCTTCACAAACAGTGAGGGGCACGACAACAACAACGAAGGAGACCAGATGGTGCTCGATCCTTTTTATTATAAAACAGATTCGACACGATCGTGTTTCGGCCCAAGAAGGCCTGCCTCAGGAGTCTTGGTGTTGAATAATACAACCAAAGATGTGTTAATCCAAAAGTCCAAGTATTGCAAGAAAAACACTAGAAAAGACCAAAGGAATGGCTGGCAACAATTGCAGCGAACACTGCATGAAAATGAAACTGAGAAGCATAGAGAAAATGATGCATCTTTTGAACTGGACAAAGGTGTGAAAGTACCAAGTGGAAACCTGATAATACAGTAAAATGAGGGAACTGAGCTTCCCTAGCTCAGAGAAAGACATGAAAGGATTCAGATCTTTCCGATCCCCACCTACGGTATCTGAACACACACCAAGCTGGCACAGCAGGAGTAGATGTTTAAGGCACCAGGAGGAAGTGCTGATTCATCATCTCTTATCTCCATAGCACTACAACCCACTAGCCTCTAATCCACTTGGTTTTGTTATTTGGAAAACATCGTTAATCAATCGTTAATCAATGTTGTACAAATAGCACAATTTTAATTTGTTGTTATCAAATGGGGAAACATGTACACCCCCATACACACACACACTTTTACAAAACCATGCAAGAGGTTTATAGCACTGGCCATCGCTGCTCCGAATTCTATGAGTATTGGAGCAGCGTAAAAAAAAAAAAAGAATTCAGCGCACTGGCTGGCACTAAAAGCCTCTTGCACGGTTTTGTAAAAGGGGGGAGGGGGTTAATTTTGGTCAGTGGTAATTTTTTTTTTTTTCAAAAACTTTATTCATTTTAAAACTTTCAATAAGTGCAATAATAAAACAATCATATATACTTTAACATCACTTACTAATCCATCAAAGACTAAATCATATCAATTACACTCCCTCCCTTCTTTATACCCATCATTCTATAACATTAAAATAACCCCCCCTCCCCCCCGGACATTAATGGTAATTAATTAGTGGTAATTTTTTTTTTAAAGGTTTCAGATCTTTGACTGATGATTCCCAGTTGGTGGCAACAGATTCCAGGTCTGTGACCTGGCATAAAATCACCACAATTCTCGGCACTGCTGACCTGGCATGTAAAAACTGTCATGCCAACAAAAGTTTCCTGAATGCAAAAAGTCCTGCCAGAGGGAATATTGGGATAAACAATTTAAAAGTACTAGCAGAGACATTTCACTGTAAACAGTATTAAACAGAACTGTAGCCTAATGGTACTTAAAGAAAGTGAAGCAGAGTTCTGTCATTCAGAAAATGTAAAAATATACCAGAAACCCACATATATCAAGCACACCAAGATATACCAAATACATTTATTCAGTGATAAAACATTACAGACTAACATTTTGGTTCTCAATTGTAAAACAATCTTTAGAGCGAACAAGTAACACTGTACAGTTTACATAGTAACTGGAATCAAACAGTGCCCCCTGCTGTTTCCGCCAATGTGTGCTTAAATGAATGAGCAGAGCCAGAAGGCTGGTCTGTAATATATTTTCATTAAATAATGGTTTTTGCGTATTTTGCTTACTGCAGTGTATGTACTGCCCTTTTGGGCCTCTCAAGTACCTTGTGGCAGCTAATATGAAGAATGAAAAAAGTCATTGAGACATGGCCTCAACTGGGTTTTTTTTAAGAACTTGGCATTTCTCATTTGTTTCAGGATACATGGAACGGAAAATAAAAGTAGAAAACCATACACTGTGCAAAGCATCATATCCCAGTGAACAAAGTAATGAAGGGAGCAGGCTCTTGGAGCGTGAAGTCCTGAAGACCATTCGTAAAGCTCAAAATTTTTTAAAAATCTCTTCTGATTGTTCCTGGCCCTGTTTAACACGTGTCTCTGTGCCCTGAGCATGATCTGGGTCTCCTCCTGTTCATGGTTTCATTCATATTGATAAATAAATCTTTGGTCACTGATAGTCCCTACCAGCTGGTGCGTTCATTTGTATTCCTTTTTCAAACTGACATTGCTTGAGTTTTGGAAAGGTTTCAAAGGCAGGTCGATTAAAACTTTCGGTCATTATGATCCACTCTCCAGCAGGCCCCCTGAAAAAGGTTTTCCAAAACACGGACCGCTTTGGGTCCTATGTTTTGACAGAGCTGGTTTCAGATTGATTTGTCTCATCCATTTATGTGCATTTTAATGTTTGAACATTTTAAAAATATCCAATAAATTTTGCATTCATTTATCTGCTTCCTCTGTGACATTCAGGAGCTATTGTTCCACTTCATTTTAGTTTTGAGGTAAATATATCCTGGCCTGACCTTGTCCCAAAATGGTTCTTGTGCCTAGAGTATTGAGTTTATTGTATTATCTTTTCCCGCTTCCTTCTCTTTTATAGTAAGTAATTATTTCTTTCATATGTACTATAATTAGATGGTGAGCCTGTTGGGACACAGAGGGAAATTCAAAGTACCTGATTAGATTTTTGGCCATTATTTAAGTCAATTTAATTGTTTTGTAAACCACTTTGAATCCTTTGGGAGATTTAGCGGTATATAAGACTCCACATTAAATTAAAATAATCTCAACCTCAGTCCTTCTACACCACCATTCTTTAATGCAAGTCTTTCCTCTCTCCTTACAGAATGACACGAGGATGGGGACACATTTTCTATGCTATACTCAAAGATCTGCCCTGTACCACACTTTTTTTTTTTCTTTACATCGACTGTCAAAAAGTTCTTTTGTCCTTGTATCTATACGTGCATAATAAACAAATCTTATTCTTGTCTGGCCACCTTCCCCAAACTGGCTTAGCTTGACTGCTAGGCTGCCTCAGGGTTATCTCAGTCTGGAAAGGCTGCCTACGGCAAACTCAGTCCAGGTTCAGGGAGCGGACTAGACTATTGCCATGTCATTTATCTGAGCTCCACAAAGAAAACCCTTAGGAGACTAAAACTGATCCAGAACACTGCCGTCCGCCTCATATTCGGCCTGAACAAATGGGACCACATCACACCTTTCTACCACCAACTGCATTGGCTCCCTTTCGAATCCAGAGTCCTATTCAAATTCGCCTGCTTCTGCTACAAAACAGTTTTTGGCCTATTACCTAGATACCTCAATCACCATTTCACTCTGAATCTCACCAACAAGAAATCCCGCAGAATCCAGCTGTTTGTCTTCCCACCCCTAAAATTATTGTTTATTGTTTAATTAGTTTTTTGATTAAACGCTTTATCGATTCTGCAAAGCGTTGTACAAAGCATAAAATGACATTTCAACAAACAAAATTACGATTAAAACATACTTTCAAAAAGAACTGTAAGACAAACTACAACACATACTAGGTTATTAAGGACGAACGAACAGAAGACACATGAATGAAAGAGGGAAGAAATACAATCGCTATAGTAAATGAGAGAGACATTAAGGGTAAACACAAAAGGGCAGGAGTTAATAGAAAAAAAAAAAAAATTATGTCATTTCAAAAGATTTCTCGACAAAACCTTTGCTTACCAGGCGGCCAAGCTGAACCCTTGGCTTGCCCAAATGATACTCGAGGCCCCCTCTTACCTTAGTTTCAGAAAACTTCTCAAAACGCACCTCTTCCGCGAACAGGCCTCTTAATCCCCCTTGCCCCCTATTTTCTCCCCTTTCCCACACTACCCTGTTCCTTCGGCTCTCCCTCTTCCCCCCTCCCCCGATTTTATCTCTCTCTCGCTATTTCATACCTTACAACCCTTCCTTCTGTATTACCATTACCTCTCCTTAATCTCTTCAAAGAGTTCCCCCCCTCCCCCGCTTCATTGCCTGTAACTTTGTCAAAATTTTGTAAATCCGTGTGTTTTCACGGACCTTAATTAATGGATGTGAACCGCCTAGAACTTTATGGGTATGGCGGTATACAAGAATAAAATTATTATTATTATTATTATTTTTGGGGCATGATCAGGAGTTCTCAATCCAGCCCTCGAGAAACAGCAAAGCCAGTCAGATTTTCAGGATGCCCACAAATAATATGCATAAGAGAATTTGCACGCACCACCTCCATTGTATGTAGACCTATCTCATGCATACTCAGACATGCTCATATTCAAACCATGGAAGATTGCTGGCAATCTCTGGTAGTCCACGGCAATACCAAAAATGCAGTGTCATATCCGGCCACTGGCATTGAATTTCTGGTCTATTTTTGGCCAGCTAAGACATAGTTATGCCAGTATTCGGTAGCTAGCCAGCTAAATCTCATCGGTCAAAGATATACCACCCTTTTAGGTGGTTGTCTTTGGTTGCTGAACTTAGCCAGAAAGCTGCGAATATTGACAGTGGCCGACTAATGTCATATGCCATAGCCAGTCACCAGTCAATACACTAAGCTGATAAACTCAAGATTAAGATGATTTAGCATGGCAATTCCGCGTGGACAGTTAAGCGCAGCTGTTTCATCGCAGCCAGTTAGTTCAGTGTACCTAGTTCACCTTGGCCGTTCAATCGCAGACGTTTCAGCGTGGTGGGCTGCATGATGCTGCGATTGTTTCTCCAGGCCTGTATCTCTCTCTCCCTACTGCAAGCGTAGAAAAGTCTCACTGCTAGCAGAGGAGGGCCATGCCCCCCCCCCCCCCACACACACACACATCCCCTCCCCCTGCATGATAAAGCAGAGAGAAGATTTTCATACACACAATAAATAAGCCACTTTCCTGGGCAAAGTGTAGAAAAGCCTCACTCGGAAAGTTGAGGTAACAGTAGACAGGGAGCAGACAGGCGGATTAGTCAAAGTGGGTTATTATAAGAGTGATTTTAAAGGCAACAGTCTTCCTCGCCGCAATGAAATTAGAGAATGACACGGTGACAAAATTCATCACTGTTCCCGTCCCCGCGGATAACCGCGGGAAATAATCCCATGTCATTTTCTAGTGTCTATTTCAACCTTGGTCCTTCTACACCAGCATTCTTCAAAGCAAAGCTTGCGGGTCAGTGGTTGTGGCCATTCATACTCTGATTCTTCCCTCTCTCCTTAAAGAATGACATGAAGATGGTTTCCCGCGGTTATCCGCGGGGACGGGAACGGTGATGAATTTTGTCACCGTGTCATTCTCTAAATGAAATGTCCCACGATGAAACAGTGATGGTAAAAGTTCTAAGATGAAAACGTCCCACAATGAACTGGCCGCCGCTAAACGGCTCGAGATAAACTGGCGGCAACGAAACGGCTGAACTTAACTGGCCGCGCTGAACCGGCCCATTCTGGATAAATTCAGCTTGGGATAGCAGGCTACCCCTTGCTGAATATCGGAGGATAGCCAGCTGCATGTGCTAGACTGCCAGGAGCTGTTCCCGGCGGTCTAAATAGCACCGAATATCAGGCCCATTGTGCGTATCTTGAAAACCCGACTGGCTAGGTAGGCCCCAGGGACTGGGTTGAGAACTCTTGGACTCTGCTTTAAAGAAAAGTCATCTCAACGCTTTCTAGATCTGAATAAAAGGCTGCTTCAGTCTAAACGAATGTTCCCCCTTTCAACAAAAATGCCAATAACACAGAGAGATTTTATTCTTCACATTCCTCTGCTCTTCTTCTGTTATATCCAAGTCAGATTTTCTTGGAAGGGTTCCCTTTTCCATGCTGATTTGGCATGAAGTCTGATGAAAACGAACACATTCCCTTCTCCGTTTCCTCTCTAGTTGAAACTTGAAAAGCCTTCAGGCTGAAATGGAACATTTGGAGGAATCCAGATTTTTCCATCATGAAAAAATAAAAACATCTTGCAGACTCTAATTATATATAGAAATGTTGTGACTTCACTCATTTGAAGTATGCAACTTGCTTATTCATGCTTCAGTAGTGCCATGAATGGACCTTCCAAATTCTATAGTAGCTGTTTCCTCTGCAACCTATACAAGTCCAGAACTGCACAGCTGGACTCCTGTTCCGCCTATTTCATAGTCGGTTCAGAGATCAGACTTCAATTATTAACCCGCTCAATCTGACAGTTCAGTCCATTTACAGGGTGGCCCCACTGGAAGTCAAGTGACTTCTGTTCTAACCCTTCTCCAGCTGCTGAATATTTATTTAAAAAGCTATATCCCGCTTATACCTAAGCGGATTCCAAAAAAAAAAAACCCAAAACATAATTATAAAAACACCCAAAAACCACTATAAAATAAGATAATATACAGCATATCCATTATTCACTTCATTCCTTTAGTGACTGCTTCTTAAAAAGCTCCAAATGCCAGGGGGAGGGGGGTCCAAATAGTTTTTATCAGAGGGCTTATTCTGAGGATATGCTGCTCAGCCTACTATTTATTCAACTTAGCTCGGACCACTGCTGTTCAATGGATTTATAAATGACCTAGAAACGGGGACAAAGTGTGAAGTTATAAAATTTGCGGATGATACCAAACTCTGCAGCAGGGTTAGAACTGCGGAAGATTGTGAAGTCCTACAAAGGGACCTAAACAAACTGGAAGAGTAGGCAAATAAATGGCAAATGAACTTCAATATAGAGAAATGCAAGGTCATGCATATAGGGAAAAAGAACCCGATGTTCAGCTATAAAATGGGGGGATCAGTACTAGGGGAAAGTACTCTTGAAAAAGACTTGGGTGTGCTGGTAGACACAACAATGAAATCAATGGCACAATGTGCAGCAGCCTCAAAGAAAGCAAACCGAATGTTGGGTATTATTAAGAAGGGTATTACAACAAGGACGAAGGAAGTCATCATGCCGCTGTATCACGCAATGGTGCGCCCGCATCTGGAGTACTGTGTCCAATATTGGTCACTGTACCTCAAGAAGGACATGGCGATACTTGAGAGGGTTCAGAGAAGAGCAACGAAAATGATAAAAGGTATGGAAAACCTTTCATACGCAGACAGGTTAGAAAGACTGGGGCTCTTCTCCCTGGAAAAGCGGAGACTCAGAGGAGACATGATAGAGACCTTCGAGATCATGAAGTGCATAGAAAAGGTAGAAAGGGACAGATTCTTTAGCCTATTGGGAACCACTAGAACAAGGGGGCACTCAGAGAAATTGAAAGGGGACAGGTTTAGAACCAATGCTAGGAAGTTCTTTTTCACTCAGAGGGTGGTGGACACCTGGAATGCGCTTCTGGAGGTTGTGATAGGACAGAGTACACTACCGGGTTTCAAAGAAGGATTGGATAAATTCCTGAAGGATACGGGGATTGAGGGATATAGATAGAGGTAGAGATAGGATATGATAGGGTATAGATAGAAGGACAAGGGGGATTAAATGATTTAGACAAGGATCACCTTACAAGTCATGGACCTGATGGGCCGCCGTGAGATTGGACTGCTGGGCGCGATGGACTTCTGGTCTGACCCAGCGGAGGCAACTTCTTATGTTCTTAATGTGTTGCTATTAAGGTGTTTCATTTGTTCAGTATTCTGTGTTATTTGAATGTTCATTCTCAGGGCCACGTTTCCAAAGTTTTATGCAGACTCATTCCAAAGCCAGGGGTGTGTGGAGCATGATCTCAGTCTCAAATTTACTGTTAACGCTTACCATAGTAGTTATATCATGCCAAAATAAACTTCCTTTGGGAGTTCACAAAATTGTTATATGTATAGGCAATGGTTTACAGGATTTCTAACATTACGTTCATATGAAGTAGACTCTGAGAGCAAAACTTCTGCTGCGTGAATGCCAGTTTGTGGTGTCCCACAGGGTTCTTCATTAGCCCTTCTTCTCTTTAATATTTACACGACCACATTAAAAAAATCTATAAATTAAGCTCTCTCGAGAAACGATGTTCTCTTACGCTGATGACATCGTTATTTGGCTAGAAGTCAATTCTAATCTGAATAACTTGGCATTTATTATAAACGCCTGTATTTCTTAGATTACAATCTTGGGCTTCGTCGGTTCAAATGAAGCTCAATGCTGCAAAGACTAAATTGTTATGGTTTGGACTAGAGAATGAAAGATTACCTTCTTTTGTTACACTGAATACCGGTGATCTTTGGAATACTGAATCTACTTCCACGGTATTAGGTGTAACGTTGGACTATTCTCTGTCATTTCAATGCCAGATAAATCATCTCACAAAAAAAGTGCTTCTTTAGCCTTCGTATGCTGTTCCATCAGCATCATTTTGCAGTACTGGTTCAGGCACAGTTAGATTACTGCAATTCTATTTATGTGGGATTGAGGAAAGGTAATGTGAAAAGGCTTCAGTTAGTTCAAAATACTGCAGCCAAACTGATCTTTGGAAAAAGGAAGTTTGACCGTGTGTGCTCCGCTTTTGAGGAAACTCCATTGGCTCCCATTTCGATTGAGAGTGCAATTTAAATGTGCTTGTATGGCTTTAATCACTTTTTTCTCCAAGTACTTTAAGATCATAAGAACATAAGAAACGCCTTCACCGGATCAGACCTAGGTCCATCTAGTCCGGCGATCCGCACACGCGGAGGCCCAGTTAGGTACTCGCTGGAGGAGACCCGGATTTCCCGTATCCCTCGATATGATTTGCAAGGAGGTGTGCATCCAACTTGCGCTTGAAACCCGGAACAGTAGTCTCCGCCACAACCTCCTCCGGGAGAGCATTCCAAGCGCCCACCACTCGCTGTGTGAAACAGAACTTCCTGACATTTGTCCTGAACCTGCTGCCATTCAGTTTCAGGCTACGACCTCTTGTCCGTGTCACATCTGAAAATGTCAGTAATGCTGCTTCCTGGTCAATTTGGTCAAATCCTTTTAATATTTTAAAAGTCTCTATCAGATCCCCACGCAATCTTCTCTTGTCGAGGGTGAACAGTCCCAGTTTTCTGAGGCGTTCTTTGTAGCTCAAATTCTCCATACCTTTGACTAGTTTCGTGGCTCGCCTCTGCACCCTCTCCAGCAGAGTTATATCCTTCTTAAGGTATGGAGACCAGTGTTGGACACAGTATTCTAAGTGTGGTCTGACCATTGCTCTGTAAAGTGGCATTTTGACGTCCTCCGATCTACTCGTGATCCCCTTCTTAATCATGCCCAACATCCTGTTTGCTTTCTTCGCCACCGCCACACTTTGAGCCACTGGCTTTAGGGTTCTGTCTATCAGTACCCCCAAATCCCTTTCTTGTTCGCATTTGGCTAATGTTACACCCAATATCCTATATTCAAGGTTTACTGCATAAAGGCAACAACATAAAAGTCTGTCCTATTTTATCTTATTCCATGATGTTAACTCATGCTTCAATATCAATTTTAATCTCCTATAATATTATTTTACTGATCTTTTCTCTCAGTGATTGATGCTTGGTTGTTGCTATTTCCTCTCCTCTTGGATATTTATATACACCTTGCAGTTTTTTTATTTCACAGTCACTTAGAGAAATGTTTTCAGTTTGTTCAACTTTTCTTTAGGAAAAGTTGTCTTAGCACTTTTGTCTATCCCGGTGTCTCTCAAACTGTGGGACATGGCACAGTGGTGTTCCCCGAAGAGATTTCAGGTGTGCCACAAGAGATTCCAGAATTTTACTTTAGTTTAAAAAATTTTCTTCATAAGTATACACTAGGATAGATGACAAGTGCATCACGTACGCAAGTCTGTCAATGTTATGAGCGTCTGTCCAGCATTCTTTGATGTGATTAGTTGAAAATTAATGGCAAGTAATTTTATTTTTTATGCAGTAGTTATCCTAACTTGAGCAACAAAGCAATCAAGGCTTTGTTACCGCTTGGATCTTTTTATCTTTGCAAACTTGGATTTTCAGCTCTGACAGAAATTAATTTTTTTTTAAAAAAGAGAACGATTGCAGATGGTGAATGATGATATGCATGTTTGCTTGTCAACTATTGAGCTGCGTTTTGAGTTAATTTGCCCTCAAAACCAAGCACATTCATTGCATTGATTAGCAATTCTATTCTATCTACTTTAGTTTCACCATTATTACAATTACCCGTACATAGCTTAAAGAACTATAAATAACTCTCAAATTAAATTTTTTGTTGGTTTTGAAATTTAATCATTTCAGTTATAATGTGCCGTGAAAAACACTTGCTCCGTTTAATGAGCCGCAAAAAACATTTGCTCCATTTAGTGTGCTAAGCAAAAAAAGTTGGAGAGACACTGGTCTACATCAAAAGTCATCTTTACGTCATCTGAGAAGCTCTTTACCACTCAGCGTTGTTATGCTAATTGTTGGTCACTGGTACTGTAGAGATTCAGGTCATCTATAAACAGTAAGTATGATGTAACCTTTGGATCACTGCCATCTTTAGGTGTAAAGCTAAACTCATAGTGCAAAGATTAATAACAATGTTCAGTGCATTAAGTTCCAAACAAAACAAAAATGAGAACAGGGAGTGTCCCCGATATATTTCTTTCTGGATCTTGATGTTAGTGAACTTCATGATCAATCCAAAGTGTATTTATTATCCAGGAATATAAGATGCTATCAAAGGCTTTCTTATAGTCAATCCATGCTAAACTTAGATATCTGCTTTTTTTAGCACTGGAAATAATGGCTTTATTCAATATTAACTGGTTCCATATGGTTTCTTCTTATTAACCTTCTGCTCTATTGTCATGATGTTATTAGAGTCAATATGATCATATATTCTATCAGCATCTATAGTGAATAGCTAATAGACTGTAGACAGACAAGGTGTGAGTATGTGGTTTTGGGGAAGGTTACCTTGAATCTTCCTTTATTCTACCCATTATTAGCCATTGTGGAGTTAAATCTGACTGCTTGACCAATTGATTTTTACAGTCTGTCAGGTCCTGATGGCATGGTGGTAATTGTTTGGGCTTGAGCTCTTCCACTTTAGGACTCCACCCTATTTTCTAGCTCTTTTGTTGTTACATCAGGCCATTCCATAACTTTGTGTTTTCCACATAATCTTGTATGCAGGGTAACCATTTTGCTTCTTCGTTGTGCTCTACTGGGTCTTTGTATAAGCTTCTCCAGAAATGTTCTGTTTCAGCTATAGCTAATGGTATTTTTATTTATCTATTCTGTTTTTTAGCCTGTCCTCCCAAAGGAGCCCAGAATGGGTTACAGTGGTACATACAAAGTATAGGTCTGGACTTGGCATACATGACAATTATAGATAGTTAAACAACTGAGTTGTAGTAGGCAACAACTTTTATGATCCAATTTGGAGTAGAAATTGTGAGTATGGGGATGGAGCTACAGAGACATTGAGCCGTGGGTGCTCTTAAGTCTCATAAAGAGGAAGGTTTTCACCGCTTTCCTGAAGTTCCATAGACCATCCTGCATTCTGATAGATTGGGAGGGATGATATGCCATAGCTTAGGTATGAAATGTGAATAGGAGCATTTACGGGCCGTTTCAGTCTTGTGAGAGCGTCCAAGTGGTAGGGCCAATCGTCTATCTTGTCCAGATCTCAGTGGTCTGTTTGTGGTGTAGATTTGGAGTTTGGTTTTCATATAGCCTGGTATCATCAAGTGGAAGGTTTTGAAGGCAAGAACCAGGGCTTTAAAGGTGCAGCATTTTTGTATGGGGAGCCAGTGCGCGGCTGCTAGAGCGGGGGGTAATGTGGTTGCATATACTTATGTTTTTTCCCAGCCTCCTGTAGAATTGATTTGGGATTTCTCTAAGCAGTTTATTTTAATCTCTCTCTCTCTTCAGCTTTCTTCATATCTCTGCAGTTTTTACACTTCAGCTGCTAACTTTAATTTATTGCTGGAGCATATAAAATTAAGGTCTACCTATCTACTGTATCTGGGACACCTCTGATTGCAATGATTTTATTTTTGCTTCAATGCATTTCTTTTCTAAGAAGAAATTGTTATATTTATCGTCTTCCTCTGCTCCTGTAACCTCGTCGGTAAAATTCTCTAAACTATTATGTTGTATCATTTCTACCCTGCTGACATTTTTCATATTTCAGTTATATTATTGTTCAACCGTGCTGTTTTAATCTGCATGTTCCTGACACTTTATCATGTTCCTCCTATTATTAGGATTCAATTTTCGTCTCCATCGATTGTATTTATGTTTATATTTGATTGTTTCCTTGTTATGTTGTTAATACAACTGTAAGTTATAAGTCAAGTTCTTCATAAAGGTGGTTCACAAATCCCAATAATTGAAACAAAATCCATCTCCCCTTCCCTACCCCCATTCCATGTTCAGCATCTCCCCTTCCAAACTCTCTTCCTGCGCCCAGCATCTCCCCACGCTTCCCTGCTCTACCTGTTTCCAAGCTGAAGCTGCAAACGGATTTGGCATCTGCATGGAGCCTTTAAACACAGGGCTGTGTTGAAGTGCTGTTGCATTCCACTGCTCTTTGATGCAGGACTTCCTGTCAGGGAAAGGGCAAGATGCAGCAGTGTTTGGGTGTGGGCCTTTGTTTAAAGGTTCTGAGATGACATTTAGTCTGGTTGCAGCTTTGGCCAGGGTAGGGTTATCATATTTATAAAGTGAAAAAAGGGACACATAACCATGTCCTCACCCTCCCCCCCCCGACCCACCCTGCCTTTCTCCACTCCACTCCACCCCACTCCCAGCCCTGCCTTCCACCAGTTTTGCCCCTGCCCTGCCCCTACCTTTCACCCCTTAGTCCCCCTTCCCATCCTCTGTACCCTCTCTCCCTTCAACCCCCCCTCCTATATGGGTGCTTTTTCTCTCTCCCTCCCTGCAACCCCTCCTCCCACAGGTGTTTCTCTCTCTCCCTCTCTTTCTCTCTCCATTCCTCCAACCCCCCCCCCAATGAATGCTTTCCTCTCTCTACCTCCCTCCAACCCTCCTCCTCTCTCTTCTCCCCCAGCAGGATACAGGTACAGGCTCTCTGTCTCTCCAGCGACAAATCCAGAATTGAGCATCTCTCTCCTGTTCCCCACCTACCTCCTCCACTGAATATTTAATCTTCAGGACAGCAGCAGTGAGGTGAGCCTGCTGTCATCAGTCTGCCTCGGAAGCCTTCATTCTGCAGCTGTCCCCCCTATGTGGTAACAGGAAGTTGCTACAGAATGAAGGCTTCTAGGACAGACCGGTGGCAGCAGGCTCACCTCGCTGCTACTGCCAGCTGGACTGAAGTTTAAATATTTGGCGGAGGAGGTAGGTGAGAGACAGGGGACAGGAAAACCGGGCAAACTCTTCAAATTTAGAAAGACATCCAGACACCTGGATGTCCACTAAACTGTGGACTAAAAAGATAATATTTTCAGGTAAATCCAAATGTCTGCCCGTAGGCTAGGGTAAAGACATGGCACCGGACTACGTAACAGCTAAGCTTCCTCCGTAAGTGCCGAACCAGTCCCTCCACTCCCGGGACGAAATACGCCTCAAAACGCCCCCTGGTGGTGCCCTTCGACTGCAAACCGCCAACCGACGGTCCTACTCCCACTTCATACCGAGCCACTGAAATTGACTGCCCCCCGCAGATCAGAGCCCTTGAAGGACTCCTCAACTTTAGGAAAAGAAATAAAAACATACCTTTTCACCTAACCCCCCTGCCCTTGATCGATGGACTACAAAAAAATGTATATTGGTTCCAGAACCAGTATGTGACACGTAAGGAAAACTTGTATTGTAAAATCTTGCACTGCAAATATGGCAAATCTAACCTGTAAACTATCTGTGTGTCAAATTAGGATAAAACTTGTACTGAAAGCCTTGCACTGTAAGGATAACTATGGCAAATTGTAACCGGTAAACTGTATATCACGTGTATTAAGATTAGACCCCTAGTATATGCCAGGTTAAAATAAAAACTTGTATCGTTTATATAAAACAGACATTCAAAAAACAGACAAAGAAGTTAAAACTTTGAAGCAAAATCAAGAAGCAATAGTTGAAGATAACATAATTCTGCGGAGGAAACTTGAGGCTCTTGAAGACAATAGTAGAATTAATAATTTGAGATTGATAAATTTTCCAAAGATCCTCTCCGTTCCCCCCCCCCCCCTCGAGACATGGTAAAATGGTACTTTCTAGAAATTCTTGATATTCCAGAGACCGCTTTGCCTCCTCTTACAAGGGCATATTACCTTCCAATTATGGCTCAAGACCACATTGAACTACAAGAAGACCAATGAAAGACTCTAGATATCTCCGCCATGTTCGAAACTTCTGATCATGAGGTAGCTAAACCAGCTACTCTCTTAATTACAGTGGCATTATCCCCGGATAAAGATTGGATACTGAAGTTATTTTTTAAAAATAGAATGAAGGACTTTCTTGGTCTCCATATTCAAATTTTTCCAGATGTTTCAAAGGAAACTAAAAAAAAAGACGACGCCGGTTTCTGTTGCTGAAACCCGGGGTGATACAGATTGAAAGAGTTTTTTCCCTCTGTTATCCATTATTGTTAGGTACCAATCATTAAAATATGTGTTTTTTGATCTGAGTCAGCTGACGGAATTTTTATCTCAAAAGCGACCGGAAAATGAAGGAACAACAACTCAGATCTAGATATGTTTGCTCCTCATCTAGCAAAGGACAGTTATCTTCTCTTTTATTAACATAATCTTAGTTCAAATATTACTCAATAATTCTTGGATCCAGTTTTGAGGACTTGAGTGAGATTAATTTGTATTAACTTGTACTTAAATAGCTATATAGATTATTTCTTGTTTTCATTATCTCTTATATGTTTTATTGTGATTCCCATTTATTATTTTTATTTGTTAACTCACTATCTGTACAAGATTTTATGCTTGGAAAATTTGAAACTTAATAAATAAATAATTTTTTTTTTTTTTTTTTTGTAAACTTGTTCTGAAATTATGTATGCTTAACCAGTAACCCGTTCTGAGCTCTTTGGGGACAACGGAACTGAAAACAAATTAATTAAATAAATAAAGGTAGGATTGCAGCAGAAGAGAAGGGAGAAAGTTGGACATAGGACTGGGGTAGGCAAAAAGAGATGAGAATCTGCTCTCCCGCCATTCTGCTTTCCCTGGACTATCTAATAGCAAGTCTGAACCTGGTTTGGCCCCCCCAAATTGATCTGTACATTCATCATTGACCTTTTCTCCTCTATTTGGCCTCCCAAGATTTCTCTATTCTCAAAATACCGTTGAAAGGATCCATCCAACCCTTCCACATAGTTTTCCTTCATGGCCTCCACATTCCCACAAAGCCAAGCAGGGGACCACGGACACCTTTCCTTCCACCTTGTACCACATCAGATATTTTCATGCTTTTTAAACCAGGGGGGGGCACTAATCAGCTAGCTCTATGAGGCTCCAATCACGAAAAGGCTGGAGCAGCTCTAGCCGGACAGAAAGAGATCAGCGATCCCTCAAGCAGTTTTGCAGGAGCATTGCTTGTTTCTGGCCTGTTTTTAGCCATTTCCCAACAGATATCTAAAGCAATAAAGATGTGAGCTCTGCTTTCAAGCTTTCCCTGTGCCAGTCCTACAGTTCCACCGACTTCAACACCATCTCCATCCTGCTCAAGCATTCACCCTCTTCTAACAACATTTCACATTTCCTTCTTCAGCTCCTCCCCTCCTGTTTCCTGCAGGTTACCAAAAAGGGAGGGGCTGGAGTGGTAAACAAGCAGGCCCCTGCCCAGAGTTTTCTTGTGTTTCTGAATAGGAAGACTACAATTTATACCTTTCATGGAATATACTGAACTTCCCTGGTTGGCAGGTTCCTCTTGAGTCTGACGAGAATGATCCCACATCTGGCTAGTGTAGGTTCCTAGTAGAAAAAAAAAGGGAGGGGCTGGAGTGGTAAACAGGCAGGCCCCTGCCCAGAGTTTTCTAGTGTTTCTGAATAGAAAGACTACAATTCATACCTTTCATGGAATACACTGAACTTCCCTGGTTGGCAGGTTCCTCTTGAGTCTGATGAGAAGAATGATCCCACATCCGGCTAGTGTAGGTTCCTAGTAGAAAAAAGGGAGGTTGTCATTAGGACTACTCTGTGGAGCCCTTCAGATTCAAGATGTTCTGTGCCAGTGGCGTAGTGAGGGTGAGAGGTGCCCGGAGGGGGTGGTGGTGGCTCCCCCATCCAAATGTTCCCTCCCTGCCCTCTCCTGCCATGCGAACGCCGCTTCCCTGGCACAAGCAGCAAACCCAAAGCTGCTGTCGTGCCAGCGTCGGCTCTTCCTGTGACGTCACTTCCAGGAGCGGGTCCAGGATGTGATGTCAGAGGAAGAGCCGAAGCTGACGCGACAGTAGGTTGGGGGTTGCTGCTCAAGGCAGGAACATTATATAGGGATGGGTGAAGGGAAGCAGTGCGCACGCACGGCAGTGGGGGACAAGGAAGGAGTTGGGGGGTGGAGAGGTGGACGGGTGCCTGCGACTTCACCAAGATAGCATCTTGGACAGACCGCCCCCTCCCCCCCCCACCCCTTCCTATGCCACTGTTCTGTGCTGCAACCATCAGATTAGCACAATTTTACATCTAGGCTAAAAATGATGCAGTTTGGCCACGGACTGGACCTTAGTGTGTGCAGGACATGGGATTTCCTCCAGATGGGATTCTTCTCTCTCTCTCTCTTTCTTACTAGGGAATGTGCAAATGATTTCACTGCTGCTAAAACTGATTTACCCTCAAGTATTTTTTCTTTTTACAACCTTTTCATTTCTTTTTTTTATATAAATCTTTATTGATTTTAAAATCCAATATAAAGTGCAACAGGTTAACAAGCAATTAGTATAATAAACAGCACTCACAGCAATCAAATGGTATAGAAGTACATAACAACCCCCCCCCCCCCCCGAACCCTCCCACCCCCACCTCCTCCTCCTGGATGCGTACAACACTCCAAGAATCAAAGGGAAATAGTAATAATTAACTCTTACAAAAGTTTGTTAATGAACCCCAAATCTCTTTAAATTTACTATAGTGTCCCAATTGTAACGAATTCATATGTTCAAACATAAATTTGGCATAAGGATTCTCACCAAAAATTATCATTTAAGTTATTCCAAGTTCTCCAATTTTTCGTGATAAGCTGCATAGCAACTCCTATCATGATAAGAAGTAATTTATTCTTATTTGCATTGATTGGACTCACAACCTTTTCATTTCTGAGAGTAACAGAGACTGAACGAGGGTAGCACTATGAAAGACCTCAACAACTGATCCAACACTCATGGTGGCTTTATCAGCTCAGGGGTCAATCCCGACAGCCTACTGAGTGGGTAAACGTAAAGATAAAGAGAGCTGGCAATCCTTAGCCTCATATTGGACCGCATCTACCCGCTCAAAACGGTCGAGGATCAGCTGTTCGTGCAGGCAAAACTTGTCTGAGTAAATTTAGCTGGTTAACATAGAATTTAACAATGCCCAGCCTAAATGTGAAAAATCACCCCTCCACCACACACATTTAGCTGGTTGGAGGGGTTAGATTTTTAATCAAATAGGTAAGTTTTAGTCTGGAAAAAAAACTGACCCCTTAGTGGTCAGGCTTTTTAGCTCCATCCATAATCATTTTAGGCAAGAAATAAACTAAACTAAACTAAACCTTAAGTTTGTATACCGCATCATCTCCACAGAAGTAGAGCTCGACACGGTTTACAGGAATTACTAAAGAAAGGAACTCCAATGGGAAGAAGAAGGGCTTGGTAAAAAGGAAAGAAAGAGGGGACTAAGTAGAGTGGAGAGGGAGGGAGTGGTTACATTTTAGAGAAAAGCCAAGTTTTCAAATAAGAACATAAGAACATAAGAAGTTGCCTCCACCGGGATCAGACCAGAGGTCCATCGCACCCAGCGGTCCGCACCCGCGGCGGCCCATCAGGTCCATGACCTGTCAAGTGTTCCCTGCCCTAAAAAACCTATCCTTACTTCTATCTGTATCCCTCAATCCCCTTTTCCTTCAGGAATTTATCCAAACCTTCTTTGAATCCCTGTAGTGTCTTCTGCCCCACCACAACCTCCGGGAGTGCGTTCCATGTGTCCACCACTCTCTGGGTGAAGAAAAACTTCCTGGCATTGGTTCTAAACCTGTCCCCTTTCAGTTTCTCCGAGTGCCCCCTTGTACTTGTTGTTCCCCACAGTCTGAAGAATCTGTCCCTGTCTACCTTATCTATGCCTTTCAGGATCTTGAAAGTTTGTATCATGTATCAATATGAAATGTATCAATAGAAATATAACAAAAATAAACGAAAGGAAAATAAGGTGATACCCTTTTTTGGGACTAAATACATTTTGGACCTGATTCTATAAATGGAACCTGCTAGGCGCCGTTGAGCAGAATTGGCAATCATCCGCTTGGCGCTATTTATAGTATCGTGCCTACTGGCTAGGCATGGAATCCTTAGGCAGGCTGCAATGTCAAGCATTGCAAGTTGTTGCAAATGCAGCAGCTCGGTTGATCTGTGGAGGGAGCAGGTTCGATCGTATCATCTCCCAAGAATGGAAATGTGCCCTTACCGATTGGGTTTATCCTTTCCCCTACCCTTTCTTAACTGTAACTACGCCTTCCTTTCCCTTTTCTTGCCTCTTGGATTCGTGACGCAGAATTATTGCAAACTGCACTGGTTGCCAATAGAGGCAAGAGCGATTTTTGAGTTGGGCTGTATCTGTTTCAAGGCTCTCAGTGGGTTATTACCCAGTTATCTCATGGGTCATTTTAAATTTGCCAATAGAAAACATCTACGTGATCTTCGGCTCTTTGATTTTCCTTCTGTAAAAGGACGTGTGTATAAACGCTTCTTTAGTAAGATCTTAGCTTATCAGGCAGCATTACAGGATAAACAAGTTAGTATGTATGTTTCTATCTCTACTTCTTATTTGGCATTTAGAAAATTTATGAAAACTGATCTATTTGGTAAATATTTTAATTAGTTAATTGTGCTTATACCATGTATACTTGTATTTTAATTTTTGTTAACTGCACAGAGCCTAAGGTAGCTGCGGTATATAAGAAATTTTGTTATGTTATGTCTGTCCTGTTTGTCTGTAAATTCCCCTCAATATTTTAGAGTACTTTTTTTACTGTATTGTAAACCGTCTAGATCAGGGGTGTCCAACCTGCGGCCCGAGGGCTGCATGCGGCCCAGTGAAGTATTTTATGCAACCCCAGTCGAGGGTGATGCAGTGTTTTCCTCTGCTGTCCCCGGGTGTTTACCGTCTTGCCGGCTCCTTCCTCTGTCTTGCTGCAGCGTTTGCGTGTTTGTGCGGCCCCAGAAACATTTTTTTTCGGCCAATGCGGCCCAGCGAAGCCAAAAGGTTGGACACGCCTGGTCTAGATACTTGTGATAGATGTTAAATTTGGAAACTCACTTTTACTGAAACGACCAATAAAATATCGAATTGTTTATAAAGTTCTTTTGTCGATTTTTAAAGTGATACACTTTCATATCGTCTGGTATCTGACTCAGGTGCTGGAAGTATATCAACCAGGTCGAGCCCTGAGGTCAGTGGGAACACTATGGGTAGTTAGTGAAAGACTGACAAGCGTACATTATGCAAAATTGAGGGCTCCAGCAATCTCAGTGGCAAGGGTGCTACTATGGAATAACCTGACAGGATCACTTAGATTTAAAAAGGTGTTTAAAAAGACTTTATTTATAGAGGCCTTTTCTTGAAAGCTGCTCACTTTAATAATACTGTTGGAGAGGGTTTTTTTAAAAAATTTTTCGTTGTATTGTTTTTAAAAACTGTGTATGTATCTTTTGAACTGCTTAGTTTTAAGTGGGGTATAAGTTTTAAAATGAATTACTTCCCCTCTCTACACGGTATTCGCTATGCAGGCAAACTGGGAAAATCCCTTCTCTTCAGAATCACAGGTCTTTGAAACGACCTTACTACCCTGCTGCGGAACCTGGGCTCCCTCCAATTATTCCGCAAGCAACTGAAAACCCGGCTTTTCACTAAAATGTAATTCTATCCCCCCTTACTCTTCTCTTCTATATATAAGTTCATGTAAACCTTTTTTTTTTCCTTCTCTTCCTATATTTTAAGTTCTTGTAAACCGTGCCGAGCTCCACATCCATGGAGATGATGCGGTATATAAACTTAAGGTTTAGTTTAGTTCACATACCACATTTATGCACCAAAATCATCATTGGTCTCATATTTTATCTTTAATAAATATACTTTTAGATATAAATTAATCTTTAAATAGTTTCAAGTACAAAAAAAATACTTTTAGAGTAGCTTTATACTGATTTTAGTCTACGCGAATGACTCTGAAAGTATTTTTTTCTACTTGAAAGTATTTAAAGATTACTTTATATCTAAAAAGTATATTTATTAAAGACAAAATATGAGACCGATCTTGGTGCATAAATGTGGTATGTGAACAAAGTTTTAACACTCATACCAAGTGCACCGCTGAGGTACTTTAAGGCCTCTTGTAAATTAGCATAACACTGAAAGCAACCAGTCACCCTGTTACTGGATAGTTTACCGTTGGTCTAGTACCGAGCTGAAGCCCTGGCCACAAACTGTTTTCCAGGCCTGTAAAAAAGTTCATGTCATCCAGTAAGAAACGATATTCATCTCCCAAAGCTTTCCCTACCTTTTGCGCCATACATACTGCTAAGACTCTGGGAACTATCCATTAACGGACGGCTTTGAATTCCTGTTTGAAAAATGTTCCTGCCACCACCTGGAAGAAAAGATGTAATTTGTACATATGAGTTTAATCCGTTGATGTTTTAATGATAAACCCTCCTCTCTCTTCAAAGTTGTACAGGGAAATGACTGTGTCCGGATGAAGTTACCCCTTCTGCCTGAGCCACAGAACCAAGAAAACCCAAGCGGTGTCAGGTCAAAAGCGCGCCGCGACAAAGGCGCGCCCAGACAATTGAGCGCAGCGCGGAGGCGCGCGCCGCTCTAAATTACTGTTTTTAGGGCTCCGACGGGGGGGGCGTGGGTTTACTTAATAGACATCGCGCCGCGTTGTGGGGGCGTTGTGGGGGGTGTGGGGGGTTGTAACCCCCCACATTTTACTGAAAACTTAACTTTTTCCCTGTTTTTAGGGAAAAAGTTCAGTTTACAGTAAAATGTGGAGGATTACAACCCCCCAAACCCCCATAACGCCAGCGCGATGTCTATTAAGTAAACTGGGGGGGTTCCCCAACAAACCCCCCGTCGGAGCCCCTAAAAACTGTAATTTTGTGCGGCGCGTGCCTCCGCGCTGCGCTCAATTGTCGGCGCGCGCTTTTGTCTTTCACGCCGTTGTCTATGAACCCACCCAAGCAGACATCTCCAACTCCTCCCAGTTCCAACATCCAGGCAGCCTTCTCCTACTCCTCTCAGTCCCAGTTTCCAGAGAGTTATCTCTCCTTCCTCCCACTTTCAGCATCCAGGCAGTCATCCCCCCACTCTTCCCAGTTGCAGCATCCATGCAGCCATCTCCCTCTTCTGTGCCTTCTGGTGCACCAAAGGTAGAAATAGTTAGAGGAGATGGGAAGAGACAAAGAGATAGCTATAACAGGGACAGTCAGGATGAAATAGAGGCGATAAAGGTGTCAAGCCCACCGAGGCACAAATCATTTTCATACCCTTCCCAGACAGGAGAGAGGAGAACCTTCTGTAACTTTCTGGTTGGTTCCACTCAGAATTGTAATCTTTCGCCATATAGCGGTTATCAGCTGTGAATTGAAGAAAAGGAACAATCAGGGATACAGCATTTCCAAAACAACTGCATTAAAACAGAAGAGAAAGACAAGTGTTTAAGCTCAGGAAAGGAGATGTCAGTACTCCCTCAGCTCCCCTCAGACCCAATGGCATGATGTAAGGAGGAGGAATCACACATTTAGGGGTTCAAACGGAAGTGCAGAATGATTGGGAGCTCCGTAATCATTGAAGAGAATGCAACACTCAATACAAGACAGCATCCTTACCCTCCAGTTTAAAGTTTGTAGTTTTAGCATACTGTTAGCTGAGAATCAAAGGGACTCATAATCCATAAACTAAAACATCCCAAAATTTGCCTAAGGGCCAGATTCTATAAATGGTAGATACATTCGGCGCTGCTAGGTGCCTTAATTGCAGCCGCCAAGTGACGCCTAAGTTTGGGATCCGTACCTTTCCTTTTTTTAATTGGCTTAATCAGCATGGTAATTGACCACGCCAATTTAAAAAGATTAATTAGACAATCTGTATTGTAGAAATACAGAAGGGACTCATCATAGGCTGTGTTTTGGCAGAAGCCTTCGTCAGGAGTCTACAAAAGTCGCCATGTTGATTTAGAAGGTGGCAAGTTAGCCTAGCAGCTTCTTATAGCATAGCGTTGATACGCAGCTCTCTCCAACGTGCCGAGCTCCACTTCTGTGGAGAGGATGCGGTATATAAACTTAAGGTTTAGTTTAGTTTAGCTCTATCTTTCTGGGAAATATACTTTACATGTTGATCTCTCATAGACTCCTGACGAAGGCTTCTGCCGAAACACGGCCTCTGCCGCATCTCATTTTTGTATTTCTACAATAAAGAGCTGTTTCAGTTGTATCCCATCCGTCTACCTGGGATTTCCCACTGTACTTTGTTACCCTTTCTCGTGGAACTTTCTGATTTTCTACTATTTGTTAGTGGACTTTGCTATTTAAAAATTATCCCCTCTTCCTTCAGGTAAAAGTTGATGGTTCTTTGAGTTTGTGTGGCTGTCAGGGTCTGTTGTTTTGCTCTGTCTATAGATACTCGTTGCTGTCTCCCAGAAGCCACTGCCTTGGGTGATTGACTTGTCTTGCCTAACGATTGGGCTAGCCCCGATCATAGAGCTCCGTGTCTTTAGGAAGTGTCCAGCACTGGCTTTGTTTTCTAATTAGCACATACATAACCTGCACTTTCAAGTTGTTGGACTGCAAGCCCAAGCAGTTGGTGAGAATAAATTCAGGACTGGCTAAACGTCTGCACAGAAGCATAGCATCATAGGGTAATTTTACATAGGCAATATGCATGCCAGCTTACAGTTCAATGTGTAAAACTCTAAACTATTGAAATGCTATAACCTCTCCCCCCACCCCCCACCCCCAAAGAGCCCAGTCAGAACTTTTCTTAATACTGGAAGCTGAGGGCACTTTGGGAATTAAGCCAATGAAAGTTTAATTTGTAACTTAAATGTAAAGGCCAGCTCAGCAAATTAGATGCTGTGAACCCATGAAGAAGTTATATATATTTTCACCAATTCAGTGTGCAAACTCTGTTCCAACTTTATTCTCCTCCTCCT
Source organism: Geotrypetes seraphini (assembly GCF_902459505.1). NCBI lineage: Eukaryota > Metazoa > Chordata > Amphibia > Gymnophiona > Dermophiidae > Geotrypetes > Geotrypetes seraphini. Next base: position 22,025,511 of record NC_047096.1, read on the forward strand.
GCCACCTACCCCCATCTTAGTCCACCAGCTCTCATGTGGAGCCTTCATTTTGCTGGTCTCCTCTCTAGGGCTGGTCTTTACGATAAATAGGAAATTACACACAGCTGTGATTTTTAGGGTTAGAGCAACAATGTATGACTCTTACTATTAACCCTCTCCACAAGGTTCTTGTTGAAGTCATGCCTGCAGACTTTCTCCACATGTTTCTTGCAAAGTCCTGTCAGATCATCCTTGAGGCTCAGCATTGCCTGAGTCAGCTTCTCCCCTTCCAGCTGGACATTGTAACTTGGAAGAGGAAGGAGAGCGGGAACATTTCTGACCACTTCCTGAAATTCCTGCAAGAGAAATGGGTAAAAGTCTGTTTTCTAGTTCATCCAGTAAAATCACTAAAGCCTAGAACTTTTTTTTTTTTAAATATATAAATATTTTATTAATTTTCCAAAAAACGTGACAATGCAATATATGTTTTAACAATCAAAGAATAAACTGAACCGATGTGTTACAGGAGGTAATGGACTCTGCAATTTATATCTAATAATTCTGAGAACTGAAATGACTGACTGAAGCAACCTTAAAATAACTGGGGGTGCTAAACTTACCTCTCTCTGGACACAGTGAAGAAATGTGCTCAGTACTGGGATGCTCAGGAACCCAAAGAAGCAGCATCCAAATTACATCTAATTCCTCAGGCGCTGCTATTAATGACACACCCGACTCATTACCCTGGGATGAAAAATGCTAACCTCACCTGGTTCCTCATGCAATGGCTTGGGTGAAGCTCTAATTCCACTAAGCCCTGCGTGAAGCTGTGGCCCTGAAAGATTAGTGTCATCAGGAGGTAGGGAACATCTTCCCAGCAGGGACGCCAACTGTTACCTGTAGGAAGAGCACCGCGTCGGTGGTATGCAGCAACTTGTCTCCGTCTTGCTGGCGATCTTGCAGCTCTTCTCGCCGGGTCTGCAGCTCCTTCATGATTTCCTCAACCTGCTCTACGCCCGTTCGCTCCTTCTGCTCCAGGCCCGCCTTCACCTCGTCTTGATGCCGCTGCAGCTCCCGCAGTATGTCTTTGAAGGCATTGTCCACCGCTCCTTTCTGATTGGTTGTGTAGTTCTGAGGACGGGACAATAGAAGAACAGTTGAAAAACAGTCCAGGAACAGTTTTTTCATTTCATGAAGCTCTTTACCTTCCAGTTCAAGGTTTACACTCCCAGAATGTGTTGTGATGGGTACTAAAGCTTTGCACATTTTAAGTGGTTTAATAATGGACTCGTCTTCATAAGATTAACAAACAGATGAGTTTTACAGATATCATTATGGAATTGATATTCAAAGAGATTTAAACAGCCAGAAAGGCTTCTGGCCATTTCATTTCTTGTCCAGGGCTAAATGGGCCTATTCAGCTGAAAATGCCTGGTTAATGCCTAACCTGAAACCAGCTACTTTATAGGTGTCCCAGGAGCAAAGTCTGCACTTAGACAACTCAGCAAGGGGTTTTCACCAACTTTCACAGTATTTATTTATGTACAGTTTATTTATTTATTTATTCAATTTTCTATAGGGAAGAATGGTTTACATGAATTTATTCAGGTACTCAAGCATTTTTCCCTGTCTGTCCCAGGGCTCACAGTCTGTCTAATGTACCTGAGACAATGGGGGGGGGGGGGGTTAAGAGACTTGCCCAGGGTCACAAGGAGCAGCACGGGCTTGAACCCACAACCTCAGGGTGCTGAGGCTGTAGCTTTAGCCACTGCGCCACACTCTCCCCCCTTCTAAATGTGCTGTCTGTATGACTTAGGCCCCAAATTCTAAAAGTTCAACAAACTACATAGGTGCCTAACTTAATTGATTAATAGGCTTAATCATCATCAATAATTGGCACAATACTTCATAATTGCCATTATGTCTATGTATGCCTCACTGAATGTACAGTCTTCTTTGATGTAAACCGCTTAGAACTTATGGTAGGGCGGTATATAAGAATAAAAGTTATTATTAATATTACAGTACTCCCCCGATATTCACGGGGGTTCCGTTCCAGGAACCTCCGCGAATCTCGAAAAGATGCGAATACGGTTTTTCATGGGGGAGCCTGAAGAAGGCAGCGGGAGAGGGCAGCCGGAGCGCCGCGAGTGCAGGAAATCACTCGCAGTTTGCTCCGACTGCCTCTTCCTGCACTAAGTCGGGCCTTATCCAATCACACGCAGCTCCTGATTGGATAAGGCCCGACTTAGCACAGGAAGAGGCGGTTGGAGCGTACCGCGAGTGATTTCCTGCACTCGCCAGTGCTCCGGCTGCTCTCTCCTGCCTCTTCCGTTGCCCTCTCCTTGTCGGCAGTTCGCGGTCGGAAAATACCGCAAATGACCGGGACCGCGAACCGCCGACCGTGAATGACTGGGGGAACACAGTACTTAGACTTAATTGAAAGTTAGGCACCTAATTTGAAAAACGCAATTTTATAAAAAGTAGGCGCCTAGTCCAAAGCGCCTACCTACAAGGGGTGCATTGTGGATGCATTTTCACATGCGGTGCCTGCTTTGACTTAGGTATTATTGTGCGCCTAACACAGGCGCAAGCATTTAGGCCACAAAAACCCTGGCATAAATACATGTTACATTCCGGTTAGTGGCACAGTGAGGATGAGTGGCACCCGGAACGGTGGTGCCCCTCTCCCGTCCTTTTCTCTGCTCTCCCCTGCTACACGCGTGCCCCCCTTCCCTTCCCCCATCCCTCTTTAATATTCTAGGCGCGAGCAGCATCACAAACTTGCTGCCCACGTCATGTCGGCTCTCCCTCAGATGTCACTTCCGAGGCGCAGGACCCGGAACTGATGTCAGAGAGAGCTGACACCGATGTGGGCAGCAAGTTTATGCTACTGCTCGCGCCGGGAAAATTAAATAGGTACAAGGGAAGGGGTGCACTAGTGCAGCGGAAGGGGGGGTCAGGAAGGAGTGAGGGGCGAAGAGGACAGGTGCTGGGGCCCTCACCAAGAAGGCACCTGGGGCGGACCTCCCCCTTCCCCTTACTACGACACTGATTATGATACAGTAAGTATTTTTGTGCACTTGTTTCTCAAACAAAAATCTACCTGCACAAAAAGCACATAGAAGTCTCCATGCAGCTTTGTACCCATGGCAGGTTTCAAAGGGAAGGTGCCTACTTTCGCTCTGAAAACTGGGGCAGAGCCTACAGCCAAGAAGTCTTTGGGCTAGATTCACTAAGCTTACCGATTGTGCTCCGACCAGTTTGCAAGCCTTCTCCGACCCCAACCTGATTCACTAACCTTCTGCCCAATCCGATCCGCACATGCAAATGAGGGGAAATGGCATGCATAAGTAGGAAGGCAGCGATTCACGAAACAGAAGAAGGAACACCGATTGGGCTGGCCGATCCAAAATGAAGCGACTGCTTAGGACCAGTCACTTACTGGTCCTTTCCGACTCTCCTGCTCTCTGCCCTACTGAAATCCCTGAAATCTCCCTGCTCTCTGCCACACTGCTCTCTGTGAGCCCATGGTTTTAACCCACGGGTTTAAAGCGTGTTTTGTTCCATAGGCTGCAAAGCATGTTCTGTTCCAACTTCCATAAAGGATTCCTTTCGGGAGCTGCAATGTCGAACTGTCCCTATGCCATCCCTCCCCCTTTGTTTTGACCTCGCTTGTGCGGCGAGCATGTTGCATCTACAGCCAACCAGGATGGCGCGCATGTGTCGTGATCGCTCTGCAGCGATCCGTGGGGCGTGCGTCCGATCAGATAATTTGCATGAGGACTCTTTGGTGAATCGGTCGCCCGGCAAAACTTGGCCACGGATTGCCCACGGATCGCCCAACAACGGAGACGTTAGTGAATCTAGGCCTGTATGCCAATGTGGACAGTTTGAAAATTGCTCCCTTAATATTTTAAGATTGAAATGGAAAACTCAGAAAGAAATCAAGAAAAATTAAATGCAAAAACAGAAAAAGAGATAGAAGGCAGAAAAAAGAAAGGAGAGCATTTTGTTCTCACCCTGATGCGATCCTTTTCCTTCTGCCATTTCTCCACTTCATCACCCACGTTCATAATCGCCAGGTGCAGCTGCTCCTGTCGCTCGGACAGCTCTGCCTTTCAAAGGAGAATTGAGAAACATAAAATTTATCTTCACAATCTGCTCCATTAAGTCCTAGAGTATCTGAAAACTTCAGGAGTCCATTAAAGGTTTTATTTAATGTTTTTATAAGTATCCAGATACAATTTTCTGTTTGCCACTCTGTCCCCTCCCCTCCCTAATGTGCACACAGGCCCCTGCTGCAAGGATACGATACCATTCCATAACTAACATGTGGAAAGTTGCCTCTTCTTGGCGTCGTGGGCGGGGTTACAAATATGGTTGCTGTTTTCTTTGATCATATCATGGTTCCTAGCTGCAGGCGAAAGCCCTGCGTAACTCCTGCATTTCAGGACACAACCCAGGGTGTGTCTCTAACAATTAGAGATTTTATGTTAGGAGGAATGAGGATTGACATTCACCAACTTCTGAAACAGGGGAGACGCCCTTATCTGTGCCGTGTTCAAACAACATAAAAAATCATCTTCAATTTACTTCTTTTTTTTTTTTTTTGAAGGGGGGGGGCTCAGCAGCTCCTTTGATCATTCTCTACTAGAGGCCTTGGCTTGTGCCTTACCCAGGGTAGCTCCACATTTTAATTCGCCTCCTTTAGCTCAGCCATCATAGGGACATTTCCTGCCCTCTTTGAAAGCTAGGACACACACATATTCAATAGGTGTCACTCCTGAGCACCAACTGGGACACCCTCCCTGGCTGGTAGTGCCCCCAAACACTGACAACGCAACAGTCCCAACTTTTGCAAGAGTTGGGTCCACTACTCAAACCTCGGTATACAACATTTGATGTGGTTTTGGCCTATTTGCCAATTTTAGGTCTGTGTCTATAAACTGGTGTCTTTGTGTAACATCTCAATTGCCTGGCTATGCAACTTATTAAAGGGTGGAAAAGCGTTGCCATTTTGCAGGACTAATTGTTCAAAATGATTAATATTTAGGCCACAGGACATCTGGAACTTTTGGACTTAATAAATATCTGTTTTACCGTTTGGCTCTTTATTTTGGTTTCATGCCATCGGCCCTACTTGTTCTTATTACACGGTATTCGCTATGCAGGCAAACTGGGAAAATCCCTTCTCTTCAGAATCACAGGTCTTTGGAAAGACCTTACTACCCCACTGCGGAACCTGGGCTCCCTCCAATTATTCCGCAAGCAACTGAAAACCCGGCTTTTCACTAAAATGCAATTTTTTCATGTTTTTGTTATGCGTAAAACTTCAATAAAACTTACTGAACTTAAAATGTAATTCTATCCCCCCTTACTCTTCTCTTCTATATATAAGTTCATGTAAACCTTTTTTTCCCTATATTTTAAGTTCTCGTAAACCTTTTTTTTCCTTCTCTTCCTATATTTTAAGTTCTCGTAAACCTTTTTTTTCCTTCTCTTCCTATATTTTAAGTTCTCGTAAACCGTGCCGAGTTCCACATCCGTGGAGATGATGCGGTATATAAACTTAAGGTTTTAGTTTCGTTTAGTTAGTTTATTATGCATAGAAATGTCTGTGCATTCAGGAAGACTAACACAGCAACCACACCAACTTGTTCATGTTTTAAAATTCATGTCTTTTCTTCCTTCACATCTCAATCCAGACCATAACACAGCATAAGCATTCAGATCAAGTTTCCTCTATTGGTATCCAGTCTGAACTGGCAGCTTGTGATCTGTGCGCAAACAAGACAACGCTTGTTGAAACAGGAACACGTCAAACCAATGACTGTAGAATGGGAATCGCTTTGTTCCACACTAGACCTAGCTAGGCCTGCAGCTGCACGCATCCCTTGTGGCAGGGAGAGAACTAGCAGTCACGAAAAAGCTCTCTAATGAGCTCAGTGTGACAAAACAGTTGAGAAGGCCACAGTTGAAGACTGTGTGTGCATAAAAAGAGGTCTTACTGCTTCGGGCCTTGGGGACAAACATATTTTTGTAGGCTCTTATCACAGATCTACATTTATTCCTCTGCTGCCTCCTCCCACCCCGCAAAATTAGCTGGGACTGGGACTGAGGCCTTGTCTCCTGCGCAGAAACCAGGAGCAGGACGGGCCATTATTCCTCCTGTGATTGTTGTGGCTTGAATTATTCCTTAAAGCTTGCTACCATACTCAGGACCATTTCCTACAGCTGCTTTGGTCTACTCTGGAGAGATGGGGGAGCAGATCTGAGGAGAAAGTGGAGGTCCATATAAAAGGGAAGATTGGCAGGACTAGAGATAGGCAGGCAGTGAGAAGGGTTGTGGATTCAAGAGGCCTGGATTGGATCAAGGGAGTGAGACATGTCAAGTACTAAAAATGCAGATTACTGGCAATTAAATTATATTAGCAGATTAAAAGTTTCTGCCAGTCCCAGGCTTAAGCAACTGATCTGCAACCTTCCCTTGGCACAAGATCTTCACCTCTGTCAAAAGATTACTATTCCCAAATGTAGGACTTGACAGGTCTGAGGTCCTCCTCCTTTCAACTTGATATCATGACTTGTTTGCCTGTGTAATAATCCTGCCCTGATCTCTACAATACTGTAGATGTGTCAAACTCCTGATCTCTACTATAGATGTGTCAAACTAGAGACCTCAAGGGTTGCAAACTAGTCTGATCTTCAAGATTCCCCTAATGGAGATGAATGAGATATATTTGCATACGACTGAAAGAATATCTAGAAAACCAAAGCAGTCTATAGTCCATAAGGGTTGCAGTTCGAAGCTCCTCCACTAGTGAAAGAAGGAAGTAATTTACCTCTTATAGGCCCTTCCATGAGTGATGTCTAGTTCAAGAGGCAACAACTATTAAAGGCCAATTATAATGTGAAGGCAGTTCATGTGATGAATGGCATGCATTAAGCAATACACAAGAGACTGAAGGACCTAAAGAGGTAGGCCTGGATATTCAATAGGGTTTATGCTCTCAATTTTGAGAGTTATGCTCCTAGCCTGGCCTCTTTAAAACTTTACTAGAGCTGAGTACAAAAAAATTCATCACAAAATTTCACTAAGCTCCTATATTTAGGAGATTAAAAGTGGGAGGCAACAGGGCTGGGTTTTGGGGAGGTGAAAATCGTTAGGAGCTTTTCAGTACTAGGCTCAAAATAATTAGACTTCTAAACCTAGGCAGACAAATGTCAGGCTTACATGTACAATTTTTATGCTCGTAAATTAAACTCAGGCCAGGATTTTCAAAAACCTGCGTTAAAAAGCGACGCTCTGCTACGGCAGCTGTTTTCATAATGAATCTAGAAACCCGAGACATTCTTAAAAAATCACGCAGCAAATAAGATCGCCGGACAGCAGCGACCATGGGTGGGTTTTTTTGGGTGGGTTTTTTAGTATTGGGACTGTACGCTCTAGAGCTGAAAAAAAGAAAAGAACAGGGAGATATGATAACACACATTCAAATATCTATCAGATAACAAAAGATAGAATCTTCTATGCAGTGTAAACTCAGGGGCAAAAAGTCATTATATCAAGCCGAAAGGAGGGAGGCTCAAAAGCAACATGAAAACATATTGAGAAATGGCTTATCAGAACAGGTTACTAGAGCCAAAAGGGTGGCAAAATTCAACCATACACGGGATAGACACCAGGGGATAAACATTCAGGTGGCAGCGGTCACCAGCATTGAATATCTGGTTATGTGTGGCCAGCTGCTGCTTATGCAGTTAAGTGAGATATTCAGCACATAAGCCTCTATGTGATACCAGATAAAGACAGGACTGATTTTATACGATCTGATTTGTGCAGTCAACTTAAGCAGTTAAGTGCTGAATATTGGCACTTAACCTCATAAGTGGCGCCTCTGCCCCCAGACCACACTCAGAATCACTAACTATGGTTTTAGCAGTCAGTGCTGACCTTCAAGGGCGCCAACCAGTTAAGTGCTGCCGGATATCAGCAGATCATGCCCTCCACAAGATTCAACCAGGCAGAAGCCCCGATTGGGTTAATGCCGGGCGGGTAACACCATCAGGACTCACCTCTTTGCTGTATTTCTCAGCCTCCACGGTGACCGTGCAGTGGTTCTTGTGCTCCTGGAACATGCAGAGATAGCAGATGCAGGTCTGGTCTGTCTGGCAGAAGAGCTCCATTGTCTTGAAATGCAGTTGGCACTTTCTCGCCTCAAAGTCTCTGATGGGGTCCAGCAGCTTGTGATCACGGAAAGCTGCTCCCTCAAGATGGGGTTTCAGGTGGATGTCACAGAACGACGTCTGGCAGACAAGACATGACTTCACAGCTTTCTTCTTGAAATCAATGCAGGAGTCACACAATACATCCTCTGAAGCCTGCTGGCTTCTTGGAGTAATGCCTTTTGGAGAATCCCCTAAATCCAGGCCAAAGCGATTTGCTTTCTTAGTGTCAACTGGCTGCAGGGCTGGACGGTTCATCCCCTTCGTAACCCCTGGATCCAGAACAGAGTGGCTTGCTACATTTTCATGTTCTAGCTCTATCCTGGAAGTAGTTGGAGACTTCATATTCCCTGTCTCACTATTAAGCCGGTTGAGTTTCTTTAAGTCCCCGGATTCTACAGTAGGACGAAGTGGTTTCCTGGCATCTAACTCCAGACCAAAGTGGATTTTCTTTCCGCCATCTGGCTCTGAACTACTAATGTGCTGGACCTTCACAGCCCCCTTCTCTAAAGATGGGCTGTTTGACTTCTCATTCCCCGTTTCCGAAGTGCCATTCATCTCCTCTGGTGTTTTGTTAGAACCGCTGGATAAACTCTTATTCTCTGGCCCTTTGGCAGTACAGTGTGATGTTTCTGTGTCCTCTCTTTCTAGGGCAGATCCATTTGCAGTCTTTATGTCTCCTGCGTCCATCTTGCAATCACTTAAGCACACAGGTTTCACTAATCTTTCTCTTCTGGCTGCAGCCTTCCCCACACCACTGTTGGTTGTACAGCTCCGCTGCGTGTAGGGAACCTTCGCAGTTGCTTCCTTTGTGCAAATGAAGTCAGCACAACAGTGCTAGAGAAAAGCTACCTGAACTGCGCCCTGCAGGGACTTTAGGGAGGGCACCTGGTAGTGAAAACTGCAGAGACAGGTAAAGAGATTTTCGCATTTCACAAGAATCACCACACCCAGGAAGTTCAGGAACATTCCTGCCTCGCCCACTTTTGCAAAAGCGAAAATTAATTTTAATTATTTTGCAGGCACAGAAAACCTGCTTGGCTGCTCCATTTTTTTTATTTTTTTTTTTTTAAAGTACCTAATTGTTTCTTTAGCAAGGAGAGGAGTGTGTTTAACTTTAATGCTTACAGAGCTAATTAGAGGGAGTTGACACCCTTGACCTGGCAGCAGAGTTATGGGGATTTTGCCATATCCAGATAAAAGTGGTTAAATAGGGTATACCAGAGTGTCAGCAGGAACTGGGATATGGGAACTTGCTGAGACCCCAAGTTCCATATTATTAGAAGCAGAGGATAATTGTACTAGGCCATGGTACACCCTCACCTGGTAGGCAACAATCTTGGTTAGGTAAATGTATTCAGCAAGTTATGTTATCCTATTGCAGTTTTCGGAAATTAATTAAGACCACTTTGCTCGATAAGTTTATTACTTAGTGAGTTTTATTATTGAAATTATATTTTACAAATATTTGTATTTTTTACTTTATTATTGTATTTCTCTGATTGTCCAGCTCTTTTCAGTGTAAACCGCGGTATAAAAGAATAAAGCTATAGCATAAGTCCTTATGCACTTTATATTTATTGAAATTGATATTAAAAATAATTTAAAAAGGTACAGCACAGGTCACTTTACCAAGACCAATGATGACTATACCACCCCAGTAAGGGCACGAAAAATCATTTAAGTATGGTATTTGAGGTCTGGTAATTCAATGCAACTTGATATGAATTTGTTCTCTGGTTCATAATAGGTTTTTATTTTGAATAAATTTTTATTTTCTTCAATTTCAGTTGCTGAAAAAAAGGTGCCATGAACATCGGCGCTCAGTATTATTCTATAGAGCAGTGTCCCGCAAACCTTTCTGCACCGGAGCACACTAAACCCGGTGCTGCGGCCAGAAGGCACCTGGAAGCTCGTGGACGTCAATGTGATGATGTCACGCGCATGCTTGGAGGCCCTCCCACTGGATCCCGAACCGACAACAAATGCGCGCACGACAAATACACGCACTGAATGGGAGGTGACCCGTCAAATGCGCCCTGACATTTGCGCTCCCCAATCACAATCCACATGGATATTTTGTCTTTTTGAGGGTTACAAAGTAACCCTCTTTTTTTTTTAGGGGGGGTGGGGGACCCCCCCCCCCCCCGCCACTATACTTAAAAGATTCACTTGGTATCTAGTGCTAGGGTAAGGATTACATGATGATTATGGGATCCCTTTACCTACGTAGATATGTGGAAGGCCCTGATTTGCTCAGACTCCTCAGGCCCCGTCCCATGGGAGGGGCTTGAGGCGCCTCAGGCTTATGGCAGATTCCGATTAGTGTGCGCATTTCACGGGGCTCAATTGTCGTGCGCACACTTGTCCATGTGCACAATTGTCGTGCGCGGATTTGTCGGTGTGCCTCCTGAACCTGTCCCTTTGCTGGAGGGGGAGAGGAGGAGAGGTGCCGGTAAAGAGGAGAATCATCGACGCCGGTTGACAGCCTATAGGACGTTCCTCTCACCGCAAGAGGCACATTCTGTAACCAGTCAGCCAGTGCCTCTCCTCATTGCTGGCGTCTCATGGCACAGTCAGAATCTGCCACGGCACACAGTTTGCGATATACTGCTAGAGAGGGTGCTGTGGGATGACCGGTCTTTATCGATTAGTGCCCAATAGGGATTCTCGCACCCAACTTTGGGCATGAAGACTTTCATCAGCTAAACCCTGGTATACTTCCTGGTGCGCAACTTGGACACCCAACCCCCAGATTCTATAATACCGTGTAATTCTTTGGAATGCCCTTGACATTGCCTTTCCAATGGCCATACCCCCTTTTGGATTGCACCAAAGAGGATTTGGGCATGGATCATTACAGGATCATGTGCAACCAGATCCGCACACAAATCCAAATTAGTGCCAAGTAGCATCAATAATTGCTCATTAGCAGCCAATCATTGACTGTCAGAGGTTCATTAACTCGTTTGTGCACAGACCTCAGGATCACATGCAAATTTGGATGCCATTTATAGAATCCAGGGGTATGTGTAAGTGGCAGTAAGAATAGGTGCATATGTGCATATATTGAAAATAAAAAATGCGCCTAAACGCTGATCCTGACTCAAATCCACTTAGTCTCAGCTCTCAGGGGCCACTGAAAAATTCTCAGTTTCAAGTTTTATTAAAATTTGATATACCGCTTAAAATAGTTGTCTAAGCTCAATCAAGAAGAGAATGATGTGGAGTCATGAAACTTACAAGTTATTCCACACTTCTTTTGACACTTTTTATTTCAATGAGGCAAATACATGTAGTAAGTAGGCACAGGTATAGGGAAACCAAGCCATTGTGACATCACCGATGAGGTTGGCTCTTAGGCATTGGTGGAATGAGGCATTATGACATCACAATACGAGGGGCCAAGATCAAGATGGTGGCAGGGAGGTCAGATGCTTACTGAACTCTCTAGCTTGCGCGGATAGGTAAGAAAAAGAAGGGCCAGGCGAAAGTGCCTGTTCACCCGCCCAGGAACAACACTGCCCCAGCCTTGGCCCAGAGTTTTTTTGTCATCTGTAGCTGGAGTGGAAATTTCGGATGACTCTAGAGCATCGTTTTGAGAGGCCCCTCTGGCGTTGCTAGAAACCTCGCTGAGTCCCGAACAACATGAGACCCCTCTAAGACTGGGTTTCCCGGCTGCACCGAATGGATCATCACAGAGCTTTGACACAGAAGTGTGTGTAGCGGCTGTTGGTGGTGGCAGGATCCCATCGCCCGTTAAGTGCTCCAACCCTACAAAGCTTCCCTTTGGCATCCATTGAGAAAGCAATGAATGGACATGATCGAATGGGCCCTAGGGAGATTCCAAGTACCATAACTGCAGAGCACATGGGGTTGGATGGAATTGAATAACTGGCACATTTAAGAGGTTTGAGCAGGATACTATCTATTCAGGAGAAGTTTGTAGAGCCATTGGAAAATTGGCGCATTCAGTGAGTCAACGTTTGGATAAAATTGGCAAAGGGCTGCTTTTCCTTCAAAACCAGGTTGGGTAACAACAAAATAAACTGGATAAACACTCCTTCAAAACCAGGTTTATCTTTATGGAGATGATGCGGTATACATACTTAAGATTTAGTTTAGTTTAGGTTGGGAAACTTCAAGATAAACACTCTGAGAGTCTATATAAATTAGGAAAAGATCAAGAGAAAGTCAGCAAGAACTAATTAAAGATAAATTATGGGTACATTCCAAAGTTGGAGACAATTGAGAATTTTAATAGAAGATTGAATTTGAGTATTGTGAACTTTCCTAAAACACCTCTCTTGTCACCGACAAGTTATGGTAAAAAAAAAAATACTTTGAGGAAATCTTACAGATTCCCAAGGACTCTATGCCACCTTTAACCAGGGCCTTTAATCTAACCTCTGGAAGGAAAAGGATGAAAAGAAGAGTGAGACTCCTAACTAGATTTGACGGGTTGAATTTTTTTTTTTTTTTAGAAAACTCTCAGTCTGTGATTATAGCTGATAGGCTAACACTGATAGTGACTTTCGCCTTAGAACCTGACAGAAATTGGATTTTGAGGCTGTATTTTCGACATAAGGATGTCAAATTTTGTGGTTCAAATGTGCTGGTTTTTCCTGATTTGTCCAAGGTAGCACAGAGTAAGCGCAAACTTTTTTGGGTCTGCAGCAGCAGGTTGTGTCTTTGGTTGTGTCTTCAATTTCCTTGTAAGTGTAATGTTAAATATCAAAGTCATACTTATTTTTTTTTTTTAACCATCACATCAGAAAAAAATTTTGGAAACTAGAATAGCCCCAATTCCAATAGCTATAGCTTCTCCTTTAGGTTAGCTCATATTGGATTAACATACTCTTGCTTTAAATGAATACGAGATAGCCTTTCTTATATTTTTTTTTAATCCTTTCTTTTTAAAAAATGATTATCTCCGTTATTCTTTTCTTTTCTAACATCTTGCTCCCTATTATAGTGGACTTAGACAAGCATTGATATTTAATTACAATTATGATAATGTTTTCCTTTCAAATGTTATCATTGATGTAATTGTCTTACAAATTCAGGTGTCAACCTGTGTATTTTCTTTTAGAAATTTTCAAAACAAACCAATACAAGGGGCCACTGAAAAGTTTTCAGCCCAACCGAGAAGAGAAAGATGTGGAGCCATGAAGCTTACAAGTTATTCCATACTTTTCTTGACATTTTTCATTTCAATGATAGGAAATGAAACGAAAAGTGTCAAGAAAAGTGTGAAATAACTTGTAAGTTTCATGGTTCCAAAATCCACATCATTCACTTCATGGTTGGGTTGAACTTTTCAGTGGCCCCTTGTATTGTGATGTCATAAACCTCATTCCACCAATGCCTAAGAGCTAACCTCATTGGTGATGTCACAATGGTTTGGTTTCCCTATACTTGTGCCCATTTGCTAGATGCATTTGCCTCATCGAAACGAAAAGTGTCACGAAAAGTGTGGAATAACTTGTAAGTTTCATGGCTCCACATCTCAGCTGGGCTGAGAACTTTTCAGTGGCCTCTCATATTGTATAAAAGTGGGTACTATGGCAGCCATCAGTTAGCACCAATTTGATGGCATCTTGGTAGCAAGATTCCATTACAGAATATTGCTGTAAGTCAGCATTGGTGTGCTCATGTATAGGCATGCCCTCTTAAGCCATGTCAGTATCAGGCATAAGTTGGCACCTAGGTGCATCAGGTGACATGCATAATTTATTTATTCTATAAACTACACATGTAACATAGAGACACACCCGTGTTCTGTCCATGTATCTACACCCTTTGCAGTTAGACACTACGGGGCTCATTTTCAAAAAAGAAAAAGTCCAAAAGACGTTTTAATCGCCAAAACATCTAAGTGCCAATTTTTGAAACTGACTTTTTAGACATCTTGTAAATCAGGGGTGCCCAATAGGTCGATCACGATCGACCGGTAGCTCGCCAAGGCAAAGTGAGTCGATCATCCAGGACTCACTTTGCCTTGGCGATCTATCGGGCCGATCAATCTTCCTCTCCCAGACGTCAATTCTGCCGTCGGAGAGGAAGTTTGGGCCAGCCAATCGCTGCCTGGCTGGGCGGAACTTCCTCTCCAACGGCAGAATTGACGTCGGGGAGAGGAAGATTGATCGGCCCGAAGCAGAGAGAGCATGGGGCGGTGACGGCGGCGGCTTTGGGGCCTGTTATCCATTGGTGGCGTTTGGGTCCTGTTCCCCGATGGCAGCGGCTGTGGCAGTGGCTTGGGGAAGGGCAGGGAGAAAGAAAGAAAGGGGGCAGGCAGGGAAACAGAAGGAAAGAAGAGAAACAGAAAAAAAGAAAGGGGGCATGAAGAGAGAAAGAAAGAAAGGTCAAGGAGAGAGGAAGAAAAAGTTGGGGAAGGGAATGAGGTGTGGAGGAGAGGAAGCATACAGGCTGAAAGAAAGATTGGATGCATAGTCAGAAGAAGAAAGTGCAACCAGAGACTCATGAAATCACCAGACAAGGTAGGAAAAATTATTTTATTTTACATTTAGTGATCAAAATGTGTCTGAATTTATATCTGCTATCTATATTTTACAATATGGTCCCCTTTTACTAAACTGCAATAGCGGTTTTTAGCGCAGGGAGCCTATGAGCGTCGAGAGCAGCGATGGGCATTCAGCGCAGCTCCCTGCGCTAAAAACTGCTATTGTGGTTAGTAAAATGGGAGGGGGGTGGGTATTTGTCTATTTTTGTATGGTTGTTACTGAGGTGACAGCGCATAGAGTCATCTGCTTTGACCTCTTTGAAAAAACCCCGGAATAGGAATGATAATTAACAATTCTATGCGTACAGTGTGCGTTGTGTTTTTTTAAAATTTTATTGTTGGTAGATCATTTTGACTTGGTCATTTTAAAAGTAGCTCGCGAGTCAAAAAAGTGTGGGCACCCCTGTTGTAGATCATCTTCCCTGCAGTGCATCTAAATCTTAAGGGGGGCTTGTTAAAGGCACACTTCAGGTGGGATTAGGGCGGCCTTAGAACTTGGATGTCTTGCAGGGATAGTGAAACCTTTTTGAAGACGTCCAGGGCATCATTTAGATGTCTGGAGTTAGATCTGTTTTAAAAGTGCATAAGGTCCCAAAAGGTACCCAAACTGACCAGAAGACCATTGGATGTATGAAGGCATAATTTCCCCCTATTCCTCCAGTAGTCACTGACTCCCTCCCACCCACCCCAAAGATGTAAAAGAAACAGTACATACCAGCCTCTATACAGATATTATGGGAAATCCTAGTGGAACAGCAAGTAGGTGTCTGCAGTACCCTGGTGGGCAGTATAGTAGCATCTTTAGTAGAAAGAAATTACTGGGGAATGAACCAGAGCGATGTAATTAGGGGACATCCTTGAGGCAGCTGAGATAGGCAAAACAGGTCAGAAGAATCAGTCCTCAGCTGACATTCAGACAGTGCTCAGATAAGCGCCACATAACTTCTGCAAGGTTCATAGACAACGGCGCGAAAGACAAAAGCGCGCACCGACAATTGAGCGCAGTGCGCGCCGCCGCGCCGCTCTAAATTACAGTTTTTAGGTGCTCCGACGGGGGTTTTTGTTGGGGAACCCCCCCAGTTTACTTAATAGACATCGCGCCGGCGTTATGGGGGTTTGGGGGGTTGTAACCCTCCACATTTTACTGTAAACTGAACTTTTTCCCTAAAAACAGGGAAAAAGTGAAGTGGGGGGGAAACAGAGAAAGTTTCAAGTTCATTATATATTTGAAATCCGGCCTATCATCACATCTAGGCGGTTTACAATATAGTTAAAAAGCAATGTTTAAAAATAGAGAGATAAAAATAAAAGCAATACATCAGACTGCAATGTATAATCATGAGAACATATTGACTAGAGACAAAAAAAAGGGGGGGGGGGAGTGAAAAATGCAATATTCAAATTTTTAAAAAAGGGCTGATACATTGGGAGGGGGAAAAAGTAATGTAGGGAAGGCAACTTCTTAGGAAGCAATGCATCCTTGCACAGAGAGGTCTTTAGATTCGTCCTATATATTTTTGTTTGTTTTAAATTCTTTATTCATTTTTGCACATTACAACAAGTGTAGCAGATAAACTCATATGAACTTATAAATACACACTTGATTAACTCTCATATAACACTTTAAGTATAACATTTCATTACAAATTAATATTCTATAATATTTTGAATATTATGTAATAAACCTAATATTTAAACTATTCTTATTAAATAGAAAAACCTCCCCTCCCATCCCTCCCATCCCAATATTACATACAAGTACCATTACAATGAAACTATTGATATATTCATATATTATGAAATAATAAAAATACCCCCCCCCCCCATATTTCCCCTCTATTCAAATATCTTATTAGTTTTTCAAGTTTTTATTAGGTTTTTATGTACCGCCTATCAAGGTTATCTAAGCGGTTCTACAATCAGGTACTCAAGCATTTTCCCTGTCTGTCCCGGTGGGCTCACAATCTATCTAACGTACCTGGGGCTATGGAGGACTGAGTGACTTGCCCAGGGTCACAAGGAGCAGCGCGGGGTTTGAACCCACAACCCCAGGGTGCTGAGGTTGTAGCTCCATCCACTGCGCCACACACTCCTTGATTTGCTCTTCCGTGTCCCTGATGACATCATCAGATACGCGGCAGAGCAAATCGGGGCAGTAGAGGCCGCGAAGCAGCATGTTTACAGTGCTGCGGCCGCTGCTGGAGCCAAGAGATTTGTCGACTGCGGGAAGGGGATGGCGGCAGCGGCAAGGGACTAGGGGAGCTGGCCAGACCGCAAGAAGAGAAAATCGTGTGGGCCACGAAGAGACAGGGAGGAACTGGAGCTGGAGAGGGAAAGGGGCCTGCTTTGGGGAAGGGGTGTGCTTGGAGGCAGACAGCTTTGCTTGGGGGGGGGAGACAGAAGGGGGGCCACAGAGAGACAGGGAGGAACTGGAGCGGGAGAGGGAAAGGGGCCTGCTTTGGGGGAGGGGTGTGCTTGGAGGCAGACAGCTTTGCTTGGGGGGGGAGACAGAAGGGGGGCCACGGAGACACAGTCAGGGAGGAACTGGAGGGGCAGAGGGAAAGGGGTCTGCTTTGGGGGAGGGGTGTGCTGGGAGGTAGATAGCTTTGCTTGGGGGGGGACACAAAATGGGGGGCCACGGAGAGACAGTCAGGGAGGAATTGGAAGGGTAGAGGGAAAGGGGTCTGCTTTGGGGGGGTAGGGTGTGCTGGGAGGCAGACAGCTTTGCTTGGGAGGGGAGACAGAAGGGGGGCCACGGAGACACTGTCAGGGAGGAATTGGAGGGGTAGAGGGAAAGGGGGCTGCTTTCTAGCACCCGTTAATGTAACGGGCTTAAAGACTAGTTTTGTATATATGACATACAGAATTCCACCAAAAGTTATAATTTAACCTGTCATACTTTTTCCAATTGTATGTTATTTGCTGTATTGCTACTCCAGTCAAAATAAATAAAAGTTTGTTATTATTTGACGAGATTTGACTCCTTGCTCTCATTGTTGTTCCAAATAAGATAGTATCATATGTTAAGGCTACCGGATTTTCCAACATCCTATTTATTTGAGGCCAAATTGATTTCCAAAATAATAAAATAAATGGACAATAGAATAAAAGATGATCTAATATCCCAGCTTCAAGATAACAATGCCAACATCCATTAGTCTTAGAGCTATCTATTTTTTGTAAACGAACAGAGGTCCAAAAAGCTCTACGCAAAAGAAAAAACCATGTTTGTCTCATAGATGCTGACACTGTACATCTTAACCTCCAAGACCAAAGTCGTGGCCATTGAGATGCATAATTTGATGCTTACTCTCAATGCTCCAAATGTCTCTAAGACCATTTTTTGGTTTTTTATTTACTAATCCAGATATTAATTTATACCACTGTGCAGCCCTATGAACCATAGAATCCATCTGAAAGCATAAGAATTCCAGACTATGATAATTATTAAGATTTTTCCATTCAGGGAACCCTACCTGAATGGACTGCTTCAATTGCAACCATCTAAAATATTGCGATTTATTAAGACTAAACTTATGTTGCAATTGTGAAAACTCCAGCAGCTTACCATTATTTATTACATCCTCCAAAGTACGGATTCCTGCCAACATCCAATGCTTCCAGATGATTTTAAAACCACCAATTTTGATCTTGGGGTTTAGCCAAATCGTTTGAGTTGTTGATTTATTTATTGGAATAGGAGTTAGACTACTTGTGTACCTTAGAGTTTTCCAGGTATCAACAAATATTTTATGCTCTTTATATAACCTTATTGAAATTAGTATATAGGCTTATAACTAAAGTATAATTATAGAAGAATATGTACTATAACAACCTAAAGAGAGGGTTTCACTATAACCCTCCCCACGAAATCTTCTATGTCACAACTGCTCAATAACCAGAACCTTCAGGCCCTTAGAGGTGACGATGACGATAGGGAGCGTAAAGCCAGTTGCTATGAGATATTATTGAACATCTGAGGGCCTGAAGGTTCTGGTTATTGAGCAGTTGTGACATAGAAGATTTTGTGGGGAGGGTTATAGTGAAACCCTCTCTTTAGGTTGTTATACTTTATATAACCTTGGCATTTTGATACTTATAACATGACCAAGACGCAAAGGAAACATAAGTCTCCATTCTAGCAGAACCAATCTGGTATATTATCTGTGGGCTCTGGGAGGATCCAATATATACTTTGACGCAGAATATAGGCTTGATGATACCTATAAAAGTTAGGAAAATTTACCCCACCCTCCACAATTGGCCTTTGCAAAGACACTAAAGCAATTCTGGGAATTTTACCCAGCCAAATAAATTTTGTTAAAACCCTATTTAATTTTTGATAAAAAGATCCCTGAAAGAAAACTGGTATCATCCCCATTTGGTAACAAACTACAGGTGAAATTTAACAGTTTGTACTCTCCCCCACCAAATGGACAATAGAATAAAAGATGATCTAATGTCCCAGCTTCAAGATGACAATGTCAACATCTATTAGACATAGAACTATCTATTTTTTGTAAACGAACAGGGGTCAAAAAAGCTCTATGCAAAAGAAAAAACCATGTTTGTCTCATAGATGCTGACATTGTACATCTTAACCTTCAAGATTTGTCATATATATTGATATGGATGTTTCATTTCTGATATGGCTTAGAAGCGTGTTCCATAATGTCGGGGCTGCAACAGCAAAAATTATCTTACGTGTTGTGTCACAGAAATATACTTTTAATTTTTAGCCATGATTTCGAAGTTTTATTTCTATGCAAAGTGATGCTATCATTTTTAAGCTATGCCCAGGCTTTGGCAGCTGAATAGAATCACAAGGAGAGTGTGGCACAGTGGTTAGAGCCTCAGCACCCTGAGATTGTGGGTTCAAACCCTGTGCTGCTCCTTGTGACCCTGGGCAAGTCACTTAATCCTCCACTCCCCCATGTATATTACAGTGTGAGCCTGCTGGGACAGATAGGGAAAATGCTCGAAGTACCTGTAAGTAAGCTGCTTTGAGTGTGGTGGTATACAAATCCCAGTCTCTTTCCCTGATGTCATAATGGCTCATTCCACCAATAAAAGCCAACCTCATCAGTGATGTCACAATGGCTTCATTGTTCTATACTTGGCTCACTTCTGATATTGTACTGGAGGAGAGTGTGGCACAGTGGTTAGAGCTACAGTCTCGGCACCCTGAGATTGTGGGTTCAAACCCTGTGCTGTTCCTTGTGACCCAAGTCACTTAATCCTCCACTGCCCCAGATAGGGACAGATAGGGAAAATGTTTGCAATACCAGTATGTAAACCGCTTTGAGTGTGGTTATATAACTACAAAAAGGTGGTATACAAGTCCCAAAATTCAAATTTTTAAGGTTTGCTTGTATGTCTATTTTACTAGGTTCTTAAAATTACCATATGTATGTATCTTCTGTTAACTGTTTAGTTGTAAACAGTCTAGAAATTTTTTTAAATAAATAAATATGACAAAGTGATGGAATTGGAAAGGAGATTTTGCTGGGAAGATTGTAGTGGTCGCGATATTGTGTGAGGCATCAACAGTCTGTCGATGAATGCCGGTGTACTTCAGGCCTAGTCTGCCCAACCATGCCATCTGCTATCCTTCCCCCTCCCTTGGAGATCCAAACTTTCTTGAATTCAGATACACATTTGTCTCCACTAGGAAACCACTCCAAACAGTCACCACCCCATCAGTGCAAGAGTATTTTCAGAGGTTACGTATGAATCTCTCCTCTTTCACTTTCAAACTATGCCCTCTCATTCCAAAGCTTCTTCTCAATTGAAAGAGACCCACCTCATGTGCATTTAGGTATTTAAATATTTCTATCATATCTCCCCTCTTCCGCCTTTCCTCCAAAGTATACATATTAAGATCTTTAAGTCTGTCATCATATTCCGTATAATGAAGACAACTGACCATTTTAGTAGCCTTCCTCTGGATCGATTCCATCCTGTTCATATCTTTTTGAAGGTGCGGTCTCCTGAATTGTTCACAATATTCTACATGGGTCGCACCAGAATCTTATACAGGGATATCAATATCTCCTTTTTCCTATTACTTTCCCTATGCACCCAAGCATCCTTCTAGTTTTTGCTATTGCCTTTTCAACCTGTATGGCCATCTTCTGCTACACAACTGTCTTTGGGCTATCTCCGAGCTACCTCACCCCTCATTTCATCCTGAACTGCAACAAAAAGAACTCCCGCAGAATCAATCTTTTCGCCTTCCCCTCCCTAAAACTATATCACCTCAAAAGGTTCTTCGACAAAACCTTCGCCTTCCAGGCAGCCAAACAGAACACTTGGCTAGCCCAAATTCTGCTCAAGGCCCACACCTACCTTGATTTCCGAAAAATACTCAAAACTCATTTATTCCACGCTCAATATCCCTAATCCCCTCTCTTCCATTTCTCTCTCCCCTCCCTTAAACGACCCAACTCTCCCGGTCCCCTCCCCCCTCTTTTTGATCTCCCCCATCTCACTAACTCCAATGACCTACTCATTCCCCCCCCCCTCGCATGCTCACCTTCATCACCTCATTGCTTGTAATCATGATCAACTGTAACCATGATCAATTGTAATTTCTTGTTAATTTTGTTCCAATATCTTCTTTACTTGTAAATATAGTTTATTGTAATTTCTTATTAAGTTTTGTTTAATTGATGTGAACCGCCTAGAACTCCCTGGGTATGGCGGTATACAAAAGTAAAGTTATTATTATTATCTTAAGATCATGACGTACTATCACACCCAAGTCACCCTCCTCTGTCGTGCATAAAAGTTCTTCATCCCCTAAACTGTATTGTTCTCTTGACCTTGCATTTCTTAGCATTAAATTTTAGCTGCCAAATTCTGGACCATTCCTCAAGGTTCCTCATTTTATCCACACCATTAAGGGTGTCTACTCTATTGCAGATTTTGGTACCATCCGCAAAGAGGCAAATCTTACCAGTTAGCCCCTAAGCAATATCGCTTACAAAAATGTTAAAAAGAACAGGCCCAAAAAACGAACCTTGAGGCACATCACTGGTAACATTCCTTTCCTCGGAGAGATCTCCATTGACCACTTAACTTATGTGTGTTTAAATATCACAGTTGCTTAAATGACTGTGCTGAATGCTGAACTCACTCACGCATAAATGTCACAGTTGCTCAAGTGTTGCATGCCTGTCTCATGCTTAAGTGTCTCTCACTTAAATATCGGGTAATCAATAAAATCCCCTGCATATACAAAACTGCTTATTACAATGAGGGAAAACATTTATCAAAGCCTCAGCATGGTATTGGATAGAATACAAATAAAAAGCCACACAACGCCCATGATTTTCCAGGGAAAGAAAAGAAAAATTAAAATTTTCATACCATGGGAAATAAAGTGACCTACCTCTGAGCTGTAGTAAATCTATTCAGGGGGATATTATTAAAATCTGCATGCCTGGATGGGTAAATAATGTTTTGGATAACAGTAGAGGTAGAGTGGAGTGCTTCAAAACATATTAAATAGTATTATGTTTATGACAATAGATATTCAGGAAACTCAATATCAAAATGCTATTGGTCAAAAAGAGGCCAAAACCTATGCGAGTGAATCATGTCCTTCGGGTAGGCTATACATGCTGCAGAGCCCCTGGGGTGAGGGAGTCTCAGCCATTTCTAAAAAAAAAATAAAAAATGACACTTCCTTGATGGAAGTAGGGTGCACACATACTGGATGCTGGAGGGAGCCACAGTCTTTGTGGCATATGGGCTGTGGAAGGCAATGAAAGTAGGGGGAAATATCCTCAGAGATTTACAGAGTATGATTCATGGTGCCTTAGTCCAACAAATATCAATCCTAACTGAGCTGGAAGCCTGAAGGAATAGAAAAAACCTCTAGGTCGAAAAATAAAACTATTAAAAATGAAGAAGAAAACCCCAAAATAATGAAAAAGATAAGTGATACTAAAAAAAATAACGCAAAACATGAGAGGAAGCAGGAATAGGCAGAGGAGGAGAAAAATTAAGGGAGCAAGAGGAGAAAAACTCATGAAGCAGAGGCTGAACTGTGTTTCTGACGTTCAATGTCTTAGAAGACAAAAACCTACATCACTTCTCTTTAAGAATCAAGCTCTGTGATCCCAGCAGTGGATTCCTGACTTGCAATTTGCCCTACTAGTCACTAGATGTCACTACTACATAGGTAGATAGAATGTTATTTTGAGATTCTCAAGGTGTGAAATGGGCAGAAAAAGAGATCAACAAAACTGTAAATACATTTGTTAACCTAAATGTTATTTGATTATTGAACTGCAGTGAATACAATCTAACTTAAATAAACATATTCTTGTTAAAATTCTGTATATATACTGACTTAATAAACGATAATAAGCTTATTTATTTATTTGGATTTAGTTCGCACCTTATGTTTATGTTTATTGAGAGCGTCTGTTCTGCTACTAATGACTGGTGACTCAGTTCAGAGCGGTTTACATGAGCTTCTGTAGAGATGTTACAATACATGGGCTGTAAATTGAAATATATGGAACTCTTCAGTGGTATTACAATACAGAGTTATTAATACCGGCATGATTATGCCATAATCAGTCATCCTACTTATGTTACTGGCACATTGATCATCTTACTTATATGCACACGTTTATACCATATCAATTGTCCTATGTATATACACATATAATACTAGGTTTATTATTGCAGCTAAATATACTATACAGTATTTACACACCTCCTAAGGAAAGTGGCCATTTCAACTAAATATAATCTATTTACACGCATCCCTGAAAGTTCTAGTTTCCTCTCTCTGTCAACTTCATAATTTCAGTTGAATTTCAATATTAGCTCAAGGTCAGTTACATTCAGGTAAAGTAGTGGCATAGCCAGACACCCAATTTTGGGTGGGCCTGGACCCAAGTTATGTGGGCAGATCTCTCCCACCTAAGCAATCCAGCTCCCACCCCTAGCACTCTGGCATCTGTTGCCCCTCTCCCACCCAGAGGATATGGCCTCTCCCCATCCCCCCTACACTCCTGTGTCTCAAGCTGCTCAACTCCCGCTTGGCACTCTGGGGTCTCAAGTAGAGGTCTGCATGGGAACGGGGATCATGGGAATCCCCCCCTAACCCATGGGACTTCAACAGGGACCCCCCTCTAGCCCACGGGACTCTCACGGGGACCCCCCTCTAGCCAACAGGACTCCCACGGGGATGGAAGACTTTGGAAGCAGGGTTCATCCATATAATATAATGGACATGTCAGCCTTAGTAAAAGAGGGGGTTTATAAGTTAATTACCTGAACAGAAAACAAAAAAAGGGTTCCATCAAACAGATTCCACAAGGAAAACAGCAGCGCAAACACAAAAGAAACTGTGGAATTGATGATACTGTTAGAAGTAATTGCTGCTTTTTATGGGGACAGGTGGGGATGGAGGTAATTCCTTGCGGGGATGGATGGGGACGGAGAGGATCCCGACGGGGACAGGTGGGGATGGAGAGGATCCTGACGGGAACCTGTGGGGATGGGTGGGATTTCTGTCCCCGCGCAACTCTCTAGTCTCAAGCCCACCACTGCATACTTTTAGAGAGCCAATCTTACCAGCAGCGAGCAACGTGACTGATATATGCTGCTTGTGTCGGGCCCACAGCCTGCCTTCTGGTGCAATTTCCTGTTCTGAAGGGTCTCTAAAAGGTTTGCAGCAGGAGAGATTTCAGGATACGCTGCAACTGGGCGAGTCTGAGGCCAAAGTGGTTGGACCTTGGCCCGAGCCCACCCGGACCCAATCGTGGCTATGTTACTGAGGTAGAGTAGGTATTGCTCTGTCCTTGGTGGGCTCACAATCTAAATTTGTACCTGAGGTAATACACTCAAAGTAAAAAAGACAGTGCAAAAAATTTAACCCCTCCCCCACTTATGAAGCTGCATTAGGATTCTTATCGACAGCCATGGCAGCAAAAACTCCAACGCTCACAGGAATTCTATGAGTATCGGAGCTTTTACCACCGCGGCCGGTGATAAAAAAAAACTGATGTGGCTTCATAAAAAAGGAGGGGAGGGAGTTAGATAGCAAGTGAAAACAAATCTTATCATCCGCAATGAAACAGCCACGATGAATCATCCTAGACACGCCAATTTAGGTGACTAATCTTAGGCGTCTTGTATCGAATTTGGGCCTTACCCCCTCTTCTACTAAACCGCACTAGCGGTTTTAGCACGGGGAGCCACGCTGAATGGCCCGCGCTGCTCCCGACGCTCATAGGGCTCCTTTTACGAAGCCGCGTTAGCGGCTTTATCACATTCACCTTTTTAGCGTGCGCTAGCCGAAAAACTACCGCCTGCTCAAGAGGAGGCGGTAGTGGCTAGCACGGCCGGCAAATTAGTGCGCACTATTATGGCACGTTAAACCGCTAGCGCGGCTTCATAAAAGGAGCCCTCAGTGAGCGTTGGGAGCAGTACAAGAAGGGGGAGGGGCCGAACAGAGCAGGGAAGATAAGGTAAGAAAAGGGAAAGGGGTAGTGGGGGAAAATGCTGCTACTGCTTCTACACAGGAAAGGGGGGGGTAGGAGGGAAATGCTGTTGCTGCTGCATAGGGAAGTGTTATGGAAATGCTGCTGCACAGGGAAATGGAGAAAAATGACAGACAGATAGCGGGAGGGAGGGAGACAGAAAGAAAGACACAGGGCCAGGGAGAGGGACAGAAAGACAGACAGAGAAAGGGGGCCAGAGAGAGA
Source organism: Geotrypetes seraphini (assembly GCF_902459505.1). Classification (NCBI taxonomy): domain Eukaryota; kingdom Metazoa; phylum Chordata; class Amphibia; order Gymnophiona; family Dermophiidae; genus Geotrypetes; species Geotrypetes seraphini. The sequence goes on from NC_047096.1 coordinate 22,050,972, forward strand.
GTCAGCGGGAGAGGGAAAGGGGGCTGCTTTGGGGGGAGGGGTGTGCTTGGGGCAAATAGCTTTGCTCTGGGGGGGAAGACAGAAGGGGCCATGGAGAGACAGGGAGAGGGAAAGGGGGCTGCTTTGGGGGGAGGGCTGCTGGGGGAGATAGCAGGGGTCCTGGAGAGATACGGAAAGGGGACACACAGCTTTGCTCTGGGGGGAAGACAGAAGAGGGCCATGGAGAGACATTTGGGGGGGAGGTGGGTGCTGGGGGCAGACAGCTTTGCTCGGGGGGGGGGAGGGGAAGACAGAAGGATACAGACAGCGGCCAAGGAGAGAGTGATAAAGAAACACAGACAGACAGACACATCTATTCTAGCACCCGTTAATGTAACGGGCTTAAAGACTAGTGCAATTAATAATTAATAACTGATGCCAAGATTAAGGAACACATGTCAGTCCACAGATCAGACATGTCCTCAATGACGAGAGATTTGAAGATCTGTTAGTCGGGCCAGAGAAAATCGCCTGGAAAGCATTCAAGGATATTGTTGAGAATTTTCTTGGCAGTTACAGAGCACCAAACTATATTCAACTGGGTGACAAACTTCTTTGAGCGTACAAAACCATGAAGTGGAACATGTCCCTGAAGATGCACTTTCGACATTCAGACCAGCTAAAGCTCAAAATGAAATTATCATTTCCTATAATGACTAATCTAAGACACGTCCTCCAAGTTGGAGAGAATATTCCTCTTTGTCCACATCATCTCCAACCTAATCTAGAAACATCTGAGGAAAGAAAATGAATCTTATCATGTCAAATTCCATCTATAGAATATTTTATAGTGATTAGCTTTCTATTGGTGCTATTAAACAATGCAATTCCACTTTTCAATATCAGTTCCCAAGCAATAAAAGGTCTCGTTCCCATTGTTTCATATATTTAAATTTCAGATTTTTCATGCCCTGATAACAGTCTATAAGTTTTAGAAATTGTTCTCTTACACATGGGATAATTTACTGTCACTTTTCTAAGGGCTATTACCTAGTGCAAGGGTGTCAAAGTCCCTCCTCGAGGGCCGCAATCCAGTTGGGTTTTCAGGATTTCCCCCCATTGTAAGCTAATAGATCTCATGCATATTCATTGGGGGAAATCCTGAAAACCCGACTGGATTGTGGCCCTCGAGGAGGGACTTTGACACCCCTGATCTAGCAGCTTTAATCCTCTGCTCAAGCTTCCCATTTAAGGTAGTCCCTATTCTAAAAACTGTAAAATTTGAAGATGGTTTGATGTCCCAAACTTGTAGCTACTGTATGTAAATCCTGTATTATGCCCTTTTTAAGGTGATAACATTTAACTTGGTTAACGTACCCCTCTATTTTATGAAACCACATTATACTTTTTATCACTGGCCACTGCACTATTAGCTCTGATGCTCATAGGAATTTTATGAGCGTACCACTGTGGCCAGCGATAAAAAAGCCTAACGCAGTTTTGTAATGGGGGGGAGTGGTTAACACATTCCCTGAGTAGCTTTCCAGATAAAATTGTGTGGTTGTCTTATTAGTCCACCTGAATGAACAGAAATAAAAATTATTAAACAAAAACAAAAAATATAAATTGATATCCTTTCACTGGATGAACTTAATTCATTTTTAACTATCTTTCCAGAGCTGAATCCCTCTCCCTCAGGTCAAGATAGAGCGAGAAAAAAATGTCTTTACTAAAAAAACAGACTTGAATAATAAAACACATTGCAATGATCATCTGAAGGGGGAGAGGAGGAAAAGAATCAGGGGGTTGGAGGGTGATCTTGCAGAAAAGTTCTCAGCCCAGCCAAGAAGAGAATGACGTGGATATGGTTCAATCAATGATCTGAAACAGTGTCAAAACGTAGAATTTCATTTCTGCAAATTGGCACTTAATGAAATAAGATAAAACTCTTTTCAGCTACAGTGGCAAAATAATGCTCAGAATTTAGGAAGCTGATTGGTTGGGCTGAGAACTTTACAATGAGCCAAGTATAGGACAATCAAGCCATTGTAACATAGTAACATAGTAGATGAGGGCAGATAAAGACCCAAATGGTCCATCCAGTCTGCCCAATCTTACCCACTCTTTAAATTATTGATTTAATTTAAATTTTTCTTCTTCTTAGCTATTTCTGGGCCAGAACCCAAAGCTCTGCCCGGGACTATGCTTAGGTTCCATCTACTGGAGTCTCCATCGAAGCTCACTCCAGCCCATCTTAACCATCCCAGCCATCGAAGCCCTCCCCAGCCCTTCCTCAACCAAATGGCCATATACGGACATAGACTGTGCAAGTCTGCCAAGTTCTGGCCTTAGTTCTTCAATATTTACTATTATTTTCTGATTCTAGATCCTCTTTGTTCATCCCACACTTTTTGAACTCTGATGAGATTGGCTCTTATTGGTGGAATGAGCCATTATGACATCACAATCTGTGCTCTAGAATGTTACTATGAGGGGGTGATGAAAAGTTCCCAGCCCAACCAAGAAGAGAATGACGTGGATATGGTTCAATCAATGATCTGAAACAATGTCAAAACATAGAATTTGGTTTCTGCAAATTGACTTAACGAAATAAGAAAACACTCTTTTCAGCTACAGTGGCCAAATAACGCTCAGAATTTAGGAAGTTGGTTGGTTGGGCTGAGAACTTTTCAGCACCCCCTTGTATGTACTATAATAAAAGTGAGCCAAGTATAGGACAATCAAGCCATTGTGACATCACTGATGAGTTTGGCTGTTATTGGTGGAATGAGGCGTTATGACATCACAATCTCAGCTCTGGAATGTTGCTAGGAGAGGGTGCGGAAAAGTTCCCAGCCCAACCAAGAAGAGAATGACGTGGATATGGTTCAATCAATGATCTGAAACAATGTCAAAACAGAGAATTTCATTTCTGCAAATTGGCACTTAATGAAATAAGATAAAACTCTTTTCAGCTACAGTGGCAAAATAACGCTCAGAATGTAGGAAGCTGGTTGGTTGGGCTGAGAACTTTTCAGCACCAACTCGTACCTCTCCTCCACTTCAAATGGTCATTGCAAAGCATTTGATTATTCAGTTATGTTTTAGTAATGCCATCTTTTGCTGTTTCTAACCTGACCTGAGATAGTGGATTCCAGCTCCTGAAAAGTTAATCAAAAATGTATTCAAGTAATCCAATTTAAGAGTATCACTTTATCTTGTTTATTAACTTAAATTCTAGCTTTTAGGAATTCATGCTCACGTCGAGTACAGATATATTGTAATACACACTTATTAGTACCCATGACACAATCTTTTAAACTTGAATGCAATGAAAAATACTTGAGGCTATAAACGATGGATCTTTGATGAGAGCCAGATGGAAAGGAGCAGAGAGAGAGAGAGAGAGCAAGGACCTAGAGCAGGGGTGTCAAAGTCTCTCCTCGAGGGCCGCAATCCAGTCGGGTTTTCAGGATTTCCCCAATGAATATGCATGAGTTCTATTTGCATGCACTGCATGAGATCTATTTGCATGCACTGCTTTCATTGTATGCTAATAGATCACATGCATATTCATTGGGGTAATCCTGAAAACCTGACTGGATTGCGGCCCTCGAGGAGGGACTTTGACACCCCTGACCTAGAGGAATGGATAAACAAACAATTAAGAGGAATTTGTTTGTATGCTAACATCCTAATTCTACATATGGAGCTCTGAATTGGGCAGAAAACAAAACCAGAACTGCCGTATAATGTACAAGGTGCCGGAATTTAATCAAAAATCATAAAAACATGTAAAACATACATAAAATAAATATAATGAAAAAATCCCAAAACTGGTCCTAGTGCAGCGCTTACCCAGGGGAATTTAACGCCTGTTCTGTTTGATTTTGTTTTTTCCAGTCTGTTTTTTTTTAATATTCTACGAACCATCATTTGGAACCCCTGAGGAAGAAGTGTTTTTTCGAAACATGGACCATGTCCGGTCCACATGAATACTAGGACCAGTTTGGGGATTTTATATTATATTTATTTTATGTATGTTATACATGTTCTTATGATTTTATTTATTTATTTATATATTTTTAAATTCCTGCACCTTGTACATTATACTGCAGTTCTGGTTTTGTTCTCTGCTTTGCATTTTTTTCTGCAGTTTATGTTGGGGGGAGGTTTGTCTTGCTCTGAATTGTGCATGCAGATATGGCCACTCACACAATTTAATTGATAAATGAGCCAACCAGTGCTAATAATTGGATGCTAATAATCATCAATGCTAATTGCCATTAATTACTATTTGTGGGCACATTTTTAGGTGCTGTGATCTCTGTGTCAATTTTACAGATCTGAAAAGGGGGCACGGCCAAGGGAAGAGCATAAGTGAATCGAGACGTTCCTGGAATTTACAAACGGTTTTATAGAATAAGGGAGAGCTATGCCAAATTTAAGCAAACACTATTCTATAAACAGCGCCCAACTCCGAGACTGGCACTTGAAAATAGGTCCCAATAAACATGAGCACTAAAGGGGGATTTCATCAACAGATGCTAATCATGTTAGCGTGCACTAAATGCTAAAGACACCCATTGTACGCCTACATAAGTCGCTTGTCGATGAATTCCCTCTTAGAGATCATTTTTATTGGCACTGATTTTTGATTGGCTCGCGTTGGGTCAATAAAAACAAATCCTAGTTCACTAAGGCACTTTTGCCCAGATTCTGTAAACAGTGTGTAAATCGGTACCTAGAAAAATGACTGCAGAAGTATAAAGTAGACACAATATGAATGGTTTTTTGATTTTTATGTAATTCCTGGATGTCTCTTGTCATTCAGTATATTAAATTTGTAATCTCTTGGCTTTCCCAGAGGGAAACCCAAAAGGACCAACCACAGATGCCCCCTTCCTCTCTTTGCACAATAGCTACCCACCAGATAACTTGAAGAAAAGAGGAGTGGGAATGAGGTTCAATCAGAGGTGAAATACCAAGCACTATATATTACAGGGAGTTGCATTTGGAAGAATTCATTTGCTGTAGTTTGTCTGGACAAACCTTTTGATATAGCCTTCAATCCTTAACCCTATTCCTCTGATGTCATAATGCCTTATTCCACCAATAAGAGCCAACCTCATCAGTGATGTCACAATGGCTTGATTGTCCTGTATCCCCCCACTGCCCAGCACAATAACCATTCCCCTTAACTGTATCCATGGCATCCTGTTTATCTGTTTAGATTGTAAGCTCCTTCGAGCAGGGACTGTTCACCCTCCAGAAGAGAAGGCTGCGAGGGGATATGATAGAGACTTTTAAAATACTGAAAGGTTTCGACAAAATAGAGCAAGAAACTTTGTTATTCACATTGTCAAAAGTGGCTCGAACAAGAGGACATGGACTAAAACCGAGGGGCGGCAGACTCAGGACTAATGTCAGGAAGACTGAGAGAGTGATAGTGTGTTTGTTGTGAATGTGGACTACAGTGTGAATTGATGAGGGTGGGGAAGAGAAATTTAACCACCACCATTTTCTGAACTTCCTATACCCTGCACCACTCTTCTCTCCTCTCCCCCCTCCCCCCCAAAAAACAAAAAACAACCCCTCAAACAAACCAAAATATTCCTGTGCACTAAGACATGATTGAGAAACCGAAGGATATCACAGGCTCAGATTAAGATCTGGTTTGAAGCCCAGACTGGAGGGGAAGGCGGATTCCTGAGCACAATCAGACCTGCAGTGTCAGGACTTTCACACTGCTGCTGCCCTGCACAGGGGACGCTGACTTCAGAGAGGCAATTAATAGAAGGCTGCTGATTGTCTTTAATTTGCTGCCAGCAGGTTCCCATGGATGTTGCCAGAAGTTTTCAGATCCCAAGGGAGGCACCTCAGATCTGGAAGTATTTCCTTGGGAAGCCTGCACCGAGAATACTAACCAGTCTGCACCTCTCCCTTGTCAGACATACGAGGGTTATTTCATAAATAATGCACACTATTTTTTTTTTTTTTTTCAAGGATTTCTTTACAATTCTTCAATATAGTCTCCCTGCTTTGCAATGACCAAGTCCCAACGTCCAGGAAGCTTCATTATTCCATCCAAGACACCGTTTTGTTCAGTTGCCGAATGGCTCTGGTACTGGCAGAAGAAAGCTCTTCCACGCAAAGTCCACGCATAGGTTGTTTCAACTTTGGAAAAAGGTCGAAGTCTGGTGGACTCATTTCTGGACTGTAGGGAGCATGAGGTAATACCTCCCAGCCATATTTATGTAGTTTTTCCATTTCCAGAAGAGTTGCAGAGTTGAGCGGGTTACTTCGGGGGACTGAAGTGCTTCCTGCGGTGTTAGTTTGTTTTGATGGATTTCTTGAATAGCAGGGTTTTTATTTCTCTTCAGAAAGTTTTGTAGTCTGATGTTGTGATCAGTAGATTGGAGAGTTGGTGGCCGAGTTTCGCTGCCTGCGAGGCCAGTAGGTCATTGTACATTTTTTTGCATTTGACGCCTCCGATTGGGGGGGTGCGTGAATGGTGTCTGGATTCTCCTTTGCCTGGTTGTGGTAGTTTGGATAAGGCGGTTGTTCAAGTAGGTTGGGCTGTCTTCATTCATGGCTTTAGAAACATAGAAGATGACGGCAGAAAAGGGCCATAGCCCAACAAGTCTGCCCACTCTAATGACCTATCCCCCTTGATTTTACCTCCCTAGAGAACCCACATATGTATCCCATTTCCTTTTAAAATCTGGCACACTGCTGGCCTCAGTCACCTGAAACGGAAGTTCATTCCAATGATCAACCACACTTTCGGTGAAGACATACTTCCTGGTGTTGCCATGAAATTTCCCACCCCTGATTTTCAGCGGATGCCCTCTTGTGGCTGAGGGCCCTTTAAGAAAGAAGATATCATCTTCCACCTCGATACGGCCCGTGATGTATTTAAACGTCTCTATCATGTCTCCTCTCTCTCTACGTTCCTCAAGCGAGTATAGCTGCAATTTATTCAGCCTTTCCTCATACAGGAGATCTTTGAGTCCCGAGACCATCCTGGTGGCCATTTGTTGTACCGACTCAACTCTCAGCACATCTTTTTGGTAATGTGGTCTCCAGAATTGTACACAATATTCCAGATGAGGTCTCACCATGGATCTGTACAACGGCATTATGACTTCGGGCTTCCGGCTGACAAAACTTCTACGGATACAACCCATCATTTGTCTTGCCTTCGATGAAGCCTTCTCCACTTGATTGGCAGTTTTCATGTCTTCGCTAATGATCACCCCCAAATCACGTTCTGCCTTAGTCCTAACCAAGGTTTCATCATTTAGTGTGTAAGTTCTGCACGGATTTCTGCTGCCAAGGTGCATGACTTTACATTTTTTAGCATTAAAGCTTAGCTGCCAAGTCGAGGACCACTGTTCCAATAGAAGTAGGTCCTGCGTCATTTGAATAGTATTCTTGCTTGTATTGGGAGCCAGGGTGAGTCGAGGTATGTATTGTTTGTAGTTGTTTTATCATGACTGTGGGACAGGTGAGATAGAGGATGTTGCAGTAGTCTAGAAGTCCTAGGACTAGGGATTGGACCTTGAGCTGGAATTGTTTTCTGTCGAAGAAATTTCGGATTTGCCTTAAGTTTCGCATGGCTGCAAATGATGCGTTTAGCATCCCTCCCCAATCATTTCAAAATGATGACACCTGTGATAGGCAGCCACAAGGATCTGTATTGGGACTGGTTCTATTTAACATATTTATAAATAGGGTTACCAAATGTCCGGATTTCCCCAGATATGTCCTCCTATTCGAGGACATGTTCAGGGGTCCGGACGGCTTTTCAAAACCCGGCACTTCGTCCGGGTTATGAAAAGCTTCCAGCTAGCAGCGACATCGGGGTGACAGCTGCACATGCGTGGATGCAATGCAATGTAGAGAGTTGCGCGGGGACAGAAATCCCACCCATCCCCGCCCGTCCCCGCCAGGATCCTCTCCGTCCTGACCCGTCCCCACCAGGATCCTCTCCGTCCCCACCCGTCCCCGCCAGGATCCTCTTCGTCCCCACCAGTCCCCGTCAGCATCCTCTCCGTCCCCGCCCATCCCCGCCAGGATCCTCTCCATCCCCACCCGTCCCCGTCAGGATCCTCTCCGTCCCCACCCGTCCCCGTCAGCATCCTCTCCGTCCCCACCCATCCCCGCCAGGATCCTCTTCGTCCCCACCGTCCCTGTCAGGATCCTCTCTGTCCCCCCCCCATCCCCGCAAGGAATTATCTCCATCCCCGCCTGTCCCCATAAAAAGCATCAATTACTTCTGACAGGATCATCAATTCCACAGTTTCTTTTGTGTTTGCGCTGCTGTTTTCCATGTGGAATCTCTTTGGTGGAACCTTTTTTTGTTTTCTGTTCAGGTAATTAACTTATAAACCCCCTCTTTTACTAAGGCTGACGTGTCCATTATATTATATGGACGAACCCTGCTTCCAAAGCTTTCCATCCCCGTGGGAGTCCCGTTGGCTAGAGGGGGGGTCCCCGTGGGAGTCCCGTGGGCCAGAGGGGGGTCCACGTGGGAGTCCCGTGGGTTAGGGGGGATTCCCGTTGGACCCGCGGGATTCCCGCGAAAACCGTTCCCGTGCAGACCTCTAATGCAATGACATCACGCACATGTGCATATGTGTGTGATGTCATTGCGTCACAAGAGCGCCTGCACAGATGCCCTCCCGACAAGTGACCAGGTTGAGAGGGTGTGGCTGGGGGCAGAACAGGGTGCGACTCGAGCGGAACAGGGCAGGCCTGGTGGCGGGGCCATGGGTCTGGATTTTCGTTCCCGAAAACCTGGTAACATCAAGTGAGGTGATTAAATTTGGAGATGACGCAAGACTATTCAAAGTTACTAAAATACATACGGACTGTGAAAAATTGCAGGAAGGCTTTAGGAAATTGGAAGACTGGGCATCCCAAATGGCAGATGAAATTTAATGTGGAGAAACGCAAAGTGGTGTACATCGGGAAGAATAATCCAAAGCATAGTCCCCTTAGGCTAGGGTCCACCTTGGGAATCGGCATCCCAGAAAAAGATCTGGTATCACTGTATACATTACGCTGAAATCTTCTGCCCAGTGTGCGACGGTAGCAATACAAGTAAGCAGGGTGCTAGGAATTATTAAGAAAGGGATGGTAAATAAGACCGAGAATATAATACTGCCTCTGTATTGCTGCATGGTGTGTCCTCACCTTGAGTATTAAGTTCAATTGTGATTGCTGTATATCATAAAAGATAAAGTATACTGTATAGTTGAATTAAGAGAGGGGTTCAAAGAAGAGCGACCAAAATGATAAAGGGGATGGAACTCCTCTCACGTAAGGAAAGGCTAAAGTGATTAGGGCTCTTCAGCTTTAAAAAGAGATGGCATAGGCAGGATATGATTGAGGACTACAAAATCCTGGGTGGTATAGAATGATCCTGGGTGGTGTAGTACTGAATTTTCACTCATTCAACAATTACTAAGACTGAGGGACCCTCAATGAAGTTTCATGGAAATACCTTCAAAACAAATAGAAGGAAATATTTTTTCACTCAAGAAATAGTTAAGCTCTGGAACATGTTGCTAGAGGATGTGGTAACAGCGGTTAGTATAGACGGGTTTAAAAAAGGTTTGGATAACTTCCTAGAGGAAGTCCATAGTCTGCTGTTTGAGACAGAAATGGGGAAGCCACTGCTTGCCCTGGGATCGGTAGCATGGAATGTTGCTATTCTTTGAGATTCTACATAAAATCTGTTTTACTACTCGGGATTCAGCTAGGTACTTGGGACCTGGGTTGGCCACTGTTGGAAATAGGATATTGGGTTTGATGGATCTTCGGTCTGTCCTAGTATGGCACCTCTTATGTTCTTACATGAGTCAAGTATAGGACAATCCAGCCATTGTGACATCACTGATGAGGTTGACTCTCAGGCATTGGTGGAATGAGGCATTATGATGTCACAATACTGGCTCTGGTTATCAGTGGCTGAAGCTTTTCACACTATTTATTTATTCAATTTTCTATCCCGTTCTCCCAAGGGAGCTCAGAACGGTTTACATGAATTTATTCAGGTACTCAAGCATTTTTCCTTGTCTGCCTGGCGGGCTCACACTCTATCTAATGTACCTGGGGCAATGGGGAGATTAAGTGACTTGCCCAGGGTCACACGGAGCAGCGTGGGTTTGAACCCACAACCTCAGGGTGCTGAGGCTGTAGCTTTAACCACTGTGATACTCTAGAAATCAAAATGTAGTAAAAATGAGCCAAGTATAGGACAATCAAGCCATTGTGACATCACTGCTGAGGTTGGCTCTTAGGCATGGGTGGAATGAGGCATTATGACATCACAATACCAGCTCTGGTTATCAGAGGCTGAAACTTGTCACACTATTTATTTATTCAATTTTCTATACTGTTCTCCCAGGAGAACTCAGAATAGTTTACATGAATTTATTCAGGTACTCAAGCATTTTTCCCTGTCTGTCCCAGGGCTCACAGTCTGTCTAATGTACCTGGGACAATGGGGGGGGGGATTAAGTGACTTGTCCAGGGTCACAAGGAGCAGCGTGGGTTTGAACCCACAACCTCAGGGTGCTGAGGCTGTAGCTTTAACCACTGTGATACTCTAGAAATCAAAATCTAGTAAAAATGAGCCAAGCATAGGACAATCGAGCCATTGTGACATCACTGATGAAGTTGGCTCTCGGGCATTATGACATCACAATACCAGCTCTAGTTACCAGAGACAGAAACTTTTCATACTGTTTATTCAGTTTCCTAGACCCTTCTCCCAGGGGAGCTCAGAATGGTTTACACAAATTTATTCAGGTACTGATCCCTTTGATTTGCATGAGAATAGAGAGGAAGCCTATCAAGCACAGCTTTGCAACTTTCTAGCATGCAATTATTTGCTTGAAGTTGGTTGCCCTTTAGCTTTGTAGATAACCACTTGCTCCAGGCGTGTTTAATCAGTCCATTAACTGTGAGCAACTGCATATGCACAGAAACCTTGTTTGGCTTGATTTCCTAAGCTATTGTGCATTTATGTTTGATTGTAGATCATGGTTTAAAAGACAAGGCTGTGCATACTCCCTTCCGTTAATTTGGCAAACTTAATAATGGACGTACGAGCAGAGGGAACAGGTAAGGAGCAGGTCCAAGTGCAAGATGACATCAGAAACTGGAAGAACATTCTAGCAACTGCGCAGAAAGTGTGTGCCTGCAAAATATAATAGAGAATCCATCTTAAGACAAGGACGGTTAGGTTTAATTTCAGTTACATTCTTTGAAGTTAACTAGAAGTAGGGTTTGGAAACTCTACCTTGTGTGCGCAGGATCTTCAGCTTGCAGTGGTGAGAGGGATCCCCTGGGTCAGAGTACACAGGAAGTTGTCAGTAACTATGTGGTGTTACTCCTTTCTCCCTTGCCTTCTTCCCCAGGAGGTGGGGTTGGTAGGCACGGGGGTTCCATTCCAGGAACCCCCCTGAATTTCAAAAAAACTGCGAATGCGGTCTTTCGCCTGTCAAAAGGCAGGGGAGGCAGGAGAGGGCAGCTGGAGCGCCGGCGGGTGAAGAAAATCACTCGTGGTCTGCTCCGACCGCCTCTTCCTGTTAGTAACGTCGGGCTACACCAATCAGGAGCTGCTTTGACATGCAACTCCTGATTGGTGTAGCCCGACTTTACTTCAGGAATAGGCGGTCGGAGCAGACCACGAATGAGCAAGTCCGCACTTCGTGAACCGCTAATTTGCGGGGGAACACTGTGCATTTATTTAATTCAATTTATAGCCCGTCCTCCCCAAGGAGCCCAGAACGGGTCACATCACAGCAAACAAGACATATAACAATTAACAACAGGGAACAGAAGACTAAGGCAATAGGGCACCGTGAGGTGCGTGTAGTTCAGTTGTTCTGGATTAGCAGACATTTGGAGCCTGAAGCATGCACAGGGAGAGAGTCAGCACTGCATATGTCTAGTAGCATTATAGAGATGATTAGTAGTAGAAAGTCTGCTCCAGGCAAACTGCAGCAAGGCTGAAAATGGAGGATGTGAGTAAGCAGTACGGAAGAACAAAGAGAAGAGAGAAGTGCCAGATGAGAGGAGTTCATGAGGAAGAATGCAAGAAAAGGAAGAGAGTAATGTAGATCTGCAAATTGAATGGGAGGGAAGCCAATGTAATGTCACGAGGAGAAGGGGGTTGCTAAGCTCTCCAAATTGAGATTTAAAGAAATTCAAAACTAAAATCAGAGCAAATATAATAGTCAAAGGACAATAACAAGGATAGTTCATGATTCCAGGACTGGTTGGTGCTGTGTCTGTCTCCGAACAGGGGACTAAATTCAAGGCGTCTCTAAGAGTCCAGCCCCCACTTCAGAATTCCAGGAAGTCAGGGGAGGTAGGACACCTCAGGCCCTTTATGCTGTACTTTGTGCTTTTCTGGTGCCCTGGATTTGTTTCCTGTTCTCTGTTAATGAGAAATCCCTGCACTTTGTCCCATGAAATTCCAGCAGGGTCACATGACAGTGTGGGATGATTTCAGACAAGGCTTAGGCTGTGCTACGAAACAAGAGAAAAAGGGCCGCCGAGGACGCCAACTGCAGAGCCTCTACCCAGCCATATTTAGTCAAAGGACCAGATACCCAAATACAGCTGTTTATAAATCCCTGCGCTGGTACCAGCCGCACATCTGTGATTTGCTATCAACAAAGCATATTCTGATTTATAGCTTGCTGTCTAGGGTCTGGCTATTGTCATCACCACCCCTCTTGAGTCAAAACAAAAGCTGTTTTCAATCCAAACCTTTAAAAGGTTGGAAAGGAACGTTATACGATCAAAAGAGGGATGGAATGGAATAAGAAAGAGGCGCTCTCTAATTCTCTGCTCCTACAGTACTGTAGTTGCCACGTCAGTCCATTTTAAAGGTTAATGTATACTAAAAATATTTTTTTAAGAATATAATGGACTATCATTTACAAATCAGGAAAATATGACCACGTTACACCTCTCCTGAAAGAAGCTCATTGGCTACCTATAACCCATCGTATCACATATAAAACAATTATGCAAGTCTTCAAAATCAGATTCTCCCGCCAACCCTCTTTTCTAGATAAACTTCTAATCCCCTACTGCTCATCACGAACCCTTACATCAGCCGATCAAAACCTGTTATCTGTCCCCCACAATCAAAGATTTCTTCTATACGAGAAAGACTAACTTTTCTGTAGTCGCTCCTACCCTATGGAACTCGTTGCCATCCCACATTCGTCACGAGACATCAGTTGACAAATTTAAGACTAAATTAAAAACTTTCTTATTCCAAGATGCGTTTTCCTGCTCCCAAATATAATTTATTCTTCAATACCTCAACCGCTTTTAGGAAACATAGAAACATAGAAAAATGATGGCAGAAAAGGGCCAAAGCCCATCAAGTCTGCCCACTCCATTGACCCTTCTCTTTGATTTTGCTCACCACCCCCTGCCCTCACCTCATTAGAGATCCCACATGAATATCCCATTTATTTTTGAAATCTAATACGCTGTTGGCCTCAATCACCTGCCGTGGGAGTTCATTCCAATGATCGACCACCCTCTCAGTGAAGAAATACTTTCTGGAGTCTCCATGAAATTTCCCTCCCCTGATTTTCAGCGGATGCCCTCTGGTGGAAGAAGGTCCTATAAGACGGAAGATATCCTCTTCCACCTCGATACGACCCGTGATATATTTAAATGTCTCGATCATGTCCCCTCTCTCTCTTCGTTCTTCAAGTGAGTACAGCTGCAATTTATTCAGCCTTACTTCATACGGAAGATCTTTGAGCCCCGAGACCATCCTGGTGGCCATCCGCTGAACTGACTCCATTCTCAGCACATCTTTCCGGTAATGTGGTCTCCAGAATTGAACACAATATTCCAAATGAGGTCTCACCATAGATCTGTACAGTGGCATTATGACCTCTGGCATCCTGCTGATAAAACCTCTACGGATACAACCCATCATTTGCCTTGCCTTAGAGGAAGCCTTTTCATGTTTCATCCTCCCCAATACAAATTTTTTTTTTTTTTAACTGAACTATGTATTTTTTTTTTCTTTTTCCCTTCCTTTTCTTTTCCCCACCATCACTTTCCAGTATGTCCAGTTAAAGTCTAAATGTTCACAGTCCCCTTTCTTTTTTTTTTTCTTCTCAATTATTTTATATAATGTATTAATTTTATTTTTTATCTCATTTTAACTTGTAAACCGGCTAGATACTTGTTGATAGTCGGTATAGTAAAATTTAATAAACTTGAAACTTGATACTTCTTCTTTGGAGAGGAGTAGTATTAATGGTTAGTGCAGTGCCCTGAGCAATGTTCCCTCTCATTCGGGAGGTACGTGCAATTTTTTTTTTTTCATGTGAGCAACAAGTCCAACAATTTTTGATCCCAGTATTAGCAATGCATTCCTTTATATAGCCCCCCCCAAATCACATATATGGTAACTCATTTACCCCCTCCCCTTTAGAAAACCTTAGTGTGTTATTGTTTTTTTCTTGCACCGGTCACAGTGATAACAACTCCAACGCTCACTTTGAGCGTCAGAACTGTTACCACCGTGGCTGGCGCTAAAAACTGTGCTACGGTTTTGTAAAAGGGGAGGGAGGGGGGTAGTTTAATTAATGTTATTGTTTAATTTTGTTTGAAAGTCAGGTCGGTATTTTTCTGAGTGACCATGTAAAACACATGAGCGATCATTCCCACACGCCACTTGGAGGGAACATAGGGCCTGAGAACCCGGGGATCCGGGTTCAATTCCCATCACAGCTCCTTGTGACTCTGGGCAACTCACTTAACCCTTCGTTGCCTCAGGTACCAAATAAATATCGGTATATAATGCGTAAACCACTTTGCAACCACAGAAAAGCGGTATATAAAATCCCATCCCCTTTCCTTCTGATGCATGTAGGAAAGAGGAACCCGAACTATAGCTACCAGATGCGAGGTTCTACATTAGGAGTCTCCGCCCAGGAAAATGATCTAGGTGTCATATAAGGAATGGCTGTAGAGGTTAGGGCTCTTCAGCTTGGAGAAGAGACAGCTGAGAAGGATATGATAGGGGAGCAGAATGGAGTAGAACAGAAACTAGGGGACACTGTGTGAAGCTATGTAGTAGTAGTACACTCCCTCTTTTACTAAACCGCAGTAGAGGTTTCTACTGCGGCACAGAGCGCTAAATGCGCCGACAGTGTTGGAGCATTTAGCATCCTGGACCCTGGTAGAAACCTCTACTGCAGCTTAGTAAAAGAGGGCCTAAGTTCGTACCTGAAACAATAGAACATTAAGCCCCAGATTCTATATTTTTTTTAATTTATTTATATACCACTTCTATCGGTCGAGGATCCAAGATGGCTGCTTCAAGCTAGACGCACTGAGTTGTTCGCGTCGGGTTTGTTTCTAACTTAAGAATTTTCTTTGCCTTAAGCCCTGAACAGGCTTTGCGGATACTTACAACCATGCCTAAGAGAAGAGGCCGGATCGCTGCTGCTGTCTCGCGGCGTCCCGAAGTTCCCCCTCTCGGCAACATAGAACAACTCCTGAGGCGAATACAGGAGGTCTCTCGGGCGTCGGATGGAGGCCTGTTGAGGACACAGGGAGGCGAACCCGTTGCTGTTCCTCCAGGGCACGATGTCACGCTGAGCCCCGATGCAAGGGTGCCGCCCCCACAACCTCAGGTCACCAGCTCTCCCAGGGCTGGGGAAACCCCGGAGCCCGCGGCGTTTTCTCCCTCAGAGGCAAGATTGGATCTGAGAGAAGGTTTGGAGGTAGGGGCTCATAGACAAGGAGCCCTAACGAACATGCCTGAGGATAATCCAACTTTACAAGGGGGCGATATCCAGGAGGCAGGCCCTGAAGAATACCTACAAAATGGTGAGCACTCTACTATCTTCCAGACTTCAATTTCTTAGGTTAAACCTGCAGTGGTAACCTTAGATTCCTTATGGGATTTAATTGCTGGTTTTGTAAAGTCTACTATCCCTAAATTTCAATACTTGGAAGAGAAAATTACAAAACAAACAAAAGAACTGAATGATTTAAGAAAAGAACTGACTGACTCAGATACATCTATACAGACAATTGAAAAGGAAATCTCCACATCTAAACAACTTCAAGAGGCTCTGATTAAGGATAACACCAATTTGAGAAGGAAAGTTGAAATGCTTGAGAACAATTCTCGTAGTAATAATTTAAGGTTAATTAATTTTCCTGAACTTGAGATGGTAAATCCTAGAGAAATGCTTAAGAGATATTTAGTGGAAATTTTAGAAGTATCAGAGGAAATGTTACCACCATTTTCACGTGTTTATTATTTGCCGTTGAAAGTTTCTATAGATCAGCAAAAAGAATTGGGTCAACAAACTTTAAATGTTTCAGAATTATTAGAAATCAGAAAAACCCGAAAAAATTGGAAGGTGAATAGACAAATCCAACAACAAAAAACCTCCCAAACCCCAAGAATAGAAACTGGCAAGGGAGAGAGACAAAAGCAGAGACGGCTCATCTACATTCACCAACCTATCAATGATGTTTAAGATGTAAGTAGATTAAACGGGAGAGCCCTCAGTAACACAGCCACCCACTAGAGAACCAGTGGAAAAGGCTGTCACATGGCTTACACCCAAACGAGTGTTAACTGTGAAACATCCCCGGGCTCTACTCCGTATTTTTTACAATAAAGTGCACCCAACAGTGCTAAGTGTGAAAAAAGATATACATAAATCAAAAAAACACACTTTACCATCCACTACGATTGTCTCTGCCCCTTGTCCAGGGGGCCAGAAAACGTCCAAGTCCAGCCAAGCAAAAAACAACAGGAAGTACTTAGCTTCTCCGTGAAGACAAACAGCCAGCAAAGATATTCTTCGTCCAACGGGACTCCGTTTCGGGGGTGCACACCCCCTTCTTCAGGAACAGTTGGACTGCGCTGTGAACCCACAACCTCAGGGTGCCAAAACTGTACGGTAGCTGTAACCAACCACTACACCGCACTCTCCTGCTCATTTTCCTCAGCAAAGCAGGGATACTGCATATAATAATAATAATTTATTTGTATGCCGCCATACCGGGGATGTTCTAAGCGGCTCACAACATAGGAAACAATACATACGATTCAATCAAAGTATCCTGGTGAAATACAAGGAGCTACATACACATTTTGATAATACATCAGAATAAAAAACATGCCATATAGATAGGAATGCAAGTGATAAAAAGATAAAAACAAAATAAGTTAGAAGAGAAACATTAAGATATCAACTTATTAAATAAGAGTCTTTAACAGTTTCCTAAAATCTAAATAAGAAGCTTCTAACATCATTTTACTGAGCCATGTATTCAATTTAGCGGCCTGGAAAGAAAAAGTTCTATCAAGGAACTTGATATGGCTCCAACTATATCTACCACTAGGAGAAGCCAGTGAAGCCCAGATTGCGAAACTCCTAAACTGCCTCTCGGAAATCAAAAACTGGATAACTGGCGCAGAGGCATGATTAAAGGTAAGGGTATAGGTACCAGTTCTGTGGGTGCTTGATCACCGCCAATTTTGAGCAAACTGTATCCAGCACGGAGTAATCTTCGTTGGGTTTAGCTCTCCCCATTTTGAAAAGCTGGATCTTATGTTAAATTAATAAGATCGGCCCAAGATTTTTTTAGACACATGTTATGATCTCTCTCTTACAGAAAATGGTAGCGTGTCTTTAAAAGCAATAAGAAAGGCTGCCAAAACAGTACCCTTTGGGATATCTGGCTTGATAGTTATTTTGCATTTCGTGTGAATGGAGTATGAATTGAAAGGACAGAAGGTGGCCCAGCTCCAGTGATTTTCCACGGGAGGGAAAAGAAATCATTTGCCACAAATTCACTCTCAAAGAGCATAATGTCAGCTGCACCGTATATAAGAGAAACTTGATCGGACTTGCCCTAGGCAGAAATAAACATATTCAAGGTGAAGGCTTCTAGAAGGCACACAATCAGATGGGAAAATAGTCCTTTGTGGGCTCCTACAGGGGTGAAGCAGAGTACAGTAAAGAAATGTCCCAAAGATGCCAAGTTACCAGTTCCAGACTAGAGGTTTTTTTGCCCAGTCCTGTTTTGAACTTACATCCCACAGTGGTGTGGAAATTGTAGTATCTGATCCTGCCCATTCAGATCAGTGGTCCCATAATGTACCTGGATGGGGTGGTCAGAAGTACAAGACTTCCCAAAATCCCGAGCCTGGTTCTAAGTAACCTGTCAGTCTCCTGTACTTGAAACTGTGCTCTTTTTTCAGTCCTGAATAGTGATCTAAATAGACTCTTTGCTACAGTCACTATTTCAGACATATGAAAATAAGAATAGCCAAACTTAGTCAAACCAATGGTCCATCAAGCCCAGTAGCCCGTTCTCACGGTAGCCAATCCATGTCCCTAGTACCTGGCCAAATCCCAAGGAGTAGCAACATTCCAGCATCTCAAAGAATAGCAAGATTCTGGAACCCCAATGAGAGCAACATTCCAGAGCTGAGATTGTGATGTCATAATGCATCATTCCACAGTGCCTCAGAGCCAACCTCATCAGTGATATTGTAATGGCTTAATTGTCCTATACATAAGAATAGCCTTACTGGGTCAGACCAATGGTCCATCAAGCTTAGTAGCCCGTTCTCATGGTGGCCAATCCTGGTCACTAGTACCTTGTCCCATGTCTTTCTCAATAACAGACTATGGACTTTTCCTCCAGGAAATTGTCCAAACCCTTCTTAAAACCAGCTACGCTATCTGCTCTTACTACAACCTCTGGCAACACGTTCCAGAGCTTAACTATTCTCTGAGTGAAAAAAATATTTCCTCCTATTGGTTGTAAAAGAATGTCCCTGTAACTTCATCCAGTGTCCCCCTAGTCTTTGTAATTTTTGAAGGAGCGAAAAACCAATCCGCTTGTACCCGTTCTACTCCACTCAGGATTTTGTAGACTTCTATCCTATCTCCCCTCAGCCATCTCTTTTCCTCACTTGTAGGCTTGGTCAGAAGTGCCATATCACCCAGCTCCTGGCTGGAAATTTGGGGCAGTCCTGGTTTTGAACTTACATTCCAAAGCTTTGGGGGATTTTTAGTCCCTGATTCTACCCATTGACATCAGTGCTGCATGTCCCATAATGCACCAGGGTGGGGTGGTCAGAAATCCAGGACTGGCTGGGAATGGGGAACTAGGCATCTCTGCATAGTTTGGCTAGGCTTGGGGAGTGATACCCAAACATTGCAGGTGTTAATGATGAGTTGGTCCTCCTTTCCCTGTTACCAACTCAACTTCCTTACCCTTTGACCCCTGCCCCCCAAAGTAAGCAGGTAAACTGAACCTCTGAGGAATATGCTTTTTTTTTTTTTTTTTTTAAATGGCCGGGTACAATTTTTAAAACTGCTCACCTGAGAAAAAGTACTTGACTAAAAGTCACCCTTTTTAAATGTAGCTGGGTGTTGCCCAAGGGATCCACAGTGCATGCTCATCTAACCATGGGAGGCATGTTAGGTTGGGGGAGGGAAAGTGCGGGAGTGGGCAACCTCAGCCAAGAGCTGCTCCACTGTATGCAAATAGATCTCCATGTTCATTGGGGAATACCTGACTGGGTGGCAGCCCGTGAGGACCAATTTTGGCCACCCCCGCACTAGACAGTTTAGGCATCTGCAGAGAGCATCAGGATTTGATAGAGGGCAGTGTGGCTAGGGTTACCAGATTTTCCATCTGGAAAATCTGGACTCCTAGACCTGCCCCCAGGCCCGTCCAGTTCCACCCATCCCCCTGTCCCACCCTAGCTCCGCCCCCCCCCCCCGGCTGCCTGCTCTCGTCGGGCAGGAGGGCATCTGTGACGGAGAGCAGGCAGCAGAGGGCGGGGCTAGGACAGGGATGCCCCAGTCCCGCCCCAATCCTGCCCTAGCATCCCCCCCCCCCCCCCCGCTGCCTCTTGTCCGATGGCGATTTGACAGAAGTTTTTCAAAACCCGGACAAAGTGCCAGGTTTTGAAAAGCCATCCGGACCCCCGGACATGTCCCATGGAAATCCGGACATCTGATAACCCTAGCACTTCAATGCTGCTGCCAGCATGGCATAGGGCCTTTAAGCACAGATGTGCACTTAGGTGCTGCCATATCCTCACCCCTACCCAGATAGAAAATTTGTCAGAGAGGCCAAGCCTATGTTGGGAAGGAGGTACTGGGCATGAAGGGGAGATGCTGGACACCTGGGGCGGGTGGGGGGCTAGGGAAGGGTTGAAAAGTTATAGGACACCATATGGAGGTATAGCGAAGGGGAGGGGAGGTATTGGACACCAGAGGGGATTCTAGGGAAGAGACAAGGAGAGGCTAAACACTTTAAGGGGATGCTATTGGGGAGATATTGGACACCTGGGGGGGGGGGCTTAGGGAAGGAGAAGTTTTAGACATCTGAGGAGGTGCTAAGGAAGAGAAAAGGAGAAACTGGTTTCCTTAGAGGAAGGGTTAGTACATGGATAAGGAGATGCTGGGCAATATGGGGGAGGATTAGGGAAGGGAAAGAGATATATTGAATACCCTGAGGGGCTAAGGAAGGGTTGAGGAAATAAAGGACACTTTAGATATAAGACAACTTAGGAAGGAGGAAGAGAGATGATTCACACCATTGAAGAGGGCTATATAAGGAAATGGGAGATCAGGACACCTTTGGGAGCAGCAATGGAAGGGAACAGGAGATGCTGGACTACAGGGGGAAGGGGGAAGGGTGAATAGGGCCTTGAGCCATCCATAGGGGGAGCATGCGGCTGAAGGTTCACTTGTGGCATCATATACTCTTGGGCCAGCCCTGGAAACAGCACATAAATGCGTACATTTGATTTTCAAAGATTGCAGGTTATTTTGCTATTCTCCTTCCTCCCTCCCTCCTTTTTGACATCACTTTCATTAACAGCTGATGCAAAGGACACAGACACTTCTAATACACATACTTTCACTAGTTAATTTTTCAAAGAGAAGAAATACAGGGAGTCTCTCTTTGAAAATCTGTGTAAAGTGGAAACAACAGACTAACTCGTAAAGTCAAGGACTCTCACGTATTTAAACAAAATGATATGTGTCAGAGTATAAATCAGCCTGTCCTAGTTGTTCCTGGTCTTTCTTGCTGCTGGAATCAGCTCTCATAGGGATGTCCTTTCATTCCTGAGCATTGAACCAACCTCCCAGAAGGCTTTCCGTAGGAAACAGAGTGGGAAGCTGATCTGTGTGCTTCAACTGCTTCTGGGATGTTGTTACCGAGGCAGAGTTTATGATACTGCAGAATTCTGGAATATTTTATCCTCTCCCACTGGACACTTTCAGAAATGCCCCCTTGGGCTTCCCCCCCAAAACTCTCAGGCATTCTGAAATGTTTCTATCAGTGCCTTTAAGTGTGTGGAAATGTGCACCAGGCTCCATTTGACTACATCTGGGTTGC
This sequence comes from Geotrypetes seraphini, assembly GCF_902459505.1. NCBI lineage: Eukaryota > Metazoa > Chordata > Amphibia > Gymnophiona > Dermophiidae > Geotrypetes > Geotrypetes seraphini. The sequence continues at coordinate 22,072,413 of NC_047096.1, forward strand.
ACAAAGGCACGTTTCATAGTTAATTCCAGATGTGAGCCAGCAGAGAACGGAGAGGAACTTAAAGGAAAGAACTGCAACTAACACAGACCACCTCACACCAAGCAGAAAAAGGAGGAAGGAGGGAAGAAAGAGAGGAGGGAACCACCTCTGTTCATGTGATTTCATGCATTTTCTCAAGCATGTAAAGTTGTTGCTGCACTTTTCCAACTTCTGGCTCATGTCTTCCCAGACTAAACAAAGTTCTGATCACCGAATTTTGGGCTACCTGGAGGGCACATAACGCTGGTTTGAAAATTTTACATCTCCACAGTAGTGTCATATTTGTAGTCCTTGATTTTAGCCGTTTTAATTGGTGGCCGCAGGTCCTGTAGTTCAGTGGTTCCCAACCCTGTCCTGGAGGACCACCAGGCAATCTGGGATTTTGGGAATAGCCCTTATGAATATGCATGGGGCAGATTTGCATGCCTGTCACCTCCATTATATGCAAATCTCTCTCATGCATATTCATGAGGGCTATCCCAAAAACCCGACTGGCCTGGTGGTCCTCCAGGACAGGGTTGGGAACCACTGCTGTAGTACATCTGAATAGGGTTGTCAGAATCCAGGACTGGCCTATAATCTCCCTCCTGAAGCAGTTAACTTGGCAGTTCTGGAGTTCCAGTATTTCAGTGGTTCCCAAAAACCTGTCCTGGGGGACCCCCAGCCAGTCGGGTTTTCAAGTTATCCCTAATGAATATGCATGAGAGAGATTTGCATATAATGGAAGTGACAGGTATGCAAATCTCTCTCATGCATATTCATTAGGGATATCTTGAAAACCCGACTGGCTGGGGGTCCCCCAGGACAGGGGTTGGGAACCACTGCAGTATTTTAAATGAGTTGTACATTACACAGTTTTTAAATTGAAATCTAACAAAACGTATGATTTGTTTTGAGTACAGGAAATTTCCACGCTGTGTGTTTCAAGGTTTTGCATTCCCTCTCTTTGACTGCTATAATGCTTTCTTTCTTTCTTTCAGTATTTATATACCACTTGTTCTTGGCACTTCCCACGCAGTCAAGTGAGGCTTTACAGGAAGCTCAGAAAGCCACTCCTTGCTTAATTTCTAGTGCTTCCTGTCATGATTATATTTCTCTGCTATTAGCATGACTACACTGGCTTCCTTTTATGGCGGATATGTTTTAAAATTATGACTGATTTTTAAAGCCTCATATGACGAGACCCCTTTGTGCGTCACTGCCACCCTGAAGGACCATGGATAAATGCCTACTCGATTTTCCCTCACTTGGGCACATTACATTGGTTGAATATACAGACTGGGGAAAATTCAGTGAAGGTCATCCAAAGTTAGGTGCTAGGATGATGCATGTTAAGTACGAATGACGCGGTGACAAAATTCATCACCGTTCCCATCCCCGCGGATAACCGCGGGAAACCATCTTCATGTCATTCTTTAAGGAGAGAGGGAAGAATCAGAGTATGAATGGCTACAACCACTGACACGCAAGCTTTGCTTTGAAGAATGCTATTGTAGAAGGACTGAGGTTGAAACAGACACTACAGAATGACAGTCTCTGGTATCCAGAGCAGATATTGTGATGTCATAATGCCTCATTCCACCAGTGCCTAAGAGCCAATCACATCAGTGATATCACAATGGCTTCATTATCCTTGGCTCAAATAATATATGAGATATATTGAGTGATGAGTGGTGTCGTTGAGATCCTGAAGAAAATCTAGTAAATGCATGTGTGAAATAATATTAAGACTTGAGGTATCTATATGTATTTTGTGGAATACTTGAAATACTGAAGAGAATTTGGGTTACATAACTCTAAGCGTGAGCATTCAAATCAACTAAAGGCTGGTCTACATGCTCACACCCAACTACCATCAGGCATAAAAATGCAGGTATTCCACTGTATAACTCCATGCCTAAATCCTGGGAATGCCCCTGACCCACCCGTGTCCTGGACACGCCCTTTTGGAGTTGCGTGCACGATAAGTTAAGCGCAGCGGTTATTAAATAGGGATGTAGGACAGATTTGTGCGTAAATTCTCAGAACGCCCCCTGACTCACCCCTGTCCCTCCCATGGCCACTCCCCCTTGTGGGTTGCATGCTATGGGACTTAGGGCTCCTTTTACTAAGGGGCACGAGCGTCTTTAGCGCACGCACAAGATTAGCACGCGCTAGCTGAAAAATTACTGCCTGCTTAAAAGGAGGCGGGAGCGGCTAGCGCGCAATAAAACCGCTAGCGCACCTTTGTAAAAAGAGCCCTTAGACACAATCTGCTTGTTATTGGTTCACCTGTTTTGTGATATACATTTTATTGCATTGTTAATGTAAAGCAGAACATAGAGCTTGAATTAAATAAATGAGAAACTGTTGTTTTTTGTTTTTTTTTTAAGTTCAGTAAATTTTATTGGTTTTTAATCAAAGGCAATACAAACATAAAAATTATCAACAGGATAATCATCAAACAAACAACCAATGTCTGTATACAAGCAGTATGAAGAGGAGACAGATCGTACGTCAACTGGTTAATGCTATAGGTCTCAATCTTGCCTGTCCTCCACCAGCTGTTGTATTTTGAATGGATTTCTATTTCTATATTTTTTAATGTCTGCATTTATTTTATTGAAAACCGCTTAGGTCACCTTTGTTGGTTTAGCAGTAAGTCAAGATTAATAAAACTGTAAACCACTAATGACTGCTAATTAGTGCTTCTTAAAGCCAATAATTATCACCTGTTTAGCCAACTGGTTAATGTGCAGTCCAGAGGATCCTGTTTTCATGGCTGTAAGCCCAAAGTTATGGCACCCTACCAAACAGTTTGTCAGTTTACTTTTAGAAGACACTCGTAAAATCATTTTTCTGTCAACAAACCTCGATATGTGAACATTGAGATCGTTTTTGGTACAGCTCCAATGTACTTTGATATTGTTTTGTGATTTGAAATGTTTTTGGTTTTGTGTTTCCGATGAGTATAATTTCGATTACGTATGTTTTTTGCATGCTGCCTAGAATTGGAGCTACTGTGGGCTAAAAGAACTTTTCTAGTTCAATTTCTTTATTGAGTATTTGAAGGTTACAAAAGCAGTATACATAGAAAAAAACAGTAAACATAGGTCCTGAAACAACTGAGTGAGATAAGTCTCAATCAATACAGACCACTAAAACTAAATCAGTCATTAATCAAGCAATCAAGAACTTTAATCACTAAAAGTAGACCAGAAAAGAGAAAAAACTGCTAGGAAGTGTAGAAAGGAAAGAAAGAAGAAAAGGAAAAAAAGAAAAGGAAAGGGGAAGTAAAAAGGGAGAAAGAAAGAAAGAAAAAGAAGACAGGAGCGTCTACCCAACAGAGTGAACATACAGGTCAAGAAATTTCAAATGAATTAAAAATTGTTATATGTCCTTTAAGTAGACATTGAGGCCCCGATTCTATAAATCAGTGGGTCGCAAATGTTTTAAGCTGCAGCCCGCTAATCGCGGGGCTGCAGCTAGAGAGCACCCGGAAATGCCCGGCCATCGATGTGATGACGTCGTGCGCATGCATGATGACACCATGCCGATGTCCACGCACGCGCGGATGTGCCTAATTCACCCCCACCTTTTTCAAAACCGTAGTGGGACAATTTTGAAGGCCTTTCTTATAAAGATAGGTCCTCAATTACAGACTTGTGACTTTCATAGAAAGACTGGTCTACACAATGGATATTAAACTATAGACTTTTATGTCTTTTAATTACAGTGGTACCTTGGTTTACGAGCATAATTCGTTCCAGAAGCATGCTCTTAATCCAAAGCACTAGTATATCAAAGCAATGTTCCCGATAGGCCACAATGTAAACTCAAACGATTTGTTCCACAACCAAGGTTTGCTATGGTGGCCCAGGGATGGGTATCTGCCTGAATGATGTCTGGGTGCCGCAGCCCCTTCAGCAGGGTCACTTCCTTCCGTCGGGGCATGCTGGAGCGTCAAGAGTAGAGGGAGACTGCTTCCGTTATCGGGACGGCGGGCGGCTTAATTCACTCGTGTATTGGGACAGCGCTTGGTTTGCGAGATAAGATTTTTGGGAGTGTTTTGCTCATCTTGCAAAACACTCGTAAACCGAGGTTTGACTGTATTTGCATTAATAAAGTAACTTGTTGGGTTGATTTATGACATCTCATTTGCCTCTCTTTGTTTGTTTGCATTGTTGTATTTTGAGGTAAATTTCATCTTTCTTCTTCTGCATTGCATGGCCCTTTTCTGTGACATTCTTCAAACACGGAACATGGTTATTTTAATTCACCAGCAGCTGGGAACACGTCTTTGCCAGAAATAGTATCCTTTGATCTTGAAAAGGAGACAAGAGGCCCGGTGGAATGGGATAAATTTGAGGGGCAGGGAGGAAGGGGGCCATGACTTTCCGTTTATTTACACAGGTGCCAGATGGTAGACCTGCAAAGTGACTTTGCCGAGACCCTTTTCCTGGGTGTTTGGAACTTTTGTGTGTGACTGTAGGATGCAGCTGTTTATGTGCCTCTCGCCTGCCCAGCTGTGAAGGCTCAGGGCTGTCGCCAGTAAGTACATTCCCATACACCCTGCCGCAGAAGGGGTGCGGGGGAGGGTATGCAGAGAAAGAAAGCCAGGAAGGAACCAAGGCAAATACTTCACATAAGTTCCTAACAAAGAAAGTGCTCTTTAGGGTTTTTGCTATCTCCTCCACGTACACCCCCAGCCCCAAAATATGCACTGCATTCTCATACAGCCTTCTGCTCTCTTCCTTACCTCTGTTTATGCCTGGCTTATTTTTCCATTCCCTTTCTCTTCATTACTAACCTACTCACTTTTCACATCTTTTATCTTTCTACTGCCCCCCCTACTTGTCTGTTTAACCTTGTACCTATTTGCATTCTTTCTAACTTGCTTCAATTAAGACCCCTACATACATATATGATCTTTAACTTTTTCTATTCTGACCACAGAAAGGGAATGATAGCTCCTGAAAGCTAGTCAAAGCATTATAACGTTATTTCAAAATTAAACTTACCCGCTCCCCAGCTTTTCTCGACAAACATCGTATTTATTCCCCATACTTCATCTAGGGCCCTCAGATCCGCCGATCAGAACTTACTGACCATTCCCCCCGATTAAAGAACTCTTCTACACCAGAAATACCATCCTGTCCGCCACAGCCCCTGTCCTCTGGAATGCCATGAGCAACAAAAAAGGAAGGAGGGGTCCAACCTTATCTGCAGAAAAAACCAACCAGGAACAAACAAAAACCAACTGCAGATGTGTACAAGATGCAGGCAGAATTTATTGTGACAAATCTAAATTTATAAAAACCTTTTTCCCAAACAAGAGACCCGACACGGTCCATGTTTCGGACAAACCTTCGTCAGGGGTCCAATATGCAAAAAGGTTTGAAAAATATGCCACAAAAAATATGGAATAAAAAATCATAAACCAAAAGGTCCAATGTGAGACGCTTTACAGGAGTTGGCAATTCTCGGCACATTGGACCTTTTGGTTTATGATTTTTTATTCCATGCCATCACATCTCCGTCATGAAAATTCTCTTGACAAATTCAAAATCAAACTCAAAACCAAGATGTCTACCAAAACACCAGCTAAGATTCTTTCTCCAACCACATCATACTAGCCATGCGAATTGCTTCTATGAAGCGACCTCTCTTTCCTCTCGTACCTCCCTTTAATTTTATTTTTTGATGTAATTTCAAATCTTCCTCTCCCCAAACACCCCTTGTATCTATTTGTGTCAATGTCTCTGTCATAGGCCTGTTCTCATCCCGCCCATTTTAATTTTCACTTTTTAATTTTACATTTAATTACCTACATTTTTAGCATTGTAAACCAACCAGATACATGTTGATGGTCAGTATATCAGATTATAAATAAATTTGGAAACTTTTATTTATTAACCTTTTTTTTACCACACGTATTATGATAAATGTGAACTCTATGACAGAGTTAAGTCGCAGAAAAACCAATGACAGAACAAACCTGATAAACTAGTCTGAAAAAATTAGATTTGGGATTTTGTTTTGAAGATGTGTTGGGTAGGCCCCCCTGGATGTTAGGTAAAACCTCTATTCCAAGGAGAAGGTTCAAGAAAGGAGAAATCCCAGTGCCTTTGTCATTGATGGCCTTGGGTGTTGTCTTCTTTCCCACATCATATGATGGGTTGATATGAAGAGATGTGACATGCACATATCTGCCAAGAATGTCTGGCTTATAAGGCAGCAGTTGGTTGGCGGGGACGACAAGTGTTATACAATTTTGGTATGGAAATTTCAGCCTGCTGGTCTGGTATCTTGGTTCCATTTTAAAAGAATGGGTGAAGGCAACTCATTTGGTCAGAGTCTGCAGGTGAGACATATTTTGACGCTATCAAACTGATCTTGTTAGTGCCTGGTAAAGTTAACCTTTCACAAGGGCGTAAAGGTGGCCCAAAATTCACTGGCTGACACGTCCACTATGGTCTGGCGAGAGACTCCTCATTGGGGTCCATCTGTATGATTTTTCAAGTGCTGGCAAGATGGCCATCATGTGGAAATTGGAACACAGCTAATTGACTGACAAAAATGGTGCAGATATACTGTACATAGAAGGGTTATTTAATGAATTGGAGAGAGCAGCCATGGGGAGCAGCCTGATATCATTGGAGTGAGAGTATTGCTCATATACTCTAACTTTCCAACCACATTTGATGTATCAGGTCATCCAATCTAAAAGGCTGACAGGCAAGCTGGAGTCTGGATTCTGACTCTCAAATTATCTCAAAGCAAGACCTTGTTAGGATAGGTTTATGCAGGACTTGATCATAAAGTCAATGGGTCTTATGAATCATAAGAACATAAGAATAGCCTTACTGGGTCAGACCAATGGTCCATCAAGCCCAGTAGCCTGTTCTCATGGTGGCCAATCCAGGTCACTAGTACCTGGCCAAAACCCAAAGAGTAGCAACATTCCATTAACTCAGAGTAAGAAAAATTCCAGAATCCCAAATGGTAGCAACATTCCATACAGAATCCCCAAAGAGTAGCAAGATTCTAGAATCCCAGAGAGTAGCAAGATTCCATGCTACCGATTAAACATGGTTGGGGTGAGATTTTTGCTGATTTGTTGATATTGATATGCCAGATATTGGATACACAGACACTGAGTATTTTGGTCTGCATTGACCTGCTATGAGATTGTTTTGCTATGTTTGTATGTATTTCAGTTGTATGGTATATTGTTATCCGCTTAGTTTGTAAGCGGGGAAGAAATGTTTAAAATTAAATTAAATACATATATAAATAAATCCAAAAGAAGAAGAGGATATTTGTAACCTGCAAACTTCTTAAAGAAACAACTGGTCACAGTTGAGGGAAATTGGACTACTATCAGTAGTAGTCCAGTCTGGAACAATGAAGAAGCACTGACTTCCTAAAGTGGACATGCCGTACCTTAGTTGGACCCCTTGCAAGGCAGTGGGGCATCTTGTGGGCAATGCACTGAGTAGTACCCTGTTTCCCCGAAAATAAGCCCTAGCATGATTTTTAAAGATGCTCCTAATATACAGAATAATATAAGCCTTACCCCTAGTTAAGATTGACCCCCCCCAAAGGCCCTCCCCCCTCAAATGTCCCCAACACTCCCTGACCACATCCCTGACACTGACGCTGCCTGATTTGCTGAAAAAATTGGATTCATCAATTCAGCAACCCCCACCCCTGCTGCTTTAGACCTCGGAGCAAAGGTAGGTCAGTCTCACAGTGGGAGGGTCGATGGGGTTCTGCTGCACAAGGGGATGGGTGAGAGGGGAGGGATGATGCTGCACATGGGGGATGGGAAGAAAGGAAAGAAGAAGAATTGGGGTAGAGGAGAGGAAGGGAGAGATAATTGTTGTACATGAAAAAAATAAGACATCCCCGAAAATAGTGTGTTTTTTGGACCCAAAATTAATATGACACTGACTTATTTTGGGGGAAACACGGTATATATCCTTGCTGGTTTGGGGGCAGGCTGGGAAGCTGCTGTTGATTGCTGTAAAACATCAGTATCAATTTCAGTATCAATATGGTGCTTGTTGACCACATAAACCCACTTCAAGGTCCAATGTGGTTTACAGAAATAAAATTACCGTATCTAGAAAACATTTACAAATCATATAAAAAGCAACAATCAATCCAATAAAAATCATCTCACTGCTCAGAAGTTAGCAAACAAAAAAAGTTTTCAATTTTTTGCAAAATACCAAATACTGTATTTTGGATCCAGTCTAATAAACAGAGGCGTGGAGGGGCATTTTCAAAACATACTTCTATGTCGTAGATATCCAAAGTCGACAGTAAGAAAATGCCTATTTTCAAAAGGCAAACCACATACATCTAGATATAATTTTTTTTTTTTTTTTAAATCCTGGATGTCTAGGCCATTGGGACACCCAGACCACCAGGACATCTATGTTTATATCACATTTTTGACAAAAATTCATCCCAAACACCCAGAACAAACCATTTGGATGTGGGAGGGGCCATTCCTGTAATGAACTGACCACCCAGACTTGGCAACAGAGCAGTGGGGCACCTTAGAGGCACTGCTGTGAACTTCACATAAAGGGTGCCAGATAAACATCTGATCAGAATTCCCTTATAGGTTATGGTGAGCCCCCCCCCCCAAAACCCCACTATACCCAACTGTCTACAACCTCAATAGCCCTTATGGCTGCAGTTGGCACCTATATGGCAGTAGAGTAAGGTTTGGGGGGGGAACTCATATTTTCCACCATGAATGTAGTGGTTAGAGTGGACTTGCTACTCCTCTCTATGGTTCACTAGCCCAGTGATTCCCAACCCTGTCCTGGAGGAACACCAGGCCAATCGGGTTTTCAGGCTAGCCCTAATGAATATGCATGAGAGAGATTTGCATATGATGGAAGTGATAGGCATGCAAATTTGCTTCATGCATATTCATTAGGGCTAGCCTGAAAACCCAAAAGGCCTGGTGTTTCTCCAGGACAGGGTTGGGAACCACTGCACTAGCCCACCCACCAGGCTACTTAAGACACCTGTGTGCAGCTGAACTCTCCTGAAACACACCTGGAGATGCCTCCCTAACAAGGACCACCCACCGTCTTCCTGATTATCTGTAACTTCTCCATCATCACATTTTCCTTTTTATTGTTAGATACACAGAAATGCAACCTGCTTTATACCGAAAGAGAAGAGACTAGAGCAGGGGTGGGCAACTCCGGTCCCGAGGGCCGCAATCCAGTCAGGTTTTCAGGATTTCTCCAATGAATATGCATGAGATCTATTAGCATACAATGAAAGCAGTGCATGCAAATAGATCTCATGCATATTCATTGGAGAAATCCTGAACACTCGACTGGATTCCGGCCCTCGTGAACCGGAGTTGCCCACCCCTGGGCTAGAGGCAATGAGGCACAGTGCAAAACAGGGATCTCAAAGTTCCTCCATTAGGGCCGCAATCCAGTTGGGTTTTCAGGATTTCCCCAATGAATATGCATTGAAAGCAGTGTGTGCACATAGATCTCATGCATATTCATTGGGGAAATCCTGAAAACCCGACTGGATTGCGGCCCTCGAGGACCGGAGTTCCCTACTCCTGCTCTAGAAGGTTTCAGGAAATTTTCGTTTTGAGTCGTTTCCCGTTGCCAGGAATATTCGTTTGTGCAGGGTGTCTTTCTCACGTCACCACAGCAGCAATGTCACTCTTTCTCAATAGTGCAAACTATGTACACACGCCCAGTAATTTGTGCATGTGTGCATTCTCAGGGAAAAAAAGGGTGCACTCTTTGTGAATAATGAATACTCAAAGGAGTACATGCTGTTTGTCCTGCTTGTTTTTGTTTGCCGATGACACGAGGCAATTGAATGCTGTCTCTGAGAGTCAATCCATTTCAGGTCTTCCATTTCCCCCATTATCCGGGGCTGGGGATGCTCTGCAGCATTCACAGCCCCTGGGAGACAGGGGGGAGGAGTCACATCATCACTCAAGGGTGACTCCTGCTGGTTGTGATTCAGGGCCCATGGCTCCAAAGCTGAGGACTGTAGCTGCAATGGCCAGACACTCAAATGGGACCTGCAGCGCAAAGTTCAGGGGGTAGAATCTGGGACTTCAATTCTAAACCGGGACTGACCTAAAAGTCTCCGGGGTAAATCGGCAGCTCTGAAGGCTGGATATGTTGAAGAGCGATTAGGCCAGGGGTCTCAAAATCCCTCCTTGAGGGCCGCTGTCTAGTTGGGTTTTCAGGATTTCACCAATGAATATGTATGAGATCTATGTGCATGCACTGCTTTCAATGCATTCTTCATTGGGGAAATCCTGAAAACCTGACTGGAATGCGGCCCTCAAGGATGGACTTTGAGATCCCTGGATTAGGCGATATAAAATAAGGGAAGACATCTGAGGTAGTTGTAAATGAAAGCTTCTGGCACTGAATCCCAGCCCTGACTCTGATGCTTTGCTGATCCAATGCAAGCAGAACTCCTTTGTTCAAGGGTCAATTAGCAATTTGAACACTTCTTGTTTAGAGATTAGGATGGCTCGGACTTCTTAATATGGTGCTGTGGGCCACTTTGGAAAGCACAATAGGTAGAGGAGAATGAATGCATTTGATTGAACTGACATTTTATGACTGTTGCAAACGCAATTAATCTATTGCCCTTATGTTCTTGTTATCTGGTTCTCTACTGGGTCTGATAATACATTGCTGGTGGATGACAGGGACACTTCTATGGAGTGAAATAACAAGGTAGAGAATAAAAATTTCAAACGTACTGTACAGCTTATCCGGAAAATCTCTGAGTCAAGTTTTATAACCTCCAATGACTTTCCCACATGATATAGGTCCAGCAACTGTAACCACGCACAGATATTAATTATTTTATTCAATGTTTTCATCATACAATTCTTACATAACAGTAAAGATACAAACCATAAAAAATATAAAGACAATATATCCTAAGGCGCTAGCCGATTTAGCGCGCCTTAGTAAAAGACCCCCATAGCTAGAAAGAGCACAGATATTAATGAACAAATATACCAACCGTGGATTTCAGCAGTGATAAGGTTAGAGGGGGGGGGCGGGGTCTCCGGCTAAAGATTCATTGAAAGCAAATGGCCAGCCAGAGAAAGAGACGAAATTGGCAGGGCAAGGCCGTCTCTCACAACCTACTGCCACTCCTCGCTAAATCCTCCTTTCCAGTTCCACAGTATTGGTCCCAGTATCCTAGCTCTGAAATTAGATTTGTCGGCCTCTCTCCAGAATATCATCGCCTATGCTGGTTTCACTACTGCTGACACCCTTTCATTAATGATGTCTACTTACGGAAGGAGAGTTTTTGTTTTTTTATTTTTGCACAGTTGTTTGCAATTGTATATTGTATTGTCAGCATCTCTAGCTCTTTGCATTTTAAACCTACAGTTAAAAAATTATGTTGGAGGAGGTTTATCTCTTAAGGTCTGGTCAGAACTGGGTTTCACAAGTTAAAATCTAGATAAAACTGATTCCGCTGTAAGACAAGATACCATAAGACCAACTGTTACAGGGTGATACAGATTATTCAGTTTATGGGACAGGGTGCATGGGCCATGTTGGAGCTCAAAAATTTTAAACTAAACTCCCAACCGCTTTACATCCCTGGTATGATTTGTACACATCTCTACTTCCTGGCTGTCCTCCATCTGTTTTTCCTTGTCTCTTTTCGTACTTATTTTCAACTTCCTCTCTAATTTGCCCTCTTGTCTCCCTATGGGTCCACCTCTCCCACTCCCCCCCCCTAGCCCAATCTAATCCCCTCCCAGATTTATCCCTCTGTTCATGTAAACCAGGGGTAGGAAACTCCGGTCCTCGAGAGCCATATTCCAGTCGGGTTTTCAGGATTTCCCCAATTAATATGCATGAGATCTATTTGCATGCACTGCTTTCAATGAATATTCATTGAGGAAATCCTGAAAACCCGACTGGAATACAGCTCTCCAGGACCAGAGTTCCATACCCCTGGTGTAAACGAATATAGAAGTGTTTAATTTATAACAATTTTATTGAAGGAATCAAATAAGTATACAATAATATAATACAACTAGTTTTTTAGCCCGTTACATTAACGGGTGCTAGAATAGATGTGTAGACTTAGGCATTTCTTTCTCTCTTTCTGTATGTGTGTCTTTCTTTCTTTCTCCCTGCCCCCCTTTCTTTCTGTCTCTCCCCCCTGTCCAGCAGTAGCCCTTTTCTCTTCCTTTTACCTCCCCCTGTCCATCAGTAGCCCTTCTCCCTTCTTTTTACCTACCAATATTCCCATTTCCCCTTTTACCTTTCCTATTTCCACCTTTTTCACCCCATCCAGCATCATTAGAGTACCTGTTGCATTGTTGATGTTCCAGTGTCTCCTCTGCCTTGGGTCTGGGCCAGGATTGCCAGGGATGCCCTGTGGGACAGGCAGGGGCAAGGGTCAGCAGAGGTGGGGGAATTCTGGGTGGCAGCGTGAGTTCACTCTGGTGTGGGGCCTCTGCCGGGCCATGGGGAGCTGGTGTCTGCACTTCTAGCCACTTCCTCCAATCTCTCTAGAGTCTCATCTTCTGTCTCACTTCTCTATGCTTCCCGTCATCTCTTTTGTCCAATCGCCTTCAACCCTTGGACAGAAGCACTTCCTAGAAAGACAGCTTTCAGCATCCTCCCATTCCCTCTTCCACAGCCGCCACCACCAACATGTCCGCCCAGGCGAGCCGCAGCGCTTTCTTCTGTGTGCAGCGTGCGGCGGTGACGTCCAGGCCTCGCACTGCCATGTCTCTCCTGGGCCGCGATGGAGAGGGCAGGGGGTGTTGGTGGCCGGCAGCCGCCGCTCTGCACCGCCTATCGCCTCAAGCCACGGCGGCCTCCTCCCGGCAGCCGCCGCTCCGCACTGCCTTTGCACCGCCTTTCGCCAAGAAACTTCAGCCGGTAGGGCCATATTGTGAGGTGGAGAACAGGGAGGCTTGTGTGGCACACATACGCACTCTTGCCGTCACATCCCGACAGATCAGGGAACACGCGACGCGAGTGCGCATGCACGCTTAGCGTTTTATTATTGTAGATTATATTCACAATACTAATTTCATACATATTTCTATCATTCCTCCAAAATATATTTCCATATTACCCACCTCATACATTCCCCCCCCCATCCCCCTAGCCCCCTCCCCGGATGAAAGCTGACAAAAATAAAATAAAGAACTTGAATGTAATTTAAACAATCTTAGCTTCAATGTAAATTATTGAGAATTAAACATCTTGCTCTTGGTGAAAGGTTTTGAACATATGGATCCCAAACTTCCATATAAAGATGAGTTTTTCTAGACAATCGCCTAACCTCCCAAGTCTCAAACAAAAGTAAATGATGAAACTGGTTCTTCCAATGCCAGAAACTTGGAGATTCTTTCAATAACCAAAATTGCATAATACATTTAGGTTCATAGACAACCCCGCTAAAGACAAAGACGCGCGCCGACAACTGAGCGCAAGACAGAGGCGCGCGCCAAAGAAAATTACAGTTTTTAGGGGCTCCGACAGGGGTTTTTTGTTGGGGAGCCCCCCAGTTTACTTAATAGAGATCGTGCCGGCGTTGTGGGGGGTTTGGGGGGTTGTAACCCTCCACATTTTACTGTAAACTTAACTTTTTCCCTAAAAACAGGGAAAAAGTGAAGTTTTCAGTAAAATGTGGGGGTTACAACCCCCCACATCCCCCACAACGCGGCGCAATCTCTATTAAGTAAAGTGGGGGGGTTCCCCCCACACATACCCCCGTCGGAGCCGTAAAAACTGTAATTTTCTGCGGCGCGCACCTCCACGCTGCGCTCAATTGTCTGCGTGCGCCTTTGTCCCGGCGCACTTTTGACCTGACACCATACATTTATGCCCAATCATACACACCTTCTGAAATAAAAGACATTTCCTTTGACCAAATATCCCACAAGCTGCAGCTTTACCAAAAATTACTCCCCTTGGAGAACCCACAACAGGATTACTCCATAGAAGTGTTTAATTTAAAACATTTTTATTGAAGAAATGAATAAATTTACAATAATATAATACAATAAAATAGTCATTAAATTAAAATTCATCATATTAATTTCCATCAAATATCTTTCATTTCTTCAAAATAAATTTCCAAAATACCCATTACATCTCTCAATACTCTCCCCATAATTCCTACCCCCCTTCCCTTTTCCTATTGACCTCTCCCCCAAAATTTAGTTTATAACTTTTTAGTGAAAGAATCATACTAACCCCCCTCCCCCTCAAACCCAATGAAAGTTGACAAAAATAAAGAATAATAAAAGTAAAGAACTGGAATTTTAAATAAATAATCATAGCTTCAATGTAAATCATTAAGAATTAAACTTATTGCCTTAGTTGAAAGATTCTGAATATAAGGATCCCAATTTTCCTAGCCCAACGCCTAACTTCCCAAGTCTCAAATAACAATAGCCAGCCCACCTGCATTTCTAACTTTTTTTTTCCTGCTCTACTCTAGACCCCCAAGTCAACCTTCCATCCATCTTTTGCCTATTCTCAGCCCGGCTTTATTGATCTCTGTCCCTCTCTCTCTGCCTAAAGACTCTCTTCCTGCCTTCTCTTTCCCCCCTCGCCCCTCTCATCCATAGAGGTGGGGAGGGAGGGCAAAGAGAGCAAAAGCAACAGACTGATGCAGCTGGGCTGGTCTTTAAGCAGGGCCTCGATTGGAGCAGTGAAAGGATTGCCCAGCTGTGGGAGGGCGCCCTAAGGGGTTTGGTCAGCGACGGAAGTTCTGTAAAGGAAGATCTAATGTCCTGCATTCCAGCTGGAATCTACACGGAGCGCAGGCTGGAGAAGGAGGGAGGGGGGTGCTGCTGCTGAGATTTTCTTAGGACAGGGAGGGGTTTACGGCTTTCCTTTGGGCAGACAGAGGTGGTGTGGGGGAGGGGCACAGATGGTGGGTTTTGGTTAGGGTAAGGGTCAGGTGGGGTGATTTGGTTGGTGGTGGCAGGAGAGAAAGCTGGGTTATTGGGGGGTAGGAGGGGGGGGGGCTAGGATGACAGCAGAGAGCGCTCGCGGCTAGGGGGGTGGGGTGGGAAGTTGCTACTGTCCTTTTAAAGTTGCCGGCGCCTGTCTCTTTAAGACAGCCCGTGTGTCCGAAGGAAGTGACGGGACTGAATGAAAAGAGAAAGAGAGCAACAGAACCGAGCCAGAGCCCTGATCCCAGGGCTAGGAAGAGGAGAAAGAGCGTTCCCTAAGTCCCCGACCCCAGGGAAGTGACAGGAGAGCCCCCCCCTCCCCCCCGGGGGCGAAGAGGGCACAGAGTGGCACCCCTCAGGGGCAGAGAGAGAGGAAGAGGCTCCCGTCCCGGGGGGAAAAAAAAAGTTTGGAGAGCAACGAGTGACCGATCTTCGGGGATGTCCTCCGGTTTCTGCCCCTGGGGGAGCCTCGGTCTCTTGCTGTCTCTCCTGGCCGGCTCGCTCCTGGGCCGGGCTGAGCTACAGGTCAGGGTCCGGCTGCGGGATGGCCGCGTGACGGAGGAGTGGCTGCACGCGGACAGCGAGCAGGACTGCAGCAGCGTGGAGTACCGCAAGGAGGACGGCACCGTCATCACCCTGCTGGCGGATTACCGACAGGTGCGAGGGCGAGAGGGGAACCGACGGGGACAGGCGTCGGGTGAAGGAAAGAGACGGGACCGCTATCATCTGAAGGGGCAAAAAAAAAGTGGTGGGAGAGAACTGGGACCTGCTTGGGGGGGGGGGGGGAACAGAGGTAAGGCACTGCCACCTTATTGGCAGACTCCTAACAGGTGGGCAAGACAGGGTGCCTTATAGATTCCCAACAGATTGGGGGTGGGGAGGGAATGGATAGAACATAAGAAGTTGCCCCCCCCCGCTGAGTCAGACCAGAGGTCCATCTTGCCCAGCGGTCCGCTTCCACGGCGGCCCATCAGGCCTAGTGCCTGAACAGTGGTCCCCGATTAATTTTATAATTTACCTCTAATCCCATCCCTATAATCTACCTCTACTCTTATCTGTACCCCTCAATCCCTTTGTCCTCCAAGTACCTATCCAAAGCTTCTTTGAACCCCTGTAGCGTGCTCCTGTTTATCACATCCTCCGGTAGCGCGTTCTATGTATCCACCACCCTCTGGGTGAAAAAAAACTTCCTGGCGTTTGTTCTAAACCTCTCCCCTTTCAATTTCTCTGAGTGCCCCCTTGTACTTATTGATCCCCTTAATTTGAAAAATTTGTCCCTGTCTATTTTTTCTATGCCCTTCAGGTAGGCATGTAGTCTTTTAGCCTTCTCCTCCAGGTGGAAAAGGAATGCCATCATCACCCTGTTAGAAAGGGGAGGGGGTGCTGTCGTTCCATTGGTGGCAGATTTCTCAAATAGGAGGGGCCAGGAACCCTTTGGCAGATTCCTGGTAGGGAAGCCTCCTTAAGACAAAAACCAATGGAGTTAGCATAGGGAGCATGTGAAAGTGAAAGCAACAGAAAAATGAGGTTTTCTTTATGTGCTGGCTTGGAAATAAATGCTGTGTGGGAAGAACTAATTGGAGAAATAACAATTACTAATAATTTTATTCTTTTATACCGCCGTTACCAAAAGTTCTGGGCGGTTTACATAAGAACAGGGTCAGACCAGTGGTCCATCCTGCCCAGCAGTCCGCTCACGAGCGGTGGCCCCAAGGTCAAGACCAGGGCTCCAAATAAGTCCAGTCTCGCCAGTTTGGCATGAACTTGTCCAACTTTGTCTTGAAACTCTGGAGGGAAGAAACTGTACAGTCAGCGAATTACATTCATACCATAAGAATAAAATCGTACAATAAGAGTTAAAAATAGAGCTACAATCTTAAGAATACCCAAATTAAGTGATAAATTTGTCAAACAGAGAAGACTTGACTAATAGAAGATGCTGGTAGGCTCTGAGCCAACCATGGAGATGAGCCTTGTGGGTTTTATCTGCTGTCACAATCTTTCTCTGGAGTGCTTTAGCCGGAGGCTAGTGAGAGATGGTTTTAGGAGTCATCTTTAGGGGTTTTTTAAAGGTACCAGAAGTTCACGACTGATGCAGGCGTAGGTGACACACACACAGTGTCTGTTCAGAGGCGTTTACAAATGTAATCTACACAGAAAAGGCTTTTGAGTTGTTCCACAACTACTGGTATGAACAGCTCTTCTGCAGTGTACACAATAATATAAAAATCAATCTATTTCATCAATTTGTATTGCTCAAACTGCAAAATATTTGTAAAAACGCATAGAAAACCTAAAATGATACACATAAAAATCAAAAATAAAGTGAGGCTATGACAGGAACTATACATCAAACCGAGGGAGGGCAACTTTGAACTGAATAAGCATGCAGTATTGACCTGTTGGGTCCAATTGTAATATAAAAACCTTTTTAAAAGTGCCACACTGGAGGCCCTTTGGGATTCTGAATGCAGAATGTAAGAAACATTGATGCCTCACAATCTATGTTCCCTCTAAGCCAGGGGTGTCAAAGTCCCTCCTCGAGGGCCGCAATCCAGTCTGGTTTTCAGGATTTCTCCAATGAATATGCATGAGATCTGTTAGCATACAATGAAAGCAGTGCATGCAAATAGATCTCTCATGCATATTCATTGGGGAAATCCTGAAAACCCGACTGGATTATGGCCCTCGAGGAGGGACTTTGACACCCCCGCTCTAAGCGGAGCGAGTGCATCATTGCCGCTCATCGATTGTACATGGTTGCTTATAAAAATACCGTACTTGCAAATCTGGAAAATTGTTGGTTTTTAGAATTTGTTGCTCATATAAAAAAAAAGTTTTTGAACTTGTCACTCACACGAAAAAAAATAAAAATTGCATGCACTAGGCCAAGTGGCGTAGCGAGGGTGAGAGGCCCCGGGGCAGTGGCACCCCTCACCTGCCCTTTTCTCTGCCCCACCCCCATTTGCCGCGCATGCATGTCCCTTCCTTTCCCCCGTACCTCTTTAATGTTCCCGGTGCGAGCAGCAACCCCAACCTGCTGCTCGAGCCAGCGTCGGCTCATCCTTTGATGTCGCTTCGTAGACGCAGGTCTAGGAAGTTAAGTCGGAGGAAGAGCTGACGCTGGCATGAGCAGTTGCTGCTTGCACAGGGAACGTTAAAAAGAGGTACGTGGTAAGGGAAGGAGCAGAGAGGAGGACAGGTGCCGGTGCCCTCACCAAGATGGCAACTGGGGTAGACCGCCGCCCCCTGTAGTACGCCACTGACCAGGCCAATCCTTAGAGGGTTGCTCACAATGGTTGTAGGAGAGTGCGCAAGAGGAGGGGAGTTTAGACAAATATCTGTGCATTGTTGGTAGCTCTAGTTCAGGGGTCTCAAAGTCCCTCCTTGAGAGCCGCAATCCAGTCGGGTTTTCAGGATTTCCCCAATGAATATGCATTGAAAGCAGTGCATAAACATAGATCTCATGCATATTCATTGGGGAAATCCTGAAAACCCGACTGGATTGCGGCCCTTAAGGAGGGACTTTGAGATCCCTGCTCTAGTTCCCCTCTCCCCCTTTCTGCCACTAGCTACTTAGATTGAATCGATAATCCTGAGAAGGTATTTGGGCAGAACTGGAGGGGCAGGGCTTTTAGTGATATTCTGCCCCATCATGAATAGACCCCCACATATCGCGCTCATATCCATATGGCAGGATTAGTTGAAGGAATGAAGCTATCAAGTTTAGTGGTAATTTTACTTGGTCGATGAAACTGGCAAGGGGAAAGGAATTGTTTTCAG
Organism: Geotrypetes seraphini; assembly: GCF_902459505.1. Lineage (NCBI taxonomy): Eukaryota > Metazoa > Chordata > Amphibia > Gymnophiona > Dermophiidae > Geotrypetes > Geotrypetes seraphini. Next base: position 22,091,194 of record NC_047096.1, read on the forward strand.
TGGCCTAGCCATGGGTGTGCGGCCCTTTCCCCCCCCAAAAAAAAATAACAACCCACAAAACATTCAGTGGCAGCCATCTTGCTCTGCTCTCTCCCATTCCTGGATCTAGCATTCCCTTCCTGTTTCCCAATAGTTCCCTCCTTCCTGTCTGATCTACCTTAGCATCTTCACCTTCATCTCCTGCATCAGTCTCGCAGGAAACGGGAAGTGACATCAGCAAGGGCAAGACACAGCAGAAGGAAGCCTGCGAGGCTAGGGCAGGCAATGCAAGTGCGTTGCCTGCCCTCACCCTGGCTGAGTTAACCATGGGTGGGGGCTAATATTAGATCTGGGGGTCAGAAGAGAGGGAGAGAGATGCAGGACAAAGGAAGGGGGAGTTTTGGAAAGCCCATCAAAATAAGTTTGGCTACACCACTGGCACTGTATAGGCTGAAAATGTTCATTGTATCTAGTTTAGTTTCTCATGTCAATTACAGGATTTTCTGTTTTGTTTTCAGGTTGTTGTTTGTTTGTTTTTTTGAGTTTTGGAGAGATGTTGTTAATAGGGCACCCTGTTGCTCTAGGTCAGGGGTGTAAAAGTCCCTCCGAGGGCCGCAATCCAGTCAGGATTTCCCCAATGAATATGCATTGAAAGCAGTGCATGCAAATAGATCTCATGCATATTCATTGGGGAAATCCTGAAAACCCGACTGGATTGCGGCCCTTAAGGAGGGACTTTGAGATCCCTGCTCTAGTTCCCCTCTCCCCCTTTCTGCCACTAGCTACTTAGATTGAATCGATAATCCTGAGAAGGTATTTGGGCAGAACTGGAGGGGCAGGGCTTTTAGTGATATTCTGCCCCATCATGAATAGACCCCCACATATCGCGCTCATATCCATATGGCAGGATTAGTTGAAGGAATGAAGCTATCAAGTTTAGTGGTAATTTTACTTGGTCGATGAAACTGGCAAGGGGAAAGGAATTGTTTTCAGTGGCCTAGCCATGGGTGTGCGGCCCTTTCCCCCCCAAAAAAAAAATAACAACCCACAAAACATTCAGTGGCAGCCATCTTGCTCTGCTCTCTCCCATTCCTGGATCTAGCATTCCCTTCCTGTTTCCCAATAGTTCCCTCCTTCCTGTCTGATCTACCTTAGCATCTTCACCTTCATCTCCTGCATCAGTCTCGCAGGAAACGGGAAGTGACATCAGCAAGGGCAAGACACAGCAGAAGGAAGCCTGCGAGGCTAGGGCAGGCAATGCAAGTGCGTTGCCTGCCCTCACCCTGGCTGAGTTAACCATGGGTGGGGGCTAATATTAGATCTGGGGGTCAGAAGAGAGGGAGAGAGATGCAGGACAAAGGAAGGGGGAGTTTTGGAAAGCCCATCAAAATAAGTTTGGCTACACCACTGGCACTGTATAGGCTGAAAATGTTCATTGTATCTAGTTTAGTTTCTCATGTCAATTACAGGATTTTCTGTTTTGTTTTCAGGTTGTTGTTTGTTTGTTTTTTTGAGTTTTGGAGAGATGTTGTTAATAGGGCACCCTGTTGCTCTAGGTCAGGGGTGTAAAAGTCCCTCCGAGGGCCGCAATCCAGTCAGGATTTCCCCAATGAATATGCATTGAAAGCAGTGCATGCAAATAGATCTCATGCATATTCATTGGGGAAATCCTGAAAACCCGACTGAATTGTGCCCGTCGAGGAGGGTCTTTGACATCCCTGCTCTAGGTAGAAACAATGGGTTGCATCTCTTAGATCTGGGCTGCCCAATTCCGGTCCTCGAGATCTACTGGCAGGCCAGGTTTTCAGGATATCCACAATGAATATGCATGAGAGAGATTTGCATACCAAGAAGGCAGTGCGGGCAAATCTCTCTCATGCATATTCATTGTGGATATCCTGTAAACCTGGCCTGCCAATAGACTTCGTGGACCAGAATTGGGCAGCCCTGTCTTAGACTGTGACTCTGTAATGAGGGTAAGTCTCTTTTATCCGTCCCCTTCTTTTCTGCTGCCAACTCCAGACTCCATCCCTTCTTTCTTGCCGCACAGTATGCCTGGAACAGGCTGCCAGAATGACTCCGTTATGCTCCGTTTCTAACAGTGTTCAAATCCAAGCTAAAAGCCCACTTTTTTTAAAACTGTTTTCAACTCTTAACTCCCACTCACTGCTGTCACGTACCTAGACCCACTGTATCATTTCCTCCACCAACCCTGAGATGGCCTGTTTGTCCAAATTAGATTGTAAGCTCTTCCAAGCAGGGAGCGCTTGGAAGTACAGCGCTGCATACGCCTTTCAGCGCTCTAGAAATGATAAATTGTAGTGGGGTGGTGAAGTGAAAAAAAATGCCTGCTGGAGGTTATTATGTAAAGCTCTGTGTCGGCCTTTTTTAAAGCATGAACAGTTAGTTATATTATGTGTTCTGCTGACTTTAAAGGTGGATTTTAGTTTGGTTACAGGAAAGAATTATATATCTACTGTGACCCTGAACACAAGGGAAGTCCTGCTCCAAGACCTAGTAGATGATGGCACTGAAGACTGGTTTGTGCCCTGCCTTATCCATCACTCCTGTTTCACTTTCATCCCTCATTTGTTTGGCTCCTAATTCTTCCTAGATAGGCAGAATAGAGAGTTGAACGGGGACAGAAATCCCACCCATCCCCGTCCGTCCCCGCCAGGATCCTCTCCGTCCCCGCCAGGATCCTCTCCGTCCTCACCCATCCCCGTCAGGTTCCTCTCCGTCCCCACCCATCCCTGCAAGAAATACCTCCATCCCTGCCAGTCCCCTTAAAAAGCAGCAATTACTTCTGACAGGATCATCAATTCCACAGTTTCTTTTGTGTTTGTGCTGCTGTTTTCCTTGTGGAATCTCTTTGGTGGAACCCTTTTTTATTTTCTGTTCCGGTAATTAACTTATAAACCCCCTCTTTTACTAAGGCTGACATGTTCATTATATTATATGGACGAACCCTGCTTCCATCCCCGTGGGAGTCCCGTTGGCTAGAGGGGGGTCCCCGTGGGAGTCCCGTGGGCCAGAGGCGGGTCCCCGTGGGAGTCCCATGGGTTAGGGGGGATTCCCGCAGGACCCCCACGGGATTACCACGATCCCCGTTCCCGTGCAGACCTCTAAGGCAGAATCCAAGTACAAAAAAAAAAAAGGATTCTTATAGGAGAATTGCTGACACTGATGAGTTTGAAAGGAAGCTTCCAAACCTGACCTCTTCTCTTCCCTCCCCCATTCTGTGGGATAAATGCTTGGGTACCTGATGTAAACCTCTTAGACAACCTCCATTAACAGGCAGTATATAAATAACTTAATACTAAATAAAATAAACATTCTGGCTAGATCCTGGAAAGAAGGAGCCCTCTAAGTAATTTGTTCTCCCATGGAAGTGAACATACAGACAGCGCGGGAATCCTACGTGATAGAGAAGTTCAGTTTCACACGCTATTAGTGCAATTTGCATTTTGTCCTATGGAATGTTTCGTATGCAATTATCTTAAAAGAAATGTGCAGTAAATAACGTAGAAATAGGGAGGTTGGGGGAGGAGCAAATGATTGAAGTCCTGGGATTAGCGAACTGGGTTCTGAAATAGCTGTACGCTCTAAGAGGCCCCAAGGTCCCCGTCCCATGAGATGTTCCTCCCCTTGGTTAGTTTTAGGTTTTGTGAGTTAACTTAACATAAGAACATAAGCAATGCCTCTGCTGGGTCAGACCTGAGGTCCATCGTGCCCAGCAGTCCGCTCACGCGGCGGCCCAACAGGTCCAGGACCTGTGCAGTAATCCTCTATCTATACCCTTCTATCCCCTTTTCCAGCAGGAAATTGTCCAATCCTTTCTTAAACCCCAGTATCATTACTCTGCCCTATTACGTCCTCTGGAAGCGCATTCCAGGTGTCCACCACACATTGTGTACAGAAGAACTTCCTAGCATTCGTTTTGAAATAAGTATAAAAGACCCATTCAGGCTATGGGATGCTGAGAAGAAGTTGTGAATACTAAGGGCTCCATTTACAAAGATACGTTAGGGCCTTAACGCGAGGAATAGCATGCGTTAAAATGCCCCGCACGCTAGCCGCTACCACCTCCTCTTGAGCAGGTGGTAGTTTTTCGGGTAGCGCATGCTATAAAGCGCGCTAATCCGGTGCGTGAGCTAAAAACGCTAGCGCACCTTTGTAAAAGGAGCCCTAAATCTCTGTAACCATTCTGGTATAGAAACGAGAAGACTAAGAGGTTCACGCAAGAAGAATTACATAGCAGATGACGGCAGATAAAGACCCGAATGGTCCATCCAGTCTGCCCAACCTGATTCAATTTAAAATTTTTTTTCTTCTTAGCTATTTCTGGGCAAGAATCCAAAGCTCTACCCGGTACTGTGCTTGGGTTCCAACTGCCAAAATCTACTCCAGCCCATCTACACCCTCCCAGCCATTGAAGCCCTCTCCAGCCCATCCTCCCCCAAACGGCCATATACAGACCGTGCAAGTCTGGAGTGTTTTTGCTCATTTTGAAGAAGAGAAGTGTATGAATACCACCCTGGGATTCTCCTTTTTGATGATATGCGATTTGTGGGGTAGATGTAGAATAGTTTGCTCTTTTGAGTCCCCTATAGATTTTATGGTAAACCTGGCCATGCCAGCATTCCTCTGGGATTGGTCTTGCTCAGTTGCTTGGCTACCTTGTGATCATCAGACATGACCAGCCTGAAGTTTCTCTTTTGGTTGGCGTGCATCAATGTTTCATTTCCAATCGTGTAATCCTTCCCTTGGATTTCTGTCCCCTGGACGCATGATTCTGTACTGTCATGCACAGACATCCCTCTGATTCTTACATCATGCCTAAGTCTGTCTTCTCACTCAGGAACGTCCATCTGTGCTCCTTCTGTCATCGGCAAAAAGGCAAGCTTTAGCCACCGAGAGCTTCATAGCTTTACCTTCCACTTGTTTTTTTGGCTGGCCTGGGTTTCAGGGATTAGTTTGGACTGTGTGAATGTGTACTAGACTCCAGATATCAGGTTTCAGCCCTGGCCTAGCAGTATGCTTGCGAGCATGATGGTTTTATATTCCTGTGTAGCCGAGATAAGCCTTCACACTTGCAGTGAAGGTGATG